>NC_086449.1:184660843-185860843 GCF_028390025.1 Pseudophryne corroboree
TAATTTTATATATATATATATATATATATATATATATAGATATAGAACAAATGTCCGGCACTCACGCTTAAGTAGAATCAACGAGTCCTGGTGCCTAACCTCTCTGGATGAGCATGTAGAAAAACGTGTGGTGGCACTCAGAAAAAAGACAACACAAGCAACGCTGATGCAGTCAACGTTTCAGGGATTACTCCCTTTTATCAAGACACGACCAGCAACCTGTGATACATGAAATATATATACATACCGGTAGCCTGCACATCTCCAATCGCGTGGCTCAAGCCGCCTCCCACCGACACCGAGCAAACACGTCATCTGCACGGGCCGGCGCCGGGAATCGACGTCGGACTGGCAGGGGGGTGCGGCTCGGACCATACGTCAGAGTGTTGCTGGGCAACCACAAACAACAGGAAGTGTGAACGTACAAATACAGATAACTAATACAAACAATTAAGAACCAAAACCCAAATGATTAAAAACACCTAAACATATGTTGGTCAATACCCGGCAACACGCTAATATACAGCAGAGTACTTCAATAATACCAGCGGCTAACTTAAATAATACCAGCGAATGAAAACACTAGCAATTTGCTGACGGCTAAGCTGGTGAAGCTGGTGAAGAGATGTAGGAGGGGGAGGGGAGATACTCCAGGGAGGCAGCAGGTAACATTCGGGAGCTGGAGCATAATTGTGCACGGGGGTGGGGTGGGGTGGGGGGTAGAGGAGAGCGGGGAGCGCGAATGGGTAACAAGATGCACCACCCGAGCAGGAGCCCAATCGCGAGGGGGGGAGCGCGTACGGGTAACAAGATGCACCACCCGAGCAGGAGCCCAATCGCAGGGGGGATGGAGTGCCGGAGCGGGCATCATGCGGGAGCCAATCGCGGGGGGGAGCTGCAGTGTCAGCTCGGAATTTGTGGGACTTGGGAGCTCATGCGAACCACGGCAGCACCCTGTACATAGCTATGCCGGGTGTTGCTATCGTGGAGGTGGGGGGCGGCAGATTGCAGGAACAGGACTCACAGGCTGCTCCTCGTTTCTAAAAGAATAGTAGGAGCTTGGCTGTGATAAAGTAAGCATTCTTTCATTTACTGTGCAGTGCCGCCCTCCAGTGGTCGCCGCCCATAGGCAGCTGCCTAGTGGTAGCGCTGGCCCTGTATGTATCGCACAGATATTATGGAGGACACAGGAGGCAGCAACAACATTGGGAATTGGTTTTAGGTCTACATTGTTGTGCTTCATCAAGCAGAGCCAACGTCCCTTTAAGCACCCGAAGGCATCGTTCACAACCATCCCGGCAGAACCGAGGATGTGGGTCAAAGTCATTTTCTCCAGCGACAAGTGGACACGTTGAGTGAAACCCTTCATAAGCCACCGCCGCAAAGGGTATGCATTATCCCCAATCAGGTGTACTGGGATCTCCACCCTATTTACAATCTTCAGTTTCTGTAAAGAAATAGAAAAGAGTAACACTTGGCAAAGGTGGAACAATGGGGGTCATTCCGAGTTGTTCGCTCGCTAGCAGATTTTAGCAGCATTGCACACGCTAGGCCGCCGCCCTCTGGGAGTGTATCTTAGCATAGCAGAATTGTGAACAAAAGATTAGCAGAATTGTGAATAGAAAATTCTTAGCCGTTTCTGAGTAGCTCGAGACTTACTCCTACACTGCGATCAGCTCAGCCCATTTCGTTCCTGGTTTGACGTCACAAACACGCCCTGCGTTCGGCCAGCCACTCCCCCGTTTCTCCAGACACTCCTGCGTTTTATCCTGGCACGCCTGCGTTTTTCCGCAAACTCCCAGAAAACGGTCAGTTTCCGCCCAGAAACACCCACTTCCTGTCAATCACACTCCGATCACTTCAACGTTGAAAATTCTTCGTTCGGACGTGAGTAAATCTACTAAGTTTTGTGCTAAAATACTTAGCACATGTGCACTGCGTACCATGCGCATGCGCATTTTTGCCTTAATCGCTCCGTTGCGAAAATCAGCAACGAGTGAACAACTCAGAATGACCCCCATTATTTCACATAGCTGTATTTGCAAAGTTAGGATTACAAGTGACCGCATGAACACTGGATGTCACGGTGATTATGACTGGTAAGTTTGCTGGCTGACTTGCAGTAACAGCAAAAATATAAAGTGGTAAGTATGAGTAATTCTGACCATCACACCAACCATGCTGCCACATTAACACTCAGGGTAAAAAAAAAAAAAAAAAAAAATCAAGTTAGCTGGACACATTTTGCCTACTATAATACATTCTTACTACAATAACCTACAGTAATGAACAACAATGATTAAAATTTATAGAGTCTTCCAGAGCTTTTCACATTTATAACAACGATTTAAATAGCCAGCTAGGAAAATTAGAAAAAGGACCAGATATTCTTACCTCTTTCACAGCCAGCCATCTGCTTCTCCTCTTGAAGCTTATAGAATCAGAGTTGGCCAGAACTCACGCATCATGTGTTTGTCCAAGCCATCCCACAAACACGTCTGTGAAGCCAAAAAATAAATAATATTTGTCAGATTATGTGTCCCAAATCACAACACAAACAAACCTGTGAGGTGGATATAAAACATACATTGTTAAAAAAAAAATGCTAACCTGTACTTGTGGTACATTACCGCTTGTAGTACAATAGAATGCCATCTTTTATAGTTGTAGTATTCCACGGGTTTGTCGGGGGGTCGATGATAGGGATGTGAGTCCCGTCGATGGCACCTGCACACTGGGGATAACCGCACTTCAGGAAGCCTTGCGTGGTGTCATCTAGGCATTCACATTCAGGGAAGCAGATGAAGCAGTGGTAGATGTTCTCCAGTATTGTCTGCATGGCCTGGTACACAATCTTGCACACAGTGCAACTCCAAACAAGCAGGAGATTGTGCGGTACACCCCAGGGGGTAGCATACCACCAGAAAGCAATCACTGGTCTCCTTCATGGCTCGATAGACTTTTGGAAATTGGTCGTCTGTATGGTCTTTGCTGGGTGAGTAGGTCCAGTATATATTGAAAGGTAGCATGCGACATCTGGAAGTGTGCCAGGCCATCTTAACAGCAGTGTAGGCCCCTGGGCACAGCAATGCACTGGCCCCCTCCAGCGGTAGGGGTGGGGGGTGCTATCAGCGCAGCTTTGATGTCCCACGGGCAGTAGGGGGTGTTCTATCTTCCGCTCAGCATGTAGGACCTGGAACAGTAATTTCTGCTAATTGCTCTTTTACTGCACAGATGGGGCTAAACTGTAGAAGGGGGCATTGGGATGAATGAAGAAGCCCTGGTACATGACTTCCAGAGTGGTAGGGGGTGTTTAATACACATGGGAGGGGTGGATAGTGGAGTGGGCTTAATATTTATCATTTTCTGGTGGGAGGGCAGCTTGCTTGACTACAGATATCTCAAGTTCCTGAAAATATATTTCTTAGTTTTGAATGGGATAAAAAAAACTAGAGAGTCCCACCTTTCAGAAGGTTCTGGGGACTTGGGGATCAGAGTTCAGGAGCCAAAGCAATTCACCAATGAAAATCTAAAACTGCATATTAGGTGTGGGAAGCTGGAGCAGGGACCAGCTGCTTGAAGGTTGATATCTCTGGTTCTGGACATAATAGAGACAAGCTGCCAGTGTCCACCAAAAGGGGAGAGTCGCAGCTTTTTGCTTATATCCTCAGAAATACCCTAAGTCAAACAAAACCCGAGATATCAGGCTGGGAAGAGCAATTAGCAGGCTTGGTTGGGGACCACTGCTTTCAAGTCAGATATCTCTGGTTCCCCAGGGCCGATTTTCAAAAATCTGGTACCCTTTTGAAGAGGGGACCCTCAGCTATCAGCCTAGAGCCCTTATACTCCTGGGGCCCTTGGGAAAGAGCCCATTGAGCCCATACGAAAAGACGGCCCTGGTCACAGATCCACTTATAATAAATTTTTAAAGCCAGATCCAACATAAAATACACTTAAAAAGCCACTTCCACATAAAACAATTGAGAAAGAAAGATCCACACAAAATATATTGTAAAAGCCAGATTCACATAATACACTTCAGCTCCCCCATGTGTGTTACTCCAGCCAGCTACCTCCTGTGTCACTCCTGCTAGCACACTCCTACAGTCTGTCACTCCAGCCAGCTCCCCCATGAATCACTCCTTCCAGCACTCTTCTGTATCGCTCCTGCCAGGACCCTCATATGTCACTACAGCCCCCCTAAAAAAAAAACCCACATACCTCGTGCCATTGCAGCAGCCCCTTATGTGTCCTCTGTTTGACAGTGGGTGTCTCACCTCAAGTATCTGGCTCTCTGAGTTCTCAGTCCCTGTAGTGCTGCTGCTGTTGTCTGATTGGCTGGAGTGCAGCAGTTTCCGGATCTGTTGTGGTCACGTGACTTTGAGTGTCGGGAGCCACATTTGAATAAAGAAAGAGCCGCATGAGGCTCAAGAGCCACAGGTTGGCCACAGCTGTTCTAGTGAATGGGGCACGAGCGCGCTTAGTTACAACCTTTATTTTTCCATACCCCCACTTCAACATTTCCACTTCAACCAATGGTTGCATGTATTTTAATACAGAATGAAGTACACGTGTATGTTGTTATAATATTAATTTATATTTGTAAAAGCATAGACTAAGAAGTAGGAGGAGTCGGGAATAGTAAGGGGAGGAGTCAGATGCTGACACCGAGGTGGGCCTGTGTGCTTCAAAAATGCCAGGGCCTATTTTTGGTCCCAGTCCGGCCCTGGCTGGCACTGACCCTGCCACCTGTATCACTAATATTCATTTTAAACGACACCGGCACTGATTCTGACTAGGGAGCACAGCAGGAAAACAGGAAACTGCAGTGGCATCAGAAGACAAGTGTGGGGGGGGGGGGTGCATGGCCTCGCGGATCTCCTCTTCACTCCGGAGGCGTGTCCAGCTTCCCTGGAGATGCTGGCTGCCCCCGGATACTGTGCAGTTGCAGTGCCGGGTCCATATCTGTGACCAGGGCTGTCTTTTCGTATGGGCTCAATGGGCTCTTGCCCAAGGGCCTCGGGAGAATAAGGGCTCTAGACTGATAGCTGAGGGTCTCCTCTTTCCAGGGCTACCAGATTTTTGAAAATCGTCCCTGGGGATCCAGAGATATCCGACTTGAAAGCAGTGGTCCCCATCCAAGCCTGTTAATTGCTCATCCCAGCCAGATATCTCGAGTTCTGTCTGACTTAGAGTTTTTAGAGGGTATAATCCAAAAGTAGTGATGTGCACCGGAAATTTTTCGGGTTTGGTGTTTTGGTTTTGGATTCGGTTCCGCGGCCGTGTTTTGGATTCGGACGCGTTTTGGCAAAACCTCCCTGAAAATGTTTTGTCGGATTCGGGTGTCCCATAGTATTATTAACCTCAATAACCATAATTTCCATTCATTTCCAGTCTATTCTGAACACCTCACAATATTATTTTTAGTCCTAAAATTTGCACCGAGGTCGCTGGATGGCTAAGCTAAGCGACCCAAGTGGCCGACACAAACACCTGGCCCATCTAGGAGTGGCACTGCAGTGTCAGACAGGATGGCAGATTTAAAAAATAGTCCCCAAACAGCACATGATGCAAAGAAAAAAAAGAGGTGCAATGAGGTAGCTGTGTGGCTAAGCTAAGCGACCCAAGTGGCCGACACAAACACCTGGCCCATCTAGGAGTGGCACTGCAGTTTTCTAGCGAGAGGATGAGTGCTTCCATCCTCATGTGAATCTGAACCACTAGCCATGAACATAGGCCAAGGCCTCAGCCGTTCCTTGCCACTCCGTGTCGTAAATGGCATATTGGCAAGTTTACGCTTCTCATTAGACGCTTTTCATTTTGACTTTTGGGTCATTTCACTGAACTTTTGTAGTATACTTGACGACACAGAGGTAGAGCAATGGACTACTGTACCGTACTGCTATATATATATACTGGTGGTCACAGCAACATTCTGCACTGTCCCCTCCTACTATATACTGCGCACAACTAAAATGCAGCACAGGTATGGCTGCATAGTATACTTGACGACACAGAGGTAAAGCAGTGGACTACTGTACCGTACTGCTATATATATACTGGTGGTCACAGCAACATTCTGCACTGTGCCCTCCTACTATATACTGCGCACAACTAAAATGCAAACAGGTATGGATGCATAGTATACTTGACGACACAGAGATAGAGCAGTGGACTACTGTACCGTACTGCTATATATATACTGGTGGTCACAGCAACATTCTGCACTGTCCCCTCCTACTATATACTGCGCACAACTAAAATGCAGCACAGGTATGGCTGCATAGTATACTTGACGACACAGAGGTAAAGCAGTGGACTACTGTACCGTACTGCTATATATATACTGGTGGTCACAGCAACATTCTGCACTGTCCCCTCCTACTATATATTGCGCACAACTAAAATGCAGCACAGGTATGGCTGCATAGTATACTTGACGACACAGAGGTAAAGCAGTGGACTACTGTACCGTACTGCTATATATATATACTGGTGGTCACAGCAACATTCTGCACTGTCCCCTCCTACTATATACTGCGCACAACT
Source organism: Pseudophryne corroboree (assembly GCF_028390025.1). Lineage (NCBI taxonomy): Eukaryota > Metazoa > Chordata > Amphibia > Anura > Myobatrachidae > Pseudophryne > Pseudophryne corroboree. The sequence continues at coordinate 184,667,393 of NC_086449.1, forward strand.
AAAATGCAAACAGGTATGGATGCATAGTATACTTGACGACACAGAGATAGAGCAGTGGACTACTGTACCGTACTGCTATATATATATACTGGTGGTCACAGCAACATTCTGCACTGTCCCCTCCTACTATATACTGCGCACAACTAAAATGCAGCACAGGTATGGATGCATAGTATACTTGACGACACAGAGGTAGAGCAGTGGACTACTGTACCGTACTGCTATATATATACACTGGTGGTCACAGCAACATTCTGCACTGTCCCCTCCTACTATATACTGCGCACAACTAAAATGCAAACAGGTATGGATGCATAGTATACTTGACGACACAGAGGTAGAGCAGTGGACTACTGTACCGTACTGCTATATATATACTGGTGGTCACAGCAACATTCTGCACTGTCCCCTCCTACTATATACTGCACACAACTAAAATGCAGCACAGGTATGGCTGCATATTATACTTGACGACACAGAGGTAAAGCAGTGGACTACTGTACCGTACTGCTATATATATACTGGTGGTCACAGCAACATTCTGCACTGTCCCCTCCTACTATATACTGCGCACAACTAAAATGCAAACAGGTATGGATGCATAGTATACTTGACGACACAGAGATAGAGCAGTGGACTACTGTACCGTACTGCTATATATATATACTGGTGGTCACAGCAACATTCTGCACTGTCCCCTCCTACTATATACTGCGCACAACTAAAATGCAGCACAGGTATGGATGCATAGTATACTTGATGACACAGAGGTAGAGCAGTGGACTACTGTACCATACTGCTATATATATACTGGTGGTCACAGCAACATTCTGCACTGTCCCCTCCTACTATATACTGCGCACAACTAAAATGCAGCACAGGTATAGATGCATAGTATACTTGACGACACAGAGGTAGAGCAGTGGACTACTGTACCGTACTGCTATATATATATATATTAGAGATGAGCGGGTTCGGTTTCTCTGAATCCGAACCCGCCAGAACTTCATGTTTTTTTTCACGGGTCCGAGCGACTCGGATCTTCCCGCCTTGCTCGGTTAACCCGAGCGCGCCCGAACGTCATTATGACGCTGTCGGATTCTCGCGAGGCTCGGATTCTATCGCGAGACTCGGATTCTATATAAGGAGCCCGCGTCGCCGCCATTTTCACACGTGCATTGAGATTGATAGGGAGAGGACGTGGCTGGCGTCCTCTCCGTTTAGAATTAGAATAGATTAGAGAGACACTTGATTTACTAATTTTGGGGAGCATTAGGAGTACTCAGTAGTGTACAGTGCAGAGTTTTGCTGATAGTGACCAGTGACCACCACTTTTATTTATAATCCGTTCTCTGCCTGAAAAAAGCGATACACAGCACACAGTGACTCAGTCACATACCATATCTGTGTGCACTGCTCAGGCTCAGGCCAGTGTGCTGCATCATCTATTATCTATATATAATATTATATATATCTGTCTGACTGCTCAGCTCACACAGCTTATAATTGTGGGGGAGACTGGGGAGCACTACTGCAGTGCCAGTTATAGGTTATAGCAGGAGCCAGGAGTACATAATATATTATATAGTGAGTGACCACCAGACACACAGTGCAGTTTATTTAATATATCCGTTCTCTGCCTGAAAAAAGCGATACACACAGTGACTCAGTCAGTCACATACCATATCTGTGTGCACTGCTCAGGCTCAGGCCAGTGTGCTGCATCATCTATATATATATTATATATCTGTCTGACTGCTCAGCTCATACAGCTTATAATTGTGGGGGAGACTGGGGAGCACTACTGCAGTGCCAGTTATAGGTTATAGCAGGAGCCAGGAGTACATAATATTATATTAAAATTAAACAGTGCACACTTTTGCTGCAGGAGTGCCACTGCCAGTGTGACTAGTGACCAGTGACCTGACCACCAGTATATAATATTAGTAGTATACTATCTCTTTATCAACCAGTCTATATTAGCAGCAGACACAGTACAGTGCGGTAGTTCACGGCTGTGGCTACCTCTGTGTCGGCACTCGGCAGCCCGTCCATAATTGTATATACCACCTAACCGTGGTTTTTTTTTCTTTCTTTATACATACATACTAGTTACGAGTATACTATCTCTTTATCAACCAGTCTATATATTAGCAGCAGACACAGTACAGTGCGGTAGTTCACGGCTGTGGCTACCTCTGTGTCGGCACTCGGCAGCCCGTCCATAATTGTATACTAGTATCCAATCCATCCATCTCCATTGTTTACCTGAGGTGCCTTTTAGTTGTGCCTATTAAAATATGGAGAACAAAAATGTTGAGGTTCCAAAATTAGGGAAAGATCAAGATCCACTTCCACCTCGTGCTGAAGCTGCTGCCACTAGTCATGGCCGAGACGATGAAATGCCAGCAACGTCGTCTGCCAAGGCCGATGCCCAATGTCATAGTACAGAGCATGTCAAATCCAAAACACCAAATATCAGTAAAAAGCCTCTTTTTTTCTTTGCGTCATGTGCTGTTTGGGGAGGGTTTTTTGGAAGGGACATCCTGCGTGACACTGCAGTGCCACTCCTAGATGGGCCCGGTGTTTGTGTCGGCCACTAGGGTCGCTAATCTTACTCACACAGCTACCTCATTGCGCCTCTTTTTTTCTTTGCGTCATGTGCTGTTTGGGGAGGGTTTTTTGGAAGGGACATCCTGCGTGACACTGCAGTGCCACTCCTAGATGGGCCCGGTGTTTGTGTCGGCCACTAGGGTCGCTTATCTTACTCACACAGCGACCTCGGTGCAAATTTTAGGACTAAAAATAATATTGTGAGGTGTGAGGTATTCAGAATAGACTGAAAATGAGTGTAAATTATGGTTTTTGAGGTTAATAATACTTTGGGATCAAAATGACCCCCAAATTCTATGATTTAAGCTGTTTTTTAGTGTTTTTTGAAAAAAACACCCGAATCCAAAACACACCCGAATCCGACAAAAAAAATTCGGTGAGGTTTTGCCAAAACGCGGTCGAACCCAAAACACGGCCGCGGAACCGAACCCAAAACCAAAACACAAAACCCGAAAAATTTCAGGCGCTCATCTCTAATATATATACACTGGTGGTCACAGCAACATTCTGCACTGTCCCCTCCTACTATATACTGCGCACAACTAAAATGCAGCACAGGTATGGATGCATAGTATACTTGACGACACAGAGGTAGAGCAGTGGACTACTGTACCGTACTGCTATATATATACTGGTGGTCACAGCAACATTCTGCACTGTCCTCTCCTACTATATACTGCACACAACTAAAATGCAGCACAGGTATGGATGCATAGTATACTTGACGACACAGAGGTAGAGCAGTGGACTACTGTACCGTACTGCTATATATACACACTGGTGGTCACAGTAACATTCTGCACTGTCCTCCTACTATATACTACAATGCAGCACAGATATGGAGCATTTTTCAGGCAGAGAACGTAGATATTTTCAGCACACTGAGCACAGATATTTGCAGCACACTGAGCACAGATATTTGCAGCACACTGAGCAGATATTTACAGCACACTGAACACAGAAACTGAGAGAATGCAGCCACGTCCTCTCGCTATCATCTCTAAAGCATGAGTGAAAATGGCGGCGACGCGCGGCTCCTTATATAGAATACGAATCTCGCAAGAATCTGACAGTGGGATGATGACGTTTGGGCGCGCTCGGATTAACCGAGCAAGGCGGGAAGATCCGAGGCTGCCTCGGTACCGTGTAAAATGGGTGAAGTTCGGGGGGGTTCGGATCCCGAGGAACCGAACCCGCTCATCACTATCCAAAAGCTGTGACTCTCCGCTTTTGGTGGACACTGGCAGCTTGTCTCTACTTTGCCCAGAACCAGAGATATCAGCCTTCAAGCAGCTGATCCCTGCTCCAGCTCCACACGGCTGATATGCAGTTTTAGATTTTCGTTGGTGGATTGCTCTGGCTCCTGAAATCTGATCCCCAAGTCCCCAGAACCTCCTAAAAGGTGGGACTCTAGTTTTTTATAATCCTATTTAAAGCTAACAAATATATTTTCAGAAACTTGAGATATCTGCAGTCAAGCAAGCTGCCCTCCCACCGGATAATTATGAATATTAAGCCCACTCCACTATCCACCCCTCCCCTACGTATTAAACACCCCCTACCACCCTGGAAGTCATATACCAGGGCTTCTTCATTCAGCCCAATGCCCCCTTCTACAGTTTAGCCCCATCTGTGCAGTAAAGGAGTAATTAGCAGAAATTACTGCTCCAGGTCCTACATGCTGAGCGGAAGATAGAACATCCCCTACCGCCCGCGAGACATCAAAGCAGCCGCTGGTAGCACCCCCCACCCCTACCGATAGAGGATGGGTAGGGGGCCTATTGCATTGCTGTGCCCAGGGGCCTTCACTGCTGTTAAGATGGCCCTGTCTGTGACAGGAGCCGAGTGCTGCAGAGGATTATCACACTGCAACACTCGGCTCCTGTCACTGCAGAAGAGCCATCACTTTGGTGTCACCCCTTCCGAGGGTGACACCTGGGTGCAGGCCGCAGCCCACCCACCCCCTTCTGACGCCACTAGTTGCTCATCATTGCTGTAATGCTGTGAGCAGTCCCCATCTCCCTCCCTTGTGTTCCCTTTTCTGTGATCTCATCTTTGTGGACCTGACATCTACAGATTTTGCTGTGCTTACCCGGGTTCAGTTGAAACAAAGGCTTTTGGTGGAAAAGGGGTATTTGTTACAGAATCCGAGCAGGCAAATGATCCTAGCCTTACAACAGCTGTATAACAGTTATTCAGAAATGCCTTTGGGGTATATTTATTTACTAGTTGGAAGTTCTGGATGCTGGATTTTAAACCAGTAATAAATTAAAACACAGAACCAAGCCTGTTTTGCATTTAGAATTTTTATTGTTTTAAATCCACAACCACAGAAAAGTAAATATGTAAGACCCCCGGGTTTGGCAGGGCACGTCTAAGTGGTTGAGATAGGTATCACAGTTATTGGGCGGCTATATGATAGACCTCTCCCGTGAAATATTGTTCCCTGCGCCTTGTCTCATACTACCATGTTCAGAGAGGTAGGGTAGATTAATATTAATCAGAAGTGAGTCAACAACTCCAATAGATCTTTTTATTGAGCTGCAATGAACTCTGGATTAAAGATTAGTTGATTAATTACCGTATATACTCGAGTATAAGCCGACTTTTTCAGCACATTTTTCTGTGCTGAAAAAGCCCCCCTCGGCTTATACTCGAGTCAATGGCTGCAGCAGACGCCGTGGGCTGTGTGGGCGTCCGCTGCAGCCGGCTCCAGGACAGACACTAGAGGTCATTATTGACCTCTAGTGTCTGTGCGCGTTGCTATGGGAGAGACGTCATGACGTCTCTCCCATAGAGATGATCGGGTGCCGGGGAGCGGGCGGCCGCACAGAGCGGCGGCCGGACGGAGCGTGCGGCCGGATGGAGCGAGCGGACGGACGGAGCGGAGCAGCGCAGCAGCAGAAGAAGCGGTCGGGAAGCAGGAGCGGGGCAGTGGTAAGTATTGTTTTTGTGTGTGTTTGTGTGTTTGTAAGCGGCGACGGGGGCACTGCAACAGGGGGCAAAGAAAGAAGGGGGCACTGCAACAGGGGGCAAAGAAAGAAGGGGGCACTGCAACAGGGGGCAAAGAAAGAAGGGGGCACTGCAACAGGGGGCAAAGAAAGAAGGAGGCACAACTACTGGGGGCAATGAAAGGGGGCACAACTACTGGGGGCAATGAAAGGGGGCACAACTACTGGGGGCAAAGAAAGAGGGGCACAACTACTGGGGGCAAAGAAGGGGCATAACTACTGGGGGCAAAGCAACGGCAGCATGTTTTTATCTGGCACTGTGGGGGGATATCTGTTACTGGGGGTATATGTGGCACTGGGGGCACAACCCTAGCAACAAGCATTACCCCCTGGCAACAAGCATAACACCTACCGCATGAAACCCCTGGCAACGAGCATGACACCCTGAGCATGAACACCCCTGACACCGTACATTTCCCACCCTAGGCTTATACTCGAGTCAGTCATTTTTCCCATTTTTTTGTGGTAAAATTAGGTATCTCGGCTTATATTCGGGTCGACTTATACTCGAGTATATACGGTAACTGAATTTAAAGAATCACAAAAGAATTGGGCATCAAGAAGAAGGAGAAAACGATCTGCTACAGTTCACACCACAAAGGATCATTCAGTATGCAAAGGACAATTGGTTTAAATCACAGATGAAGAAAAATATTATTGGAATCACAAATAATAGCATCAGACATTAGCATTACATTCTATAATGTGGTGATGAGAATAATAAGAGAAAACACACTCAGTAATCATAAACAATAACTTTCTAGCTTTACCTAGCCAAGGTTCAAATATCTTCACTGGCAAATATCATTGAATTTCTGGTTGAAGTCTGCTGTTCCACAGTATGTCGATGGGGAACATACAGATGTATGGGGGAAATCCTGGGTTGGTATAATGGGGATAATTCAGACCTGATCGGTGCTGTGCATGTACGCACAGCAGCGATCAGGCCTGAACTGCGCATGCGCCAGCATCGCTGTACGTCGGCGCATGCCAGACATCCGACGGCTGTCTTTAGCTAGCGATCGCCTCTGCCTGATTTACAGACAGAGGCAGTTGTTGGGCGGGAGGGGGTGGGACGGCGGCATGGTCTGACCAACGCAGACGTGGTCGTACCGTTGGGGGGGCGGGCTGTGCGGATGCATGACGTCACGTGCAGCCGCTGCAACCCGGGCAGCGACGAGTAGCTCCCTGCCAGCGCCCAGGAGCTGCTCTGGCTGGGAGTTACTCCTGAAGTACAAAAGCATCGCCGCTGTGCGATGCTTTTGTACTTCTGCGACGGGGCAGGCACTGACATGCGGGGCGGGCTAGCCCTGTGCTGGGCGTCTCCCTGCATGTCAGTGTGGATGATCGGTGCTGTGCTAAATTTAAACTATATTTAGCCTGGAAAAGTGATAAAGCAGTGATAAAGAAGTGATAAGTGGAAGGTGATAACGCACCAGCCACTCAACTCCTAACTGTCATTTTTCAAACTCATATTGATTGGCTGGTGCTTTTTCACCTTCCACTTATCACTGCTTTATCACTCCTACAGACTTAATACATCTGCTCCTTAGTTTTTGTTGATCACCTTCAGGGGGTTTTAGCTTGCAAAATATGGCGCTGCTGGCTGTGCCCTTTTACCACTGCACAGTCAATAATAAGGGTTACTGAAGTTGGAGGGCACACTTACCTGTGGCTTTGGCATTCAATTTCTTAAAGTACTCTCTCAGACCCTTTGAGTGGAGATATATATTGGTTGGACCAGCTTTAGTTGGTTTCTCGCTGACACAAGATGGCCATGGCATCCGCGCCTCTCACCAGGCCAGGTGGTGTCCAGTCTCTGGCTGTGGTGTCTCAACAACTGATCTCCAGCACTTGGCTCAACGACCTCGCCCCGCTGCTTACACTTCTGCGGTGCTGCTCTCACCACACAGCATCCTGCGGCTGGCCTTATCCTCAACTCCCACTGCTCCAAGTTGCCTGCATCTCCAGCTCCTCCCGTCTCCACTATTCTGCCCTTCCTTCTTTTACCCGCAAGGTTCTCTTTCCCCCACACTACCTCTGTCCAATCAGTTCTCCTCTTTTGGACTATGTGACTGGACCAAGAGCTCAACTCCTGCTGCGGCTCAGTAAGTGCTCTTAAAAGGGGCATGCACAACATGGAGTATCCAATTTCCAATTAAACATTTTGACTGAAAAAATTTGCTATTACTGCGATTTTTGCCCAGTGGTCATTATTTTATTATCATTGGGCAATCCAATTTGTCCGAAAAATTACATACGGCGATATTCATTTGTTATATCGCTTAGTTGTTATATACAGTTACGGCGATATTCAGTTGTTATATCTAAAGTGATGGGAGATCGCAGGGTGATATTCAATTGTCCCCCATTTCCACGCTTATCGTGCTCATATCAGCCGGGTTCAGGCACATAAAGCAGATAAATCCAACTAAACTATAACTACACGAAAAGTACCATTTGGGCGCCCAAAGGATCACTTTTCGCGCACCGAGGCTGGCAAGCTGAAATTATGATATTGTGCCCGTCGGCATAAACATTTGAATAGCTGCATGCGGGCATAATCGCGGGCATGATTTGAATGCCGCCCATATGATCCTGGATAAGTTCCCAGACCCATGTGTTTTTGCAGCCACGATCGCGAAAACGGTTCATTCATCAGGCAGGTAAAGAAAAAATCCCTGATAACTGCCATTTTACAGGGCTAATTGGATAGCCCCCGGGGGTCCTTTGTTATGTACTGTAACAGTGATATAAATGGAAGAGTATTCATCTACAGTTCTATGGCACCATACCAGTAATGTGGCCTCTTCTCCTCCTGAATCAATATGTTGATACAAGAATATTGACTAGGATATGTCAGCTTGAAATACTGGGTTACAGACCCGCTTTAGATTTGTATAAAACCTCCTGTCTATCTCCTGCTTTTCCGTCCACTAGTATGAACAGTCACATAATCCAGTGTAGGCAAACAAATATGTACGGCAAATCTTTTAAACCTTCCTTATTTCTGAGGTTAGCTTAGGCTAAAAAAAATAAAAAATAAAATACAGTATATACTGTAGGTACTGTAGCTGAACAGTCAGAAATGTCACGCTGTTGTAAATATCAATTTTGTCAAGCATCTAGCAAAGAAGATTCACTGCACATCTAACATACATTTGTGACTGATAGGAACCTCTTGGTCTAAGAACAACATAGCTTGGAGGAGATTTTAAATTAGGCGTCAGGGGGTAGGGAATAGCAAGAAATTATGGGATGTTCATTGAGAGCAGTAATAAGGGATGTATAAAGAACAATGTGGGTGAAAAGGGCGGTAGGGGAAGGACAGCCAAAATGTAAAAACCAAGAAAACAGCAAATAAAAAAAAGAAATCCATCAAAGCAAAAATATACAGATAAAGGTGTTACTAACCTAAAATGTATGTTGGCAAATGCATGAAGACTATCAGGCAAAATGGGGGAATTAGAAGGGGTAGCAATGAACGAACAATATGGTATTATAGGTACTGTATTACTGAAATGTGGTGGGAAGATTCTCGTAGCTGAGCAGTAATCTTAGAGGGCTATACCTTCTTCAGGAGAGACAGGGCAAATAAAAGGGGTGGAGGAGTATGTCTCTATGTTAAGCCAACCTTAAAACCTTATTTAAAGGAAAATATTTATGAGGGTACAGTGGATAACATAGAGTCACTATGGGTGGAAATATCAAGTGGAGGTAAATGTTCAAAAAAGCTACTAATAGGGACATGCTATAAACCGCCAGATATTAGTGTGACTGAGGAAGAGCAACTACAGTATTACAGCAAATTGAAAAAGCTACAGGAATGGGGAAGTGTTAATAATTAGCCAGACATAAACTGGATAAATGAGTCATGTGACACAGCTAGAGATAATAGGTTTTTGAGGGTGTGGTATACCGCCGGTCAGCATACGCATGCCGGGATCCCTGGGGGAGGGGCAAGTACAGCAAGCCCCTTATGGGCTCGCTGCGCTCGCAACACTGTGCACTCGGTGGCGACATGCGGTCGCCATGGGTTCTATTCCCACTCTATGGGTGTCGTGGACACACACGAGTGGAAATAGTCCCTGTTGGTCGGCATGCCGACCATTGGGATAGTGAGGGAGCGGGATGTTGCTGGAGGTCATGTGACCGTCGGTCTACCGACCGCGGGTCACATGAATACCACACGGTTTTTGACCATAATGAAAGATCACTACTTGCCCAAAATAATTGAGGAACTAACTATAAATAGGAATATATTGGACCTTGTAATAACAAATAATGAGGAGGTAATATCCAGTATCAAGGTAAGGGAGACATTGGGTAACAGTGATCATAATGTGGTCTTATCAAAAAATAACTTTATGGAAGCAGCAATGGAAGCGCGCAACTAAGACTTTAAATTTTAGAAAGGCAAATTTTGCTATGCTTAAGCGTGCTCTAAAAGACATAGGGGGACATTTACTAAGCAGTGATAAGAATGGAGAAGTGAGCCAGTGGAGAAGTTGCCCCATCAACCAATCAGCAGCTCTGCATCATTTTATAGTATGTAAATTATAGGTGTTACTTCAGTGCTGATTGATTGTCATGGACAACTTCTCTACTGGTTCACTTCTCTGCTCTTAACACTGCTTAGTAAATGTCCCCCATAGATTGGGAAACATTGTTTAAAGGTAAGAACACTGTCAAAATGTGGGGCGCTTTTAAAACGCTGCTAGTCAGATATATGCATGAGTTCATTCCCATGGGCAACAAAGGCAAGAGTACTAAGTATAAACCGATGTGGCTTAACAGGAAGGTAAGGGCAGAAATGTAAAAAAAGAGATTTGCTTTTAATGCGTTCAAGTCAGATGGGAATGTGGGGCTATTCCTTCACTATAAAGAATGTAATAAAAAATGCAAAAAGGAAAATCAGGGCTGCTAAAATAGATAACGAAGAGCAAATTGCAGAGGAAAGCAAAACAAACCCCAAAAAGTTATTTAAGTATATCAACGGTAAAATGATTAAAAAAAAAAAAAGACAATATAGGACCCTAAAAAAGTGAATTGGGCATTTTGATTATTGACGACAAGGAAAAAGCAGAGAAACTGAATGAATGTTTTATTATGGTTTTAATTAGAGAAGCCAATTGGTGGGAATATTATATAATAACATAAATGATAATGCCCCATTACTTAATACTCGTCTGAGTGAAGAAGTCCATGAAAGACTAAGCAAAATTAAGGCTAATAAATCTCCTGGGCTGTATGGACTTCACTCAAGGGTTTTAATGGAGCTAAACTCAGAAATAGCAAGGCCTTTATACTTAATCTTCAGTGATTCAATTACATCTGGATTGGTACAGAGGGATTGGTGAATAGCAGATGTAGTGCCATTATTTAAAAAGGAAAGTAAAACCCATCATGGAAACTATAGACCAGTAAGGCGGACATCTATAGTGGGGAAAATCTTAGAAAGTATATTAAGGGACGGCATTCAGGAGTTCTTAATGTCCTGTAAGCTTATTAGGAGGAACCAGCATGGGTTTGTAAGGAATAGGTCATGTCAAACCAACTTCTATGAGGAAGAGAGTGTGAACTTAGACCAGGGAAATGCAGTGGATGTGGTATTTTCAGATTTTGCTAAAGCCGCACAAGAGGTTCATATACAAACTAAAAGAGCTTGGTCTAGGAAGCAAATTTTGTACTTGGGTCAAAAACTGGTTGGAAGATAGGGAACAGAAAGTTGTGTTAAATGATAAGTATTCTAACTGGGCTAAAGTATTAAGTGGTGTACCTCAAGGGTCTGTACTAGGGCCACTTCTGCTTAACATATTTAAAAATGACCTGGGAGACGGTCTTGAGAGCAAAGTGTCCATTTTCGTAGATGACACCAAACTGTGTAAAATAATTAAATTAGATAGAGATGTTGACTATCTACAGCAGTGATGGCTAACCTTGACATGCCAGCTGTTGTTGAATACACATCCCAGCATGCTCTGCATCAGTTTTAGCATGGCCAAATAGCAAAACTGTAGCAAGGCATGCTGGGATGTGCAGTTCAACAACAGCTGGAGTGTCAAGGTTAGTCATCACTGGTCTACAGAATGACTTAATCAAACTGGAAGTTTGGGCAGCAAAGTGGAGTATGAGGTTTAATATAGAGAAAAGGAAAGTAATACATTTTAGGACTAAGGGCCTAATTCAGACCCGATCGATGCAGCGGCAGCGATTGTAGCCTGATGCCCTATGGCGAGTGCGCCCGCGCACCCAGTAAGATGTGAAAGCATCTCACTGCTGCGATCGCCTCTGCCTGATTGACAGGTGATGGCGTGCCAGCGGCGTTAGAACGCTGTTGGTGGGGAACGGTCCGGACAACGCAGGAGGGTCCGGACCATTGTGGGGGTGGGCTGTGGCGGCTGTGTGACATCACACGCAGCTGCTGCGACCCAGAATATGGCGGGTACCCGTCTGCCAGCTCAGGTAGGGAGCTACTTGGCGGGTGCAAAAGCATTGCCACCATTCTATGCTTTCGCACCTGTGAGAGGGTGGGCAGGGCCTGACATGCAGAGAAACTGATCATAGATGTGCTAGTAGAAACAGCTTCCTCAGGAAAAACCCGGATCAAGTGACCAGGGAATCCTACCCAGGTAGCTACCTGGGTAGGACATGGGAATGATCCGGGTAAAGTTGTAGTGTAAACGGAAGCCGTATCGTTTTACACTGTATGGAATGGCAGTGCTGGGAGATCATGTGATCTCCCAGCACCACGCCTGCCGCGTCACCAGCAGCGTCACCAACCCGGCAATATGCCGGGATGGTGACTGCTGATGGGAAAGGGGCCTATGTGGGTCGCAGCCGGGTAGCACCCGTGTCAGGCTCCCGGCTGCGACCCGCATCGTGAGATGGAGAAGGGGTATTAGAGAATGCGTTTGGGTCAGAGTTGTGTTTTTTTTTAGAATGGGAGTAATCACTGCATGTTTAAACAGAGAAGGTCTGAATCACCCCCTAAGAACAAACATGCAATTTATAAATTAAATGGGGAAATGATAGGGGAATCGGTAATGGAGAAAGATTTGGGTGTGCTCATTTGACAATAGACTCCGTAGGATTGCTTAGTGTGAGTGTGCAGTAGCAAAAGCAAATAAGGCATTAGCATACATAAAACGGGAGATGGAGACAAAAAAAGAAAGTGTAATCCTGCCACTATTTAAATCATTGGTACAGCCACAAATGGAATACTGTGTACAGTTCTGGGTACCACACTATAAAAGACATACAGTATTAGAACTTGAAAAAGTTCAGAGAAGAGCTACAAAATTGATTAAGGGCATAGAGTCATTGGACTATAATGAAAGGCTTACTAGGGTCCTAATTCAGACCTGAGTGCACCTCTGCAAATTTGCAGACGTTTGTGATCGGATACTCGCCGCCCAGCCCGAGCGAAAATCCACCCCATGCAAGTCTGCGTACGCCGTGCGAAAAGCTTTGCAGATGCCGGTCGGCTGCAAATCTGTTCGCTACTCACTCACCATAGAATGATTTTTACAGTCTGTGCATAGCCCAGGACCTACTCCTACAATGCGAAAAAACAGGCTGATGTCACATATCCTCCTGAAAATGCTTGGGAACGCATGCGCTTTTCCTGACACTCCCAGAAAATGGGCAGTTACCACCCTCAAATGTTCGCTTCCTGTCAATCAATTGATAAAAAAAGACGCAGGATTTTTTCGCAGTTTGGCCTCGCGTCTGCGCATTGTGATCCGTACGCATGCACAGTTGTTCGATAATTGTCCGCTTTGCGATTTCGCACAACAGGGATTTATTACATTTGTATTTTGGCATTTTGAGGAGGTTGGATGCCTCTTCTCCAGGTGGCTGCTGACCCACAGTTGCGAACCTACACAGACGTACACGGTGTCAGCATACCTTTTTTTGGTGTTTTTTCTTGTACAACAGCGATCAGGTCTGAATTAGGCCCTAGGTTAGATATGTTTTCAATCCAAAAGATGTGACAAAGAGGAGATAAGATTAATGTTTACAACTACATTAAGTGGCAATATATAGGAGGGAATTAGGTGATTTGTTTATCGAGAGTTGGTACTCACCAACAATTATTTTACATATGGGAAAGAGTACTTCCTTCAAGTGTCAGGTACGGCTGTGTGGTGAAACCTGGCTCCCTCATATGCCAACCTGTATATGCATCAGTACGAAAATATCTGTATACTACATCAGTAAGATAAGATATTGTATTTTGGACATTATATTGATGATTTGTTTTTTGTTTGGATGGGCACGGATACAGAGTTTAGGAAGATGGTTGAGACACTAAATACACTTGATAGCCCAATACGCTTTACTTACCAAATTGCTCAGGACACTCCTAATTTTTAGGTTGTGACTATTATATTCAAGGATAGACGATTGACTTCTACACTCTACAGGAAAGAGACCAATCGTAATACCATCTTGCATGCTAAAATCCACCATCCATATGCCCTTAAATAGATCCTTTCGATTTCACAGTTCATGCGTGTATTACGATACAATACATCTCTGGCTAATACTGAAATTCAGATCAATGAAATGGTTGATAGGTTCTTGATACTTTCTGGGGCCATGGAGCCCATCGCATTTCCGGTTATGAGTTGTTGTCCCTGCTGGTTACATTCTACTCAGAGTAAGTGGCACTTCCGGTCACATGATGCGTTCCACGGCTGTGTAGCGCATCAAACTTCCGGTTGCGTCAATTCCAGTTTATACAGTTTTTTTGTATTTCTGCTGCTTGTCTGTGGTACATTTTATGCAGGTGGCTTTATCTAGCCACATACTCCCTGTTGTTGCTATTTAACCTATAAAACAGTGTCTCTAATATTGTTTTTGGAAGCATTTCCGGTCAGCCATGCACACTAAGTGCTGGTGGGAGGGCTTAACAATTGACTGCTGCTATAAAGAGAGACCCTGTGTGGCATGGGTGAAAGGTGCACTTTCACTATAGATCTCTGTGTTACATGTATGAAGTCTTGACAAAGCTCATGCATTGACTGAAACGTTGACTTTCTGGGAAATGTCTTTGTGAGTATTAAATAAAGAAAAAACCTGCTTTCTAATGGTGAGTGCCTACAGCGTAGGTTTATATATATATATTGATGAAGTCTGAATGACGAAACGCGTTGGGCAACCTGGCAGTGACTGCATACCAAGTTAAGGAAATTTTACTTCTTATATATATATTCTAACTGGTATTATATTTTATGTGTATACTTTTTATCCCATTTTTAAAAAAAGATTTGTTGTTTTAAATTGTTTATGTGAATAAACTGTATTTTATATTTTCATTCATCCACCTACAGTGTGAGCTTTTATCCTTTTAGACACCATTGGTCGCTATAACCCCCCCCCCCCCTTGTGTATTTATATATATATATATATATATATATATATATATATATATAAGCCAACCTCTATCCACATGAATTCAGTATGGATCATACTGTATAGAGACCAAGGGGCCTATTTATCACCATCCACACGGATGTATCAATTATCGTATGCATGGACAGAGCTTTGTCTCTGTGATTACAATCCACAGCATCATCAGATTATTTGTCCAGCCACCATCAACGCCAAGTCGACCCCCCTGTCGTGATTACCCCCCCCCCCCCCTGCGGCCCCCCATGGTAAATATACTTACCAGTTCAGGTAGCCGTTGAACACTGCTCCTGCAGGGCTGCCGGGCGCCAGATCCTGTGCACTGCTGTGACCCCCAGTGCTGTAAAGTGAGCTGCCATTTGCAGCATCACTTTACTGCACTAGGGGTCTGCCAGGGGGCAGAGAAAGCTGGGCAGGAGTGGGGATGTCACAGTGCTGCTCTGCAATTTAACCAGCCGGAGCTGGTGTTAATATCACAGGGCACACTGTATGGGGAATGCGATGTGGGTTACTAAAAATAAAAACTGCTCCAAAAGTCCTCTAATACATTTCGGTGATACTAAAATAAAAACCCTTTTCACATTTCTTTTGTACAAATAATGTTAATAAATAGGCCTCCATTCTGGCCTTTCTTGTCACTCTGTAAGAGGTTCACATTATGATAACAAATGGTGAGTTATTGCTAATAAATCAAAGGAGTATTCTTCAATGTAGTACTGGCAAGTCCAGTATAGCGGATATAACTTTATATTACCAAGTAAATGTGTACAGGGTTGTTATACTGTCTTAATAAATAGTGAAAACCATTTCTGGACTTCTAGCAGTTAAAAATCCAATGCTAGATCAAAATAGACACATACTGTACATTATCCCATTTTTATCGGTGCAGACATACCAGTTCCTATTGGTTGCATATAATGCTTCGGACTCTGGGCATTTAGGAATTCAGAATGAGAGTAGGAAGAGGAAAATGTATGCGAGATAAAGTAAGGGTGTGTTCATGCTATGTGACTGTGGTAGACCTAACACAGGGATGTATGTTCCTCTCAATGAGATGTCACGTACTGTATGCCTTGCACATGCTCAATCACTGGTATAAGTTACGTACTGCCCAGGAATATTGATATATGTTATACAAGGTAAACAGTTTTCACCTTATCAAGTAATATATGCTTTTCTCCTGTGAATTGTGTGGTGAAGGAGAAAGTGTGATACTCTCCTCTGTGTCATTGCTATATATGCTGATAGATTGTTGGGGGGAGGGGGGGTGGGGTGTTCTTAGAGATATGCCATGTCATTTTCTTCACAAGTCTAGATACTATGTCAGTGGTTTTCAAACTGTGTGCCGTGGCACTCTGGGGACACTTGTAGGGGTGCCTTGGATTGGTGGTCCAGGAACAATTCAAATTATTTATGGTCATTGTAATAGGCAAAACTAGCGCTGGTGGCTGCCAATCATAAACTATGTGTACAAACAGAATAAATCCTGTCCCTCACCATATAACTGATCCTAAGGATGACATACAAATACAATTTACTTAAATTAAATATTTCTTTCTAAATTTCTCAATAAGAAACTTTGGGGCCAGGTGTGCCGTGAAAAAAGTTCTGATACTCTAGGGCAGGGGTGGGGGACCTCCGGACTGCGGGCCGTATACGGCCCGCAAAGCCATTTGTTCCGGCCTACCCGCTAGTTTGGCAGCGACAAACGCTGCCGCTCAGTCCAGCGGCGGCATGTCTCAGCTGTTAGTAGCTGCGCTCTCCTCCCTGTCCTATGTCCGGCAGCCACTGGTAGGATCTCAAACCAGCCACCAGTTTGTGAGCCAATCAAAGCTAGCGGACCGGCAACCAATCAGGAGCCACCACTGCCGGTCCGCGAGCTCTGATTGGCTCACAAACTGGCGGCTGGTGTGAGGTCCTACACGCCGCTGCATCCTGACATAGCCGCACTCTCCTCCCTGCCATGACCCGAGAGCTGAGACACGCCGCCGCCGGATGGACCTGCAGGAGCAGTGAGTGATCTGGCACTCTGGGGGCACTTGTAGATCATCTGGCACTCTGGGGGCACTTGTAGATCATCTGGCACTCTGGGGGCACTTGTAGATCATCTGGCACTCTGGGGGCACTTCTAGATCATCTGGCACTCTGGGGGCACTTGTATATCTGGCACTGCGGGGGCATTTGAATTCCTGGCACTGCGGAGGCATTTATATACCTGGCACTGTGGGGGCATTTGTGGATCTGGCACTGTGGGGGCAATTGTGGATCTGGCATTGTGGGGGCAATTGTGGATCTGGCACTGTGGGATCATTTGTAGATCTGGCACTGCACTATTGGGGGCATATGTGTATCATGTCCCATTTTAATTGGCCACACCCATTTATTTTGGCACACACACAGTACCTCTATGGGGCAGACCTACTGGGGGGCAGGGTAATTTTTTAAGTTTAGAATTTTTGTATGGCCCCCAAAGGATTTTATAAATATCCAAATGGCCCTTGGTAGAAAAAAGGTTCCCCACCCCTGCTCTAGGGGAACCAGGGGTTAAAGTGGGGGGGGAACGAGGTGGAACTGAGTTCCACCACCTATAATGGTAAGGGGAACTAGTTCCACCTCCTCCATTCCCTGCACAGTGATTCCAACAGAAAAGCCCTTCCCATCACCTATGTCAATAGATGATGCAGGCTCCACTAGTGTTGATGAGCTGCAGCCAACTCCCCCTTCCTCAGGTCCTGGTGGCTCCATGCTCTGTCTCCATCTAAAGTCCACCCCTCCTGGTACTCACACATGCTGTGGCTGTTGGACAGCATTCATCCTATCCTCAGGTCCCAGTGGCTTCCTTTTCTGGCACGGCATATGTGATGTCATGCTGTCCCCGCTGCTAAAGTAAAGAAGAGCCATGAAGAGGAGCAGGGGGGATAGGGGGGTGCCAATAACACTAGCACTGGCTCTGGTTCCGCTTAATGTGATGGGAGGGGGGCAGGAAGGTGGCGTGGTAAATGAGTTCCACCACCTCTCCGGGATCACTTTAAGCACTGAGGGGAACCATTGTACCATGTTGTTATGATCTGTACAAACTGTCTTAAAGGGTTTCTTGACAATATGTAAGCAACATATCTGATTGTTTTTGGACAACATACATTAAGGAGTGACTTTGTATAAACTTTGATATCCTCATTTAATCATAATGTAAGTTTCTGAGTGTAATCTTCCATACTGTATATGTCTAGTTTAAGGTTGCTGCTCCTCTGCTCTGTGATGGTTAGCTTGCATATAAAAGTATTTCATAATTCCATTCAAAAGTAAAAGAATCTCAGTGTGCCTTATCTGCATTGAAGATTATGTATGGCAGACACTTTTGATTAGCTGGTTGCATCTAGACCCCTCCCAATGATGAAAAGCAGCAGCAGACACCCACCAGAATATGACACTGCAAATTAACACAAGGAGGGTACCAATGCTTTAACGCTTAAGGGTTGGCTCACAAGGATTCAACTATGTCCAGGCCACAAGGGAAGATCTGGTCAACCAAGAAATTCAGGGAACCTCTCAGAGAACATTTTTAGCAACTAGATGACCTATACAAGATAAGTCAGGTGGGATGAATTCCTCCTCTCCCAAAAGATATTGATGCAAGCTTGTTTTCAGTAGACCTTGTCTTGAAATGATAAAGGGTCTAAGAACTGGCTTCTCCTATAGCAATAACACAGACAGCACTTCTCTTATCTCCCCAAAAAATCCAAAAACTCTAAGTCAGGTGATCTACATATAGTGGTAGCTTGGTCCCACTCTCTGCAGGACATGCATCAGAAATTGATAGAGTTGTAATGTTCCAGCTATACATAGTGGTCGTAATTAGAGATGGGGTCTCCTGAATTTATAGTGGGTTTTATTTATTTTCCAATTGATTCACAAGTTGGTTTCAAAAGTGGCTAGTTTTTGAAATTCAGACAATAATTAGAATCTACCAACTTGATTCTTCCATCTCTAGTCAGTAACACATAAAGCAGATGCAGTTCACCACTATATAAGTTATTAATGAGCTCTCATCTGGTAAACTGTGATTAGTAAAGGACACCATAAAACTTAGAAAGTGCGCAAAGAAGGGCAAAAATGTAATGCAAATATTTGCATGGGAAAAAAACCCAACTTACTATGTAGTACTAAAGGTAGTCGATATGTATTGTTTGGAGTATAGAAAGAAGTAGAGGGGGAGTCCTGTATCATGAAAGATTTCAAATATAATGAAGCGTTTTAAGGTTGAATGTATGCTACAAGGAAAGAGGTTTTAGAGTAAACCAAATGCACATAAATTGCACGTCAGCAGGTAAGGGAAACTTGGAGAAAATATACTATACAGCAGAAGATGCTATATAATTCACTGCTCTTTCATCTACACAAGTCACAGATATAAATACTTTAACATATATCATTTGTCAGCATTTGTAATTTTTCAACACCTTCTTATTGCCTCTTCTTAGCACCCCCTCACCAACTTCTTATTTTTGCAATGTCTTGAAGACTGCTCGTAACTTTACAACATTCTGTACTCTACAGGTCATAACTGAGGTGAAGTCAATCCATGCTGCGTCCACAGCCAGCATCCGACAGAGAAATCATGCCAAGCTATGTAAAACCCCAAGACTCTCAACCCTACACCAACTCTCAGTCACTTACTGAGCTTCTCCAGATCTCACCATCTTTCAGCACACACCAGGCAGTATACTGTATCAGAAAATGCTATTGTGGAGGTCCTTGCCTTAGGTATTAGTGATGAGCGGGTTCGGTTTCTCGGAAACCGAACCCCCCCGAACTTCACGCTTTTTACACGGGTCCGAACGTCATCATCCCGCTGTCGGATTCTCGCGAGGCTCGGATTCTATCGCGAGACTCGGATTCTATATAAGGAGCCGCGCGTCGCCGCCATTTTCACACGTGCATTGAGATCGATAGGGAGAGGACGTGGCTGGCGTCCTCTCCGTTTAGAGTAGACTAGAGAGTAGTAGAGACACTTGATTTACTAATTTTGGGGAGCATATTAGGAGTACTACTTGCTGATAGTGTGACCAGTGACCACCAGTTTAATTAATCCGTTCTCTGCCTGAAAAAAAACGATACACAGTGTGACACAGTCACATACCATATCTGTGCTCAGCCTCAGTGT
This sequence comes from Pseudophryne corroboree, assembly GCF_028390025.1. NCBI lineage: Eukaryota > Metazoa > Chordata > Amphibia > Anura > Myobatrachidae > Pseudophryne > Pseudophryne corroboree. The sequence continues at coordinate 184,687,598 of NC_086449.1, forward strand.
GCTGCATCATCTATGTAATACTGTATATCTGACTGTGCTGAGTGCTCACTGCTCACACAGCTTAATTGTGGGGGAGACTGGGGAGCAGTTATAGCAGGAGTACATATTTTAACAGTGCACACTTTTGCTGCCAGAGTGCCACTGCCAGTGTGACTGACCAGTGACCACTGACCAGCAGTATATTGTGATTGTCTGCCTGAAAAAGTTAAACACTCGTCGTGTGGTGTTTTTATTCTATAAACGCATTCTGCTGACAGTGTCCAGCAGGTCCGTCATTATATAATATATACCTGTCCGGCTGCAGTAGTGATATATATATATTTTTTATATCATTATCATCCAGTCTATATTAGCACTGCAGCAGACGCAGTACGGTAGTCCACGGCTGTAGCTACCTCTGTGTCAGCAGTCGCTCGTCCATCCATAATTGTATACCACCTACCCGTGGTGTTTTTTTTTTTCTATCTTCTTGATACTACTAGTAGCTTACTTTAGGAGTCTGCAGTGCTGAGCTGACAGTGTCCAGCAGGTCCGTCATTATATAATATATACCTGTCCGGCTGCAGTAGTGATATATATATATTTTATATCTCATTATCATCCAGTCTATATTAGCAGCAGACGCAGTACGGTAGTCCACGGCTGTAGCTACCTCTGTGTCGGCAGTCGCTCGTCCATCCATAATTGTATACCACCTACCCGTGGTGTTTTTTTCTTCTTCTATCTTCTTGATACTAGTAGCTTACTTTAGGAGTCTGCAGTGCTGAGCTAACAGTGTCCAGCAGGTCGGTCATTATATAATATATACCTGTCCGGCTGCAGTAGTGATATATATATATTTTATATCTCATTATCATCCAGTCTATATTAGCAGCAGACGCAGTATGGTAGTCCACGGCTGTAGCTACCTCTGTGTCAGCAGTCGCTCGTCCATCCATAATTGTATACCACCTACCCGTGGTGTTTTTTTTTTTTTTTCTATCTTCTTGATACTAGTAGCTTACTTTAGGAGTCTGCAGTGCTGAGCTGACAGTGTCCAGCAGGTCCGTCATTATATAATATATACCTGTCCGGCTGCAGTAGTGATATATATATATTTTATATCTCATTATCATCCAGTCTATATTAGCAGCAGACGCAGTACGGTAGTCCACGGCTGTAGCTACCTCTGTGTCAGCAGTCGCTCGTCCATCCATAATTGTATACCACCTACCTGTGGTGTTTTTTTTTTCTATCTTCTTGATACTACTAGTAGCTTACTTTAGGAGTCTGCAGTGCTGAGCTGACAGTGTCCAGCAGGTCCGTCATTATATAATATATACCTGTCCGGCTGCAGTAGTGATATATATATATTTTATATCTCATTATCATCCAGTCTATATTAGCAGCAGACGCAGTACGGTAGTCCACGGCTGTAGCTACCTCTGTGTCAGCAGTCGCTCGTCCATCCATAATTGTATACCACCTACCCGTGGTGTTTTTTTTTTCTTCTATCTTCTTGATACTAGTAGCTTACTTTAGGAGTCTGCAGTGCTGAGCTGACAGTGTCCAGCAGGTCGGTCATTATATAATATATACCTGTCCGGCTGCAGTAGTGATATATATATATATTTTATATCTCATTATCATCCAGTCTATATTAGCAGCAGACGCAGTACGGTAGTCCACGGCTGTAGCTACCTCTGTGTCAGCAGTCGCTCGTCCATCCATAATTGTATACCACCTACCCGTGGTGTTTTTTTTCTTTCTATCTTCTTGATACTAGTAGCTTACTTTAGGAGTCTGCAGTGCTGAGCTGACAGTGTCCAGCAGGTCCGTCATTATATAATATATACCTGTCCGGCTGCAGTAGTGATATATATATATATTTTATATCTCATTATCATCCAGTCTATATTAGCAGCAGACGCAGTACGGTAGTCCACGGCTGTAGCTACCTCTGTGTCGGCAGTCGCTCGTCCATCCATAATTGTATACCACCTACCTGTGGTGTTTTTTTTTTTCTATCTTCTTGATACTAGTAGCTTACTTTAGGAGTCTGCAGTGCTGACAGTGTCCATCAGGTCCGTCATTATATAATATATACCTGTCCGGCTGCAGTAGTGATATATATTTTTTATATCATTATCATCCAGTCTATATTAGCAGCAGACGCAGTATGGTAGTCCACGGCTGTAGCTACCTCTGTGTCGGCAGTCGCTCGTCCATCCATAAGTATACTAGTATCCATCCATCTCCATTGTTTACCTGAGGTGCCTTTTAGTTGTGCCTATTAAAATATGGAGAACAAAAATGTTGAGGTTCCAAAAATAGGGAAAGATCAAGATCGACTTCCACCTCGTGCTGAAGCTGCTGCCACTAGTCATGGCCGAGACGATAAAATGCCAGCAACGTCGTCTGCCAAGGCCGATGCCCAATGTCATAGTACAGAGCATGTAAAATCCAAAACACCAAATATCAGTAAAAAAAGGACTCATAAATCTAAAATAAAATTGTCAGAGGAGAAGCGTAAACTTGCCAATATGCCATTTACCACACGGAGTGGCAAGGAACGGCTGAGGCCCTGGCCTATGTTCATGGCTAGTGGTTCAGCTTCACATGAGGATGGAAGCACTCAGCCTCTCGCTAGAAAAATGAATAGACTCAAGCTGGCAAAAGCACAGCAAAGAACTGTGCGTTCTTCGAAATCACAAATCCACAAGGAGAGTCCAATTGTGTCGTTTGCGATGCCTGACCTTCCCAACACTGGACGTGAAGAGCATGCGCCTTCCACCATTTGCACGCCCCCTGCAAGTGCTGGAAGGAGCACCCGCAGTCCAGTTCCTGATAGTCAGATTGAAGATGTCAGTGTTGAAGTACACCAGGATGAGGAGGATATGGGTGTTGCTGGCGCTGGGGAGGAAATTGACCAGGAGGATTCTGATGGTGAGGTGGTTTGTTTAAGTCAGGCACCCGGGGAGACACCTGTTGTCCGTGGGAGGAATATGGCCATTGACATGCCTGGTGAAAATACCAAAAAAATCAGCTCTTCGGTGTGGAAGTATTTCAACAGAAATGCGGACAACATTTGTCAAGCCCTGTGTTGCCTTTGTCAAGCTGTAATAAGTAGGGGTAAGGACGTTAACCACCTCGGAACATCCTCCCTTATACGTCACCTGCAGCGCATTCATTATAAGTCAGTGACAAGTTCAAAAACTTTGGGCGACAGCGGAAGCAGTCCACTGACCAGTAAATCCCTTCCTCTTGTAACCAAGCTCACGAAAACCACCCCACCAACTCCCTCAGTGTCAATTTCCTCCTTCCCCAGGAATGCCAATAGTCCTGCAGGCCATGTCACTGGCAATTCTGATGAGTCCTCTCCTGCCTGGGATTCCTCCGATGCATCCTTGCGTGTAACGCCTACTGCTGCTGGTGCTGCTGTTGTTGCTGCTGGGAGTCGATGGTCATCCCAGAGGGGAAGTCGTACTCGTAAGACCACTTTTACTACTTCCACCAAGCAATTGACTGTCCAACAGTCCTTTGCGAGGAAGATGAAATATCACAGCAGTCATCCTGCTGCAAAGCGGATAACTGAGGCCTTGGCATCCTGGGCGGTGAGAAACGTGGTTCCGGTATCCATCATTACTGCAGAGGCAACTATAGACTTGTTGGAGGTACTGTGTCCCCGGTACCAAATACCATCTAGGTTCCATTTCTCTAGGCAGGCGATACCGAAAATGTACACAGACCTCAGAAAAAGACTCACCAGTGTCCTAAAAAATGCAGTTGTACCCAATGTCCACTTAACCACGGACATGTGGACAAGTGGAGCAGGGCAGGCTCAGGACTATATGACTGTGACAGCCCACTGGGTAGATGTATGGACTCCCGCCGCAAGAACAGCAGCGGCGGCACCAGTAGCAGCATCTCGCAAACGCCAACTCTTTCCTAGGCAGGCTACGCTTTGTATCACCGCTTTCCAGAATACGCACACAGCTAAAAACCTCTTACGGCAACTGAGGAAGATCATCGCAGAATGGCTTACCCCAATTGGACTCTCCTGTGGATTTGTGGCATCGGACAACGCCAGCAATATTGTGTGTGCATTAAATATGGGCAAATTCCAGCACGTCGCATGTTTTGCACATACCTTGAATTTGGTGGTGCAGAATTATTTAAAAAACGAGAGGGGCGTGCAAGAGATGCTGTCGGTGGCCAGAAGAATTGCGGGACACTTTCGGCGTACAGGCACTACGTACAGAAGACTGGAGCACCACCAAAAACGCCTGAACCTGCCCTGCCATCATCTGAAGCAAGAAGTGGTAACGAGGTGGAATTCAACCCTCTATATGCTTCAGAGGTTGGAGGAGCAGCAAAAGGCCATTCAAGCCTATACAACCGACCACGATATAGGAGGTGGAATGCACCTGTCTCAAGCGCAGTGGAGAATGATTTCAACGTTGTGCAAGGTTCTGCAACCTTTTGAACTTGCCACACGTGAAGTCAGTTAAGACACTGCCAGCCTGAGTCAGGTCATTCCCCTCATCAGGCTTTTGCAGAAGAAGCTGGAGACATTGAAGGAGGAGCTAACACAGAGCGATTCCGCTAGGCATGTGGGACTTGTGGATGGAGCCCTTAATTCGCTTAACAAGGATTCACGGGTGGTCAATCTGTTGAAATCAGAGCACTACATTTTGGCCACCGTGCTCGATCCTAGATTTAAAACCTACCTTGGATCTCTCTTTCCGGCAGACACAAGTCTGCTGGGGTTCAAAGAACTGCTGGTGACAAAATTGTCAAGTCAAGCGGAACGCGACCTGTCAACATCTCCTCCTTCACATTCTCCCGCAACTGGGGGTGCGAGGAAAAGGCTCAGAATTCCGAGCCCACCCGCTGGCGGTGATGCAGGGCAGTCTGGAGCGACTGCTGATGCTGACATCTGGTCCGGACTGAAGGACCTGACAACGATTACGGACATGTCGTCTACTGTCACTGCATATGATTCTCTCCCCATTGAAAGAATGGTGGAGGATTATATGAGTGACCGCATCCAAGTAGGCACGTCAGACAGTCCGTACTTATACTGGCAGGAAAAAGAGGCAATTTGGAGGCCCTTGCACAAACTGGCTTTATTCTACCAAAGTTGCCCTTCCACAAGTGTGTACTCCGAAAGAGTGTTTAGTGCCGCCGCTCACCTTGTCAGCAATCGGCGTACGAGGTTACATCCAGAAAATGTGGAGAAGATGATGTTCATTAAAATGAATTATAATCAATTCCTCCGTGGAGACATTGACCAGCAGCAATTGCCTCCACAAAGTACACAGGGAGCTGAGATGGTGGATTCCAGTGGGGACGAATTGATAATCTGTGAGGAGGGGGATGTACACGGTGATATATCGGAGGATGATGATGAGGTGGACATCTTGCCTCTGTAGAGCCAGTTTGTGCAAGGAGAGATTAATTGCTTCTTTTTTGGTGGGGGTCCAAACCAACCCGTCATTTCAGTCACAGTCGTGTGGCAGACCCTGTCACTGAAATGATGGGTTGGTTAAAGTGTGCATGTCCTGTTTATACAACATAAGGGTGGGTGAGAGGGCCCAAGGACAATTCCATCTTGCACCTCTTTTTTCTTTCATTTTTCTTTGCGTCATGTGCTGTTTGGGGGGTGTTTTTTGGAAGGGCCATCCTGCGTGACACTGCAGTGCCACTCCTAGATGGGCCAGGTGTTTGTGTCGGCCACTAGGGTCGCTTAGCTTACTCACACAGCTACCTCATTGCGCCTCTTTTTTTCTTTGCGTCATGTGCTGTTTGGGGAGTGTTTTTTGGAAGGGCCATCCTGCGTGACACTGCAGTGCCACTCCTAGATGGGCCAGGTGTTTGTGTCGGCCACTAGGGTCGCTTAGCTTACTCACACAGCTACCTCATTGCGCCTCTTTTTTTCTTTGCGTCATGTGCTGTTTGGGGAGTGTTTTTTGAAGGGCCATCCTGCGTGACACTGCAGTGCCACTCCTAGATGGGCCAGGTGTTTGTGTCGGCCACTAGGGTCGCTTAGCTTACTCACACAGCTACCTCATTGCGCCTCTTTTTTTCTTTGCGTCATGTGCTGTTTGGGGAGTGTTTTTTGGAAGGGCCATCCTGCGTGACACTGCAGTGCCACTCCTAGATGGGCCAGGTGTTTGTGTCGGCCACTAGGGTCGCTTAGCTTACTCACACAGCTACCTCATTGCGCCTCTTTTTTTCTTTGCGTCATGTGCTGTTTGGGGAGTGTTTTTTGGAAGGGCCATCCTGCGTGACACTGCAGTGCCACTCCTAGATGGGCCAGGTGTTTGTGTCGGCCACTTGGGTCGCTTAGCTTAGCCATCCAGCGACCTCGGTGCAAATTTTAGGACTAAAAATAATATTGTGAGGTGTGAGGTGTTCAGAATAGACTGAAAATGAGTGGAAATTATGGTTATTGAGGTTAATAATACTTTGGGATCAAAATGACCCCCAAATTCTATGATTTAAGCTGTTTTTTAGGGTTTTTTGAAAAAAACACCCGAATCCAAAACACACCCGAATCCGACAAAAAAAATTCGGTGAGGTTTTGCCAAAACGCGTTCGAACCCAAAACACGGCCGCGGAACCGAACCCAAAACCAAAACACAGAACCCGAAAAATTTCCGGTGCTCATCACTATGAGGTATAAAGCCTAATTTCTTTAAGCCAGTCCACCCTTCTACCTCTAACTTTGTCATTGATACCAGTATGTATTAAAGACCATTGTATCCTACCCAACCCCTCCCAACAATTTACCCAATCAATTATGTGCCAAACCCAAGCATCCAGGAGAATGCCTTCACAGTCCTGACAGATCATCCTGTATGTTCTCCAAATAACTGAAACTCTCATCAGTGCACCTCTCTGGCTTCATGGTTATCAGGGCTGTTTCTAGCCAATTTGGCTCACAGTGTGAGATTTAAAAATGCACCCCACCCCCACCATTGACATTAAAAAGAAAATGCACCCCCCCCCCCACCAATAGATATACAAAAATCAAAATCTGTGCGTGCTCCTGGCAGGGGGGCGTGGTCTTGCTAAAATGGCAGTAGTTTCATGCTCTGGGACGAGTGTCATGATCATTGCCAGGGTTGTGTAATGCCACCTGTGAGGGCTGTGTAGTGCTCGTTGTCAGGGGTATGCACAGCGCCCGCCAGCATCTCCCGCCCGCCAGCATCTCTCTCCCTCATAATGTCATCCTTCCCATATACTCCAACTACTGGTCACCTTTTCCATGTACCCCTGTTACTGGTCACCCTTCCTGTGTATTCCTGTTATTGATCACCCTTCTCATGACCCCTGTGTACCCCTGTTAGTGGTCACCCTTCCCAAGTACCACTATTACTGGCCACCCTTTCCGTGTACACCTGTTACTGGTCTCCCTTCCTATGTACCCCTGTTACTGGTCTCCCTTCCTATGTACCCCTATTACTGGTCAACTGCCCATATACCCCTGTTACTGGTCCCCATTCCCATGTACCACTGTTACTTGTCACGCTTCCTGTGTACCCCTGTTACTTGTCACCCTTCTCATGAACCCCTGTTACTGGTCCCCCTTCCTGTGTACCCCTGTTAGTGGTCACCCTTCCCGTGTACCCCTGTTACTGGTCCCCCTTCCTGTGTACCCCTTTTACTGGTCACCCATTCCATGAAGCTCATACGTGTCCCTGAAGACTGAAACGTTTCCTGTCTGTGCAGCTGCCACTGTAGGAAGGAAGAGGGTCAGACTTAGTCCCAAAGGCCCATTTTTGCAGAATTCCTCTCTGTTCTCCTCTGCCCTGGACCATACTCATAAGTGCAGATCTGTTACCTTGTCTACTGCATGATATGAAATGATATGAAATGAGCAGAAGGTGTGAAACGGAAGGTTAAGGGGGCGGAGTTTCATGGATTGACGTGGTTGCGTCGTGATGCCACAACGCAACCACGTTATTCTGTGAAACTCCACCCCACAAACGAAGTACTCATGAAGGGGAGGGAGGAGGGGGAGTGCCACAGCGGGTGCCCCGTGCGGTTGCATGGCTCGCCCGCCACAAGAAACGCCACTGATGGGTATACATATGGAACACAGAGGTTTCCAACAGATGGAGGACTGGATGGAACAGTTGAATCATAAATCTGCAATGCAATGAAAGGGATGGGTGCAGGTTACATAGATACATAGACAGAATCACAGACCAACTCATACACTCATGACGTGCCAGATATAGAGTAGGGGTCTATTTCTCAATTTTGCCTTGAATAGTCATATGAAGTGCTGAGGCAAAATGCGTTGGTGGGTTATCCTATCAGTTGGTGGTGATTTCTGGTTGATGTTATGGTGGGTCTTTTATTTTATGTCAGATTTAAAACAGCTATACCAGCTATTCTAAGTTGACCATCTTTATTCCTGTTTTAAAATAAAGTCTGTTTTGTATAAACATATTACATTATGTTCTCGCTTTTTGAAATATACTTTGGGTGAAGGAGGAACTAGTGGAGTTATTCAGATAAGCCTTACTTTAGATGCAAATAGTACAGGGCTTATGCACCTTCCTATTTTTTGCTGTCTCTGGTACAGAGCCGTAACTGGACATTTTAGCGCTGTGTGCAATAAATCGCATCAGCGCCCCCCATATACAAAACAGGGCCAGTGTGCGCCGTAGGCGAGTGTAAAAAATATAGGGGCATGGCTTCATGGAGAAGTGGCGTGACCACAGAGCTCCCTTTTACACAATATGTCAGGCAGAGCTCCCTTAATCACATTATGGCAGTTAGAGTCCCCCTTTTTTACACATTAGGCAGGCAGAGTCCCCCCCTTTTTCTTTTTTTTTTTTTAACACATTACAGCGGCAGAGTCCCCTTTTTACACATTAGACAGCAGAGTTCCACTCTTTTATAGATTAGGCAGGCAGAGTCCCCCTTTTAACACATTAGGCAGGCAGAGTCCCCCTTTTTACACATTAGGCAGGCAGCGTCCGAGAGAGAGAGACCCATTTCACGTGTGCAGCTATATGCCAGGTTTTTGCACAGGAATGTGCATCAACCTGTGATTTCTGCATTTGTGAAAGGAAGCAACCTAGGACTAGGTCCAAGGTCCACAACCCTGCTCCCGACCAGGGTCATGGAGGAGACCAAGAAAATTGCCAGCTTGCTATACCCAGTGTCTGAAAGCTGCATAACAAGCAATACTTCAAAAGCAAATATAAACATGACATTCATGTCACCATTATCCTTAGGAAAATAAGGGACCATCTTATATGTATAGTTTGGAGCAGAGAAGGGAAAGGGGGGACATGATGGAAACTTTCAAATATATCAAGGGTTTTAACAAAGTCCAGGAGGGAAACATTCTCCAAATGAAGAGAAGCAATAGGACACGAGGACATGCACTGAGACTGGAGGGGGGGAGGTTCAGGGGAAATTTGCGGAAAAATTATTTCACAGAAAGGGTAGTGGACAAGTGGAATAGCCTCCCATCAGAGGTGGTAGAGGCTAAGACAGTAGAGCAATTTAAACATGCATGGGATAGACATAAGGATATCCTTACAAAGAAATAAGGATCAAATAAGGTTAGAGATAAAAATAATATATATATAAAAAAAAAAGGGGGCAGACTAGATGGGCCAAGTGGTTCTTATCTGCCGACAAATTCTATGTTTCTATGTTTCTATATCTTATAACAAGAGATTTAAACAAATATCCACTGTCACTACTGCTGCACAACTCCAAGATACGTAGCAGCCATAGACCAATTGAAGCCAAGATTTATGAACTGTACATATAGGAGGTAGCTCAAATGAAGCAATGTAATAGCTGCACAAATATCCATCCCGCAACTTTCAGCTTAGCATGGAAGCAGGTGACACATATAAAGCATAGAAAAATAAGTGAAGCTTTGATATATAGATCTGAAATCCACCCCCACCCCCAAGATGAATGTAAACCTCTCCTACTGTAAAAGAGTAAGTTAATAATGATTTAAAATTCAGTACATGGGACCCCCTGGATTATCTTAAATAGGTTGTTTCTAATCAGTGCCCACGTGGATAGTGAAACTGATAGCCTAGGGGTCCCAGGTTCTGACCATGAGTCCAATAATTACATTTTAGCCATAGATTTATGGATTGCAATATTCATACATTTATAAAGGATTAAAATAGGGAACTGTCTGTATCTCACACCCTGCAAGCAAAGCGAACAAAAGCCTACCAGCGTCAAACATGACTGGAAGTGCCAGACACAAGTGGTGACTGGGTGCCAGGAAGCTGCAAGAAGAGCGTCACTATAGGATACATGGAAGACTGTCACACGAATGCTCAGTTGTGGGCAGGGAGACAGCCAGCACAGCGGTACATAATCCATTGCATGCTAGCGATGCCGGCTGCAGTGAAATGCGAGTCTCGTGACAGAAGCGGGAGCAGCACCTGTCATCTACTTCGAGGTTACCACAACACAAAGGAGCGCGCAACCAAGTCCACATGACCCCAAGAGAGCGAGTACCCGGGAGCGCAGCTGGTATATCTGCTATACGGGGCAGTGCACATGTAGCGCTGGGCGGGCAGCACACACACTGACAGGAGCCGATATGAAGATGGACAGAAGCTGCCCGATGCACAGCGGGGACAGTGCGGGTGCGGGCGGAGGGTGCGCTGCCGATTGTGCACCTTCAGTGCGTTTACGCTGTGGGCAAGGCACCATCGGCACACACTTAGTTACGGCCCTGCTCTGGTATACATTATTGCACTAGAAGAAAACTTATTTTATTATTTTATTTACAATCTGTTCTACTATACATGAATGAAATAATAAAAAAATGCTTTGTTTGAATTCCACCACATCTGCTATTGCCATTCGGAGCAATGGAGGACAGTTGGTGGTACAGGTACCACAAGTGGTGTCACTATGGGGGTGTGGGCCGCACCCAGGTGACTCCAAAGTGCTGACTCCTGCTCAATGACAGGTGCTGGGTGATGCACTGTAATATTAAATGCAGCACCTAGGTCCTGTCACAGTGTAGAAGCCAGCACTGCACACAGCCCAGCAATTTTGGAACCCACGGAGTGATGAAAATGGGGGCCCGGGCCACAAGGCTGTGCCCCCTACCCACGAGAATGTCACCCCTACTCACAAGGCCATGCCCGTTTTTGCAAGTACATGCTTATGGCACACGAACAACTTGTCCTCCCACACCAGGTGTCACTGAAAGTAGGGACGCCACTGGGTACTACCACTGTCCACCTTAAATATGAGGTAAATACATTCACCAAACTACACAGAAGAGTACACCACCGGTAACACCATCGCATCCTTTAGGTTTGGTACATAGGAAGAATTTTATCTTTTTGATAAATAAACCCCTTAGGGGTTTAATTACTAAGCCTTGGATGGAGATAAAGTCACTGGAGATAAATTACCAGCCAATCAGCTCCTAACTGTCATTTTTCAAACAGTTCGTGGCATGGCAGTTGGGAGCTGATTCGCTGGTACTTTATCGCCAGCGACTTTATCTCCATCCAAGAATTAGTAAATAGACCTCTTATTAATCTCAAAAGCAACTAAAATATCTTGCCTTGAGGAAGATATTCCTAGTATCAAAGCGCATGGCGAGGAGGGACAATCAGGACGCTGCTGGACTCAAGCTTGCCGGTTAATTGGGTAACCTGGGGATGCCTACCATTATACTACTGTGCTATTGTCTATTTTTCTCCATAGTAGACCGTGTCATCTGGGTAGAGTACAATTTTATCCCACACTTTAATAATACGGTTTTTACGCTATTGGAGCTTTCTCCATTTGTTCCATATCTATGTGGCAGAGTTGTTGCTGATTGGAGACAGAGTGAATGTCAACACTGGTTATATTCAAATAGAGTGTAACCCTCTCATTTTGATGCGCAATTGTCTACTATAACATGTAGACCATTTCCTCTGGTAGGAGACTCTGCAGTATCGGTTTGTTGGTGTTACTCATATTATTGATTGTGTACGCTATGAGACCTTATTTTGTTTCTTTTTGAGTATTTAACATCTTCAAGGAAACATCACTGTTAAAGAATTACAATTCCCAGATATTCTGTCAAAAAGACAAGCGCCAACAGGGCACTGGTGATATTTGTACTGTGTTGTAGTGTGGGGTGACACTGCTACACTGGCAGCTTTTGTGTGCACACTGTCTGGTTCACATTCCTGTTCAGCTAAAATATTTATTATTTCCTAAAGACAGATTATAATTACAGTCTTTATTTAGTATCAATCAGTTGGGTATAGAGACAAAATAGTTTTTACGCTTTTGTGGTCATATGCTAATGCAGTAGTAGGACAATAATGCGCCCTGGGCTGGAGCCTCTGCTCCCTCACGAACATGAAGAGTTTACTGGGGTTAGGATGCTGAGCAATGGGCACTAAAGACATTCTGGGTGGCTCTCTAAGCTGCACGGTGCCACTTGGACAGCGACAAATTGACAACTTCTCTGCGTTGTTCCCTGGGTGATGGCCATACTTCCCAACATGACCCTCTCCAGGAGGGACACAATGCTCTGGTTCTGGATTTTTCTCTTAATTTGATTAGCTGCTCCTGTGTTGAACAGTTTATTGCATAAGAAAGGTGTTTCACCACAGGTGATGGCAATCAGAAATGAAGAGGGAAGTCCAGGAGCAGAGCATTGTGTCTCTCCTGGAGGGGGTCATGTTGGGAGGTATGCGATGGCTCTGCTCGTACACCACTAGTTACGTCCCTGAGGTCTGCATAGTGTATACTAGATATGCTAGATAAAATGGATAATGTAGTTTGTTAGCATTATCTTTTTCTAATTTTATCACATGCCTTGGATTTGTTATTTGCATCATGAAAGTGCCCAATTAGTCCTAATTAAGCAATATTTACATACTGAAGGTTAGTTATGTAAAGTCCATTTTTAGACTAACTAATGCCGTGTGTAAGCCACAGACAAAAAAAAATGTTTCTTTTCAGGTGTTATTTTATTGTGTTTCCTCCTGTAGAACACATTTGGGACTAATCACATGTATTACTACACCAGATAATTTACTACAGAATACAAATTGTGTCTTGTTAAAAGCCTATTTGGCAGGGTTTGCTGGTCCAGGTGTAAAAATGTGCTTTGATCTCAAGTGACAAAGTACTGCACCACAGCATTGAAATGTCTTTATTAATACTTTTCAAAGAGTTTCTCTGAGAGATGCATACTTCATTGATGTTTATAAAAAGACTAAATTATATAGTTTAATAATTTTAGGAAATAACTAGAAAGATCCTGTAGTTGCCTGTTGCATAACAATTTGGTGTCAAAGATGATTTTAAATGTGAGGAGAGGGTGATGCAGCAGAAGCGAAGGATTGCAGATGTTACATGATATAATGCACAGGTTCTCAAACTCGGTCCTCAGGACCCCACACAGTGCATGTTTTACAGGTCTCCTCACAGAATCACAAGTGAAATAATTAGCTCCACCTGTGGACCTTTTAAAATGTGTCAGTGAGCAATTAACACACCTGTGCACCTGCTGGGTTACCTGCAAAACATGCACTGTGTGGGGTCCTGAGGACCGAGTTTGAGAACCTATGATATAATGCATCTAGGGGTAAGCAAGATACGGACCACCAAGCAATTGGATCAGGTCTATTGCCTCTAAACCACCTAATTTTGTGTGTGGTTTACTGAGTACATATCAACATAACACAAAGTGTTACTAAGGATCAGCACTGCTACCCAACAGACTTCATTATGCAATACCACAGTATTCGGTCGCGTGTGGCACAAATGTAAGCAAATTCTTAATTAGAGCATAATGAAGGAGCCAGGATCCCATTATAAATCAGCTTCATCATGCTTTAATATGTGGCATCATGCTGCCACTAGAGCCCCATAATGCTACCATTGCCAACTTGCTCAGTGACTTATGTCTATGGTGCTGGCTGCCATGGGACTCGGGAGGGGTAAGTATTATTTTATGGGTGCAATGTGTGCGGTGTGGCCCCTGTGGACACAGGGGCCCATGTGCACCCAATTGTAGATATGCCTATATATATAGCCCATCATCACCATTTTGCAAAGCTGGCTGGAGCTGGGCGTGGTTTAAATGAATCTGGGCATGATTTGGATTGATAAGTACATAGGGTATGTGTGCATGATCTACATCAGTGGTTCCCAACCTCGGTCCTCAAGTACCCCCAACAGTTCGTATTTTCCAGGTCACCCAGCAGTCAAACAGGTGTATTCATTACTCACTGACATTTTAAAAGACACACAGGTGGAGCTAATTACTTCACTTGCACTCCTGCTAGGAGACCTGGAAAATATAAACTGTTGGGGCATAGGTTCCCAAATGCGGTCCTCAAGGCACCTCAATGGTACAGGTTTTAAATGTATCCATGCTTGGCCACAGGTGACTTAATTAGCACCTCACTCAGTCAATTTGATTTAACCATCTGTGCTAAGCCATGGAAATACCTAAATCCTGGACTGTTGGGGTGCCTGGAGGACTGCGTTTGGGTACCTCTGTGTTGGGGGTACTTGAGGACCGCTGTTGGAAACCACTGATCTACATGTTGTCCGCAAGGTATACACACTTGGTATTATTAGTACGAAACAAATATTGAATCTGGAATTACAAACAGGGTTTCTGAAAGCTTTTCATCTTAGCAACACTTTCATGCCCAAAATGTTTGGTATTTATAACAAGTGGTCTATCAATAACTTCCTCTTTGTGATCCGTTCCTGTATAGCTGAAGTAAAATGGAGAGCTCTAAATCATCTCATACACAGGATTTACAGAAAATGAAAGCTGGAGAAAACAGTATGCAAACAGCAAGATGTGAAAAATAATGTATTCTTACTTGCCACAAACATGTATTATGGGTCAAATGGCCAGTAACACAAAATCTATGTTTCCAAATCTCAACCCTTAGTAATAAAGGTGTCTCCCATAACTTTACAGGGCACACAGAACACCCTGCTGGAGAAATTGTGGATGCAGGCATAGGGAACATATACTGTAATTTCTAGATTTAGGACCAGGGCTGGCCAAACTGGTCCTCGAGATCTACCAACAGTTCATGTTTTCCAGACCTCCTGGAGATCTGTAGAATTGTCAGTTAGGAATTAATGCAGCACATCTTAATTAGTAATGACTACACATGTGCACCAGTTAGGTGGTCTGGAAAATGTGAACTGTTCGTAGATCTCGAGGACTGGTTTGACCAACTCTGTTTAGGACTGTGAAAAGGTCTCCATCATATCTTTCCATATTTACTAGAATACAGGTTCTCAAACTCGGTCCTCAGGACCCCACACAGTGCATGTTTTGTAGGTCTCCTTGCAGAATCACAAGTTAATTAATTAGCTCCACCGGTGGACCTTTTAAATGTGTCAGTGAGTAATGAATACACCTGTGCACCTGCTGGGTTACCTGTAAAACATGCACTGTGTGGGGTCCTGAGGAACGAGTTTGAGAACCTATGCACTAGAACATAGGTTCTCCAACTCGGTCCTCAGGACCCCACACAGTGCATGTTTTGCAGGTCACCCAGCACGTGCACAGGTGTATTAATTACTCACTGACACATTTTAAAAGGTCCACAGGTGAAGCTAATTATTTCACTTGTGATTCTGTGAGGAGACCTGCAAAACACGCACTGTGTGGGGTCCTGAGGACCGAGTTTGAGAACCTGTGCACTAGAACACAGGTTTTCAAACTCGGTCCTCAGGACGCCACACAGTGCTTGTTTTACAGGTCTCCTCACAGAATCACAAGTGAAATAATTAGCTCCACCTGTGCACCTTTTAAAATGTGTCAGTGAGTAATTAATACACTTGTGCACCTGCTGGGTTTCCTGCAAAACATGCACTGTGTGGAGTCCTGAGGATCGAGTTTGAGAACCTGTGCACTAGAATATTTCATACAAGTTAATACTGTAATTCTAAAGGACAGCCCTTGCACAAAAAGGTAGGGTGAGCACACAAATAATTTATGTTGTGTAAAAACTCTTGTGGTAAACTATAAAGCAACACCGAAGGAGCCGTATAAACATAAGGTTCCAGCACAATAGTCTGCTGCCCATAACTGGGATTTATTTAAATTTGTTGAATCATCATTTCAGCCCTGTGATAAACATTTACCCCCTAGCACTGAAGATATGCTGGTGATTTAAAATAGCTTTTTGTTTTCCAAAATGACAGTGACTATTAATATTTGTAGATTTTTATTTTTATTTTTTTTAAAACCTACTTTACTTCAGTAATAGTACCCTAACGTGACATGGAAAATGACTGATGTATTCCTTAAAAAATATAAGTTCATTTTGCTTGGAATGGTAATGGACACTATGGGGTATATTTACTAAAGTGCGAGTTTTTAGAAGTGGAGATGTTGCCCATAGCAACCAATCAGAGTCTAGCTATTATTTTCTAGAAGGTGCAATACAAATGATAAGTAGAATCTGGTTTCTATTGGCAATACCTCCACTTCTAGAAACCCACACTTTAGTAAATATTCACCCATAAATGAACTAACCCTCCATTCTTCCTGACTGCAATACAATATATTTGTAGTACTGCTGTCTGGAAACTGAAGTGCTGTTGAAGGCTGCAGTACAATACAGCGGCACATAAGTATTGGTGCGTAGCGTAGCTACTAAGTCCATGTGCATTGCTTATGATTACAATCATCTAAATCAGAGGTTCTCAAACTCAGTCCTCAGGACCCCACACAGTGCATGTTTTGCAGGTAACCCAGCAGGTGCACAGGTGTATTAATTAGTCACTGACACATTTTTAAAGGTCCGCATGTGGTGCTAATTATTTCACTTGCGATTCTGTGAGGAGACCTGCAAAACATGCACCGTGTGTGGTCCTGAGGACCGAGTTTGAGAACCTATGATCTAAATAAACCAGGGGTCATTTTCTGCAGATAAGTCACAATCATGTCATGACCACTATCAGTTATGCATTTTAATTTCCCACTCTTACAGACCCTCCTCAACATGACCCGCCCCACTAGGTACAAAATGCTCTGTTTCTGGACTTCCCTCTTAATTTATGATTTCCATCACCTGTGTTGAACTAGTTAAATGATAAGAAAGCTGTTTCTTCACAGGTGATGGCAATCATAAATTAAGAGGGAAGTCCAGAAACAGAGCATTTTGTACCTAGTGGGGCGGGTCATGTTGGAGGGTATGCTCTTATTAACTCTTGAGTTGCTACAAAACATGCAAACAGATACCGAGAATGAAAAACAAGAAACATGTTACTTTGAAAATAATCAATTTAAAAATCTGATAGATTAATATAAGACATTTGGAAACTACGCTTACAGTTTAAGATAAAAAAAAAAGTTATACATAATACTGTTAGAATTGTATTTTTGAATGCAAAAGTCTCAGAGCAAATTTGCAGAAAAATAACCTCACAAGCGATTCAGAGTCTCTTTCCTGCCTGTAAGAATTATAGGAACCAGGTACACTCACAAAAATAAGAGAAAACTGACTCAGCATGCAAAACACATCCATCAAGATTACTGTAGAACCTTAATATCTACAGCAAGGCTAAGGAAGTTTGTTTTCAGCAGATAACAAACAGTTAATAAAAATAAAACCTTACTTACATATACTGTATGTGAGACTGGATTAGTCTATAGAGAAGAGATCCCACAGTTTTATCTTTTCTTGATTCACAGACATCCATACATTACAGCCCATCAATAGACCTTTTTAACCTCTGGATTCCTGTAAGAAGATCCTCTCACCTGTGATACATGATGGGGAATTTATTGTAAATCCTGTATTATATCCAGGGCATAAGAGGCAATGAGAGCTGGAGGGAAAGAGTAAGCCATTGAGAGAGAGAGAGAGAGAGCGCAGTGAATGAACTGTTCTATTATACAGCTGGTTAAATAGCGAGCGTTGGCTGAAGTGCAGTGTTCAGTATAGGTGTCTCTATTGGTCCTGCTCTCGCTGCTGTTTTGAACAGTTTTCAGAAGCTGAGAATGATGTACAGCATGATACAAGTTTGTGTGTGTGCAGTTTTATTCTGCCTGCAATTCCCTCCCAGAGATCTGGTGGCTGTATGTGACAATGAAAGAGTTAATGCATTAAACCCAGTGGTTTAGTACTGTGGTGCTGATGAGTTAGTGGGAAGAAATGTTGCAGTGAACAAGTGTTACATTAATTACTGGGTATTTACTGGAAGTGAACAGATGGAGAGCAAACTGTTCAGTAATTAAGTACTTACCTATTTAAGGTGGGAAATAGATGAACCATTAGTGATCATTTCTAAATGAAAACCATTACAACATAGCACAGAGTCTCTTGTTGGTTGTTGCTGCTGCTGTCCTGCTCTTTGTGCCTACAGTGTTCTAAATGCGTATGTTAGGAATAGATTATCTGATTTGACCCCAGTAATTGCAGTTACTGCTTTACAACACATAACTTCTTTGGTTGTAATAGTAAAAGCCCAATTTTTTCATATAACTATTGTAAGTTATTTAATATATGTTTTAGGGCAGAGGTCCTCAAACGTGGTCCTCAAGGTACTCCAATGGTCCAGGTTTTAAGTATTTCCATGCTTGGAAACAGGTGACTTAATTATCACCTCAGTTAATTTGATTTAACCATCTGTGCTGAGCCATGGATATAACTAAAACCAGGACCGTTGGGGTGCCTTGAGGACTGCGTTTGAGAACCTCCGTTTTAGGGTAAAATCACTGTTGTACTGGGGCATGAATGGGCCCACCAGGGGAATACAGTTTTAAGGGCCCATTCTTATGGATGTAGCCAGCCATTACAGTGGTGTGGACAGCTCCCATTGACGCTTGGGTAACCATTAGAGAGTGTCCCTTGATAAATATATACAGTAAACACTTCTAGTCTATGCATGATAATGTACCAGATTAATTACAGGAATGCACTGCAGAAAATACATCACAGTCCTGTGCAGTATAAGGTAACATATAGTATGCACATTCTGGAACCTGGATGGGCCGTTAGGCACTGGGGTCCACCGGGGGTTCCAGTACAAAAGGAGAAAAAAAAAATAAAATATATATATATATATATATATATATATATATATATATATATATGCGAGTGCGCTGTCAACGACAGCCTGTACAGGGGTGGTTAGCCCCTAAAGTAGTATAAACCCCAAAAATCTCAAAAATATACTGGCGCCGGCTATGTTTCCAATAATAAGCAGTTCAACAATTTCAATAGATTAAATCCATACATTTATTCCACATTAAAATAAAAATAAAAAGCAATACTTTTTAATAAAGAATAAAATCATAAAAGATAGCACAAGTCTCTGACTCTATAGGGTCAATTGCATAAAAAAGGCCACTTGTATCCCACTCATATATTGTTTAAAATTGCTTCTGGCTAGAGCTTATTCCACCATACAGTCCTCAATAGTTTCAAGTGGGAATATTACCCGTTCTCTCATAGACAGTCCCCAGGACTCTCAATTGCAGTCAAAGATCCAGATGGCAATTAGAGATGAGCGGGTTCGGTTCCTCGGAATCCGAACCCCCCCGAACTTCAGCCTTTTTACACGGGTCCGAGGCAGACTCGGATCTTCCCGCCTTGCTCGGCTAACCCGAGCGCGCCCGAACGTCATCATCCCGCTGTCGGATTCTCGCGAGGCTCGTATTCTATCGCGAGACTCGGATTCTATATAAGGAGCCGCGCGTCGCCGCCATTTTCACACGTGCATTGAGATTGATAGGGAGAGGACGTGGCTGGCGTCCTCTCCGTTAGAATAGATAGAGACACTTGAGTTGATTACTTAGTAATTTTGGGGAGCATTAGGAGTACTCAGAGTGCAGAGTTTTGCTGATAGTTAGTTACTAGTGACTGACCACCACCAGTTTTATTTATTATTTAATATAATCCGTTCTCTGCCTGAAAAAAAACGATACACAGTCACATACCATATCTGTGCTCAGCCTCAGTGTGCTGCATGATAATATCATCTATGTATATCTGACTGTGCTGAGTGCTCACTGCTCACACAGCTGAATTGTGGGGGAGACTGGGGTGCAGTTATAGCAGGAGTACAGTGCACACTTTTGCTGCCAGTGTGACTGACCAGTGACCACCAGTATATTGTCTGCCTGAAAAAGTTAAACACTACTGTGGTGTTTTGTTTTTTTATTCTATAAACGCATTCTGCTGACAGTGTCCAGCAGGTCCGTCATTCATTATATTATATAAATATTTACCTGCAGTAGTGTTATATTTTTTTTGTTCATCTCTATCATCTTTATCATCTCTATATTAGCAGACGCAGTACGGTAGTCCACGGCTGTGGCTACCTCTGTGTCGTCAGTGCTCGTCCATAATTGTATACCTACCTGTGGTGGGGTTTTTTTTTCTATCTTCTTCATACTAGTAGTTTAGGAGTCTGCTGACAGTGTCCAGCAGGTCCGTCATTATATTATATATACCTGCAGTAGTGATATATATATATTTTTTATATCATTATCATCTCTATACTAGCAGACGCAGTACGGTAGTCCACGGCTGTAGCTACCTCTGTGTCGTCAGTGCTCGTCCATAATTGTATACCTACCTGTGGTGGGGTTTTTTTTTCTATCTTCTTCATACTAGTAGTTTATGAGTCTGCTGACAGTGTCCAGCAGGTCCGTCATTATATTATATATACCTGCAGTAGTGATATATATATTTTTTATATCATTATCATCTCTATACTAGCAGACGCAGTACGGTAGTCCACGGCTGTAGCTACCTCTGTGTCGTCAGTGCTCGTCCATAATTGTATACCTACCTGTGGTGGGGTTTTTTTTTCTATCTTCTTCATACTAGTAGTTTAGGAGTCTGCTGACAGTGTCCAGCAGGTCCGTCATTATATTATATATACCTGCAGTAGTGATATATATATATATTTTATATCATTATCATCTCTATACTAGCAGACGCAGTACTGTAGTCCACGGCTGTAGCTACCTCTGTGTCGTCAGTGCTCGTCCATAATTGTATACCTACCTGTGGTGGTTTTTTTTTTCTATCTTCTTCATACTAGTAGTTTAGGAGTCTGCTGACAGTGTCCAGCAGGTCCGTCATTATATTATATATACCTGCAGTAGTGATATATATATATATTTTATATCATTATCATCTCTATACTAGCAGACGCAGTACGGTAGTCCACGGCTGTAGCTACCTCTGTGTCGTCAGTGCTCGTCCATAATTGTATACCTACCTGTGGTGGGGTTTTTTTTTCTATCTTCTTCATACTAGTAGTTTAGGAGTCTGCTGACAGTGTCCAGCAGGTCCGTCATTATATTATATATACCTGCAGTAGTGATATATATATATATTTTTTATATCATTATCATCTCTATACTAGCAGACGCAGTACGGTAGTCCACGGCTGTAGCTACCTCTGTGTCGTCAGTTACTCGTCATCCATAAGTATACTAGTATCCATCCATCTCCATTGTTTACCTGAGGTGCCTTTTAGTTGTGCCTATTAAAATATGGAGAACAAAAATGTTGAGGTTCCAAAAATAGGGAAAGATCAAGATCCACTTCCACCTCGTGCTGAAGCTGCTGCCACTAGTCATGGCCGAGACGATGAAATTCCATCAACGTCGTCTGCCAAGGCCGATGCCCAATGTCATAGTACAGAGCATGTAAAATCCAAAACACAAAATATCAGTAAAAAAAGGACTCAAAAATCTAAAATAAAATCGTCGGAGGAGAAGCGTAAACTTGCCAATATGCCATTTACTACACGGAGTGGCAAGGAACGGCTGAGGCCCTGGCCTATGTTCATGGCTAGTGGTTCAGCTTCACATGAGGATGGAAGCACTCAGCCTCTCGCTAGAAAAATGAAAAGACTTAAGCTGGCAAAACCATAGCAAAGAACTGTGCGTTCTTCGAAATCACAAATCCACAAGGAGAGTCCAATTGTGTCGGTTGCGATGCCTGACCTTCCCAACACTGGACGTGAAGAGCATGCGCCTTCCACCATTTGCACGCCCCCTGCAAGTGCTGGAAGGAGCACCCGCAGTCCAGTTCCTGATAGTCAGATTGAAGATGTCAGTGTTGAAGTACACCAGGATGAGGAGGATATGGGTGTTGCTGGCGCTGGGGAGGAAATTGACAAGGAGGATTCTGATGGTGAGGTGGTTTGTTTAAGTCAGGCACCCGGGGAGACACCTGTTGTCCGTGGAAGGAATATGGCCATTGACATGCCTGGTGAAAATACAAAAAAAATCTGCTCTTCGGTGTGGAAGTATTTCAACAGAAATGCGGACAACAGGTGTCAAGCCGTGTGTTGCCTTTGTCAAGCTGTAATAAGTAGGGGTAAGGACGTTAACCACCTCGGAACATCCTCCCTTATACGTCACCTGCAGCGCATTCATCATAAGTCAGTGACAAGTTCAAAAACTTTGGGCGACAGCGGAAGCAGTCCACTGACCAGTAAATCCCTTCCTCTTGTAACCAAGCTCACGCAAACCACCCCACCAACTCCCTCAGTGTCAATTTCCTCCTTCCCCAGGAATGCCAATAGTCCTGCAGGCCATGTCACTGGCAATTCTGACGAGTGCTCTCCTGCCTGGGATTCCTCCGATGCATCCTTGAGTGTAACGCCTACTGCTGCTGGCGCTGCTGTTGTTGCTGCTGGGAGTCGATGGTCATCCCAGAGGGGAAGTCGTAAGACCACTTTTACTACTTCCACCAAGCAATTGACTGTCCAACAGTCCTTTGCGAGGAAGATGAAATATCACAGCAGTCATCCTGCTGCAAAGCGGATAACTGAGGCCTTGGCATCCTGGGCGGTGAGAAACGTGGTTCCGGTATCCATCATTACTGCAGAGCCAACTATAGACTTGATTGAGGTACTGTGTCCCTGGTACCAAATACCATCTAGGTTCCATTTCTCTAGGCAGGCGATACCGAAAATGTACACAGACCTCAGAAAAAGACTCACCAGTGTCCTAAAAAATGCAGTTGTACCCAATGTCCACTTAACCACGGACATGTGGACAAGTGGAGCAGGGCAGGCTCAGGACTATATGACTGTGACAGCCCACTGGGTAGATGTATTGACTCCCGCCGCAAGAACAGCAGCGGCGGCACCAGTAGCAGCATCTCGCAAACGCCAACTCTTTCCTAGGCAGGCTACGCTTTGTATCACCGCTTTCCAGAATACGCACACAGCTAAAAACCTCTTACGGCAATTGAGGAAGATCATCGCAGAATGGCTTACCCCAATTGGACTCTCCTGTGGATTTGTGGCATCGGACAACGCCAGCAATATTGTGTGTGCATTAAATATGGGCAAATTCCAGCACGTCCCATGTTTTGCACATACCTTGAATTTGGTGGTGCAGAATTATTTAAAAAACGAGAGGGGCGTGCAAGAGATGCTGTCGGTGGCCAGAAGAATTGCGGGACACTTTCGGCGTACAGGCACCACGTACAGAAGACTGGAGCAACACCAAAAACGCCTGAACCTGCCCTGCCATCATCTGAAGCAAGAAGTGGTAACGAGGTGGAATTCAACCCTCTATATGCTTCAGAGGTTGGAGGAGCAGCAAAAGGCCATTCAAGCCTATACAACTGAGCACGATATAGGAGGTGGAATGCACCTGTCTCAAGCGCAGTGGAGAATGATTTCAACGTTGTGCAAGGTTCTGCAACCTTTTGAACTTGCCACACGTGAAGTCAGTTCAGACACTGCCAGCCTGAGTCAGGTCATTCCCCTCATCAGGCTTTTGCAGAAGAAGCTGGAGACATTGAAGGAGGAGCTAACACTGAGCGATTCCGCTAGGCATGTGGGACTTGTGGATGGAGCCCTTAATTCGCTTAACAAGGATTCACGGGTGGTCAATCTGTTGAAATCAGAGCACTACATTTTGGCCACCGTGCTCGATCCTAGATTTAAAACCTACGTTGTATCTCTCTTTCCGGCAGACACAAGTCTGCAGGGGTTCAAAGAACTGCTGGTGAGAAAATTGTCAAGTCAAGCGGAACGCGACCTGTCAACATCTCCTCCTTCACATTCTCCCGCAACTGGGGGTGCGAGGAAAAGGCTCAGAATTCCGAGCCCACCCGCTGGCGGTGATGCAGGGCAGTCTGGAGCGACTGCTGATGCTGACATCTGGTCCGGACTGAAGGACCTGACAACGATTACGGACATGTCGTCTACTGTCACTGCATATGATTCTCTCACCATTGAAAGAATGGTGGAGGATTATATGAGTGACCGCATCCAAGTAGGCACGTCAGACAGTCCGTACGTATACTGGCAGGAAAAAGAGGCAATTTGGAGGCCCTTGCACAAACTGGCTTTATTCTACCTAAGTTGCCCTCCCACAAGTGTGTACTCCGAAAGAGTGTTTAGTGCCGCCGCTCACCTTGTCAGCAATCGGCGTACGAGGTTACTTCCAGAAAATGTGGAGAAGATGATGTTCATTAAAATGAATTATAATCAATTCCTCCATGGAGACATTCACCAGCAGCAATTGCCTCCACAAAGTACACAGGGAGCTGTGATGGTGGATTCCAGTGGGGACGAATTGATAATCTGTGAGGAGGGGGATGTACACGGTGATGAATCGGAGGATGATGATGAGGTGGACATCTTGCCTCTGTAGAGCCAGTTTGTGCAAGGAGAGATTAATTGCTTCTTTTTTGGTGGGGGTCCAAACCAACCCGTCATTTCAGTCACAGTCGTGTGGCAGACCCTGTCACTGAAATGATGGGTTGGTTAAAGTGTGCATGTCCTGTTTATACAACATAAGGGTGGGTGGGAGGGCCCAAGGACAATTCCATCTTGCACCTCTTTTTTCTTTTCTTTTTCTTTGCGTCATGTGCTGTTTGGGGAGTGTTTTTTGGAAGGGCCATCCTGCGTGACACTGTGTTTGTGTCGGCCACTAGGGTCACTTATCTTAGTCACACAGCTACCTCATTGCGCCTCATTTTTTTCTTCTTTGTGTCATGTGCTGTTTGGGGAGTATTTTTTGGAAGGGCCATCCGGCTTGACACTGCAGTGCCACTCCTAGATGGGCCAGGTGTTTGTGTCGGCCACTAGGGTCGCTTAGCTTACTCACACAGCTACCTCATTGCGCCTCTTTTTTTCTTTGCGTCATGTGCTGTTTGGGGAGTGTTTTTTGGAAGGGCCATCCTGCGTGACACTGCAGTGCCACTCCTAGATGGGCCAGGTGTTTGTGTCGGCCACTAGGGTCGCTGAGCTTAGTCACACAGCTACCTCATTGCGCCTTTTTTTCTTTGCGTCATGTGCTGTTTGGGGAGTGTTTTTTGGAAGGGCCATCCTGCGTGACACTGCAGTGCCACTCCTAGATGGGCCAGGTGTTTGTGTCGGCCACTTGGGTCGCTGAGCTTAGTCATCCAGCGACCTCGGTGCAAATTTTAGGACTAAAAATAATATTGTGAGGTGTGAGGTGTTCAGAATAGACTGAAAATGAGTGGAAATTATGGTTATTGAGGTTAATAATACTTTGGGATCAAAATGACCCCCAAATTCTATGATTTAAGCTGTTTTTTAGGGTTTTTTGAAAAAAACACCCGAATCCAAAACACACCCGAATCCGACAAAAAAAATTCGGTGAGGTTTTGCCAAAACGCGTTCGAACCCAAAACACGGCCACGGAACCGAACCCAAAACCAAAACACAAAACCCGAAAAATTTCCGGTGCACATCTCTAATGGCAATAGGGGAATTTTTCCGGGTTTCCAGTGATGGAATACTTGTAATGGTCCAATGGGAGCAAATAAGTCCAATTGTTGTCAGAAATAAAGCAGGAGTGGATGCAGTACCGGTGGTCAATAAAGAAGCTCAATGCGTTTTGCTGGTCTAATGGCTGCCAGCTTCCTCAGGACTGTGCCCCGGTGGGCCAGTCCAACCCTGGGTAAAATGGTCACTCAGGGTCTTTTTAACTCTGTAAAGCCTGACACATCAAACAACAGGTAGATAATTAAAATTTTTGAAAATGTGTTTATGGCCATTTTGCCAAATAATAATAATAAAATAGTTTTTTTGTATCATATTTGATCCATCAGGCATATATGGCAATTTATATGATCACAATATAAATAAATATATCGGTTTACCATACTATCCCTTTAAACGGGAACACTCATGAAGCAGGGGCGTAAGTTATTACCAGACGCCCGGAGGCGAAAAAGTTTATATTGACCCCCCTCGGCCCAGTACAGGTATACACTCACAGCCACATATGCAGGCTTACACGCACTCACATATATACAAACACACACACACACACACACACACACACACACACACACACACACACACACACACACACATTATACCACTTATACACACATAGCCACATATCTACACGCTCACAGCCACATACACATCTATACAAATACACACATACATACACACACACACAGCCACATTGACACACACACTGTCCCCATCCTGACACTTTCCTCCATCAGTTACCTCTTCTCACCTGCCTCAGTGTCAGCAGCTGCATTGTGGGCAGGAGCTGGGCAGCGGCGTTGTGGGGCAGGAGCTGAAGCCGGGCAGCTGTGCTGTGGTGCAGGAGCCGGGCAACTGCACTGTGGGGCGTGATGTCATCAGGCTGAAGCTGAGTAGCTGCGCTATCAGGGGGCGGGATCTGACGAGACGCGGTAATATTATCCGGGAGCCGGGCAGCCGCACTTCTCAGCCGGGGTGTAATTCAGGGGATGGGAGTCACAGCCGGACAGCCGCACTGTCAGAGGCAATGGAGAAGGTGCCCCCTCCATTGTTGGAGCCCGGCGGCATCCGACTCC
This sequence comes from Pseudophryne corroboree, assembly GCF_028390025.1. Classification (NCBI taxonomy): domain Eukaryota; kingdom Metazoa; phylum Chordata; class Amphibia; order Anura; family Myobatrachidae; genus Pseudophryne; species Pseudophryne corroboree. The sequence continues at coordinate 184,714,408 of NC_086449.1, forward strand.
ATTGCCTCCCAGACTTCCGCCACTGTCATGAAGTACACATGAGCTGTGGCAGACTTATGGTGGGTACACACTAGCAGATATAGCTGCAGATCAATAGATCTGCAGATATATCTATAGCCTGATCAGGCAGTGTATTGTGCATACACACTGCCCGATCTGTTGTGACTGACATCACAATCTGGGTGGGCATTTACATGCGCCAGCCCAGTTCAGCTATCAATCACTGCCAGCCTGTGCAGCATATGTACCGGTGGTCGGATGACCGCTCGTACACACACAATGATGCACCAATATATCTGTAGATCTGCACACACGGTCATCGTGTGTGCAGCAGGGCCGACGCGATATGTCTGAATGACTGCGTTCACAGACATATCATTGTTACACTCTGGCCGACGGGCCAGCGATATATCAGCCATTCAATAGCAATATATCGGCCACTGTGTACCCAGCTTTAGTTCAAGCTATACTTGCCTACCTGACCCTCTCCATGAGGGAGAAAAAGCTCTGTTCCTGGACTTTCCTGGTAATGTATGATTGCTGGGTGTAGTACGGCTGACCGGCAGTCTCCTGACCGCCGGTCAGCTTACCGACGCCGGGATCCCGGCAGCATACCGATGCCGGGATCCCGGCGGGGAGGGGCGAGTGCAGCAAGCCCCTTGCGGGCTCGGTGGCGACCTGCGGTCGCCACGGGTTCTATTCCCACTCTATGGGTATCGTGGACACCCACGAGTGGAAATAGTCCCTGTTGGTCGGCATGCCGACCATTGGGACAGTGACCCGTCGGGCTGGTGGAGGAGGTCATGTGACTGTCGATCAGCTGACCGGCGGTCACATGAATACCACACATGATTGCCATCACCTGTGGTGAGCTAGTTAATTATTAAGAAAGGTGTTTCACCACAGGTGAAGGCAATCATACGTTACCAGGAGAGTCCAGGAACAGAGCATTTTCTCCCTCATGGAGAGGGTCAGGTAGGCAAGTATCGTTCAAGCCTGCATTTTAGTCAGCCATAGAACCTGTGTAATACATGAGTGTCTTGGTTTAAAGGGATAGTATGGTGAGTATAACCACCACCCTCCACCTTTAAAAAATTGGCTACCCTACTCTCAAATGTTGAGAGTGGCTCGTATCTGCAATGACCCATTAGATCATTCATGCCAACTTGATCTTGTTCTTCACAAATTTCATGACAGAGGTTATAACTTGAAGAGGCTTCTTCACACTAAAAACCGAGTTGTGGCACTTAACAGATCTGATTTATTACAATCATCAACTAAGGGACCACGAACTGATGTTTTTCCATAGACAACTACATTTGACACAGCAAGCGCACTAGTACCACAGGCATGCAAAACTCTCTGGCCTATTGTTTCCTCTGATCATACATTGACTGGGCTTAACAATACACGTCCGATGGCATGTTACAGAAGAGGCCGCAACCTGTGTGACCACCTGGTCAAGTCAGATATAACCATTCTCGACAAGAAATTCACCCACAGAAGATTAGGTTGCTATAGATGTCCTAAATGCGAAACCTGCAAGTTTTTACTAACTGGATCCAGCTTTGTACATCCACATAATGGATTGGAATACAAAATCAGACACAATCTGTCTTGTGATTCACGCTTTGTTGTGTACATAATCATCTGTCCGTGCAAATTATACTACGTAGGGATGACTACGCGGAAGTTCAAAGAACGCATGGCACTCCATCGTTCCGCTGTTAAAGCTGCGCTGAATGGCAAATCCAACAATCAACCTGTTGCTACACACTTCAGGGAACATCAACATCCATTATCCACTTTGACGTATATGATCATTGATCAAATTCCTTTATCTATTAGAGGTGGAGACCGCACTAAGGCTTTATTGCGGATGGAAGCCTCTTGGATTTATCGTTTGAACACTGTTGCACCTAATGGGTTAAACGAACGTATATCATGGAACTCTTTGATTTAATACAGTTTGCCTTTTGATTTTTCAGCTTAGTTTGTGTTATGTATCCCCTGGTCATTGCTTATTGATATACTTATGTTGCATTGTATATTCATTATCGTTCTCTCTATATGCATACCTTTCTTTATTATAGATATTTTGCAGTGTTATATTAAGCTTCTTACAGCCTATTCAGTATATGCCTTAGTACGCATCCTTGTGCTTTATTATATGGTCTGTGATGAGTATACTTCAATTGGATTGCTGCTCTTGCTTTTATGTATATACACTTTAACACTGTGGTTTTTTGTTATGTATTGACGTCTCTCTCAACCCTCTTGCTTCCTTTGGACAGTGCTGGCAGCGGGGAGACGCACCAGACCCACAGCCTAGCAACCGCCGGGAACTGTGGGTCTGACATCATCGGGCTGCAACACGCCTTCCCGGTCCCGCTGGTGGCTCCCCGGCTCCGGTGCTGTCTGTGTGAAGGCGATGGGGTGAGCATGTTGTCCAGGGGATATAAGGTAAGCTCACACTGTATCTTTTCACGTATGCTTTTTTCCTGACGATGGGACTCAGCGTCCCGAAACGTTGAAGTAAACTTTCTGCTATTTACAAATCCTGCAGTGCCATGTCTTACTCTCTCTGCCAGGAGAGTATTTTGCTGTGTATATTATATATATATATATATATATATATATATATATATAAATCTTGTATAGAGTGCACTCACCAGTCGAATCATGCAGCAAGCAAAGGTTTTAATGTGGCATAAATGCAATCATTCCACTGACGTTTCGGTCCTTATTGGACCTTTGTCAAGGTTCAAATGATACAAACACAGTTCACCCATATATAGTATCAATCACAGTGTAACATATAAAACCCGGTACAGACTACACATGAAATAACATGACCATACATACATATAACATGAAACATATACAGACCCCTTTATATTACCAGCGGGATCGTGTCATCTCATCCATCCCGTCTATTTTCTTACATCTTTCTGATAGATTTGTTCCCGCTGCCGCCAGCCGCCGTTGATGACCCGCATGTTGGCGGAAGCGTAAGTGACCAAAGCAGTGTATGGAACGCAACCACGTGAGCAAAATACGTGGTTCGGTCCTCCAATAGTGTAACATACTGTCATCAATCCCGGATGTAGACACGGCGCATCACCGTTCCGTTGCTAAGCGACCACCGATCCCATATAAACAATTATGTAATCATCCAAATCTTATAAGCACCTTAGTTTATGGCTAACGATATGAAAGGGTCTATCACATATGGGTAAAAACGATTAAGGAATTCATAACAGACCATGCATATATGTACACATATATAGTCCTCTCCATAATGCACATATGAACGTCAATATGGATAGTGTAGAGGGACCACCGATTGGAACACACCAAAACCAAGCAATAATAAATAAAAAATAAAAAATAAAATGAGAAATATATCAGAAAATCAAATCACCACTTTCAGGTACCAAATTTCACGAAAAATACCCATATACGTATATCACAAAAAAATACTTAAATGCCCCGAGTCATTCAAGCCCTTGGGGCAAACATTTTCCAAACTGTGGATCCAATATGCTTCACGGCGTAGCAAGATCTTTGCGCGGTCACCACCTCTAGATAATGGTGGTATTCTGTCTATCACCATATAACGTAAAGCTGTCAATTGGTGCTTATGTTGCACAAAATGTCATGCAACCGGCTTATCAGACCCTCCAGTCTTTAATGCCAATCTAATGTTGGAGCGATGATTGGAAATCCGTTCTCGGAAGGATCTTATAGTCTTGCCCACATAGACTAGTGAGCAGGGGCATATCAGTAGATAGATAACATAAATCAGATGTACACGTCAATCGGTGGTGTATTTGTATCCGTCTACCATCATGTGGATGTGGGAAATAATTGCCAGTGAGCAATGGCATACCTCTGCATGTTGTGCAGTTTGGACACTTATAGCATCCCAGCTTCTTTGTAGGTAGCAAAACTTCCATCTCCTTACCCACTGATTGGTCCGGATGCATAAGCATATTCCGTAAATTTGGTCCCCGTCTGTATGCTATCAAAGGTTGCTTGGGAAGAGCATCTTTAACGGCATTGTCTGTTGCGACAATCCCCCAATTTTTCTTAATTGCAGACCTTGTAGCAAAACTACCAGTGTCATAGGTAGTGCGAAAAACAAACGGATTCCCAGCTTCACTTGAATTCTTTTTGCCACATTTATAGAGACCTTCTGCTTTGTGTAGACATCGTTGAACTACATCAGGGTGATATCCTCTATCGAGAAACCGATGCTGCATTTCTAACAGTTGATCCATAATAATATGAGCATCTGAATTGTTCCTCGTGACCCTAATAAACTGGGAAATAGGTAAGCTTTCCTTTAGTGGTTTTGGATGGTAGCTGCTCTAGTGTAACAATGTGTTCCGATCGGTGGCCTTCCTGTACAACTTAAATCCATAACCCCTGTTGGTGGCGAACACAGTTACGTCCAAAAAATGAATACTCCTGAGGTCACAATCCATCGTGAAACGAATTGGTGCATCTAGCTGATTGAGATGCATTATCATACTCTCTAAAGCAGCTCTGTCTCCAGACCACAATAAAAATACATCATCTATGTAGCGTCTATAGTAACCGATACTACCCCCAAACACCGGGAGTATATGTTGTTGCTCATATTCATCCATATATAGGTTTGCATATGCCGGGGGTTTATATCACCCCATCACTGTCCCGGATGTCTGGAGGTAGTATTGGTCACCAAATTTAAAATAATTACACATTAGTGTCATCTCAAGTAATTCAAGCAGAAATTCAATGGGTGGATGTTGATGGTGATTGTTTAACAGTGCTCTTTTTACCGCGGCCATACCAGCTTGATGGGGTATGACCATATATAATGAGGACACATCCATCGTAACCAATAAGACATCTTTAGTATCAACCGCAACAGACTTTAGCTCATTTATGAAATCATTAGTATCCTTGATGTAACTTTTTATTTGTTTCACACAAGGCTGGAGATATGTGTCAAGGTATCGTGGAACCGGTTGAAATAATGATCCCTGGGCAGAAATAATGGGTCTACCCGGGGGAGTATCTAGACACTTATGTACTTTAGGTAATGTGTATAGAATGGGACATATAGTGAAGTCTGTGTGCATAAAAGATGACACGGTTTCAGTAATAATACCCATGCTCAAAGCAGCATCTACCGCGATGTCTAATTTCTCTTTAAATATTAGCGTAGGATCAGTATCGAGCACTCTGTACGTGCGGTTGCCATCAAGTTGACGTAAAATCTCATTGTTGTATGCAACTGTGTCTTGAAGCACAACCGCCCCACCCTTATCTGCTGGACGTATAGTGATCAATGGGTTTTCTTTTAATTGTTTCAAAGCAATATTCTCTGCTTTGCTGAGATTCGGCCTACCCTTTCATGGAGTCTTTCACAGATTGATCCATCATGCGTGAAAAAGTCTTTATATTAATATTATTGGACGGTGGATCATAGGTGCTTTTCTTTTTGAACCGAGAATCGGCGATATCACGTGTGTTCCCCCCAAATTTTTCTTTAAGTCTCAAATTACAAGCCAAACAATAATTGTCAATCCTCCATCTCATTGGATCGAAATGGACAGTAGAAATAAAGGACAAGCCACGTGATAGGACCTGGTCCAAACTTAGGGTAACAGAAGATATATTGATTATTTTGTCCGTGGGTTCTTCTGAGGTTTTTTGTTGTGTTTTTTTGTAGGATCCCCTCCTTGGGTGGGGCCTCTGGTGTCTATTTGTATAGGGTCTAATTATGACCATGTGGTCACCTGTGAAAAAGGCTAACGCTGATTATTTCTAGGGTCAGAATTGTCCCTTTCAGAGCTGGAGGCACTGGAGTACTGATCAAACTGGTACTGACCCCTCCTTGATCTAAAATCTCGAGGTTTACGACCAGGGAAATCGTTTCCCACTAACCACCCATACACTCTATGATCCCTTTAATCCTTTTCCACTTTCTCCAGTTTACTCCGTTTGAAGTTAATTAAATCAGTCTTGTATTTATCAATCTGAGTATTTAGCTTGAGAAGCCAATCCTCAGTTTTGGGCGGTAGAATTTGTGGGGCCTGGGACTGATATAATAGGCAGCTCCCCCCCCCCAAAAAAAAAATAAAAAAAAAATATATATATATATATATATATATATATATATATGATTCCTGTACACATAGCAATGATACCATATTGTGCCCCTGTACCTGTCAGGGGTTCTGCTCAGCATCAGGGCTGGGATACCCCTACCTGGCCTCCACTGCCGCCCGCTGTTCACGGCTGCCCCCTCTTCAAGAGCAGCTGCTGTCTATGGGCCCGTTCACCCCCCTCCTATGTCCGCAGCTCTTGATCCCTGTCATCCGCCACGTGCAGCAGACACTCAGTATTCCGTATGGAATACTATTGAAAGTATAACCCCCAAAATGGCCGCCGCCTCCTCTAGCATATTTAATAACTGTCTCCTCTAAGGGCTGCGGCCATTTTGGAAGGGACATATTCAATAGTATTCAATACGGAGTACTGAGCGTCTTCTGTACTGATGCGCCGGGAATCATGAGCAGCAGGCGGGGCTGGGGATGAATGGGGGCCCATTGCACAGCAGCGGAAACATCAGTGGGCAGTATAAGCAGCCCGGTCCCTCTCCTCTTTGTCAGAGTGGCCGGGCCCGGGACAATTATATCCCCAGCACCCCCTTGATGGCGGCCCTGCCTTGACACATATCTCCAGCCATGTGTGAAACAAATAAAAAGTTACATCAAGGATACTAATGATTTCATAAATGAGCTAAAGTCTGTTGCGGTTGATACTAAAGATGTCTTATTGGTTATGATGGATGTGTCCTCGTTATATACGGTCATACCCCATCAAGCTGGTATGGCAGCGGTAAAAAGAGCACTGTTAAACAATCACCATCAACATCCACCCATTGAATTTCTGCTTGAATTACTTGAGATGACACTAATGTGTAATTATTTTAAATTTGGTGACCGATACTACCTCCAGACATCCAGGACAGCGATGGGGAGTAATATAGCCCCGGCATATGCAAACCTATATATGGATGAATACGAGCAACAACATATACTCCCGGTGTTTGGGGGTAGTATCGGTTACTATGGACCCTATATAGATGATGTATTTTTTATTGTGGTCAGGAGACAGAGCTGCTTTAGAGAGTATGATAATGCATCTCAATCAGCTAGACACACCAAATGGTTTCACGATGGATTGTGACCTCAGGAGTATTCATTTTTTGGAACGTAACTGTGTTCACCACCGACAGGGGTTATGGATTTAAGTTGTACAGGAAGGCCACCGATTGGAATATATTGTTACACTATAGCAGCTACCATCCAAAGCCACTAAAGGAAAGCTTACCTATTTCCCAGTTTATTAGGGTCATGAGGAACAATTCAGATGCTCAGATTATGAAGGATCAACTGTTAGAAATGCAGCATCGGTTCCTCGGGGTGGTCTTCAGGTTGCCGACTGTCGGGATCCTGGCGCACAGTTTACCGGTGCCGGAATCCCGACAGCTGGCATACCGACAGTTTTTCTCCCTCGTGGGGGTCCACGAACCCCCTGGAGGGAGAATAAATAGCCTGGCGTGTGTAGCGCACCACCGTGCCCGCAGCGTGGCGAGTGCAGCGAGCCTGCAAGGGGCTCATTTGCGCTCGCCACGCTGTCGTTATGCCGGCAGTCGGGCTTCCGGCGCTGGTATGCTGGTCGCTGGGAGCCCGGCCGCCGGCTTACCATACCACACCCTTTCCTCGATATCACCCTTATGTAGTTGAATGATGTCTACATGAAGCAGAAGGTCGCTATAAATGTTGCAAAAAGAATTCAAGTGAAGCTGGGAATCCGTTTGTGTTTCGCACTAGCTATGACACTGGTAGTTTTGCTACAAGGTCTGCAATTAAGAAAAATTGGGGGAATGTAGCAACAGACAATGCCCTTAAAGATGCTCTTCCTAAGCAACCTTTGATAGCATACAGACGGGGACCAAATTTACGGAATATGCTTATGCGTCCGCACCAATCAGAGGGTAAGGAGATGGAAGTTTGGCTACCTATAAAGCAGCTGGGATGCTATAAGTGCCCAAACTGCACAACATGCAGAGGTATGCTCACTGGCAATTCTTTCCCACACCCACATGATGGTAGACGGATACAAATACAGCACCGATTGACATGTACGTCTGATTATGTTATCTATCTACTGATATGCCCCTGCTAAAGACTGGAGGGTCTGATAAGCCGGTTGCACAACATTTTGTGCAACACAAGCACCAATTGACAGCTTTACGTTATATGGTGATAGACAGAATACCACCATTATCTAAAGGTGGTGACCGAGCAAAGATCTTGCTACGCCGTGAAGCATATTGGATCCACAGGTTGGAAACTGTTTGCCCCAAGGGCTTGAATGACTCCGTGCATTTAAATATTTTTTTGTGATATACGTATATGGGTATTTTTCGTGAAATTTGGTACCTGAAAGTGGTGATTTGATTTTCTGATATATTTCTCATTTTTATTTTTTATTTATTATTGCTTGGTTTTGGTGTGTTCCAATCGGTGGTCCCTCTACACTATCCATATTGATGTTTATATGTGCATTACAGAGACGACTATATATGTGTACATATATGCATGGTCTGTTATGAATTCCTTAATTGTTTTTACCCATATGTGATAGACCCTTTCTTATCGTTAGCCAAAATTAAGGTGCTTATAAGATTTGGATGATTACATAATTGTTTATATGGGATCGGTGGTCGCTTAGCAACGGAACGCTGATGCGCCGTGTCTACATCCGGGATTGATGACAGTATGTTACACTATTGGAGGACCGAACCACGTATTTTGCTCACGTGGTTGCGTTCCATACAGTGCTTTGGTCACTTACGCTTCCGCCAACATGCGGGTCACCCACGGCGGCTGGTGGCAGCGGGAACAAATCTATCAGAAAGATGTAAGGAAATAGACGGGATGGATGAGATGACACGATCCCGCTGGTAATATGAAGGGGTCTGTATATGTTTTATGTTATATGTATGTATGGTCATGTTATTTCATGTGTAGTCTGTACCGGGTTTTATATGTTACACTGTGATTGATACTATATATGGGTGAACTGTGTTTGTATCATTTGAACCTTGACAAAGGTCCAATAAGGACCGAAACGCCGGTGGAATGATTGCATTTATGCCACATTAAAACCTTTGCTTGCTGCATGATTCGACTGGTGAGTGCACTCTATACAAGATTTTTATACATTCATGGAGAAAACACTATGCCTTTTACCCAATGAACTTAGAGTGACACCCCAGCAAATTGTATTGGTACGGAGAGTGCAGACAACCCTCTCAATTTATATATATATATATATATATATATTAGTAAAGATTAAGCAACGGCACTCAGGGTCTTTCGTGACAAAAAAAAACTGTGTTGAACAAGTCAAAAAACCTATTATAATTAGGGATGAGTGGGTTCAGTTCCCTGAGAACCGAACCTTTCCGAACACCACGTCCCAAGCCCGGATATGTGCCTGGCTCAGTACTTCCCACCAGACTCTGAAACCAGAATGAGGCAAAACATCATCATCCCACTGTTGGATTTTCGCCGGTTTTGGATTCCATATAAGGAGCCGCATGTCGCTGCCATTTACACTCCAGTTCTGTAGAGTGTAGCGAGAGGACGTGTCTTCTCAGTGTCTGTGTGGGAAAGTGGTGTGGTGCGTGGGGTGGCGACCTACTCTTTTGTGTCATTCCAGTGCTGTCTTGTGCTGCATCAGCTCAGTGGTGGTGTCTTGTGCTGCATCAGTCCAGTCACAGTGGTGGTGTCCTGTGCTGCTATAAGTCCAGTGGTGCTGCTGTATATGTCCAGTCCAGTGGTGCTGTGTAGTGCTGCATCAGTCCAGTGTTGGTATCCTGTGCTGCCATAAGTCCAGTGGTGCTGCTGTATAAGTCCAGTCTAGTAGTGCTGTGTTGTGATGCATCAGTCCAGTGGTGGTGTCCTGTGCTGCCATAAGCCAAGTGGTGCTGCCATATAAGTCCAGTGGTACTGCCGTATAAGTCCAGTCCAGGGGTACTGCTGTATAAGTCAAGGCCAGGGGTACTGCTGTATAAGTCAAGGCCAGGGGTACTGCTGTATAAGTCAAGGCCAGGGGTACTGCCGTATAAGTCCAGTCCAGGGGTCCTGTCATATAAGTCCAGTCCAGGGTTGCCGCCGTATAAGTCCAGAGGCACTGCCGTATAGGTCCAGGGGTCCTGCCGTATAAGTCCAGTCCAGTGGTACTGCCGTATAAGTCCAGTGGTACTGCCATATAAGTCAAGTCCAGGGGTACTGCTGTATAAGTCAAGGCCTGGGGTACTGCTGTATAAGTCCAGTCCAGTGGTGCAGCCGCATAAGTCCAGTGGTACTGCCGTATAAGTCTAGGGGTCCTGCCGTATAAGTCCAGTCTAGGGGTGCAGCCATATAAGTCCAGAGGTACTGCCGTATAGGTCCAGGGGTACTGCCGTATAAGTCTAGCCCAGTGGTACTGCCATATAAGTCCAGTGGTACTGCCATATAAGTCCAGTCCAGGGGTACTGCTGTATAAGTCAAGTCCAGGGGGACTGCTGTATAAGTAAAGGCCAGGGTTACTGCCATATAAGTCCAGTCTAGTAGTGCAGCTGTATAAGTCCAGGGGAACTGCCGTATGAGTGGAGTCCAGTGGTGCAGCCGTATAAGTCCAGTGATACTGCCGTATAAGTCCAGTACAGGGGTACTGCCATATGAATCCAGTCCAGGGGTACTGCCATATAAGTCCAGTCCAGTGGTGCAGCCATATAAGTTCAGGGGTACTGCCATATAAGTTCAGGGTTATTGCTGTATAAGTCCAGTCCAGGGGTGCAGCCGTATAGGTCCAGGGGTACTGCCATATAAGTCCAGTCCAGGGGTACTGCCATATTTGTCCAGTCCAGGGGTATTGCCATATAAGTCCAGGGGTACTGCCGTATAAGTCCAGTCCAGTGGTGCAGCCGTATAAGTCCAGGGGTCCTGCCATATAAGTCCAGGGGTACTGCCGTATAAGTCCAGTCCAGTGGTTCTGCCATATAAGTGCAGTCCAGTGGTACTGCCATATAAGTCCAGTCCAGTGGTACTGCCGTATAAGTCAAGTCCAGGCGTACTGCTGTATAAGTAAAGGCCAGGGGTACTGCCATATAAGTCCAGTCTAGTGGTGCAGCCGTATAAGTCCAGGGGTACTGCCGTATAAGTCCAGGGGTACTGCCGTATAAGTTCAGGGGTACTGCCGTATGAGTGGAGTCCAGTGGTGCAGCTGTATAAGTCCAGGGATACTGCCGTATAAGTCCAGTCCAGGGGTACTGCCATATTAATCCAGTCCAGGGGTACTGCCGTATAAGTCCAGCCCAGAGGTACTGGCGTATAAGTCCAGGGGTACTGCCGTATAAGTCCAGTCCAGTGGTTCAGCCATATAAGTTCAGGGTTACTGCTGTATAAGTCCAGTCCAGGGGTGCAGCCGTATAGGTCCAGGGGTACTGCTGTATAAGTCCAATCCAGTGGTGCAGCCGTATAAGTCCAGGGGTACTGCCATATAAGTCCAGTCTAGTGGTGCAGCCATATAAGTCCAGGGGTACTGCCATATAGGTCATGGGGTACTGCCATATAATTCCATGGGTACTGCCTTATAAGTCCAGGGGTACTGCCGTATAAGTCCAGTCCAGTGGTGCAGCCATATAAGTTCAGGGGTACTGCCGTATAAGTTCAGGGTTACTGCTGTATAAGTCCAGTCCAGGGGTGCAGCCGTATAGGTCCAGCTGTACTGCCGTACAAGTCCAGTCCAGAGGTACTGACATTTGTCCAGTCCAGGGGTATTGCCGTATAAGTCCAGTACAGTGGTGCATCCATATAAGTTCAGGGGTGCTGCCGTATAAGTTCAGGGTTACTGCTGTATAAGTCCAGTCCAGGGGTGCAGCCGTATAGGTCCAGGGGTACTGCCGTATAAACCCAGTCCAGGGGTACTGCCATATTTGTCCAGTCCAGAGGTACTGCCATATAAGTCCAGGGGTACTGCCGTATAAGACCAGTCCAGTGGTGCAGCCATATAAGTTCAGGGGTCCTGCCGTATAAGTCCACGGTTACTGCTGTATAAGTCCAGTCCAGGGGTGCAGCTGTATAGGTCCAGGGGTACTGCCGTATAAGTCCAATCCAGTGGTGCAGCCGTATAAGTCCAGGGGTACTGCCGTAAACGTCCAGTCCAGTGGTGCAGCCGTATAAGTCCAGGGGTACTGCCATATGAGTCCAGTCTAGTGGTGCAGCCATATAGGTCCAGGGGTACTGCCATATAGGTCCAGGGGTACTGCCATATAAGTCCATGGGTACTGCCGTATAAGTCCAGGGGTACTGATGTAAAAGTCCAGTCCAGTGGTGCAGCCGTATAAGTCCAGGGGTCCTGCCGTATAAGTTCAGTCCAGGAGTCCTGCATTATAAGTCCAGTCCAGGGGTGCAGCCTTATAACTCCAGGGGTGCAGCCATATAAGTTCAGGTGTACTGCCGTATAAGTCCAGGGGTACTGCCATGTAAGTCCAGTCCAGTAGTGCAGCCGTATAAGTTCAGGGGTACTTCCGTATAAGTCCAGTCCAGTGGTGCAGCCGTATAAGTTCAGGGGTACTGCCGGATAAGTCCAGGGGTACTGCCGTATAAGTCCAATCCAGTTTTGCAGCCGTATAACTCCAGGGGTACTGACGTAAAAGTCCAATCCAGTGGTGCAGCCGTATAAGTCCAGGGGTACTGACGTAAAAGTCCAGTCCAATGGTGCAACTTTTAATTATGGAAGCTAAATGGTTCACAAGATTGGACACGGTCTGGCCTAGAGGCCTTAACGATAAATTTGCTGGAACTCATTAATATAAATTTCCTATATACGGTTTTCTCTAAATTATGCAGTATGACAAATAGTTGAATTAATCATTCTTATAGATTGATATGCCTTCAAGGGCTAGGCTTTAACTCGTTTTTTGTAGTGATGTAATATGATATTTTTTGTAGGTTGCCAGTATGTTTATGTGGAAATTGTAGAGTCTGCCACATTTTTAGATTATGTATTTGTTTTTCCTATACGGCTGGACAAAGTGGTTACCGATGGGTCTGTATCAACACAGTTGACAGCGCTAGGATGACGCGGACAGCGTCCTTAGTAACCCGTGCGGCTGTGTTTGACAGTTCCCCAGGCAACGGGTATATGTCAAGGAGGTGGAGTGCACGCTGGCTCTTGATTCACGGGATACGAGGTGATGAAACCACTGTGCGTCCCGGCGCCTGTGTGTGCGCCACGAGCCCGCCGTGTTTGATTGGAATTCACAGCAGTGGGTGCATATATAAGTGGGGTAAGTTGTTGTATGTTTGTATCATCATTCTTTTACTTTATTAACTGTTTGTACATCCTGAAGACGGTGCTGCTTTGGCACCGAAACGTTGATGGAGATTTTTATGCTTGACGTTTGAATACAAACGTCATACTGAGTGCCGTCCCCTCTGTATTCCTAAATTGGTGGGTACCTGCCTAGGACTGGACATCGGGGTAAGATACTCTTTTATATATTGAGCGCCGGATCAAGACTACGTGTGTGTGTGTATATGTGTGTGTGTATATAATATATATATATATATATATATACAGGTTGAGTATCGCATATCCAAAATGCTTGGGACCAGAGGTATTTTGGATATCGGATTTTTCCGTATTTTGGAATAATTGCATACCATAACGAGATATCATGGTGATGGGACCTAAATCTAAGCACAGAATGCATTTATGTCACATATACACCTTATACACACAGCGTGAAGGTAATTTTAGCCAATATTTTTAATAACTTTGTGCATTAAACAAAGTGTGTCTACATTCACACAATTCATTTATGTTTCATATACACCTTATACACACAACCTGAAGGTTATTTAATACAATATTTTTAATAATTTTGTGTATTAAACTAGGTTTGAGTACATTGAACCATCAGAAAACAAAGGTTTCACTATCTCAGTCTCACTCAAAAAATTCCGTATTTCGGAGTATTCCGTATTTCAGAATATTTGGATATGGGATACTCAACCTGTGTGTGTATATATATATATATATATATATATATATATATATATACACACAGTATATATAAAAAATCACTCAAATGGTAAACTTGGAGATATAAACAAAGTCCCATTGCCCTCTAATCACACTGTAGAAACAATGTTATGAACATACTGCACATGCACACAGCAGCGGCACTCAGGAAAAAAGACAAGTAGAAAACAGGTCTCCTGGTCTAACATTTTAATGAATGTATTATTTTTGTCAGTAACTCAATACATTTAAGTTCTCCCCCTCACCATTTTCGCGCTGCTCCTTGCTGGTTCCACCGGCAGGTGCATCTCCAGATGACGTCACCCATGTGCACCCATCACCATGATAACAAACAAAGCTGTTCGTGTACAATAAAGTTTAGTTAAAAGAAAACCGCTAATGGTAATATATAGAAACAATACAATAGCGCCTATGATGTTATTAATGCATATGAAATTGAAGGCTTAAAACAGCTAAGTAAATAGCCTGGAACATGTGTTTTTATCAAAGCGTAACTTAATATATAAATATAGATTATTCCACATATACAATATATATATATATATATATATATATATAAAACTTGCCATAGCACCAGGAGACCTGTTTTACAGCTGTTTCAACCACCTAGCCCCTGCGGAAAACTACGAGTAGGTGGTTAAAACTGCTGTTGGGCCGCTGCTGCTACTGCATGGCAGGGACGTGCGGTGAGCTAAATGGCTCAGGAGGCACTGGCTAGCACCAGAGCCAGATTTACATGCAATATATGAGCCAAAGTGTATATCTGGGCATTATACACAGGTGCAGCATTATAAACTCCTGGAAATTTGGTGAGGTTTGATCAGAGATGTGCGGAAAAGATAAGCAGGTGAGGCACTGCCTCCCCTGCCATAAACTTTTTACTCCAGAGTTTTGACTATAAAAATTATTAGAATAATACAAAGAAGATATTTCAAACAAATTCTTTGTATTTTTCATATACTTTATTCAGTCAAACTCTGGTACAAATGTTAGTATGACAGGAAAGGCTCTGCCTCACCTGCCTCACCCCACCGCACGTCACTGCTGCATGGATATTTCTTATGTTACATATTGATGTTTCTGGAATAAACATCATCCTGCTTAACGTGAGTGCTAGTCTTTGTGCTTTTTTTCTCATACGTCCTAGAGGATGCTGGGGTCCACTTCAGTACCATGGGGGTATAAACGATTCCGTAGGAGCCATGGGCACTTTAAGACTTTTTAAAGGGTGTGAACTGGCTCCTCCCTCTGTGCCCCTCCTCCAGACCTCAGTTTTAGAAATGTGCCCAGGCAGACTGGATGCACTCCAGGGGAGCTCTACTGAGTTTCTCTGAAAAGACTTATGTTAGGTTTTTTATTTTCAGGGAGGACTGCTGGCAACAGTCTCCCTGCTTCGTGGGACTGAGGAGGCAGAAGTAGGAACCAACTTCCTGAAGAGTTTCATGGCTCTGCTTCTGGCTGACAGGACACCATTAGCTCCTGAAGGAAACTGAACGCTAGCTGTGCCTAGATGCTCACTCCCACAGCACGCTGTCACCCCCCTCACAGAGCCAGAAGTCAGAAGACTGGTGAGTGTTAGAAGAGAGATTCTCAATCAAGGTGATGGCTAAAGGTACTGTGCGGCTGGCGGGAGTGCAGCGCGTCATGTTGCCCTGGGCAGCATGAAACCTAATAAAACTGGCATATGAAGGGGCATAAGATGCTGAGCCACAGTCCTACACCAGCCAGTATAAAAATTTACCTCATAAATGCTGAGGAGAAATGCGCCATTACGGGGGCGGAGCTTCCTCCTCAGTCAGCCAGCACACTGCTCAGCACCATTTTCTCTCTCTCCTCAGGCTGCAGAGACAACGCTGGTCCTCCTCCACTACTGAATACATGTATCAGGGTGCAAAACAGGGGGTGGGGGCACAGTGAAATTGGTGCTTTGCATTGCGTATTAACATTATAAAAAAGCGCTACATGTCAGTGGGCATTTTATGTTTCACAGGCATTGTGTTACTGGCGCTGGTTTTGTGAACTGGCTGCTCCTATCTGTGTCCTTCTGACAGATTTTACTGTGGGTCTGTCCCTTATAAGTGCCGCAGTGTCTGTGGTGTGTTTGTGCACGTGTGTGACATGTCTGAGGCAGGGAGTTCTTCCCCTGAGGTAGCCATTTTAGGGACACAGAGTTGTAATGTGGTAGCGCTGCCGGCACACCACGAGCCTGAATGGGTGAAAGAAATACGTGATAGTGTGAATCATATCAGTAGGAGATTAGATAAGTCTGAGTCTCATGCAGAAACCAGGAGAAAGTGAAAGATGTGATTTTTCAGGGTTCTGCTTTCTCATCCGCAGGCGACCCCTCTGGGTCACATAAGACAAACATGGTACATACGGATACCGACACGGACTCTTATTCCTGTGTCGACAATAGTGATTACATGGGGATAGATCCCAAATTGGCAAAATATGATTGTTGCTATAAAGAAGGTCTTAGAAGTTACAGAAGCCTCTACTGTACCTCAGGAGAAGGCGTATTTCTATAAGGAAAAGAAATGTAAGGTAACTTTCCCTCCTTCCCACGAGCTCAATACTCTTTTTGAGGGAGTTTGGGTGAATCCTGAAAAGAAATGTCATATTCCCAAAAGGATTCAGATTACTTATCCTTTCCTTTAGGGGACAGGAAAAGATGGGAGTCACCCCCGGTGTTAGACAGTGCACTGTCAAGGTTAACAAAACAGGTGATTCTCCCTGCACCTGGGATGGCTTCACTAAAGGAGCCGGCAGACCGTAAAATGGAGACCACGTTAAAATCTATTTATGTGGCCAATGGTACGCTGCTCAGACCCACCATTGCTACACTGGGGTGAGTCCTGCTATTAAAAAATGGTCTGATAGGGGGCGTGGCCTGACTGCACTGTGGAGAGGTCGCTTTTTCACAGAGCTCCTGCCTTACCCAGCTAATTATCCCCTTGCTGGCTCCCACCTTAATACAGCCTGCTCACGGGGCCTAACCACCCTCCCTAACACCCTTCGGGAACGGCCGCTGACGGTTGCGGAGCCGGGGGGGCGCTAGTTCGGTCCCCGCGGGTTGCGGCCTAGGTGGACCTTGAAGCCGGGGACTCGCGTGCTGCGCCCTGCCCGGATCTGGAGCTCCGGGACACGGGCGTCCCGCGGTGTAGGGCTCACACCTTGGGGACTGACTTCTCCTGCTTCCCCACCGCCTGCTCACCTCTCTAGACGCCTGAGATTCCTGAGGGCCGGGTCTGCTGTTCGGGAGGAGAGCCGGAGCTGCGGGCGTCGGCCGAGAGGAGCTGCCTTCTAGACGCTGCGGCGGCCATCTTGGATTCCCAGGCTCGGGCTGTCCCTGAGTGCTGGCAACCGCGGAGGACCCCGACTGCGGGCTGTGCGGACCCAGTACCGCTGTGTGCCCCTTCTGCCTTGCTGTTGAGGAGTCCTGGAGCTGGGAGGACACACAACACCACGACTCCTACGAGCTGTGAGGGGATCCAGGCATCACCATTTTACTTTCTGGCACAGAGCTAAAGAGGTGAGTGAGTTGTGCTGTTATATAGCTCACTAGCCCTCACAATCTGTGCTCTAACCCCCTTGGTTCAATCCCCCTTCACAGCCTCATTCTGATTTACATTAATGGGAACAACACTGTGCTGCTGCTGAGAGGACACACTTCCAGGCACCTGTTTTCCCCCCCTCAGTACATTTTCTTATCTGCTGGAGGCGAGCCCGCAGAGCGCTCTGCCCTCGCTGTGCGCTCTCCTGTAACGCTGGGGCGCTCCACCCTGCATTCCTGCACCTCTGCGACACCTCTGTGGTGCCTCAGCTTACGCCCCTGCATCGTATAGCTGTGGGACTCTTAGTGACCTCTACGTGGATCCTAGCCTATTGGCCACCTCGCATCTATTTGGGCTCACTGCACCGAGCATTGTGCCCGGCTGGGCTCACCTGCCCTTCCTCTGTGAATTGTCTTCTGATTTATCTACACCCACGCATTATAGTACACCCGGCTGGGCTTCCCCGGCCATATTCTGTGAACTGCCTATGATGTGATCTCGATATGTGATACACCCGGTCCTGTGGGTGAGTCTAATGCTTTAGGAGCTTTCCCGTCCCTGACCAGGTGTTGACTACCCATCTACCTCATCCCTCGCCGTCACTATGCCTAAAGGAGGGAAAAAATCCAATGCCCATAACTTGGTGGGCTACTTCAAGAATTCCACCCCGTCCTCTACTCGGAAATCATCATCACCTCCGCCCACGCCAGCAACATCTGACCGTGACTCAGACATCGACTCTTCCTCCACTCCTGCCACTAAAGCGGATGTCGCTCTTCTCCTGTCCGAGATGCGCAATATAAAGAAGTCAATCCGTGCGGAGGTGCAGGAGGCTATTTCCGGTCTGAAAACGGACGTGGACAGTTTGGGTACTAGAGTTGACGCTGTGGAAAGGAAACAAGAGGAGCTTATCGCCTTTCAACAAGAATCGGAACAGGAGATAGCTCAAATGCGCACAGATGTTATGCTACTAGCGGATAAGCAAGAGGAAATAGATAATAGAGGCCGTCGGAACAATCTTCGAATCCGCAACGTCCCCGAGACGGTAGAACAGACCCACCTCACTGATTACCTGCTTCGCCTGTTCCGCTCACTCGCTCCCTCAGTTCCTGACGATATGCTACTCCTAGATAGGGCACACAGGGCCCTGCATCCTAGATCTCAAGATGCTAAAATGAAGAGGGATGTAATCCTACGTTTTCATTATTTTGCGGTCAAAGACCAAGTCTACGCCAAAGCTCGGATGTCTCCAACCATATCTTTCGAGGGCTCCGTTCTCGTAGTCTTCCAAGACCTGTCACCGGTTACGTTGAATAGACGAAGAGAATTAAAGGACATAACTAAAACCCTGAGAGACAACAATGTCAGATACAGATGGGGCTTCCCCTTTGCCCTACAAGTCAGATCTGATGGTAAAGTCCTCTCGGCTAGATCCCCAGATGAGGCCCTTCAACTACTCCGCCACTTGAACATCTCCGGCCCCCTGTCTACCTCTCAAAGCACTCCCCCAGTCAACACCTCTCCTTCCCTCAAAGCCCCGACCCCCGATTGGAACACTGTTGGTTCTACCTCCCATACCTCTAAGGTTACATGACTCTGCACCTGGTACTGCCCTTGAGCGGGCCTTATCCCCGCAATGACTATCACCGGATTTCCGGATGTCTTTTGATGCTCCATTAGTGTCTATACATTCTGCAGAGCACTATGTAAAGTTAATGTTTGCTGGTTTTTTGTTTGCATTTCTATGTTTGTGAGGGTTGGGTCTGTTTGGGTCCTGGGACCGGGGACCTCTGCGGTTGGCCGAGCGGTCCCCGGCCCCGGGTGACCCGACCGGATCACGCTCTTTTTTTATGTGTTCCTAAATTGCCTTAATATTACTGTTTTGTTTTTGGTGATTTTTTTTTTCTTTCTCCCTCCCCAGCGATTATATGCCTATCCCTCTGACCTCCATCTCTTCTAGGGTTGGGTGGTCGCCACACCATGTTTACTCCCTGTTCTTTTAGATTTGCTCTCCCTCCTTGCCTTCCCCCTCCTCCCCCCCCCCCTCCCCTTTAGCCCCTTCAGCCTTCTAACTACAATTTGCACTCCGCATGAGTATTGCCCACGCACGGGACCCGGTCCTCACAACCCTCTCCTTTGAGCGGCTGGGTTCACCCATCCCCCATTCGACCTCTACGGTCAACGTCGGACGAATTAGGCCAGTGGGCCTGCTCTTTCCCTGGGTCCGACCTATGAGAATAGATTATCAATGTTTGTTAATTGCAATCACTACCATAAACCTGTTTCTTCTCTGTTCTCTTTCTACCTATCTTCTTCCTTCTCAGGTCTTCTTCCCTTCTTTTCCCCCTTTCTCTTCGGGGGTTCTGCCGGTGCGCTTCAGTCTGAGTGGTGCTCCACTTTTATACCATTGTTCTTAGAATAGTTTCCCTGAACACGAAAGGCCTGAACTGTCCAAATAAACGCTCTCTTCTATTTCAGTCCCTCAAACAACTCATGGGTGATGTTATATTCTTACAAGAGACCCACTTTTCGGGCGCATTACACCCTGAACTTAGGTCTAAGACCTTCCCGCACACTTTCCATGCTTGCGACCCTATACGCAAAAAGAAGGGGGTCTCTATACTCTTTGCTAACCACCTTACTTTCACCCCCTCCGATATATTAAGGGACCCTGAGGGCAGATATCTATTGTTAGTGGGACTGCTGAATTGGACCCCCTACACATTCCTGAATGTTTATGCTCCAAACCAACTTCAGGCCCCCTTTTTCCATTCCCTGAATAGCCTCCTAGCTCTGCACAGATGCGGTAATGTGGTTTTAGGGGGGGATTTTAATGTGACTCTAGATAGCGCCCTGGACAGATCTAAACCTCTACCCAGATCGATGCGCTCCTCTCACTCACATAACGCAGCCGCTTTGAATCTCTTGCTATCCCGACACCTTCTCTTCGACACGTGGAGAGTGAAAGAGTCGACCGCTCGGGATTACACTTACTACTCCTCTGTTTATGATGTCTATACAAGACTGGACATGCTCTTTTTGAGTACAGAACCTGCCCAATGCAACCTAGACGCCTCCATTTACCCTAGCACGTGGTCAGACCACGGCCCAGTCACGGTGGACGTCCCGGGTCCACACCCTCCCGCTCGCCGCCCTACATGGCGGTTGAATGACAGAATACTTCTTAATCCCCAAACGAAAGCCCACATAGCCGCCGAAATCTCTCATTACTTTCATATGAACACATCCCCGACTATCTCTCCTATGTTACTGTGGGATGCCCACAAGGCGGTTATACGAGGATGCCTGATTAGCGCCTCCTCTTATAACAAGAAGGCTAGAACCACCCGTATCCGGGAGCTCTCGGACTTGGTCACATCCCTTTCGCTGAAACACAAAGCGTCAGGGTCAGAAGCGGATCTTTCTGCTTTGTCCTCTGCCAAGGGCGAATTGAACATGCTCTTGACGGCTAAGGTGGAAACAAGCTTGAAATGGCTTAACCAGTCTTTTTACGAAAAGGGGGATAAGGCTGATCGACTGCTAGCTTCTAGGCTTCGGACTAAGATGGCAAGGAACAACGGCCCTCATTCCGAGTTGATCGGTCGCAAGGCGAATTTAGCAGAGTTACACACGCTAAGCCTACGCCTACTGGGAGTGTATCTTAGCTTCTTAAAATTGCGACCGATGTAATCGCAATATTGCGATTACAAACTACTTTGCAGTTTCTGAGTAACTTCAACCTTACTCTGCCTGTGCGATCAGTTCAGTGCTTGTCGTTCCTGGTTTGACGTCACAAACACACCCAGCGTTCGCTCAGACACTCCCCCGTTTCTCCAGCCACTCCTGCGTTTTTTCCGGAAACTGTAGCGTTTTCAACCACACGCCCATAAAACGCCGTGTTTCCGCCCAGTAACACCCATTTCCTGTCAATCACATTACGATCGCCGGAGCGATGAAAAAGCCGTGAGTAAAAATACTATCTTCATTGTTAAATTACTTGGCGCAGTCGCAGTGCGAATATTGCGCATGCGTATTAAGCGGATTTTCATTGCGATGCGATGAAAAATACCGAGCGAACGACTCGGAATGAGGGCCAACGTCCTGTCTATTCAGTCTTCCCCTGGTAAGAAAACTTGTGAGCCTAAACGTATCACAGAGACTTTCTCTCGCTTCTACAAGAAGCTATATAATGCTTACGGACCCTCGCATTCTAGCCCGGATTTTCTTGCGGACGTGCGTGCTTTTCTGGCCCAGTGCCATCTACCTTGCCTGTCCCCAACGGTCTCCGCGGAACTAAACGCTAGGATCTCCGAAGAAGAAATTGCCACCGTCGTTAAAGGTTTAAAACCAAACAAGGCTCCTGGCCCAGATGGCTTCTCAGCCGTCTACTATAAGACTTTTCTGCCCCAGCTTATGCCCCACCTTTCAACCCTATTTAACGCTGTCCTGCAGGGTGACTCTTTTTCTAAATCGGCTCTGGAGGCCACGATCATAGTTATTCCCAAGGAAGGCAAAGATGCCTTTAACTGTGCTAACTATAGACCTATATCGCTGCTTAACTCCGATATTAAGATATATGCGAAAATCTTGGCCCTCCGATTGAACAGCGTATTGCCCCACCTTGTCCATAATGACCAGGTGGGATTCATCCCTGGTCGTCAAGCCCGCGACAATACGAGACGGGTCATCAGCCTTGCTCATCATATCAAACTTACCCGCACCCCTGCTCTTTTGCTTTCTTTGGACGCGGAGAAAGCATTTGACAGGATAGGATGGCCCTTTATGTTCGAAACTCTTGCTCACTTTGGCTTTCAGGGGGAATTTCTCAGGGGGATTCAGGCTCTCTACTCGGATCCGTCTGCACGGGTCTCCGTAAATGGAGTGCTGTCGGACCCCTTGGGCATCTCCAACGGCATCAGACAGGGTTGCCCACTCTCACCCCTGATATTTGCTCTAGTAATAGAACCGTTGGCTGCACGCATCCGGGCTTCGACCGACATTGGGGGATTAGAGGTGGGGAACTCAGTTTACAAGATCTCCCTGTTTGCGGACGATGTCCTCCTTTCGCTCTCCTCACCGCACACCTCATTGCCGAACCTTCTCCATCTTCTATCGGAGTACGGGCATGTATCGGGATATAAGGTCAATTGGTCCAAAACGGAAGCTCTCCCCTTCCATATCTCTTCTACCCACCTAGCTCGCATGCAATCCAACTTTAAATTTTCTTGGTGTGTTTCTAAAATCCGTTACCTGGGGATCTGTATCACGCGCCGCTACGGTGACCTTTATAAGGCAAACTTCGCCCCCTTGCTTGTCAACATTAAGGCCGATCTCCATAAATAGCAGTCTCTGATTATTTCCTGGTTGGGCCGAATCATAGCTCTGAAAATGAATATAATCCCCCGTCTACTTTATCTGTTTCAGACGTTGCCTGTGAAAGTCCCGGACTCTGTCCTGGCGCAAGTTCACTCTTGGTTTCTCCGCTTTGTTTGGAAAAATAAAGTCCCTAGGATAGGTTTCTCCACCTTACGTAAACCTGTACAGGAGGGCGGAAGAGGCTTCCCAGATATTCGCCTTTACTATCTGGCCACTCATCTTAGCCAAGCTGTCGCATGGTTCGCCCCTACTCAGAACATTCGATGGCTTCAACTAGAATCTGCACTGGGCCATATTACGTCTCTATCGTCATTACTCTTATCCTCCCCCAAAGCTAGATCCCCCCATTTGCAACTGCACCCTGTACTGGAATTCTCCTGCCAAATATGGGACTATTGTACTCGGCGCTTTCACCTCCTGTCATCTCCCTCTCCGCTTACCCCTTTATGGGATAACCCTTCTTTCACCCCGGGTCAATCTTTGACTCGATCTCGCCCATGGACGGAAAAGAACATCCGCTTCGTACGGGATGTTTTAGCTGGGGGTACGTGCGCGCCTCTATCAGACATCATAACAAAATACGATTTCCCGGAGGCGAACCCTTTTACCTATTTCCAGATAAGACACTTTGTATCTTCTATATCGAATTCTACCCCATTCCAACCTTTATCCACTCTGGAGTCATATAGCTATCATAAACCGCTTGCTCGAGAAATTATCTCCCTACTATACTCCCTTCTCCAGGTAGGAGGGCAGCCGATGACCCCGGCGTATGTTCTCCAGTGGGAGCGGGATCTAGGCCCGCCGCCTGCTGACCACGATTGGTCGGATGTTTTCACTGCTGCCGCACAATCCTCCATCTCAACGCTAGTGAAGGAAAATGCTTACAAAATATTATATAGGTGGTACTTAGTCCCCTCTAGACTCCACAAGATGTTTCCTTCCTCTTCGCCCACGTGCTGGAGGGGTTGCGGCGGTCATGGCTCTTTCCTCCACATCTGGTGGACGTGCCCCAAGATCGTGTTATTTTGGGACTCAATCGCACACTTGATAAGTACAGTGCTCCAATCCCAAATATCTAGAGACCCTTGGTCTTTTCTGCTGGGCCTTCCCGTTATTAACACACCTTCAAATACCGGTAAATTACTGACTCAGATTTTAAATGCTGCTCGCTGCTCAATTGCTCTCCATTGGAAAAAGAAGGAGGCTCCCCCTATTAAGATGGTCATGGATAAAGTATGGTACTTCGCAAGCATGGAAAAAAATCACTGCATACCTCCATAACAGATCCTTCCAGTTTCTTATGGTTTGGGAATTATGGTTTAACTCTCAAGCTCCAGCATGTAGAACGCGCGCCCCTAGGGGCTCCGCGACACTTCTACTGTGATTTTAGGAGTCTCGCCTCCCATAGAGTAGATATGTGACCGTCCTTAATACCATCTGTTCGTGTACCTTAAGTATTGCCTCCTATGTTACACTGGCGCTCCGAGCGGTATCGGCTGTATATAGAGACGCACCGGCGGACCCTCCGACTCTGTCTCTTTTCATCCTTCTCTATACTTTCCTCGTCTTTCCTTTCTCTTCTTTTCTCGCTTTCTCTTTATTCTTCTTCTCCCCACTGATGCAACCACGAGATTGTTTTTCTTTTTCGTTTTTTTTTGGTTCCTAATTAATCAAAGTGCTTTGGTCGCTATTGACGAATGCTTTATTTCTATTTCCTTTATTACCAACACGATGTTTTTTTTTCAATATGGGAACCCCATGATCTCTGTTCTTAGATTATATCTCTGCTATACAAATAATGTTGTTTTAAGGATATACCCTCCCCACCCGTTGTGGGGGGCTAATGTAACCCTGTACAACTTGAAAATTAAATAAACAATTAAAAAAAAATGGTCTGATAACTTGTCATCGGAAATTGACACGATTGATAGAGACGAGTTACCCCTAACGTTAGGTAACATCAAAGACGCTGCCGCATACATGCTGGAAGCTATGAAGGATATTGGACTCTTGGGTTCAACAGCCGCTACCATGGCAGTATCGGCTCGGAGGGCGTTGTGGATTTGCCAGTGGAATGCTGATGCAGATTCCAAAAGAAATATGGAGGCTCTCCCGTATAAAGGTGAGGCCTTATTTACTGATGGGCTGATTGCGTTAGTCTCGATTGCTACCGCAGGTAAGTCGACATTCTTGCCTTTTGCTCCTGCATCGGCGAAACACACATCACTCTCACATGCAGTCCTTTCGGCCCAACAAATACAAAAAGGCCAAAGGTTCCCCCTTCTTTGCAGGTAGGGGAAGGGGAAAAGGAAATAAATCTGCAGCATCTCCAGGATCCCAGGAGCAGAAGTCAACCCCTACTTCTGCCAAATCTACAGCATGACGCTGGGGCTCCCTTACGGGAGTCCGCTCGGGTGGGAGCACGTCTGAAACTTTTCAGTCAAATTTGGATTCAATCTGGCCTGGACCCATGGGTCTTACAAATAGTGTCCCAAGGGTACAGACTGGAGTTTCAAGACGTCCCTCCATGCCGATTTTTAAAATCGACCTTGCCAGCTTCTCTTCCAGAAAGAGAGGCAGTAAAAACAGCAATTCAAAAACTATGTCAGGATCAGGTCCTTATCCTGGTACCTTTGTCACAAAGAGGAGAAGGTTTTAATTAAAGCCTCTTCGTAGTTCCAAAGCCGGACGGCTCAGTCAGACCGATTTTAAACCTGAAAAATCTGAATCTCTACCTGAAAAGGTTCAAGTTCAAGATGGAATCCCTGAGGGCAGTGATTTCCAGTCTTTAGGAGGGGGACTTCATGGTATCATTAGACATAAAGGATG
This sequence comes from Pseudophryne corroboree, assembly GCF_028390025.1. Taxonomy (NCBI): domain Eukaryota; kingdom Metazoa; phylum Chordata; class Amphibia; order Anura; family Myobatrachidae; genus Pseudophryne; species Pseudophryne corroboree. The sequence goes on from NC_086449.1 coordinate 184,740,336, forward strand.
CTTACTTGGATGTTCCCATTTATCCTCCTCACCAAGCTTATCTGAGATTCGCAGTACAGAATTGCCATTACCAGTTCCAGACGTTGCTGTTCGGTTTTTCCATGGCACCGAGGGTATTCACCAAGGTGATGGCGGAGATGATGGTCCTCCTTCGTCAAAAAGGAGTCAATATAATTCCTTATCTGGACGATCTCTTGATAAAAGTGAGATCCAGGGAACAGTTGGTGCGGAACATCGCACTCTCCCTGTCAATACTCCAACAACACGGTTGGATCATGAATTTTCCAAAGTCGCAGTTGGAACCAACGACAAGATTGTCCTTTTTAGGGATGATTCTGGACACAGAAGTACAGAGAGTATTTCTTCCAGTGGAAAAGGCTCTGGAAATCCAGTAAATGGTCAAACAAACCAACAAGCGTGTTGATCCATCAATGCATTCCGTTGTTGGGGAAAATGGTAGCGGCCTACGAGGCCATTCAGTTTGGACGATTTCATGCCAGAGTATTCCAGTGGGACCTGTTGGACAAGTGGTCCGGATCCCACCTACACATGCACTGGAAGTTAATCCTGTCTTCCAAGTCCAGGATTTCGCTCCTGTGGTGGCTACACAGTTCTCACCTACTAGAGGGATGCAGGTTCGGGATTTAGGACTGAGTCCTGGTAACCACGGATGCAAGTATCCGAGGCTGGGGAGCTGTCATACAGGGGGAAAGCTTCCAAGGAAAATGGTCAAGTCAGGAAGCCTGCCTTCACATAAATGTGCTGGAATTAAGAGCCATTTACAATGGCCTTCTACAAACGGTACATCTTCTTCAAGATCATCCCGTGCAGATCCAGTCGGACAATGTAACAGCAGTCGCGTACATAAACAGGCAATGTGGAACGAAAAGCAGAGCGGCAATGGCAGAGGTGACAAGGATTCTCCTCTGGGCAGAAAGACATGTGAGAGCTCTGTCAGCAATTTTCATTCCGGGAGTGGAAAACTGGGAAGCAGACTTCCTCAGCAGACATGATCTCCATCAGGAGAGTGGGGCCTCCACCAAGAAGTCTTCGCAGAGGTGACAAGTCTTTGGGGAGTTCCTCAAGTAGACATGATGGCATCTCGTCTAAACAAGAAGCTTCAGAGATATTGTTCCAGGTCGAGAGACCCTCAAGCAATAGCAGTGGATGCACTGGTGACCCAGTGGGTGTTTCGGTCGGTATATGTGTTCCCTCCACTTCCACTGATGCCAAAAGTTCTCAAAATAATAAGAACAAGAGTTCGAGCAATCTTCATTGCCCCAGACTGGCCAAGGAGGGCTTGGTATCCAAATCTTCAGGAGATGCTCATAGAAGATCCTCGGCCTCTTCCTCCTCGAGAGGACTTACTACAGCAGGGGCCGTGTGTGTATCAAGACTTACCGCGGCTACGTTTTACGGCATGGCTGTTGAGCGTCGGATCCTAGCCCAAAAGGGTATTCCCAAGGAAGTCATCCCCACTCTTATTCAGGCCAGGAAAGGAGTAACGTCTTAATATTACCACCTTATTTGGAGAAAATATATGTCTTGGTGTGAAACCAAGAAGGCTCCTACGGAAGAGTTTGAATTGGGACGTTTTCTCCATTTTCACCATGCTGGTGTGGATGCGGGCCTTGATTGGGGTCAATCAAGGTCCAGATTTCGGCCTTATCAGTTTTCTTTCAAAAACAATTGGCCTCCTTTCCAGAAGTTCAGACATTCGTGAAAGGGGTTCTGCACATCCAGCCTCCATTTGTGCCTCCAGTGGCACCATGAGACCTTAATGTGGTGCTGCAGTTTCTTCAATCAGATTGGTTTGAACCTCTGCAGGATATAGAATTGAAGTTTCTCACTTGGAAAGTGGTGATGCTTTTGGCCTTGGCATCTGCAAGGCGGGTGTCTGAGTTAGGGGCCTTGTCTCACAAGAGCCCTTAACTGATCTTCCATGAAGTTAGGGCAGAGTTAAGAACTCGTCAACAATTTCTTCCAAAGGTGGTTTCCTCCTTCCACATAAACCAACCTATTGTGGTTTCACTTTTGCTTTCACTGAGTCAAAGTCTCTTGATGTGGTCAGAGCTTTGAAAATTTATGTCGCAAGAACAGCTCGGATAAGGAAAACAGAGGCTCTGTTTGTCCTGTATGCTCCCAACAAGATTGGGGGTCCTGCTTCTAAGCAAATTATTGCGCGCTGGATCAGAGGTACAATTCAGCACGCTCATTCTTTTGCAGTATTGCCGATACCGAAGTCAGTGAAGGCCCATTCTACTAGGAAAGTGGGCCCATCCTGGGCGGCTGCCCGGAGAGTCTTGACTTTACAACTTTGCCGAGCAGCTACTTGGTCAGGGTCAAACACATTTGCTAAATTTTATAAGTTTGACACTTTAGCCGATGAGGACCTCAAGTTTGGTCAATCGGTGCTGCAGGGTCATCCGCACTCTCCCGCCCGTACTGGAGCTTTGGTACAGTATAACCTCATGGTACTGAAGTGGATCCCAGCATCCTCTAGGATGTATGAGAAAACAGGATTTTAATACCTACCAGTAAATCCTTTTCTCCTAGTTCGTAGAGGATGCTGGGTAACCGACCCAGTGCGTACTTTACCTGCAGGTTTGTTCAGTATAGTTACACAAGTTGGGTTACATTTGTTTTCAGCATGTTGCTGAAAATGGTTCATGCCTGTTGGCGTGTGTTATGTTGAATGCCATGTTGTGCGGCATGGTTTAGGTGTGAGCTGGTATGAATCTCACCATTAGTATAAAAGTAAATCCTTTCCTCGAAATGTCCGTCTCCCTGGGCACAGTTCCTATAACTGAGGACTGGAGGAGGGGCATAGAGGGAGGAGCCAGTTCACACCCTTTGAAAAGTCTTAAAGTGCCCATGGCTCCTGCGGAACCGTCTATACCCCCCATGGTACTGAAGTGGACCCCAGCATCCTCTACAGACTAGGAGAAAAGGATTTACCGGTAAGTATTAAAATCCTGTTTTTTCTAAGGAAGTGAGTGTTTTATATAAATATATATATATATATATATATATATATATATATATATATGTGTGTGTGTGTGTGTGTGTGTGTACAGTACACACACATATACATATACATATACAGAGAACCCTGCACTCTCCTTCGTAATTTCATTCTCCACAATACTGTAATATATAACTGGATAAATAATGGGGTTCATAAATTGTACAATGCATTTAAGCTTGCAGCTCATATCATGGGACCCCATTTCACTGCAAGTCCTACTCTATCACATACATTTTCACATAGATTTTTTTGGAAACCTGGCAACTGCTATCTCATAGGAGAAAATGTGCTTACCTGGTTTAAAGCTTACCTGCCAAACTTATGGCTTTTAGAGGTAAGACAGTCACCGACACAACTCCACAAATGTGCCTGCCAGGTTTAAAGCTCACCTGCCAACTAACTTCTGGCTTTTAAAAGTGAGACAGTCACCAACACACCTAAGCAGCAGTTGACCCAGGTTTAAAGTAAATGAATTTAGGGGTGCATGAGAGAGATATGATCACAAATGGGCCAATTAAAAATGAACCCTATTATACACATACAGGAATCCACGGTACTCGCCATTCCCAGAAGAGGGGTGCACTCTTGTACTCCCCACCCCTAGGTTGGGGTTAAGTGGGCTGTGACCACCTGTTCAAATACAGATGTGTCCACATACATCTTTGCTTTATCCCGACATGTATGGCACTGTTTTGCATGCCATAGACTCAGAGATTTAGCCATGACCTGTGATTTTTCTTAATTTACTTCTTTAATATGTTACTTTATACATACTCTATTATGGCAAACAAAATGTTAAAATCCATTCACTCGTTACTCATGAAAAACTGCTTAGCCATGTTTTGCATGTTGTGCCAAATTGAGCAAAATAGCAAATATGTAAGATTAGGCTGACCATATTATCCCTTTAACCTGGGACACTCATGAATTACACAGGTTCTGTGGCTGGCTGACTACAATCCTGCATTTCACCTGGTTTTAAGCAGCCACCGAACCTGTGTAATTCATGAGTGTCCCAGGTTAAAGGGATATCAGACCCTCCAACATGACCCGCCCCACTAGGTACAAAATGCTCTGTTTCTGGACTTCCCTCTTAATTTATGATTTCCATCACCTGTGTTGAACTAGTTAAATGATAAGAAAGCTGTTTCTTCACAGGTGATGGCAATAATAAATTAAGAGGGAAGTCCAGAAACAGAGCATTTTGTACCTAGTGGGGCGGGTCATGTTGGAGGGTATGTAATATGGTCAGCCTATTTTAAGTGGACACATCTGTATACATACAGTATACAGAGAACCCTGCACTCTCCTCATACTTGCCTACCTGACCCTCTCCATGAGGGAGAAAATGCTCTGTTCCCGGACTTTCCTGGTAATGTATGATTGCCATCACCTGTGGTGAGCTAGTTAATTGATAAGAAAGGTGTTTCACCACAGGTGATGACAATCATACATTACCAGGAATGTCCAGGAACAGAGCATTTTCTCCCTCATGGAGAGGGTCAGGTAGGCAAGTATGCCCAAGCCAGGGATGTGGAGTACATGAGTGCACCCCTCTCCTGGGAATGGAGAGTGCCGTGGATTCCTGTATGTATGTATGTATGTATGTATGTATGTATGTATGTATGTGTGTATGTATGTATATATATATATATATATATATATATATATATATAGAGAGAGAGAGAGAGACCTTTAAATTGGGACATTCATGAATTACACAGGTTTTGTGGCTAGCTTAATTCAAGCCTGCATTTCACCTGGTTCTAATCAACCACAGAACCTGTGTAATTCATTAGTGTCCCTGTTTAAAGGGGATGCAGTTAAAATACCGGCTGTTTCATACCTCACAACATGACCCTCTCCAGGAGGGACAAAATGCTCTACTCCTGGCCTTTTCTCTTAATTTATGATTGCCGGCACCTGTTTTAACAGGTTAATGGATAAGAAAGGTGTTTCAGCACAGGTGATGTTAATCATACATTAAGAGGGAAGTCCAGGAGCAGAGCATTCTATCCCTCCTGGAGACGGTCATGTTGGGAGGTATAGTAGGTTTTGTAAATGTAAACAAAAAATATATAATGTGCATTTGTGACGAGATTTCAGATTGAGTAAAACATTGTGATAGTTACTGTACTTCTTTAAGGTTTCATAGCATGGAGTCTCCGCATAGATCTCATTGTGATGAACCCACTAATGCAGAATTTCCCAAACTCCGCCATTACAGTTCAGACTTTAAGGATGTCCATGTTTGAGCACAGGTGATAATTAGTAGCTCAGTCAATTTGATTTACTTTAACCAGTTTGTAAAATGCTGCACTAATGTCTTTAATCAGCCTTGAATACATTAGGAGAAAGCATAAGAAATGTAATTTGATTCAAATATGTTGCTGATTGAGACTCAGATGTATAAAATGATAAATCAAATGCAATGTCACAAATTGAGGCTCTGTCCTTTTGTAAATGAAAACCGTGTTAATGTGCATGTCTAACTGGTGCTTTCCATATGTGAAGTACAGTACAAATCAGAGGCGTGATGTAATGGAGTCCAAGATGCGAGATGCCAGATGATCGCAGAGATGTTTTTTAAAAGGGCAATCACTTACAAGGCATGGTTTTGCCTTCTAAGTATTTGCACCTTTAAAAAAACCCATCCGAGATCGTCCGGCATCCCACAAATCCGGCGATCTCTAACTCCATTACATCCCGCCCAGATCTATAAAGTTACAAATAGCAGAGGGTGTTGTCACATATACTGACTGACTAGTCATAACCAGGACATCTGTATGGATTATTCCTGCCATATAAAGCACACCGCCATATGTATCAGGGGCGGTCTATTAATTGTGTCGGCCCGCATGCACAGGACTGTAGCAGGGCTGTAATGTGCTCTGTGCTGACCCTGCTCACTAGTATGTGATGTCATGATGACACAATGAGAGTGCCCAGTGCTCTCCTATCACTCACCCACCCCTAATTATGGCCCTTCATGTGTATGAATAGTGTTTGCCATCCGCCCCACATGGGGAGAAAGTTGAGGGAATATTGCCATTGTCACACATACCACCATTATCTCCAGGGTGGGCACAGCAGAAACCCTTGGAGAGAAAAAGACACACTTTTCCCTGGAAGTGGCTTCCGCTGTGCACACACAGAACTCATCTTTAGTATCCTGGCAGACACTTTGAAATCTTAAAATTATGATCTGTGCAATTTGCTCCTGTACATTCTAAACAGTGGTTCATACTTGCCTGCTCTCCTGGAATGGCTGAGTGGCTCCCAAAAATCGTGTGGCACTCCCAGCTGCCCGGAATGGTAGGCAAGTCTCCCGGACCTGGCCTCCAGCTGCCTGCTACCGCAGCATCCGCTTGCTGAGTGAAAGTGAGCTCACGCTGATTTGCTGGGCACTGTATAGCAGGGGACGGGGCCGCGATGATGCAATCACACCTCCATGCAGGCCCGGCGCTACCCGCTCAGCAAAGGGATGCAGTGCAGGGAGGCGCTGGGACGGAGAGGCGCTCCCCCTGCTCTGCATTCCATCCCTGCTGCGCCGTCTGTCCCCCCTGCTGCTGCTGCTGCTGTGCCTGTCACTGTATGACAGGCACTGGCTGCCACGCCTGCAGCATGAAAATCCTCCTCCCTCCCCTCCCTGTGTGACAGGACAGCACTGTGTATGGGACAGAAGGGGGCGGAGCTAAGAGGTCGGAAGGGGCGGGGCTAAACGGGACAGATGGGGGCGGAGCTACACGGACCAGGCTGCTGTAGTGTAGGGAGACTGGCTTAGGTAAGTGAAGTGTTAGAGGGAAATGTGTGTGTATTGTGTCTGTGTCTGTGTGTGTGTGTGTGTGGTATGTCTGTGTGCGTTTATGTGTGCTTTAAGGACGCTACTACTACAGGGGGGGCATTACGTGTAACAACGCTACTAATGGGGGCCATTGCGTGTAACGACGCTACTACTGGGGGGTCATTACGTATAAGGACGATACTACTACTTGGGGGCATTATGTATAGGATGCTACTATTACTGGGAGGGCATTACGTATAACAATACTACTACTGGGGGAGGGCATTACGTATAAGGATGCTACTACTGGGGGGGCATTATGTATAAGGACGGTACTACTACTGGGAGCGCATTATGTATAAGGACGGTACTACTACTGGGAGTGCACTACGTATAAGGACGCTACTACAACTGGGGGGGCATTACGTATAAGGATGCTACTACTGGGGGGGGCATTATGTATAAGGACGGTACTACTACTGGGGGGCATTACGTATAAGGACGCTTCTACTATTGGGGGTGCACTACGTATAAGGACGCTTCTACTACTGGGGTGCACTACGTATAAGGACGCTACTACTACTGGGGTGCACTACGTATAAGGACGCTACTACTACTAGGGCGGAATTATGCATATGGACGCTTCTACTACTGGGGGTGCACTACGTATAAGGACGCTACTACAACTGGAGGGGGCATTACGTATAAGGACGCTACTACAACTGGGGGGGGGGCATTATGTATAAGGATGCTACTACTACTGAGGGGGCATTACGTATAAGGACGCTACTACTACTGGAGGGGGCATTACGTATAAGGACGCTACTACTACTAGGGGGAATTACGTATAAGGACGCTTCTACTACTGGGGGTGCACTACGTATAAGGACGCTACTACAACTGGAGGGGGCATTACGTATAAGGACGCTACTACAACTGGGGGGGGCATTATGTATAAGGATGCTACTACTACTGAGGGGGCATTACGTATAAGGACGCTACTACTACTGGAGGGGACATTACGTATAAGGACGCTACTACTACTAGGGGGAATTACGTATAAGGATGCTTCTACTACTGGGGGTGCACTACGTATAAGGACGCTACTACTACTGGGGGTGCACTACATATAAGGACGCTACTACTACTGGGGGTGCACTACGTATAAGGACGCTACTACTACTGGGGGGGGGCATTATGTATAAGGACGGCGCTACTACTGAGGGGGCATTACGCATAAGGATGCTACTACTACTGGGGGTGCATTACGTATAAGGACGCTACTACAACTGGAGGGGGCATTACGTATAAGGACGCTACTACTACTAGGGGGAATTACGTATAAGGACGCTTCTACTACTGGGGGGTGCACTACGTATAAGGACGCTACTACTACTGGGGGGGCATTATGTATAAGGATGCTACTACTACTGGGGGCATTATGCATAAGGACGCTACTACTACTGGGGGGGCATTATGCATAAGGATGCTACTACTACTGGGGGGGCATTATGTATAAGGATGCTACTACTACTGGGGGCATTATGCATAAGGAAGCTACTACTACTGGGGGGGCATTATGCATAAGGATGCTACTACTACTGGGGGGCATTATGCATAAGGACGCTACTACTACTGGGGGGCATTATGTATAAGGATGCTACTACTACTGGGGGGCATTACATATAAGGACGCTACTACTACGGGTGGGGCATTACTTATAAGATGAATAAGATTGTGCTACATTGTGGCGTAATTTTGAATGGGAGTACTATTGTGTGGCTATGCCCCTTACTTGTGAGACCACACCCCTTTTCCCGGCGCGCGCCAAAGGAATATGGGAGGGCGCAAATTTATAGTTTGCAGGGGGGCGCCGAACACCCTAGCACTGGCCCTGCCTCCATGCCCCCTCAACACCCACGTATGACGATGCCCCACCCCTTGTTGAGCCGACATGGCTGTCTCTTCCAGGAGGGGACAGCCGGAAAGTCAGCAAGTATGCAGTGGTGTATATGTCAGTTAATGCTTACAGTAAAAGCTAGTAAGCTACTGAAACATTGCTGATATTTTAATTTTAAAAATATATTATTGATAATTATTCATTATTAACAGTTAATATTGATAACTCCCTTATGGAGCTGTGGATAGCTTGTGGTGCCATATAAATAAAAGACAATGATAATAATATCTAATTATATATAATTATAGTCTGCGTGTTCTACACTGTAATTTGCAAGTTCTGTGGTATATTTACTAAAGTGTGAGTTTTTTTTAGAAGTGGAGATATTGCCCATAGCAACTAATCTTAAAAAAAAATGTGGTCGCTATGGGCAACACCACCACTTCTAAAACTCCCACCTTATTACATATGCCCCTCTGTAACCTATATTTCGTGCCCTCACACTATCATGAAAATTCCCTTATCTTTTCCATTTTTAGCACTTTTCTGCACCATTTGTTTACACATGTGTATATATATACTGAATAAAAGTTATAGTTTACTCTGGACTAGTTACAAACTTAAAAAAAACATAAGTAAAACAGGACAGCTGACACAGTCATGTAGGAAACATTCCATTACATCTACCTGTATCACTGGGAGGAGGAGACGGTGACGGAGAGGAGGAAGCTGTGACCCGGAACCGTAAGTGGTTGGCTGGTCACACGTGCCTGCGAGTTGTGCCAGTGAGGGGGAACAGGGGCGGGAGTGGGTGCGGGTGCCAGAGCAGGAGCCGGTGGAGGTGTCGGAGAGGGGATAGAGCGCGCGCGACTGCAGGGGACGAGACGGGGGTGCCGGCAGCCGGAGGAAGCACAGCAACTGCAGGAGACGGAGATGCTGGAAGCCAGTGACTGAGCAGCAGCAGGGAAACCTGAGTTTCAGTGACTGCAGGACAGCAGACCCATCGATAGGAGTAGGTACAGGGGTTCCGCAGGAGAGGGCCCCAACATATAAGTATCAGATTACCAACTTTATATTACTGTTTTGAATTATTGTGTGTTGTATAGTACATAAGTGTTTTTCTTCTTTTCTCTCTCCCCCTGTCCTTGATTTGAATTACCAATTACTGTTCTGTAATTGTACTGTTGTGATTATTGTTTTTCTTCACAGCTAGGCAATAGTACTGTATTGTCTAGTATAGTTTGTATTGTTTTGTTAAAGGTAACAGGGAGTTAGCATTTAATAATAAAAATAAAAAATGTGAGGGGTCGTGATTGAAGATCTCACTCAGTGCATGTCGTGCAAGATGTATGCACACCTGGAGTAACCATCCCAGTGTGAATACATCTGCACGGGGTGTGTGCAAACGGTTGTCCTGGAAGCCCAGGTAACTGATCTAGAGCAAACCGTCATGCATCTGAGGGAGATTCACAATCTTGAGCAAAGCCTAGATAGAACAGTGGAGGAGTTGCAGGAGTGGTCACTGGTAGATGAGGATGACCAGGCAGCTAGCTGGGTCACAGTTAGAAGTAAGAAAAAGAGAGGGAGACAGGACATCTCTGAACTATCAAACCCCAACAAATTTGCCCGATTGGACAAAAATCTGGCGGATGGTAGTGAGGAAATGACGGTGCTGGAGGAGACTGTTCCCTCTAACAAACAAAGGAGTGGTCCCTCTAGCTCAGATGGAATAAAAGATAGTGTGGTGCCTAGTCAGATTGTGGTGGTAAGGGATTCTATTATCAGGAAGACAGATAGGGCAATCTGCTACTGGGGTCATGATTGCCATACAGTCTGTTATCGCTTAGGTGCAGCACATCGCAGATCGGGTGGATAGATTGTTGGGAGGGGCATGTTAGCACCAACGACAAAGTTAGTGGAAGGTGGGATGTCCTTAAGACAGATTATAGGGACTTAGGCAAGAAACTTAAGGCAAGGACATCTAAGGTAATATTCTCTGAAATATTACCCATGCCATGCGCTAGTCCAGGGAGGCAGAGTGAGATTAGGGAGGTAAATGGGTAAATGTGTGGCTTAGGACTGGTGTAGTAAAGAGGGGTTTGTGTTTCTGAAACACTGGGCGGACTTCTTAGTCAGGCGCCATCTTTTTGTTGTGATGGATTGCACCAGAATGAGGAGGGGGCAGTGGTGCTGGGGGGAAGGATGGTCAGAAGGTTGAAGGAGATTTTAAACTAGTTGCCTGGAGGGAGGGTTTAGTTAGAAACTACTGATCATGCAGTGAGTAGAGATGAGCGCCTGAAATTTTTCGGGTTTTGTGTTTTGGTTTTGGGTTCGGTTCCGCGGCCGTGTTTTGGGTTCGACCGCGTTTTGGCAAAACCTCACCGAATTTTTTTTGTCGGATTCGGGTGTGTTTTGGATTCGGGTGTTTTTTTCAAAAAACCCTAAAAAACAGCTTAAATCATAGAATTTGGGGGTCATTTTGATCCCAAAGTATTATTAACCTCAAAAACCATAATTTCCACTCATTTTCAGTCTATTCTGAATACCTCACACCTCACAATATTATTTTTAGTCCTAAAATTTGCACCGAGGTCGCTGTGTGAGTAAGATAAGCGACCCTAGTGGCCGACACAAACACCGGGCCCATCTAGGAGTGGCACTGCAGTGTCACGCAGGATGTCCCTTCCAAAAAACCCTCCCCAAACAGCACATGACGCAAAGAAAAAAAGAGGCGCAATGAGGTAGCTGACTGTGTGAGTAAGATAAGCGACCCTAGTGGCCGACACAAACACCGGGCCCATCTAGGAGTGGCACTGCAGTGTCACGCAGGATGGCCCTTCCAAAAAACCCTCCCCAAACAGCACATGACGCAAAGAAAAAAAGAGGCGCAATGAGGTAGCTGACTGTGTGAGTAAGATAAGCGACCCTAGTGGCCGACACAAACACCGGGCCCATCTAGGAGTGGCACTGCAGTGTCACGCAGGATGTCCCTTCCAAAAAACCCTCCCCAAACAGCACATGACGCAAAGAAAAATAAAAGAAAAAAGAGGTGCAAGATGGAATTGTCCTTGGGCCCTCCCACCCACCCTTATGTTGTATAAACAGGACATGCACACTTTAACCAACCCATCATTTCAGTGACAGGGTCTGCCACACGACTGTGACTGATATGACGGGTTGGTTTGGACCCCCCCCAAAAAAGAAGCAATTAATCTCTCCTTGCACAAACTGGCTCTACAGAGGCAAGATGTCCACCTCATCATCATCCTCCGATATATCACCGTGTACATCCCCCTCCTCACAGATTATCAATTCGTCCCCACTGGAATCCACCATCTCAGCTCCCTGTGTACTTTGTGGAGGCAATTGCTGCTGGTCAATGTCTCCGCGGAGGAATTGATTATAATTCATTTTAATGAACATCATCTTCTCCACATTTTCTGGATGTAACCTCGTACGCCGATTGCTGACAAGGTGAGCGGCGGCACTAAACACTCTTTCGGAGTACACACTTGTGGGAGGGCAACTTAGGTAGAATAAAGCCAGTTTGTGCAAGGGCCTCCAAATTGCCTCTTTTTCCTGCCAGTATAAGTACGGACTGTGTGACGTGCCTACTTGGATGCGGTCACTCATATAATCCTCCACCATTCTTTCAATGTTGAGAGAATCATATGCAGTGACAGTAGACGACATGTCCGTAATCGTTGTCAGGTCCTTCAGTCTGGACCAGATGTCAGCATCAGCAGTCGCTCCAGACTGCCCTGCATCACCGCCAGCGGGTGGGCTCGGAATTCTGAGCCTTTTCCTCGCACCCCCAGTTGCGGGAGAATGTGAAGGAGGAGATGTTGACAGGTCGCGTTCCGCTTGACTTGACAATTTTCTCACCAGCAGGTCTTTCAACCCCAGCAGACTTGTGTCTGCCGGAAAGAGAGATCCAAGGTAGGCTTTAAATCTAGGATCGAGCATGGTGGCCAAAATGTAGTGCTCTGATTTCAACAGATTGACCACCCGTGAATCCTTGTTAAGCGAATTAAGGGCTCCATCCACAAGTCCCACATGCCTAGCGGAATCGCTCCGTGTTAGCTCCTCCTTCAATGTCTCCAGCTTCTTCTGCAAAAGCCTGATGAGGGGAATGACCTGACTCAGGTTGGCAGTGTCTGAACTGACTTCACGTGTGGCAAGTTCAAAGGGCATCAGAACATTGCACAACGTTGAAATCATTCTCCACTGCGCTTGAGACAGGTGCATTCCACCTCCTATATCGTGCTCAATTGTATAGGCTTGAATGGCCTTTTGCTGCTCCTCCAACCTCTGAAGCATATAGAGGGTTGAATTCCACCTCGTTACCACTTCTTGCTTCAGATGATGGCAGGGCAGGTTCAGTAGTTTTTGGTGGTGCTCCAGTCTTCTGTACGTGGTGCCTGTACGCCGAAAGTGTCCCGCAATTCTTCTGGCCACCGACAGCATCTCTTGCACGCCCCTGTCGTTTTTTTAAAAATTCTGCACCACCAAATTCAAGGTATGTGCAAAACATGGGACGTGCTGGAATTTGCCCATATTTAATGCACACACAATATTGCTGGCGTCGTCCGATGCCACAAATCCACAGGAGAGTCCAATTGGGGTAAGCCATTCCGCGATGATCTTCCTCAGTTGCCGTAAGAGGTTTTCAGCTGTGTGCGTATTCTGGAAACCGGTGATACAAAGCGTAGCCTGCCTAGGAAAGAGTTGGCGTTTGCGAGATGCTGCTACTGGTGCCGCCGCTGCTGTTCTTGCGGCGGGAGTCCATACATCTACCCAGTGGGCTGTCACAGTCATATAGTCCTGACCCTGCCCTGCTCCACTTGTCCACATGTCCGTGGTTAAGTGGACATTGGGTACAGCTGCATTTTTTAGGACACTGGTGACTCTTTTTCTGAGGTCTGTGTACATTTTCGGTATCGCCTGCCTAGAGAAATGGAACCTAGATGGTATTTGGTACCGGGGACACAGTACCTCCAACAAGTCTCTAGTTGGCTCTGCAGTAATGATGGATACCAGAACCACGTTTCTCACCACCCAGGATGCCAAGGCCTCAGTTATCCGCTTTGCTGTAGGATGACTGCTGTGATATTTCATCTTCCTCGCAAAGGACTGTTGGACAGTCAATTGCTTGGTGGAAGTAGTAAAAGTGGTCTTACGACTTCCCCTCTGGGATGACCATCGACTCCCAGCAACAACAACAGCAGCGCCAGCAGCAGTAGGCGTTACACGCATGGATGCATCGGAGGAATCCCAGGCAGGAGAGGACTCGTCAGAATTGCCAGTGACATGGCCTGCAGGACTATTGGCATTCCTGGGGAAGGAGGAAATTGACACTGAGGGAGTTGGTGGGGTGGTTTGCGTGAGCTTGGTTACAAGAGGAAGGGATTTACTGGTCAGTGGACTGCTTCCGCTGTCACCCAAAGTTTTTGAACTTGTCACTGACTTATTATGAATGCGCTGCAGGTGACGTATAAGGGAGGATGTTCCGAGGTGGTTAACGTCCTTACCCCTACTTATTACAGCTTGACAAAGGGAACACACGGCTTGAACCTGTTGTCCGCATTTCTGTTGAAATAGTTCCACACCGAAGAGCTGATTTTTTTGGTATTTTCACCAGGCATGTCAACGGCCATATTCCTCCCACGGACAACAGGTGTCTCCCCGGGTGCCTGACTTAAACAAACCACCTCACCATCAGAATCCTCCTGGTCAATTTCCTCCCCAGCGCCAGCAACACCCATATCCTCCTCATCCTGGTGTACTTCAACACTGACATCTTCAATCTGACTATCAGGAACTGGACTGCGGGTGCTCCTTCCAGCACTTGCAGGGGGCGTGCAAATGGTGGAAGGCGCATGCTCTTCACGTCCAGTGTTGGGAAGGTCAGGCATCGCAACCGACACAATTGGACTCTCCTTGTGGATTTGGGATTTCGAAGAACGCACAGTTCTTTGCGGTGCTACTGCTTTTGCCAGCTTGAGTCTTTTCATTTTTCTAGCGAGAGGCTGAGTGCCTCCATCCTCATGTGAAGCTGAACCACTAGCCATGAACATAGGCCAGGGCCTCAGCCGTTCCTTGCCACTCCGTGTGGTAAATGGCATATTGGCAAGTTTACGCTTCTCCTCCGACAATTTTATTTTAGGTTTTGGAGTCCTTTTTTTACTGATATTTGGTGTTTTGGATTTGACATGCTCTGTACTATGACATTGGGCATCGGCCTTGGCAGACGACGTTGCTGGCATTTCATCGTCTCGGCCATGACTAGTGGCAGCAGCTTCAGCACGAGGTGGAAGTGGATCTTGATCTTTCCCTAATTTTGGAACCTCAACATTTTTGTTCTCCATATTTTAATAGGCACAACTAAAAGGCACCTCAGGTAAACAATGGAGATGGATGGATACTAGTATACAATTATGAATGGACTGCCGAGTGCCGACACAGAGGTAGCTACAGCCGTGGACTATTGTACTGTACTGTGTCTGCTGCTAATATAGACTGGATGATAATGAGATGTAGTATGTATAAAGAAGAAAGAAAAAAAAACCACGGGTAGGTGGTATACAATTATGGATGGACTGCCGAGTGCCGACACAGAGGTAGCTACAGCCGTGGACTACCGTACTGTACTGTGTCTGCTGCTAATATAGACTGGATGATAATGAGATGTAGTATGTATGTATAAAGAAGAAAGAAAAAAAAACCACGGGTAGGTGGTATACAATTATGGATGGACTGCCGAGTGCCGACACAGAGGTAGCTACAGCCGTGGACTACCGTACTGTACTGTGTCTGCTGCTAATATAGACTGGATGATAATGAGATGTAGTATGTATGTATAAAGAAGAAAGAAAAAAAAATCACAGGTAGGTGGTATACAATTATGGATGGACTGCCGAGTGCCGACACAGAGGTAGCTACAGCCGTGGACTACCGTACTGTACTGTGTCTGCTGCTAATATGGACTGGTTGATAATGAGATGTAGTATGTATGTATAAAGAAGAAAGAAAAAAAAACCACGGGTAGGTGGTATACAATTATGGATGGACTGCCGAGTGCCGACACAGAGGTAGCTACAGCCATGGACTACCGTACTGTACTGTGTCTGCTGCTAATATAGACTGGATGATAATGAGATGTAGTATGTATAAAGAAGAAAGAAAAAAAAACCACGGGTAGGTGGTATACAATTATGGATGGACTGCCGAGTGCCGACACAGAGGTAGCTACAGCCGTGGACTACCGTACTGTACTGTGTCTGCTGCTAATATAGACTGGATGATAATGAGATGTAGTATGTATAAAGAAGAAAGAAAAAAAAACCACGGGTAGGTGGTATACAATTATGGACGGACTGCCGAGTGCCGACACAGAGGTAGCTACAGCCGTGGACTACCGTACTGTACTGTGTCTGCTGCTAATATAGACTGGATGATAATGAGATGTAGTATGTATAAAGAAGAAAGAAAAAAAAACCACGGGTAGGTGGTATACAATTATGGACGGACTGCCGAGTGCCGACACAGAGGTAGCTACAGCCGTGGACTACCGTACTGTACTGTGTCTGCTGCTAATATAGACTGGATGATAATGAGATGTAGTATGTATGTATAAAGAAGAAAGAAAAAAAAACCACGGGTAGGTGGTATACAATTATGGATGGACTGCCGAGTGCCGACACAGAGGTAGCTACAGCCGTGGACTACCGTACTGTACTGTGTCTGCTGCTAATATAGACTGGATGATAATGAGATGTAGTATGTATAAAGAAGAAAGAAAAAAAAACCACGGGTAGGTGGTATACAATTATGGATGGACTGCCGAGTGCCGACACAGAGGTAGCTACAGCCGTGGACTACCGTACTGTACTGTGTCTGCTGCTAATATAGACTGGTTGATAATGAGATGTAGTATGTATGTATAAAGAAGAAAGAAAAAAAAACCACGGGTAGGTGGTATACAATTATGGACGGACTGCCGAGTGCCGACACAGAGGTAGCTACAGCCGTGGACTACCGTACTGTACTGTGTCTGCTGCTAATATAGACTGGATGATAATGAGATGTAGTATGTATAAAGAAGAAAGAAAAAAAAAAACCACGGGTAGGTGGTATACAATTATGGATGGACTGCCGAGTGCCGACACAGAGGTAGCTACAGCCGCGGACTACCGTACTGTACTGTGTCTGCTGCTAATATAGACTGGATGATAATGAGATGTAGTATGTATAAAGAAGAAAGAAAAAAAAAACCACGGGTAGGTGGTATACAATTATGGATGGACTGCCGAGTGCCGACACAGAGGTAGCTACAGCCGTGAACTACCGTACTGTGTCTGCTGCGACTGGATGATAAATAATGATATAAAAAATATATATATATCACTACTGCAGCCGGACAGGTATATATTATATAATGACGGACCTGCTGGACACTGTCTGTCAGCAGAATGAGTTTTTTTATAGAATAAAAAAAAAAAACCACACAAGTCACACGACGAGTGTTTAACTTTTTCAGGCAATCACAATATAGTATACTATACTGGTGGTCAGTGTGGTCAGGTCACTGGTCAGTCACACTGGCAGTGGCACTCCTGCCTGCAGCAAAAGTGTGCACTGTTTAATTTTAATAATATGTATGTACTCCTGGCTCCTGCTATAACCTATAACTGCTCCCCAGTCTCCCCCACAATTAAGCTGTGTGAGCACAGTCAGATATTATACATAGATGATGCAGCACACTGGGCTGAGCACAGATATGGTATGTGACTGAGTCACTGTGTATCGTTTTTTTCAGGCAGAGAACGGATTATATTAAATAAAACTGCACTGGTGGTCACTGGTCAGTGGTCAGTCACTAGTAAACTCTGCACTCTCTAGTACTCCTAAGCTCCAGTAAATCAAGTGTCTCTGTCTCAATCTCACTCTCTCTCTTCTAATCTAAATGGAGAGGACGCCAGCCACGTCCTCTCCCTATCAATCTCAATGCACGTGTGAAAATGGCGGCGACGCGCGGCTCCTTATATAGAATCCGAGTCTCGCGATAGAATCCGAGCCTCGCGAGAATCCGACAGCGGTTTGATGACGTTCGGGCGCGCTCGGGTTAACCGAGCAAGGCGGGAAGATCCGAGTCGCTCGGATCCGTGTAAAAAAAGCTGAAGTTCGGGCGGGTTCGGATTCCGAGGAACCGAACCCGCTCATCTCTAGCAGTGAGGATAGTAAAGATGGTGGTAGTGAACCAAATAGGGGTGGAGAAGGGGGGAGGGAAAGAGCAGACTCCATGGCCATTAACATGGGTACTATTAAGGGTATTACAAAGGGTATTGCCAAATCACTGACTAGTGATGATTATGGGTCATCGTTACTGCATACAGACAATGTTGTCCCTTGCGCAAGGGGAAATACTTATCTTAATTGTATGTATGTAAATGCTAGAAGCCTAACAGGTAAAAAGGGGGAACTAGAAATCCTTGCAGCAAGCAAACAGTACGATATTATATGCATTACTGAAACCTGGTGGGACGAATCTCATCATTGGTCAGTAAATATGGAGGGTAATACGCTGTTCAGGAGAGACAGATCAAACAAACGGGGTGGAGGTGTACTGTATTTCTTTACATAAAGCCATTTTTAAAACCTGATGTACAGGGAGATATTCATAAGGAAACTGTAAACACTGTTGAGATGTTATGGGTTGAAATTGCATGCGGGGGAAAGGGAAGGAAAAAGATAGTATTGGGGCTATGCTACAAGTCCCCTGGCATTAATGTGTCTGATGAGGAAATGTTGCTGAAGCAAATTGATAAAGCGGCAGGAGCAGGTGACGTAATAGTGACGGGAGATTTCAATGATCCGGAGATAAATTGGACAAACGATTCATGTGATACTGCTAGGGGTAATATGTTTTTAAACACACTAAATGATAACTACTTACTTCAACTAATCGAGGAACCAACTAGGTACAATACAATCTTAGACCTGTTATTGACAAACAATGGGGATTTGATATCAAAAATTATAGTAGGGGAGCCCATAGGAAACAGCGACCACAATATGGTCACATTCAATATCAATTTTCATAAGCAGTCCTATATAGGTTCAACTAGGACTCTGAACTTCAGCAAAGCCAACTTTGACATAATGAGGGAAGCTTTAAGGGACTGAAAGGGAAATTTTGTTTCAAGGAATAAACACTACAGAGAAAATGTGAGGCGTTAAAATCACTGCTCGATGAGATTACTCGTAAATTTATTCCCATGGGCAGCAAACAAAGGACTTAAAAATCCAAACCAATGTGGATTAACAAAAATATTAAGGAACTAATGGTCAAAAAAAGGTGAGCATTCAAAAAATACAAATCAGATGGGAAGGCAGAGTCATTCCAGTACTATAAGGTTTGCAACAAAATATGCGAAAAAGAAACAAGAGCGACTTAAGTAGAAACTGAAAAGCTAGTAGCAAAGGAAAGTAGATCAAACCCCAAATTTTTTTTTAATATATCAACAGCAAAAGATTAAAGAAGGAGAGTATAGGACCTTTAAAGGACCAACTGGGAGGCTTAATAAAAAAACGATAACAACGTAGCGGATAAATTAAACAAGTTTTTTTCAGCAGTATTTACAATAGAGGACCAGATGCATGAACTCACACCCAGCCTCAATAAGGATAAAGTCCCACTGCTAAGTGCTTATTTAAGTGAGGAGGAAGTCTGTGACCGATTGAACA
The DNA here is from genome assembly GCF_028390025.1 of Pseudophryne corroboree. Classification (NCBI taxonomy): domain Eukaryota; kingdom Metazoa; phylum Chordata; class Amphibia; order Anura; family Myobatrachidae; genus Pseudophryne; species Pseudophryne corroboree. Next base: position 184,759,794 of record NC_086449.1, read on the forward strand.
AAATTAAGATTAATTAATCACCTCGTCCAAACGGTATTCACCCATTCTCATGGAGCTACATTCCGAATTAGCAAGACCTCTATTTTTAATCTTCAATGATTCACTTACATCAGGCATGGTTCCCAAAGACTGGCGTATAGCGAAAGTAGTGCCAATCTTCAAAAAGGGAAGTAAAACTCAACCAGGCAATTATAAACCAGTTAGTCTTACATCTACAGTGGGGAAAGTGCTAGAAAGCATTCTAAGGGATAGTGTACAGAAGATCCTTGAAGCCAAAAAGATTATTATTAGGAACCAACATGGATTTTTAAAGGATAGATCATGTCAAACAAACTTACTAGGCTTTTATGAAACCGTTAGTGTGAACCTTAATCAAGGTAAGATGGTGGATGTAATCTTTTTAGACTTTGCTAAAGCTTTCGACACAGTGACACACATGGGACTTACATGAATTGGGGCTAGGGAGCACAATATGCACTTGGGTTAGTAATTGGTTAGATAATAGGAAGCAGTGCATTGTGGTAAATGGAATTTTTTCAAATTGGACTGAAGTACTAAGTGGTGTGCAACAAGGGTCTGTACTTGGACCACTATTGTTGAACATTTTCATTAACGACCCAGCAGAAGGTCTAGAGAGCAGAGGCATAACTAGGGTTTTTGGAGCCCAGGGCAAGATTAGGAATGGCACCCCCCCCCCCCCCCCCAATAAATAAATAAATATATAAATCAACAAAAATGGTCTATAAAGCAACTGTGTGCACATGCCGAAAAAATGGGCATGGCCACATGTCTGAAGAGGCGTGGCCACTGATAATGGGGCATGCCAACATGACACTCCACCTGTTTCACATCACACTGGGAACATTCTTTTCAATTCAACATGCACCTTACCTGTATGATGGTTTCTCACAATATGGTACCTCTGAAGAACTTGAAGAACTGTATCCTCTAAGGCAAATGGCATCTTCAGTCGGTATTCACTATTCATGTAAGAGATCCCATTGTCCAGAAGATGCCTGTTTGTGTAGGAATATTAACAAGGTCAGCATCATACAACAGCGGTTCAACAGAAACTGAAAAACTAGTAGCAAAGGAAAGCAAAGCAAATCCCCAAAAATTCTTTAAATACATTAATAGCAAGAGATTAAAGAAGGAGAGTATAGGCCCTTTAAAAGACAAGTTGGGAGTCTTAAGCAAAAATGATAATGATATAGCGGACACACTAAATGAGTTTTTTTCAACAGTATTTCTAGAGAGGACCCAATTCAGGGACTAACACATAATCTCAATAATGAGAATGTCACGATCCGGGTATCTGGACGCCATTTCTTACCCATCAGATGCCTCCTAAGGCTGGCTCAGCGCTCCAGGACCGGATTCCATCTGTTATCCTGATGTGTACATTCCTGTATCCTCTCCTGTCACTCTGGGACGCTGTCACAGTAAACGCCATATTACACCTGGCATGGCGTCTCCCGCGGCCTCCGCCGCCGTCCCTGAACTTCTGCATGCAGAGTGTCTGAGTGGCGATTACGTCAGCCGCGGCCTCCGCTGTGTCCGCGTGGTTGGATGTGCATCTGTCAGCCTGGCGCCTCCTGTCTCCGGTGGCCGGCGCCGCCATTACTGTTTTCATTACCACATGGATTACAAACCAAACTTCCCTCCAAGTGTCTGCATGGGCGCAGCCATCTTGGATTCTGTCAGCTGATCATTTCCACCAATCTGTTCTCAGTATTGATAATCTGCATAATTGCCTAGCCAATCCCTTCCTTGCTGCAGGTATAAATACACTGTGCCTGAGCAAGGAAGGCGTCAGTGCTTTGGTTGTCAAACCTAGTTCCTGTTTGTCTCTCTCCTGTGATTGTCTTCCAGGTTCCAGCTCCTGTCTCAAGACTTCCACCATAGAGACCCGCACCAGCATTCCACCTGCGGTGTAGCCTGACTCTCCAATCCATTGTGGATTCATCTGTTTCCAGCTACAACATTACCTGCTTCCAGCTCAGCTTCCAGCAGAGTACAGCTTCTCCTAAAGGGCCGGTGTCCTTTCTACACTTTACCACTATCCACCGGTATTATTATTTCTCCGCTCTCAAGTTCTACATTTCAGTTCATATTTCATCGCTCCCAAGTTCATTTATTATTTAACTGGTTCCAGCCAGTATCCACTCCGTGCTAACAACAGTCTGGTTCCAGCCAGTATCCACAGCAGCTGTTTTATCTTCAGCAACCCAGCTTTTCCTGGAACACCAGCTGGCACAATCCTGGGTTATCTCCATTGCTACAGTTGGGCCTGGTAAGGACTTTCCATCTAGAAGATTATAAGAACTATCTCACACTACCAGTGCCCTGTGGCTCCTGCCATCCTGTAGTACCCAGGAACTGTATTTATTCTTTGCTGACTTTTACGTTTTCTTTTACTGCTGCTGTGTTGCGGAGTTGTCATAATAAACATCATTGACTTTTATCCAAGTTGTCGTGGTCACGCCTTCGGGCAGTTATTATTCATGTTACTTACATGTCCAGGGGTCTGATGCAACCTCCCAGGTTCCGGTACATCTCAGCCCCTACAACTGAGGCTGCCTCCCGTCAGCTCAGGCCCTCAGTTGTGACAGAGAATATCCCACTATAGGTACTTATTTAAGTGAGGACCGATTAAAACATTTAAAGATTAATAAGTCATGGGGTCCCGATGGTATTCAACCAAGGGTTCTAATGGAGCTTCACTCTGAACTTGCAAAACCGCTATTTTTGATCTTTAAGGATTCAATAATATCAGGTATGGTTCCAAAAGACTGGCGTATAGCAGAAGTAGTGCCTATATTCAAAAAGGGAAGTAAAGCTGAACCAGGTAATTATAGACCCGTTAGTCTTACATCTATAGTGGGGAAAGTATTGGAAGGTATTCTAAGAGATAGTATTCAGAAGTTCCTTGAAGTCAATAAGGTCATTAAAAGGAATCAACATGGGTTTATGAAGGACAGATCCTGTCAAACCAACTTATTTGGCTTTTTATGAAACAGTAAGCGCAAACCTAGATCAGGGTAAAGAGGTGGATGTAGTCTTTTAGACTTTGCTAAAGCTTTCGACACTGTACCGCACATGAGACTTATCTACAAGCTACAAGAAATAGGGCTAGGAAGCACAATATCCACTTGGATCAAAAATTGGTTAGATAATAGGGAGCAGCGCGTTGTGGTTAATGGATCTTTTTCAAATTGGACTGAAGTGCTAAGTGGTGTGCCACAAGGCTCAGTATTAGGACCGCTATTGTTCAATATTTTCATTAACGACCTAACAGAAGGTCTAGAGAGCATGGTGTCAATTTTTGCAGATGATACCAAATTGTGTACAGTTATAAATACGGAGGGGGATGCTGAGTCGCTTCAGAACGACTTAGTTAAATTAGAAGCTTGGGCAGCAAAATGGAGAATGCGCTTCAATACAGACAAGTGTAGGGTAATGCACTGTGATAACAAGAACAAAAATAACACCCTACATATTAAATGGGGTAACATTAGGGGATTCTGTACTATGTCCTCATAGATAGCAAACTAAGCAGTAGTACCCAAAGTAGGACTGCAGCAAAGAAGGCTAATAAGATATTAGCATGCATAAAATGGGGAATTGATGCTAGGGACTAGAGTGTTATACTCCTGTTATATAAATCACTAGTCAGGCCACACCTTGAATACTGTGTACATTTCTGGGCACCATACTACAAAAAGGATATCCTGGAGCTAAAAAAGGTTCAGAGGCAGGCGACCAAACTAATTAAGGGTATGGAGACGCTGGAATACGAGGAAAGGCTTGCAAGACTAGGCATGTTTACACTGGAAAAGAGGAGACTAAGAAGGGACATGATCAATATCTACAAATATATAAGGTGACAATACACAGATCTTGTGCAGGACCTTTTTTTGGTTAGATCAACACAGAGAACTCATGGACACTCACTCAGGTTAGAGGAGAGGAGATTCTGCACAATACGGCGTAAAGGCTTTTTTACTTTAAGGACGATACGTGTTTGGAATTCCCTGCCTGAGGGAGTTGTAATGGCGGACTCAGTCAACACCTTTAAGAATGGGTTAGATAAATTCCTAATGGATAAGGATATCCAGGGTTATGGTGCATAGTCACGCACTATAGTTATTATAAAAAAAGAGGGATAAAACGTAACGGCAGACATCAGCATCAGTCAAAATTTTATACCAAATAATCCTGCATAGGAGACCACAAATAGGTTGAACTCGATGGACAATTGTCTTTTTTCAACCTTAGATACTATGTTACTATGTTACTATGTAACAAGACTCACATCCAGCCCCCTGCGTCTCTCAGCCACTATCATCTCCCCCTCGTGTCATCTCTCAGCCACACCATCACCTCCCACTGCATCATCTCTCAGCCACACCGTCACCTTCCCCCACACGTTGTCTCTCAGCACATCATCTCCCACCGTGCTTTGTTACTCGGCACACCATCATCTCCCCCTGCATCATTACTCAGCACACCATCTTTCCCTTTGACGTCACTCAGCACACCATCACCTCCCCAGCGTCGTCATTCAGCACGCCACTGCACTGTGTCTCTCTATGTGTGTCCTCCCGCACACCCTTCTAACCCTTCTTTTGTGTCACCTCCCCCCTTGTAATCCTATCACTGTGGCACCTCTCCCATTCTTCATCCCCTTATTATCTGGGAGGCAGGAGCTAGGAACCGTGAGCAGTTGGGCACTGTGTGTGAGAGGTCCCGCGCTGACAGGAATGCGTAGCCCAGGGGGGTACATATACCACACCTCTCTCCCATCCTGGCACAGAAAGGGTCAGTGGTCTCTTCCACAGCATGTTCCACCATTGGCCCCCTCCTCCCCGGACTCCGCCGTCTACTCCCCATCTTTTCTCCCATGCACTGGGAGCCCATGCTGCTGCTACTGTCAGGGAGACTGCGCTGTACCTGAGTGCCCTGTGCTGGCATGTGTGCTTCCCAGACTTGCAGGACTCTGACTACAGCCCAGACAAAGTGATCCATACACACTTGGGGGGTAATTTAGACCTGATTCTAGGGTGCGTTTTTTGCAGCCCTGCGATTAGGTAGTCGCCGCCTACAGGGGGAGGATATTTGCTGTGTGCAGGTGTGCGATCGCATTTGTTGGAGAGCTGCACAAACATCAGTTTGTGCTGTCTCTGCTCAGCCCAGGACTTACTCTGCTGCTGCGATGATCGGGGCCGGAGCTGATGTCAGAAACCCTCCCTCCAAACGCCTGGTCCCTCCTGAGTTTTTCCGGACACTCCTACAAAACGGTCAGTTGCCACCCACAAATGCCCTCTTCCTGTCAATCACCTTGCGATCACCTGTGCGAATGCTTTTTTCGCACCATCCTGTCGCTATGCAACGATGCCCGATGCAGTTGTCCGACGTGCCGGCGCATTGCGGTGCAAACACATGAGCAGTACAGACCTGATCGCCCGCTGTGCGACAATGCACAGCAGCGTTCAGGTCTGAATTACCCCCCTGGTTTGGCACTCCATTCATTATAAAGGGAGCATGCTCCCAGCAGCAAGAAGACATGGTGAAGGGCTGGCAGGTGGGTGGCTCGGGGGCACCACGATTGTGGAGGGTGTGGAAGATGGCCTGAGTTCTGGTGGCAGTGGTCACAGTGATGCGAGCAGGCTGTGCAGGTGCTGGTGGCTCCCCCCTCTGCTGGGTCTGCCATGATGCCCACAGCACATGCCCTCCTCGCACCCACTAGTTATGCCACTGGTGGGTGGACTTAATATTTATTGATGGAGGGCCCCCACAAATTTGTTGCCCTGGGGCCCACCATAAGCCTTTATCCAGACCTGCCCTTCATTCTGTGTCTCTATGTGTCCCCCTCCCCCTTCAGAGAGAGAGAGTGAGTGTGTGTCTTTGTGTATCTGTGTTATTTTACCCCACCGCCCCTTACTTTCAGCTGGGAGCCAGGAGCCTGGAGTCAGGGAGCCAGGAAGCCAGGGAGTCAGGAGCCTGCAAGTCCGGAGCAGGGATGGCCAAGCAGCGTGGAGCTCAGGGAGCATGACACTGGCGCCACAGTCACTCTCACTTCCAGCAGCAGGAGACTGATGCTGCTGCTCAGTCGCCGCCGAGAACCACGTCCACGGGTCTAGCTCAGTGGCGCAGTGGGGAGGGCGGACAGCAGCAGCACAATGATGGCGGTGTGCGAGGTAACTAAGGTGGGTCGAGCAAGTACGATGCCCTGGCCGCCGGCTCCCCCTTCTGCTGGGCCTGCCATGATGTGCCCTGCTCGACTCCCCTTAGTTACGCCTCTGCTAGAGAGCATGGTGTCAATTTTTGCAGACAATACCAAACTATGTAAGGTTATAAAATTGGAGGGAGATGCTGAGTCTCTCCAGAATTATTTATTTAAACTGGAATCATGGGCAGCAAAATGGAGAATGAGTTTCAATACAGACAAGTGCAAGGTAATGCACATGTGGTAGCAAGAACAAAGATAACACCTACATACTAAATGGGGTGATTTTAGGGGACTCAGTACTGGAAAAAGATTTAGGTGTTCACATAGATAACAAACTTAGAAGCAGCAGCACCCAAAGTAGGATAGTAGCAAAAAAGGCAAACAAGGTATTAGCATGCATAAAGAGGAGAATTGATGCAAGAGATGAGACTGTTATACTCCCACTATATAAAGCCATAGTGAGGCCCCATCTGGAATACTGCGCACAATTTTGGGCACCTTACTACAAAAAGGATTTTCTGAAACTAGAAAAGGTCCAGAGGCGGGCGACCAAACTAATTAAGGGGATGGAGACACTGGAATACCAGGAAAGACTTGCAAGGCTTGACATGCTCACACTAGAAAAGAGGAGATTAAGAGGGGACATGATCAACATTTATAAATATTTAAGGGGACAATACACAGAGCTTGTGGGGGATCTGACCAACACAGAAGACACGTAGACACAGGCCGCTCCGCAAAGGGATGCAGTGCAGGTAGGCGCCAGCATGGAGAGGCGCTCTCCCTTCTCTGCATCCCTATGCTGAGATCCCTTGCTGTTGCTGCTGCTGCGCCTATCACACTGCAGCGGCGCTGGCAGCATGAACAAGCCTCCTCTCCCTCCCCCACCCTCAACACAGCGTCAGGCATTTGGAAAGGGGCCTGAGCTACACGGACTCAGAGGGCGGAGCTAAATGGATTCAGGGGGCGGAGCTAAACGGGACCACAAGACTGCTTTAGAGGAGGACATGCTGCTCCAGATCCAGCCATCCAGACTGTGATAGGTAAGTGTGGGGAGAGTGCATGAGAAAGTGTGTGTGTGTGTGTGTGTTTTTTTGAGTGACTAAGCATATGTGTGTGTGTGTGTGTTTGTGGGGGGGGGGGGGGCTAGTGGGGCATAATAATGTATTGCTGGGTGCATTATGCATTAGTGACGCTACTACTGGGGGTGCTCTGTATCAGCATCACTACTACTGGGGGCGTCATGTATCAGCACTGCTACTACTGGGGGCGTCGTGTATCAGGCCCGCTACTACTGGGGGCGTTGTGTATCAGTGCTGCTACTTCTTGGGGCATCGTGTATCAGTGCCGCTACTACTGGGGGTGTCGTGTATCAGCTACTACTGGGGGCGTTGTGTATCAGTGCTGCTACTTCTTGGGGCATCGTGTATCAGTGCCGCTACTACTGGGGGCGTCATGTATCAGCACTGCTACTACTGGGGGCGTCGTGTATCAGGCCCGCTACTACTGGGGGCGTTGTGTATCAGTGCTGCTACTTCTTGGGGCATCGTGTATCAGTGCCGCTACTACTGGGGGTGTCGTGTATCAGCTACTACTGGGGGCGTTGTGTATCAGTGCTGCTACTTCTTGGGGCATCGTGTATCAGTGCCGCTACTACTGGGGGTGTCGTGTATCAGCGCCACTACTACTGGGGGTGTCGTGTATCAGCGCCGCAACTACTGGGGGCGTCATGTATCAGCGCCGCTACTACTTGGGTCGTCATGTATCAGTGCCGCTGCTGCTGGGGGCATCATGTATCAGCGCCGCTACTGCTGGGGGCATTATGTATCAGCGGAGCTACTGCTGGAGCATTATGTATCAGTGGCGCTACTGCTGGGGGCATTATGTATCAGCGGAGCTACTGCTGGGGGCATTATGTATAAGCGGCGCTACTGCTGGGAGCGTTATATATAAGGAGCGCTACTGCTGGGAGCATTATCTGTATAAGGGGCGCTGCTACTATGGGCATTATGTGTGTAAGCAGCGCTACTACTGGGGACATTATGTGTATTATCGGCGCTACTACTTGCGGTGTAATAAAATTGAAAACCCACCTATTCATCAAAGCGTACCCCTCCAATGCATAACCTAGTCCTTAGGCTGCTCCTCCATCCCCCTTCCCCATGCCTTGGACATCTCTGCTTTGCTCGCATACCACCATCAGGCTTCTACCTGCTTGCACCTCATGTCATCTGTCTGTTGCCCCTCCCCACTAGATTGTTAGCTCTTCAGAGCAGGGCCCTCTTTCCTCTTGTCTAAACCCTCTTCTTGACACAATTCACTCAGCGACCATCTTTACCTGCTTTCTCTCCTGCTGGTAAAGGCTCATCTCTATCTATGGCCGCCAGCCCCAAGTAGTACAATGATTACTCCTTCGCTACTTACATCTAAGCTGTATTATGTTTTGAGAATTGTGTTGCTCTTTGTTACCTGCACTCCATTTTTGTTATTTATTTACTGTTATGCTAAGTTTTGTCTCCCTGTACTGTCCTTTGTACGGCGCTGCGAAACACTTGTGGCGCCCTATAAATAAAATGTAATAATAATAATAATACTATGTGGCGTATTTTGAAATGGGAGAACTATTGTGTGCCGGGCCGTCTTAACAGCAATGTAGGCCCCTGGGCACAGCAATGCACTGGGCCCCTACCCATCCTCCAGCGCTAGGGGTGGGGGGTGCTATCAGTGGCAGCTTTGATATCCCGTGGGTGGTAGGGGGCGTTCTATCTTCCGCTCAGCATGTAGGACCTGGAGCTGTAATTTCTGCTAATTACTCCTTTACTGCACAGATGGGACTAAACTGTAGAAGGGGGCATTGGGCTGAATGAAGAAGCCCTGGTACATGACTTCCAGGGTGGTAGGGGGTGTTTAATACGTAGGGGAGGGGTGGATAGTGGTGTGGGCTTAATATTTATAATTTTCCGATGGGAGGGCAGCTTGCTTGACTCCAGATCAAGTTCCTGAAAATATATTTCTTACATTTGAATGGGATAAAATACTAGAGAGTCCCACCTTTCGGAAGGTTCTGGGGACTCAGGGATGAGAGTTCAGCAGCTAGAGCAATTAACCAACGAAAATCTAAAACTGCATATTAGGCGTGTGGAGTTGGAGCAGGAACCAGCAGCTTGAAGGCTGATATTTCTGGTTTTGGGCATAGTAGAGACAAGCTGCAAATGTCCACCAAAAGGGGAGAGTCCCGGCTTTTGGATTAAACCCTCAGAAAAACTCTCAGTCAGACAGAACCCGAGATATCTGGCTGGGAAGAGCAATTAACAGGCTTGGATGGGACCACTGCTTTCAAGTTGGATATCTCCGGTTCCCCAGAGCCGATTTTCAAAAATCTGGTACCCCTGGAAAGAGGGGACCCTCGGCTATCAGCCTAGGGCCCTTATACTCCTGGGACCTTGGGCAAGAGCCCAATGAGCCCATACGAAAAGACGACCCTGATTGTGTGGCCACAACCCTTCCTTGTGAGACCGCACACCTTTTTAAACGTGCGCTGTCCCTTTGTAAATTATGGGAGGGCGCAAATTTATAGTTTGTAGGGGGTTGCTGAACATCCTTGCACCGGCCCTGCGTGGACACCCGCTTAGGTTAGAGGCAAGGTGATTCCGCACACTGAGGTGAAAAGGTTTTCTCACAGTAAGGACAATACGAGTTTGGAATTCCCTGCCTGAGAGAGTAGTAATGGCGAACTCAATCTATACTTTTAAGAATGGGCTAGATAAATTCCTAATGGATAAGGATATACAGGGTTATGGTGGATAGATCACGTACTATAGCTATAATAAAATGAGGAAATACAACACAACGGTCGACTTTATCAACAGATAAAATTAGTCCTGAAAATAATACAGAGTAGAAGAACACAAATAGGTTGAACTTGATGGACAAATTCTCTTTTTTCAACCTCATAAACTATGTAACTATGTAAAAAAGAAACTAAAAGGCTAATAACACTGTGAACATTATAGCATGCTACAAGGTCCATCTAGCTCACAGCTCTGATTTGCATGGCCCCACAGATTGAAGAGTAAAGTGTCTATAGACCAGGCATTCCCAACCTCAGTCCTCAAGGCACACTAACAGTGCAGGTTTTAGGAGCTGATTGGCTGGTACTTTATCTCTCTCCACTTTATCTTCATCCAAGGCTTAGTAAATAGACCCCTAAATCACCTGTGCACAAGTATGGCTATCACTAAAACCTGGACTGTTAGTGTGCCTTGAGGACTGTGATTGGGAATGCCTGGTCTATAGACATGGAAAAAAGTTCTCAACTATTAGTATCTGTAGTCCCTGTGCATATTTAATTATTAATTTAATACGTGCTGTATGATTCTAAGTGCACTTTTCTTTCTTTCACTTGCTAAAATTTAAATTATATTTTTGTCTTTACCTTTGGGAGACACTGGTTGTGTTCTGTTACCTCCCCTGCTGTGTCGTCTGGTACCACTCGCGAGTGGAATACACAGCAGGCATTCCCAACCTCGTTTCTCAAGGCACACTAACAGTGCAGGCGTTTGTGATATTTAGGCTTCAGGGGAGATGGTTAAATAAAAATAACTGAGGTCTTAATTAAGTCACCTACAGATGGAGCCTTGCTCATCTAGCCTTCTCTGGTTCGCCATGGTGCACCAAGGTTTATTATCATAAGCCTTTCATCTGTTGTTCTCAGCTGCAATACAATACAGAGAGAACAATACAGCAGGGGATTAAGTCATTACAGCAGGGGATTAAGTCCGACAGCACTGGCTCAATTAATCCAATTAAAGGGATAGATGAGCAGAGCTCCATCTGTAAATCCAAATAACTGAGGTACTAATTAAGTCACCTGTGCTTAAGCATGGATATCACTAAGACCTGGACTGTTAGTGTGCTTTGAGGACCAAGGTTGGGAATGCCTAATATTCAGTACTAGGTGATTCATCGCTCCCTACAGGCGCTCTTCACACCGTCATAAGGGGCTACGCCCCCTTAACCCTTCCACGCCCTTGTGACGTGCAATATTTGTATTATATGGAGTGTTACCTCCAATCCTAATTGTGTGAGTGGTTAAATATTGCATGGACAAAGGGCCTGCGATGGTTAAGGGGTCATAGGCCCTTGCAACGGCGTAAACAGCACACGCAGGGCCTGAAGAATCATCTAGTAGGTGCTGTGATTGGAGGAGTGGATGGGCGAGGGGATCCTGGGGTGCCGCGGGTGGGGGAGGGGCGGTTGTGGGGGCATCGCGGGTGGGGGAGGGGCTGGTGTGGGGGTGCCATGGGTGGGGGAGGGGAGGGTGCCGCGGTTGAGGGTATGGAGCCACCGTGGATGCGTGGGTGCTGCGGGTTAGGGAGGGGCGAGTGTGATGGTGCGTCGGGTGGGGGAGGGGCATGTGCTGGGGTGCTGCGAGTGGGGGTCCAGAGCCACCACGGGTGGTAGAGGGGGGTTTGGGGGTGGGGTACTGCGAGTGGGGGAGGGGCAGGTAATGCTTCTCCTGCTTCTCCTCCTGGAAGCAGCTAAGCTGCTGTCCTCCCTTTGGCAGTGGCTCTTCCGGAGACGCGCACAGCAGCCAGTCACTATTGTTAGTGCCGCTGTCCCAACGCGTCGCATTACATGGAAGAAGATGCACTCCATAAACTACAGCTCCCAGCAGGCCTTTGCGCCGGAATGCTTTGGCGTTAAGTGCTGCTGAGAGGTGTAGTTTATTAAGTGCGTCTATTTCCCTGTAATTCTGCTGACTGACTGACTCGCTGAATCAATTTAAAAGGTGAGAGTGCTGTGCAGTGTCAGATCCTTTTGTCCCTCCTGGAAAGGGTCATGTTGGGAGGTATGAAAGTTCACATTGAATCCAAAGTGCTCTAGTCACTGAAAATGATATAGGTATTTGGGCCTATTGTTTTAAAATTGGGATACAGAGTAAGATGCCACAAAGTGATTCAATAACCAGTCTGCAGCATCACCATTTTTATTATCTTTCCAGATTTGACTAGGTATGTGCACAATTTACCTCCCTTTCCCAGGCCTATCCACACACCTTCTTCTTTATTGCTGTTAGAATGACTTTACTTCCTTACAAGACATTTGTTTACAAAGAAGGGCTATTTAATATGACATCACGGTATGCATTTTCCTCCTCATTTTTTCCCCCTCTCGCATGCCTTGTGTGGTTTGTGGATGACATTTCAGATATATGCCAACATAATTTACAGCTATGCTCAATACGGTGCAGAAAGCAGCTTGCAATCAATGTACTGTATTAACTGCTGGAAATCCACTTACTGCCGGAAAGAAAAAGTGATAAATATCTATATTTCCACTCTGCAAATATGTTGGTTTTTGTACCCCACATTTAAACTACTGTACATTTGAATACTACATCACTCGGAATGTCTTGAATAAGTCCAGAAGAATAAATGTTTTGTGTTTAAGGATCAGTACTGTTCTCCAGTCATGGGGTGGTATTCAAATGATATATCACGCCCAATCTCCTTTCTAAAATGATCCCTGTTATTGCGCATATCGCGCCCACAGTATCAGGTTTAGCTGTGTAAAGATTTGGGTGCCTCGCTACTCTGGGGATAGCGAGTTGAAATTATGATACCACGTCCCCGAGGGCAGAAACAGATCAGGAGTGGAAGGAGGTGAAAAGAACTGAATACCGCCCATTGCTTGTTTTATTAGCATAGATGTACTACAGTGGTTCTCAAACTCGGTCCTCAGGACCCCACACAGTGCATGTTTTGCAGGTAACCCAGCAGGTGCACAGGTGTATTAATTACTCACTGACACATTTTAAAAGGTCCATAGGTGGAGCTAATTATGTCACTTGTGATTCTGTGAGGAGACCTGCAAAACATGCACTGTGTGGGGTCCTGAGGACCGAGTTTGAGAACCTGTGATGTACCATATTTATAGTATATGTGGAATCCCTCCAAAGCTTATTATTCTGTTTATCTATTAGTGTCAACAACTTAATCTCTTCACAAATGTAATACAGGTTGAGTATCCCATATCCAAATATTTCGAAATACGGAATATTCCGAAATACGGACTTTTTTGAGTGAGAGTGAAATAGTGAAACCTTTGTTTTTTGATGGCTCAATGTACACAAACTTTGTTTAATACACAAGGTTATTAAAAATATTGTATTAAATGACCTTCAGGCTGTGTATATAAGGTGTATATCAAACATAAATGAATTGTGTGAATGTACACACACTTTGTTTAATGCACAAAGTTATAAAAAATATTGGCTAAAATTGCCTTCAGGCTGTGTGTATAAGGTGTATATAAAACATAAATACATTATGTGCTTAGATTTAGGTCCCATCACCATGATATCTCATTATGGTATGCAATTATTCCAAAATACGGAAAAATCCGATATCCAAAATACTTCTGGTCCCAAGCATTTTGGATAAGGGATACTCAACCTGTATTACTGTTGGAAAATCCTGAAAAAAAATAGCTTCAGGCACATTAATGAAAGTTCTACTTATTTTGAAGGACATTATTGAACTCCATAAGTGAAATACCTTTTAATGATTATATTGTCATTGATTTGTAAGTGCTCTGTACATAGGTGTAAACAAAGCATATACCACAATATACGAGAAATAGGTAAATGCAGACAGCAAAAGTAATGGGCGTTTTCATGAGAGAGTTTACAACCAAGTAGTGAGTGAGACTCATTGGCAGGGTAGTGCAGATGGCGGTAGGGTAGGCTCTAGTAAAGAAATGGGTATGCAGAGAGAGTAAGATACACACAAGTCTTCTTAGGAAGTCACTGATTGTGTGAGAGGTGGAGAAACGCATAGAGACAGTTACACTCTAATCTGGTGTTCAGAAAAATTCCATCCTGGATTGCAGCAGTAATACCACTACAATACTACTAACAGTGGTGAAAACCCTTATTATTCCTTTACCGGGATGTTGTCTTTGTTATGAACCACAAGCAGTGGTTCATTCTTGTTTGCTTTCTGTTTATGAATTTTATGTTATAGTTCTGTTGCAGGCCAGGATTTCTCTTGCACTGGTTTAGAAGACTCTTGTTGGTTGCCGGTGGCGAGTCTGTGTAATTGCAGCCTGTTTCTATGTGTTAAGCCTCACCTGTCTGATATTTGATCATTATGAGGTGAGTCTCTGTACTGCAATCTGGCTCTTGTCTGTGCTACTCCCACCTGCAGGTATTTGGCCATTACAGTGTGCCTGGCCTCCAGCCATCCTGATTTGGGCGTATTCCCTTATTACCCAGCTAGCTCTGCAGTTCTGAGCTGGTGATAGACGTTTGTTAAAGATACCTGTATGTTCCTGGTTTGTTTCATGTCCAATATTGTATCGGTGTCCAGGCCCTGTTTGATAGTGGAATCCTGCATACTCCGTTCTGGCAGAATCTGGAGTTTACTACTCTCCACCTGCATTCCTACCTTCAGTGAGAACCTATCAGCTTCTTGTGAGCTGCTTCCTGCCCTGGTGTGTTAATGTGATCCAATAGTCCTGAGTCCAGAGTCCTGAGTCCTGGTGTCCAGAGCCTGTCATTGATATCTGTCCGGCTTTCCTGTCCTGTGTGCCAGTGTCTGCGGCCTTGAGGTTCCTGTCCACCTGCGTGTACCTACACCGGTGATGTGAGTAGCGGCTTTGCCGCGCCTTACGGCCTTGGCCGTATCATTCTATTTATTTTGGCTCTGGTGTTTTCTGCAGAGGTCTCCACGTTAGCTGTCCTCGCCGATATACGACGGTGTCGTGTAGGCGTGTGGACAGCATTAATAGAAATAACCAATCAAGTTGGAAGGGGCGCTCAAGCTGTGGTTCCAATAAATATGTGTTAAGCAGCTGTCTGGATAGGCTAGTCACACCTATAACATCATTCAAACAAGATTAACCAAAAAAAGAGACAGCGCTGACTGAGATGGATTGTCAAAAATTACAATGTTATTTAATATTTAAAATACAATAAAAATAGCAGATAAAATGAGATAGGTCTCACTGCATTATTGAGCTCATAGTCACCATACATATGATGTTATTCACTTGCCGCTTGGTCCAATGTCCCCCTGGGACCCGCACACTTGAATGTCCCTTATCCTGGGGTTGTAGCACAATCCCCGGGCCGAAGTGCTTGTAACAACAACGCTGGAGGAATAACTGTCCCAGTAGTGTGGCAATACAACAGGAAAGTCCTCACCAGTAGTGCGTAGTGGTAATAGTGTTCGGTCCTTGTTAGTGGATATGGGTGCAAATAGCGCTATTTGGCGGAGTCCTCAGAGGTCCAAGCGGTGGTAGGTATTCAGTGAAGGTGACACAGGCTCACACCTGATGCGTTTCACAGCTGGCTGCTGCTTTATCAAAGGTTTGAAACGCGTCAGGTGTGAGCCTGTGTCACCTTCACTGAATACCTACCACCGCTTGGACCTCTGAGGACTCCGCCAAATAGCGCTATTTGCACCCATATCCACTAACAAGGACCGAACACTATTATCACTACGCACTACTGGTGAGGACTTTCCTGTTGTATTGCCACACTACTGGGACAGTTATTCCTCCAGCGTCGTTGTTACAAGCACTTCGGCCCGGGGATTGTGCTACAACCCCAGGATAAGGGACATTCAAGTGTGCAGGTCCCAGGGGGACATTGGACCAAGTGGCAAGTGAATAACATCATATGTATGGTGACTATGAGCTCAATAATGCAGTGAGACCTATCTCATTTTATCTGCTATGTTTATTGTATTTTAAATATTAAATAACATTGTAATTTTTGACAATCCATCTCAGTCAGCGCTGTCTCTTTTTTTGGTTATTCTTGTTTGTGTGGACAGCATTGCCTTTTGTTGCCTTTTGTCTTGGCGGCCGCGCCGCTCATACCTTTTGTTAGAGTTCTGTAGTAGCCCCTAACTTGGTGTTTCTGTTTAGTTAGAGGTCCCCCTTGTTCTCGCCCCATCTCAGTTTACGTCTTGTCTCCAACTAAGACTGGGGGGCATCGGAGTTTGGCAGACATAATCCGCCCTTCAAACACGGCTGCTGTGGGCCCATGCAAACATAGTCTCGCAGGCGTAGACTGAACACGTGGGTGGGACAACGGAGTCAGGTTTCCGTAGGGGTTGCTGCTGAACTCAGTTCTTACTACTGCATTGCGTTCCTGTACTCGGAGCTTGTCCACCCTGTTCCCTGAGTACTGAGTACAGTGAACGTAACAGTCTTCCCCTGCTGATGGAGAATCCTTTATCAGGATGTTGTCTTTCCCTGCTGATAGAGAATCCTTTATCAGGACGTTGTCTTTCCATGCTGATAGAGAATCCTTTATCAGGACGTTGTCCTCCCCTGCTGACGGAGAATCCTTTACCAAGATGATGTCTTCCCCTGCTGACGGAGAATCCTTTACCACGACGATGTCTTCCCCTGCTGACGGAGAATCCTTTATCAGGACGCTGTCTTCCCCTGCTGACTGAGAATCCTTTATCAGGACGATGTCTTCCCCCGCTGACGGAGAATCCTTTATCAGGACGATTTCTTCCCCTGCTGATGGAGTATCCTTTATCAGGCCGCTGTCTTCCCCTGCTGACGGAGAATCCTTTTTCAGGACGATGTCTTCCTCTGTTGACGGAAAATCCTTTACCGGGATGTTGTCTTCCCTTGCTGACGGAGAATCCTTTACTGGGATGTATTCTTCCCCTGCTGACGGAGAATCCTTTACTGGGATGTTGTCTTTCCCCTGCTGATGGAGAATCCTTTACCGTGATGTTGTCTTCCCCTGCAGACGGAGAAACCTTTACCGGGATGTTGTCTTCCCCTGCAGACGGAGAATCCTTTACTGGGATGTTGTCTTCCCTGCAGACGGAGAATCATTTACCGGGATGTTGTCTTCCCCTGCTGACGGAGAATCCTTTACCGGGATGTTGTCTTCCCCTGCAGATGGAGAATCCTTTACCGGGATGTTGTCTTCCCCTGCTGACGGAGAATCCTTTACCGGGATGTTGTCTTCCCCTGCTGACGGAGAATCCTTTACCGGGATGTTGTCTTCCCCTGCTGACGGGGAATCCTTTACCGGGATGTTGTCTTCCCCTGCTGACGGGGAATCCTTTACCGGGATGTTGTCTTCCCCTGCTGATGGGGAATCCTTTACCGGGATGTTGTCTTCCCCTGCAGACGGAGAATCCTTTACCGGGATGTTGTCTTCCCTGCAGACGGAGAATCCTTTACCGGGATGTTGTCTTCCCCTGCTGACGGAGAATCCTTTACCGGGATGTTGTCTTCCCCTGCTGACGGGGAATCCTTTACCGGGATGTTGTCTTCCCCTGCTGACGGGGAATCCTTTACCGGGATGTTGTCTTCCCCTGCTGACGGAGAATCCTTTATCAGGACGATGTCTTCCCCGCTGATGGAGAATTCTTTATTAGGACGATGTCTTCCCCTGCTGACGGAGAATCCTTTATCAGGACAATCCTTTATCTGATTGACAGGCAGAGGCGGTCACTGGGCGGGACTGGGTGGGAGGGTATGGACGGCGGTGTTAAGCCGCCGTTTAGGGGGCGCAGTCCGGCCAATGCAGGCGTGCATTGGCCAGACCATTGGGGGGGCGGGCCGCGGTGGCTGCGTGACGTCACACTGCGTTGGCCAGGAGTTACTCCTCAAATGCAAAAGCATCGCCACTGTGCAATGCTTTTGCATTTCTGGGGGGGGGGGCACAGACATGTGGGGCAGACTAGCCCTGTGCTAGGCATCCCCTCACATATCTGAGTGCCTGATTGTAGCTGTGCTAAATTTAGCACAGCTACGATCAACTCGGAATGACCCTCATTATTCACTCTCCTAGGGACAGACTGGGGTTGCCTTACAGCCCTGGCATTTCAGGGTGCGCACACGACAAGGGCCCATGACCACGACTTAGAGGGCATATCTTGAGTCAGTGGGTCATGGCCCCTTCTATTGGTGTGCCAACCACGAATGGGTCGGGGAGCTGGCAAATAGACATCCGGAAAGCTGTGTGCAGCCAGCACTGCTCTCTGTATAGCCGTACCGGCCCAACAGGACATTGACCCTCCTGGCATTATTTGGAACTGGAATCCATGATTATTGGCTGGAGAACATAATAACTGAAAATAATTCCTCTGCCATTCATTTGGAATATATCTTTTCTGGAAAAGTTTTAGGAGGAGATCGTGAGTATTGAGTTACTTGATCAATTGAAGTGCATTACCATAACTAACTCTTGCTGGCTATTAGAGTTGTTGCTCTTTTTAATTACTAATTTTATTGCTGCTAAGTATGCTAATTGAATATAAATATTTGTGCCAATTTCAGTTCAGAGTAATACAACATTATATATTTAATTTATAACACTGGCCAAGTGATTTTTTTTTTTTTACTTCTAATTAAGTTTCTTTAAGCTGCAGCCAAATCACATTGTAATACTTAGATTTTATTTTTGAATGCTGACCGCCGGGATCCCAACCGCCAGCAACATGAATACATACCGCTGCAATAACTAACAAACTCCAGGGACTTTTGCATATATCCGTTACCATTTGGGTTTCACTGCTCTGTGGGGGTCATTCCGAGTTAATCGTAGCTGTGCAAAATTTTGCACAGCTACGTTCATCTTTCCTGACATGCGGGGGGACTCCCAGCACGGGGCAAGTCCGCTCCGCATGTCACTCCGGCCCCCTCACAGAAGTGCAAAGGCATCGCACAGCGGCGATGCCTTTGCGCTTCAGGAGTAACTCCCGGCCAGTGCAGCTTTAGCGTGCTGGCCGGGAGCTACTGCTCGCTCCCTGGCCTGCTGCGGTTGCGTATGACATCACACAGACGCTGCTGCCTGCCCCCGCGTTTGGTCCGGCCACGTCTGTGTTGGCCGGACCACGCCTACGAAACGGCGGCCAAACGCTGGCGTTTCGCCCCCTCCCACCCATCGATCGCCTCTGCCTGTCAATCAGGCAAAAGCGATCGCTATCCTGTTACGGACTTCAGCCGTCCCGCAGGCGCACTGCGGCGTTGGCGCGTGCGCATCAGGGACTTGTTCGCTCTGCTGCGTTAAAACGCAGCGAGCGAACGGGTCGGAATGACACCCTGTGTCTCATTACTGCAATAATCAATCTGGTCTCTGTTGTTCTCTCATATACTCATCTTCAGACCTTTTGCTACAGTTTGTTATCTGCTTGCACCGACGTGACTTAACCATTACCAGTTTACTTTGTACAACAGAACAGTTATTATTATATTTGGTTCCTGCTTTGCTGTGTGCTGATTTGCTGTATTACATTCCTGCCTGCATGTTCTGTTCTTTGTGTCCCTTGTGTGTGTTTCAGTATACAGGCCCTCATTCCGAGTTGATCGGTCGCAAGGCGATTTTAGCAGAGTTACACACGCTAAGCCTACGCCTACTGGGAGTGTATCTTAGCTTCTTAAAATTGCGACCGAAGTATTCGCAATATTGCGATCACAAACTACTTAGCAGTTTCAGAGTAGCTCCACACTTACTCTGCCTGTGCGATCAGTTCAGTGCTTGTCGTTCCTGGTTTGACGTCACAAACACACCCAGCGTTCGCCCAGACACTCTCCCGTTTCTTCGGCCACTCCTGCGTTTTTTCCGGAAACGGTAGCGTTTTCATCCACACGCCCATAAAACGCTGTGTTTCCGCCCAGTAACACCCATTTCCTGTCAATCACATTACGATCGCCGGCGCGATGAAAAAGCCGTGAGTAAAAATACTATCTTCATTGTTAAATTACTTGGCGCAGTCGCAGTGCGAATATTGCGCATGCGTACTAAGCGGATTTTCATTGCGATGAGATGAAAAATACCGAGCGATCAACTCGGAATGAGGGCCACAGTACTATGCTTTCACTATTCCTGTTTTTGCTCGACTGTCTGTTAGTGAATTCCTTACAAACAGACTTAACAATTACATGCAAACTCCCTTACTGGGAAATACATACAGTATTCGGTCATTTGAGTTCATTAAAATTGTAATCAGAACTTGTACTTAATACTGTACAGTAGTTCCTCTATTTAGCAAAAGCAAATGAGCAACTTCCAAATGAGAATGTCCATGGGCTGATATCATATCATGTGCGTGAGGATGATTGCATCTGAATAAAGTATCTGTTAAATAGTATACTTGATTGCTGCAGATACAGTGAAATGAGTTAATTAAAAGCTGTGGTTATCTTAGCGATGCAAGGAAAGAAACACTTTTCCTTGCCCCATTCAAGGAAACTGCATCTGTATGTGTGGACTCATTAAGAAATTAAAGGAACAATTGGGATTTGCTTACTGTAGGTTTGAGTTTATAATACCCACCAAAATGCCGGGTCTTACCTGGGTTTTTGAACATTCTTCAAACCAGTGTTTCAGCCAGGTCAGACCCCTTTCACACTGCACCTTGGACCTGGGTTATTGGCTGGTCTTCCCTCTGCTGTCACTTGGAGATGACATCATCTCCAAACACCAGTGTTTTAGCTCTCTCTATACTTGTAGCAAGACCTGGATCACCTCGTTCACAGCCCAGGCTACATGGCTGTGACCCTGGTAGCTACCAGGGTTGGATTCCAGGGTAATGCAATTCAGGCAGACCCTTTCACACCAAACTTGGATCCGGGTTGCTGCTGCAATATAAATTTGGTGGATAAGAGGTAATACAAACAAAAAGTCAGTGTAACTACACCAACTTCACACTCTCTCTCCAGACAGTTCTGTTCATTTACCCACATTGCTGGGTGTAGACTTTGTGGCCCAACTGTATTAAGCCTTAACAAAAAATAAAGTGGAGAAGGATAAAGAGTGATAAATGATCAGCCAACCAGCTCCTAGCTATCATTTTTCAAACACAGCCTGTGACATGGCAGTTAGGATGCTTATTGGCTGGTACTTAATCACTCTTTATCCATGTCCACTTTATCTCTTGTTAAAGCTTAATAACATTTGGGCTACAGTGTGTTACCTATCTGCAGTGTCAGACTGACCCACAGGTGTACAGGGGAAATCCCCGGCATGCCCCAACCCCTTCTCTAGAGGTTAGTAACTTGGTGGAGCAGGATTATGAATGAACTTGGGTGCTTTGTTTGTTTATATGGACACTACACCAAGATTAGCCCTACTGCCAATCAAAGTGGGTAGTCCTGACACACCCTGGTCCCCTCCTTTATAAAACGGGCCTGTTCTTTGCATGTCCTCTCTAATGGTTGGCCAAGTCCCCCTGTTATGTCTGACTATGCCCATTAAGTTTGGGTCCCTGTCACTGGATTCCCTGGTGGGCCCTTCATGCCACACTCTGACACTGCCTATCTGTACTGGTTCTTCTAGATACTGTTCCTTATAATTGCCTACTGTGCTGATCTACTGCACAGTACTTTCTAAACTGGCAATACCAATAAACACCTATTAGATCATGTTCGAATGAACTTGGCAATTGTTACACTTAGTTCATGTTAGATCATGTTTGACCATGATCTGAAAATAGGTGTCTAACATGATGGCCAATAATATAACTGAGTACAAGAGAATAATGTAGTATGGCTTGTGTTTTCATTACAGTTCTAAAGTATCAGGCTAATACGGTTAAGACAGCTGGTATTCTTTTTTATTTTAGTTGTTTTTAATATGCACATAAATGTTCCAATATCGGTTACATTCTAAATAAATAACGCTCCTCCTTAAAGCTCCAAATGTTTGGGCGTCTTTTTCATGAAGACAGATATAAGGGGCTTTGTTCTATTTAGTCTTTTTGCTTGTTGAATCTTGTGTGTCTATTTATAAGACCAATGTGACGCTTAAATACGCCTCATAATTTTAATAGCAATTTTAAACAATTTCTGCACAATAATAATTCTTGCGGCATCACATAAAATGTCACCGTTAATCCATTAGCATTCTCAAATAACCATTTATCTGTCAATTAAATGTTCACTGAACTAAACAGGACAATATGTTCAAGAAAGATACTATGCAGATTGAATTACATCCAGTGCTAAAATAAGATATCATTAGATGTCTACATTACTAACTTGTTTATCTTGGATCCTTGATGTTTTTATTTATGTGTTAGTTTTTAAAGCCCTAATCAGATGTTGTTGTGTTGTAGATTATAGTTAATTTAGTTGATTAGCATTAAATAGTTACAAAGTGACGTCACGGTTTTCGGTGCTAGAATAAAATTACAATTCGTATCATTCATGTATATTTAAGTAAATGTTAAATCATATATTTTTATCATGTGCCACTGGAGAGCAACATGTGCTTACTGGAGGTGTTGGTTCCTGACTCCTTATTGAGGATCCCCTGCTGAAGCATCCTTCTCTGGTCAGCTGGTGTCCTGCTCTGTACAGGCACGGCTCACTTTGGAGTTTGTACTGGCAATCATGTCACTGCACATGACTGTCATCAAAGTCTAATGACCCAGCCTATATCAACCTCTGGTGTCTTTCCCTGTTTCTGTCTGGCTTTCTTGTGATTGATCTGGCTTTCTTGACTACTCTGTTTGTGCAAGTGAATTTTGTACCACACTGGCATCTTCCTGGTATGAGCCTTGGCTATTCCTACTCTCCTGAAGACCCCTGTGTCTGATCAGCTTCAGTACTGTAGCTGCTAGTCTGACCATTCTTCTACACCAGTATTTTTCACTAGGAGTATGGCAGGGTGCTGCAACCTGCATACTAGGTGCAGCAAAGTCCAAAACTTCTTGTGGAGATCAATGGTGGAAACTACTGGTAAATTACACTTCACACCTCTGCTTCAGCTGGCATTAATCCTAGATAATAGTACAGAATCCTAGTATCAACAGAGACTGTGACACTTTTTTATTATTTTGTAAGGGAATGGTATCAATATCCTGAAGGATGAAACCCTAATGGTCAGATTGCTGACAGTGGCATCCCAACGATCACAATCTCAATGGATCCCGGAGAGTATTTTAACCCTAGCCCTAACAATCCCATCCACAGACTATCCCTAAGCTACCCCTCCCACAGCCTAACCCTACCTGTCACCTCCCGCAGTCTGACCCTAACCACCACAAACCCACTGCAGACTAATACCCCTTTCAGACCGCCAGCTATGAACATGGGTTATTGGCACATGAGCGTGCATAACCCATGTTCATGTGCGGTCTGAAAGGTTCCAGGGGAAAAATACCGGCATTTCAACCCTGGTAGCGGGCAGGGTTGAACTCGTCTTCAACCCGGCTCACTGTGCGGTGTGCTCCCTGGGATCTCCCTTGTCAGGCTCCCGTGTGCGACCCACCTCAGGCGGTGTGAAAGGAGTATAACCCTAACCCTCCCTCTACTGCCTATTGCTAATCCTAACCCCTGTACTAACCATAAGTATCCATTAGGATTCTGACCCTCAGGATTTCAACCGCCGGGATCCTCACCACATCCCTTTGCATTGGCAAACGCAGGATTTCTAGAGGGGGGTTTCAGAATGCAATCCACAATCTCCCAAGAGCGGGAGTCTGGGGAAGTGGCAGAAGAACCCAGTAACGACCATGGACATTAATGTAAAGAATGGCCTTTTTATATACTGGATACTGTGTTGAATGCAATATTAATATTTAAAACTATAGATTGTCTATAGTATAGGCTGTATCAAACATATTTAAATCATATACATAAGATAAGTGGTCAGGTTAAGCATACCATAAGAAATAAATACACAAACATAATAAAACCAGTACTGCACTTTCTAAGCACACATTCTCCCACATCATGGTAAGGCTCCTGTCTCTTCTTCCTGGTAGCTACTATCTGGTCCAGTACACTGATTCTCAGATCCACAGACACACAGAAAATTTGGTAGAAGACGCTGCCACACTGGACATGTGCAGCGTTTCTGCTCTGTCCCTTAAACTGCATGATGTGGCAGCAGTTCTAGTAATCGTATTATGTACCATTGCTATTGTTGTCATAATTTTAGCCACTTGCAAAGAGAATGGGGGTTACAGTGCAACCGGAAACCCCCCCCCCCTGCGTTTGCCTATGCTTTGTAAGGACTAACATTTCTGTATATTCATAACACCTAACCATTTTGATCAATATAAGTCCCAGTTTGGGCACCTTTATTTTGGCCTCTTGCAGTTGGGGTGAAAAGAGCTAGTACTAGTTCTTAAGCTCCTCTCCCCTGCTTGACCTGATAGTCACTCCCGTTTCATCAGTGTGAGTACCCAGACAGCAAAGATCACAACTTTTGAAATTTGCAGTTTAAACTTTAATGATAATAATCAGTATTGAACAATAGAGACAATCAGTTAGACAGGCATGTATACATTGAGAACTGAATACAATTAAACGGGTATATAGAGATGTGCGGCGGGCACTTTTCGTGTTTTGTGTTTTGGTTTTGGCTCTAATTCACCGCTCGTGTTTTGTTTTTGGATTGGTTTTGCCAAAACCACCCTTTCGTGTTTTGGTTTTGGATCTGGATGATTTTTGAAAAAAAAAACACATAAAAACGGCTAAAATCACAGAATTTGGAGGTAATTTTGACACTACAGTATTATTAACCTCAATAACATTCATTTCCACTACTTTCCAGTCTATTCTAAACACCTCACACCTCACAATATTGTTGTTAGGCCAAAAGGTTGCACCGAGGTGGCTGTATGACTAAGCTAAGCAACACAAGTGTGCAGCACAAACACCTGGCCCATCTAGGAGTGGAACTGCAGTTGCAGACAGAATGGCACTTAAAAAAACTGGTCCCCAAACAGCACATGATGCAAAGAAGAAAAAGAGGTGCACCGTAGTTGCTGTATGACTAAGCTAAGCAACACAAGTATGCGGCACAAACACCTGGCCCATCTAGGAGTGGCACTGCAGTGTCAGACAGAATTGCATATATTAAAAAAAGGCCCCAAACAGCACATCATGCAAAGATGTAAAAGAGGTGCAATGAGGTAGCTGTATGACTAAGCTAAGCGACACAAACAATTGGCCCATCTAGGAGTAGCATTGCAGTGTCAGACAGGAAGGCACTTAAAAAAAAAATAGTACCCAAACAGCACATCATGCCAAGAAGTAAAAGAGGGCAATGCAGTAGCTGTATGACTAAGCTAAGCGACACAAGTGTGCGGCACAAGCACCTGGCCCATCTAGGGTTGGCACTGCAGTCCCACTGCACTAATGGCGAATACCAGACGCACGTCTAACACCAGCATAGTTGTTATGGCCTCAGTAATCCGTTTTGCAACAGGGTATATATATTAGTGATGTGTACCGGAAATTTTTCAGGTTTTGTGTTTTGGTTTTGGATTCGGTTCCGCGGCCGTGTTTTGGATTCGGACGCGTTTTGGCAAAACCTCCCTGAAATGTTTTTGTCGGATTCGGGTGTGTTTTGGATTCGGGTGTTTTTTTTACAAAAAACCCTCAAAAACAGCTTAAATAATAGAATTTGGGGGTCATTTTGATCCCATAGTATTATTAACCTCAATAACCATAATTTCCACTCATTTCCAGTCTATTCTGAACACCTCACACCTCACAATATTATTTTTAGTCCTAAAATTTGCACCGAGGTCGCTGGATGGCTAAGCTAAGCAACCCAAGTGGCCGACACAAACACCTGGCCCATCTAGGAGTGGCACTGCAGTGTCAGACAGGATGGCAGATTTAAAAAATAGTCCCCAAACAGCACATGATGCAAAGAAAAAAAAAAGAGGTGCAATGAGGTAGCTGTGTGACTAAGCTAAGCAACCCAAGTGGCCGACACAAACACCTGGCCCATCTAGGAATGGCACTGCAGTGTCAGACAGGATGGCCGATTTAAAAAATAGTCCCCAAACAGAACATGATGCAAAGAAAAAAAGAGGTGCACCAAGGTCGCTGGATGGCTAAGCTAAGCGACGCAAGTGGCCGACACAAACACCTGGCCCATCTAGGAGTGGCACTGCAGTGTCAGACAGGATGGCCGATTTAAAAAATAGTCCCCAAACAGCACATGATGCAAAGAAAAAAAGAGGTGCACCAAGGTCGCTGGATGGCTAAGCTAAGCGACCCAAGTGGCCGACACAAACACCTGGCCCACCTAGGAGTGGCACTGCAGTTTTCTAGCGAGAGGATGAGTGCTTCCATCCTCATGTGAATCTGAACCACTAGCCATGAACATAGGCCAGGGCCCAGCCGTTCCTTGCCACTCCGTGTCGTAAATGGCATATTGGCAAGTTTACGCTTCTCATCAGATGCTTTTAATTTTGATTTTTGGGTCATTTTACTGAACTTTTGTAGTATACTTGACGACACAGAGGTAGAGCAATGGACTACTGTACCGTACTGCTATATATATATATACTGGTGGTCAGCAAAATTCTGCACTGTCCTCCTACTCTATAATACTGCGCACAACTAAAATGCAGCACAGGTATGGATGGATATAGTATACTTGACGACACAGAGGTAGGTAGAGCAGTGGACTACTGTACCGTACTGCTATATATATATACTGGTGGTCAGCAAAATTCTGCACTGTCCTCCTACTATATATACTGCGCACAACTAAAATGCACCACAAGTATGGATGGATAGTATACTTGACAACACAGAGGTAGGTAGAGCAGTGGCCTATTGTACCGTACTGCTATATATTATATACTGGTGGTCAGCAAAATTCTGCACTGTCCTCCTACTATATATACTGCGCACAACTAAAATGCACCACAGGTATGGATGGATAGTATACTTGATGACACAGAGGTAGGTAGAGCAGTGGCCTACTGTACCGTACTGCTATATATTATATACTGGTGGTCAGCAAAATTCTGCACTGTCCTCCTACTATATATATATATGGCAGTACCACTGGACATATATGGCAGTATCACTGGAATTATACGACAGTACCACTGGAATTATACGGCAGTACCACTGGACAGATATGGCAGTATCACTGGACTGGACTTATACGCCAGTACCACTGGAATTTTACGGCAGGATCACTGGACTTAAACGGCAGGATCACTGGATTTATATGGCAGTACCACTGGACATATACGGCAGTATCAATGGACATATACGGCAGGATCACTGGACTTATAAGGCAGGATCACTGGAGTTATACTCCAGTACCACTGGAATTATACGGCAGGATCACTGGACTTATACGGCAGGATTACTGCAATTATGCAGCATGATCACTAGAATTATACGGCAGGATCACTGGACTTATACGGCAGGATCACTGGATTTATACGGCAGTACCGCTGGACATATACGGCAGTATCAATGAACATATACGGCAGGATCACTGGACTTATACAGCAGGATCACTGGATTTATACGCCAGTACCACTGGAATTATATGGCAGGATCACTGGATTTATATGGCAAGATCACTGCAATTATATGGCAGGATCACTGGAATTATACGGCAGGATCATTGGATTTATACGGCAGGATCACTGGATTTATATGGCAGGATCATTGGATTTATACGGCAGGATCACTGGAATTATACGGCAAGATCACTGGAGTTATACGCCAGTACCACTGGAATTATACGGCAGGATCACCAGAATTATATGGCAGGATCACTGGACTTATATGGCAGGATCACTGCAATTATACGGCAGGATCACTGGAATTATATTGCAGTACCGCTGGACATATACGGCAGTACTGCTGGACATATACGTCAGTATCACTGGACTGGACTTATACGCCAGTACTACTGTAATTATACGTCAGGATCACTGGACTTATACGCCAGTACCGCTGGACATATATGGCAGTATCAATGGACATATACAGCAGGATCACTAGATTTATACGGCAGGATCACTGTAATTATACGGCAGTACCGCTGGACATATACGGCAATATCAATAGACATATACGGCAGGATCACTGGACATATACGGCAGTACCACTGAACATATACGGCAGTACAGGGACACCACCACTGGACTGATGCAGGACAACACAGCACCACTGCAATGGACTGGACTTATACAGCAGCACTGGACATATGGCAGCAGAGGACACCACCACTGTGACTGGACTTATGCAGCACAACACACTACCACTGAACTAATGCAGCACAACACAGCACCACTGGACTGGACTGATGCAGCAGCACTGGACATATGGCAGCAGAGGACACAACCACTGTGACTGGAAAGATGCAGCA
This sequence comes from Pseudophryne corroboree, assembly GCF_028390025.1. Taxonomy (NCBI): domain Eukaryota; kingdom Metazoa; phylum Chordata; class Amphibia; order Anura; family Myobatrachidae; genus Pseudophryne; species Pseudophryne corroboree. The sequence continues at coordinate 184,788,161 of NC_086449.1, forward strand.
CAAGACACGGACACTGAGGACACTGAGGACGGAGACACTTCCTCTCTCTACACTCTCCAATGCCGGAGTGAAAATGGCGGCGACGTGCAGCTCCTTATATGGAATCCAAACCCCACGAGAATCCGACAGCGGGATGATGACATTTTACCTTGTTCTGGTTTCCGAGTCAGGCGGGAAAACCCTAGCCTGACTCGGATCCGGGCTCACGTGGTGAAGTTCGGTAGGGTTCGGTTCTCTGAGAACTGAAACCGCTCATCTCTAGTATTTAATCTCTCTTGTTTATTTCATTATCATACTACGTTCATCTGCTTTTTTCTCTCCTATACCAAATTGTGCAGCCCAATCACCACAGTACTTCCAATAAGAGCTGAGGAAGCACCTCCTGTGTGGTAAGTCCTTTTCAAGTCCTGTCCGAAGTCCCACCAATTAATGGCGCTACACATCAAGGTTTGTATGCAACCACACAAGACGCTGACACATGTCCCATTTTTGTCTCAATCCCTGTTAAAATCCTGGGAATGTGTTCTCATAGCAGATATAATATTGCCCGACACATTGGTTACCTGTAGTGACTGCTATTCAACCAGACAGGAGTATATTTCATACCAGGCACCCAGAGGTGAAATAGAAAGTGGTGCGCTCCCCCCTCCTTTCCCAGGGGTTCCTGTCTATAGACAGACAGTTAAAAGGTAGACCGTCATTAGTTAGACACTATATGGTCGACGGTCAAAAGTCAGAAAGGGTCAAAAGTCAGATAGTCAAAAGTCAGACAGTCACAAGTCAGACACAAAAACACCTTTTTTCTGTGTTTTTTACAACTTTGCCTCATTTACTATCCATGTCACAAAGTACTACCTTTTAGTAAAGTTGTGGCGAGCATAGCGAGACACTGAGCCCGATGCGTGGCGAGCGTAGCGATCCCGCGAGGGGACAAATTTCACCAAATTTGGGTTTAAAATGTTTAAAAACACAAAAAAATACAATTTTTTTTTTTGTGTCTGACTTTTGACTCTGTCTGACTTTTAACCCTGTCTGACTTTTGACTGTCGACCATATAGCGTCTAACTAATGACTGTCTATCTTTTAACTGTCTATGAGATATACCACACCCCTTTCCCAGTGGCTCAGGTTTGCACATGTGCTAACATCCAAGCGACTTGTCAATGGTACATCTGGAAGAATAAAGATTCTTTATTGCATCTAATTGTGGTGATAACAAATCTGTATTTTTGGGTGCTGGCTGCAAGTTATAATAAATAGAACCCTGAGGGTTTTTAAAAAAAATCAGAGTTTGGAAAGAGATAAATTTGTGAGAAATAAAGTACCCGCCAATCAACTTCTGCCTTACATTTTACAATCTGTGGTTGAAAAATGACAGTTAGGAGCTGATTCGTTGGTACAATATCTATCACAATTTTATCTCTCTCCACGCTTTTATAAAAAAAAACTTAATGTTTTATATTAATTAGTGCATTTCCTTAAAACAACTTCTGCTCTCCTTTCTAAAGGACACACACTGAGATCCTTGCTCTGCCCGATTTTGACTATGCGATTTCCCGTGATCTCCACCAGAGCCCAGATAGCACAGATTTTGACTATCTGTACTTTCAATTTTAATTATGTACGATTTTGACTAAGTGCCAATTTTGACTATACTTTGACTATACTTTGTACTAGATTGTACACTAGATAGTTAAGATTGACTTGCCTGCACAGTCTATCTAGCCTTATGATACCGACCCCGCTGAACCGTCCATCGGGATTGAATTGAGATTGCAAGCGATATAACACCTTCCGATTTAAACTAACTTTCCATCCGATTTATCTCACCGTGTGTACACACCCTTAGGACTCATAACACAACAGCAGAGCTGTAGCTCACTATATATACAGTAGTACACGCTTTGATCTGTTATCACACATTCCAAGATTTTCACCTCAAGGGGGCTGCAAAGGGGTTTTGTGAACAAGGACAGCAGTCAGCTGTGACTGTAGCAAATCACTATAAGTGGAAAGCGATCTGTCCTAGTTCAGCAGCCTTCTCAGTTTTTCTATTTTGGTGTGTAGACAGACAAAATTATGTGCTCCAGTCAGGGCCGATGCAAGGTCTCTCTGCACCCCAGGCAATGCTTCAGCCTAGTGCCCCCTAACCAGCAACCATACCCCCTCCCTTCCCCAACACCACCACCAGCACCGTCACCACATCTCGAAAGGGAGATGCGATGGCCACTAGGTGGGCTGGAGTGAACTGCAACATTATACTTATATAAAGGGACAACACTCAAGGGGGGTATATTTACAAAGATTCGTGTTTTTGCCGTTTTTAAGGGTGTTTGAACTCGAATGGTATCGGGTGCATTTTACCTCAACTTTTTGAATTCTGATACCATTATTCACTAAGCTGCCGATTTTTCCAAATTCGTATTTTCCGATGTCGATGTGATTCGTAATGTCAGGCAGTGTTTTACGGGAGTGATGAGTAAAACACTGCCTGACAAAACACAAGGAATCCCGGCCGAATCTGTGAGATCCGTGCAGAGCTTCATTGTGTACCTTAAGAAGGTGTTTAAAGTGTTAAAAAATCAGAAAAAATTGCGTGGGGTCCCCCCTCCTAAGCACAACCAGCCTCGGGCTCTTTGAGCCGGTCCTGGTTGACAAAATATGTAAAAAAAAATTACAGGGGTTCCCCCATATTTAATCAACCAGCACCGGGCTCTGCGCCTGGTCCTGGTTCAAAAAGTACGGGGGGAAAAAAAGCGTAGGGGCCCCCCGTATTTCTTAAACCAGCACCGGGCTCCACTAGCCAGGTACATAATGCCACAGCCGGGGGACACTTTTATTGTGGTCCCGGCGGCCCTGGCATTACATACCCAACTAGTCACCCCTGGCCGGGGTACCCTGGAGGAGTGGGAACCCCTTAAATCATGGGGTCCCCCCCCTCCAGCCACACAAGGGCCAGGGGTGAAGCCCGAGGCTGTCCCCCCCATCCAAGGACGGCGGATGGGGGGCTGATAGCCTTGTGTAAAAAATGAGAATATTGTTTTTAGTAGCAGTACTATAAGTCCCAGCAAGCCTCCCCCGCAAGCTGATACTTGGAGAACCACAAGTACCAGCATGCAGTGGAAAACCGGGCCCCCTGGTACCTGTAGTACTACTACTAAAAAAATGCCCAACAAAAAACAGGACACACACATCGTGACAGTATAAGTTTATTACATACATGCACACCTCCAAACATACATACTTACCTATGTTCACACGAGGCTCGGTCCTCTTCTCCATGTAGAATCCTCGGGGTACCTGTGAAAAAAATTATACTCACATAATCCAGTGTTGCTTGTCTTCTTTGTATAATCCACGTACTTGGCAAAACAAAAAAATGGAAACCCGACCACGCACTGAAAGGGGTCCCATGTTTACACATGGGACCCCTTTCCCCGACTGCCAGGACCCCCCCTGACTCCTGTCAAAGAGGGTCCCTTCAGCTAATCAGGGAGCGCCACGTCGTGGTACTCTCCTAATTGGCTGTGTGCTCCTGTAGTGTCTGTGAGGCTGCACACGGCAGAGATACAATGTAGCGCCTATGCACTCCATTGTATCCAATGTTGGGAACTTTGCGGTCAGCGGTGAGGTTACTTTCGGTCAACCGCTGACCGCAAAGTTCCCACCATTGGATACAATGGAGCGCATAGGCGCTACATTGTATCTCTGCCGTGTGCAGCCTCACAGACACTACAGGAGCACACAGCCAATTAGGAGAGTGCCACGACGTGGCGCTCCCTGATTGGCTGAAGGGACCCTCTTTGACAGGAGTCAGGGGGGGTCCTGGCAGTCGGGGAAAGGGGTCCCATGTGTAAACATGGGACCCCTTTCAGTGCGTGGTCAGGTTTCCGTTTTTTTGTTTTGCCAAGTACGTGGATTATACAAAGAAGACAAGCAACACTGGATTATGTGAGTATAATTTTTTTCACAGGTACCCCGAGGATTCTACATGGAGAAGAGGACCGAGCCTCGTGTGAACATGGGTAAGTATGTATGTTTGGAGGTGTGCATGTATGTAATAAACTTATACTGTCACGGTGTGTGTGTCCTGTTTTTTGTTGGGTATTTTTTTAGTAGTAGTACTACAGGTACCAGCGGACCCGGTTTTCCACCGCATGCTGGTACTTGTGGTTCTCCAAGTACCAGCTTGCAGGGGAGGCTTGCTGGAACTTATAGTACTGCTACTAAAAACAATATTCTCATTTTTTACAAAAGGCTATCGGCCCCCCATCCGCCGTCCTGGAATGGGGGGGACAGCCTCGGGCTTCACCCCTGGCCCTTGGGTGGCTGGAGGGGGGGTGACCCCTTGATTTAAGGGGTTCCCACTCCTCCAGGGTACCCCGGCCAGGGGTGACTAGTTGGGTATGTAATGCCAGGGCCGCCGGGACCACAATAAAAGTGTCCCCCGGCTGTGGCATTATGTACCTGGCTAGTGGAGCCCGGTGCTGGTTTAAGAAATACGGGGGACCCCTACGCTTTTTGTCCCCTGTATTTTTGGAACCAGGACCAGGCGCAGAGCCCGGTGCTGGTTGATGAAATATGGGGGAACCCCTGTCATTTTTCCCCCCATATTTTGTCAACCAGGACTGGCTCAAAGAGCCCGAGGCTGGTTGTGCTTAGGAGGGGGGACCCCACGCAATTTTTTTTTCTGTTTTTACCCTAAACGACCCTTTCCCATAGATAACCATGCATAGATCTCACTGATCCGTGCATGGTTATCCAAACTCGACTGGAAAAAGCAGGTCTATTTTTTTGCTGCTTTTTTTAACGATTCTCAAAAAAATAGACCCGCACTTGAGCACTCAGAGACTAACACCCAAATACGAATGAATAGTGAATACCCGTATTGTATGAAATAACAGCCGCGTTTGACCGATGGTCTATTCATTCGTATTTCAGAACTTTGCCATTAAATCCATTACGAATAGACCAGACACTGCCGAGATTTGTGCTTAGTGAATTCCCGGATTGGGACTTTGAAAAAAAAACACAAATCGGACAAACTCGATTTTTTAGTAAATATTGGCCATGGACTTTAAAAGTGAAAAAGCATATTGTCAACAAAGCCACAAAACTTTGTCGGCACGCATGAAGCTCTGAGGCACTGGTGCAGCCTAATAGCAGTGGCTGCACCTGATTAGACCTGCAGCTGCATCCAGCACAGTGTACAATGATGAGGCCGCATACAGAGACATCCTTCAGTTTTGTGATAGATAAATTCAGTGGCGCCCTCCAGGAGCTGGTGCCCCTAGGCAGCTGCCTAAACCTGCCTAATGGAAGAGCCGGCCCTGGCTCCAGTTATACAAATGCAGCCAGGACTTGGGTGTAGACCTGAATCACCCCTTATATATACACAACACTAAAAAATACACCGGCGCACAAGCAATAGAGGTCATAGCCAGATTAAGGAGATTAAGGGGGGGATGCAGGGCATACTGTACCCCAGGCCCCCCTCTATAAGGCCCCCCCGGCCAGAGCACACGGACATCACTAGCTTTCCCTCTTATGCAGCAGCAGTACCAGACAGCCAGAATGCGAGCAGGACAGTATGCAGTGCAGGTAAAGACACAGGAGTATCAGATTTCATGAACTATCGATGGAGCTTCCCAACCAGAGGAGAGATAGGAGGGAGGAGAGAGCTGTAAGTGACACAGGGTGGGATCCCTGTGTCACTCACAGCTCTCTCCACACCTTTATGACTGAGTCCTATGTAACTTGTTGTCTAATGAGGGTTTACAGAAAGAGACACACACAGTCCTGAGTCCTGTCCCAGTGTGTAAGTAGTACAGAGGCTGCTGCTATTCTTGCATGTGACAAGATAAACTATAAATTTTATTTTTCTGTGTATATTTTAAGGTTGTTTAAGTTGTCTTTGTTCCACTACAAAGACAACTATTTTATAACATGTTCTTCAATTAGGTGGAGCTATAAACCGTACCCAGACATTATTAAACTATTAGTTTAAATCTAATATACACCTTTGGGCTAAATTTAATATACCCAATCCATACCTCCCAACATGACCCATTCCAAGTGGGGCAAAATGCTCTCTACCTGGTCTTCCTTCTTAAGTTATGATTGCCATCACCTGTGTTGAAATCTAAAAAAGGGGAGGTAGAGGACTGCTGCGCCTCAGAGAGCTGCAGTAGGGATACCAACAGATGATCACTCAATCACCCTGGAACACAATGCACAAGAAAATAAGGGATCCCTTCTGCGCTCATCCAACAACAATAAACAGTAATGCAATAAATGATAGGTTCCCAATGGATAAGTCTATGACTAAATTATAGTCTCTTTTAGTTCTTATACAAAGCGGAAGTGCTGGATGTAGGGAGACTCAATGCATACCGTACTCACAAGGAGTCGTGGTATGTCCCGCATGTAGAGGTGTCTTAAGTCGCTTGGTTCTTCTTTACCTTCTCCGAGGTGGAAAGTTCTTATCCTCGTAGTTGGATGACCTTAAATGCAGAGATCTGACCCATCTGGCTCCGCTACCGGTTCGCCCTCCCTGCCGTCCCCGGCTGCTGCTGCTGCGGGCGGTGGCACTGACTGGACGGGTCGCTGTATCTACAGCGACCCGTCCAGTCAGTGCCACCGCCCGCAGCAGCAGCAGCCGGGGACGGCAGGGAGGGCGAACCGGTAGCGGAGCCAGATGGGTCAGATCTCTGCATTTAAGGTCATCCAACTACGAGGATAAGAACTTTCCACCTCGGAGAAGGTAAAGAAGAACCAAGCGACTTAAGACACCTCTACATGCGGGACATACCACGACTCCTTGTGAGTACGGTATGCATTGAGTCTCCCTACATCCAGCACTTCCGCTTTGTATAAGAACTAAAAGAGACTATAATTTAGTCATAGACTTATCCATTGGGAACCTATCATTTATTGCATTACTGTTTATTGTTGTTGGATGAGCGCAGAAGGGATCCCTTATTGACCTGTGTTGAAATGCCTTTCTTATCAATTTAAATAGTTCAACACAGGTGACTACAATCATATATTAAGAGGAAAGTCCATGTAAAGAGCATTTTATCCCTCCTGGAATGGGTCATGTTAGGTGGTATGCACAATCTTATATACAGCACTCTACACCCTTCCACCGGGGCCCCCCTGTCTAAAGTGCCCAGGGCACCTGTTTGCGTTCCAGCTCCAGAGATACGGAGCTGGAGCGAGGGTCAGTCATTTCTTTTATACAAAATTGCAAGGGGGAAACATTTATTTAAAATATTTTACCAAGCGTTCTGTATGTAATGATAACACCTTAGAATTCTAAATAGGTAAAAAATATGTAAATATCTGTATGGCATAAAGTGGTTGTTTAAAATGTGAGCTTCCTCTGTAGTATCTCATAAAAAATGTATTGTACTTTCTATACGATAATTGAGGGGTGGGTATATTGATGTATACAGAGGAAGAAATTATCCTTTACCAATTTGATTTCTTTGTAGGGTTGATTTTACAGGAACCATTTTAATTCAAAATTGCTATTAATTCCTGAAGGATGTAATGTTTTTAACTCATCTATGGATTTCATTTCCATCTTTGCTAGATTGCTTTCTATCCCTTTTTTTCTCCAATGTTTTTCCACCTGTTTTATTCAGAGAATTCTTTTGATGCCTTTGATTGAACAGGCATGTTTGTCCTTAATGTGTAATGATAAAGAATGCTTTTCATACCCTTTTTTAATGTTTCAGAGATGTTCTGCCCATCTTTCTGTCAATGGTCTCGATGTACGACCTGTATATTGAAGGCCGCATATAAAATAGTGAAAAGCACCGTACCACCAAAAAGACAGAGCACCTCAGTATTTTATAGGTATCTTTATCCATTAGTTGTCTCTGTATTTCTCCCTCGTTTTTATCCGAGTCCATTATCATGATGCTTTCTCCCTTATCTGCTAGTTTAATCGTTATGGATTAATTTTTTTCCTGATTCTGTAATTCTTCTCTTTGCTTCGTCGTAGTATTTGGATTTTTCTCCCATCTAGGTTTCAATTATTCCAAATCTATACTTACTGCTTTCTGAAACCTAAATTCATATACAAAAAGGCAACAAATCTCAAGAATAAAATAGTGAAAAGCACCGTACCACCAAAAAGAGTGACAGAATCAAAACAAAAGGTTTCCATTGGTGCGGTTTATGTATCACATGTAGAAATCATCAGGATCAAGAGAGCAAGAGTGAGAAATACTACTCAACTGCGACTAAACAGGAATACAATATCACTAACTTCATCACGTGCAATAGCAGGAATTGTGTGTACGTTGTAGAATGCAAGTGCGGCCTTCAATATACAGGTCGTACATCGGGACCATTGAAAGAAAGATGGGCGGAACATCTCCGAAACATTAAAAAAGGGTATGAAAAGCATTCTTTATCATTACACATTAAGGACAAACATGCCTGTTCAATCAAAGGCATCAAAAGAATTCTCGAAATAAAACAAGTAGAAAAACATTGGAGAAAAAAGGGATAGAAAACAACCTAGCAAAGATGGAAATGAAATCCATAGATGAGTTAAAAACATTACATCCTTTAGAAATTAATACCGATTTTGAATTAAAATGGTTCCTGTAAAATCAACCCTACAAAGAAGTCAAATTTGTATAGGATCATTTCTTCCTCTGCATACATCAATATACCCACCCCTCTGCTCAATTATAATATAGTACAATACATTTTTTATGAGATACTACAGAGGAAGCTCACATTTTAAACAGCCACTTTATGCCATACAGATATTTATATATATTTATTTACCTATTTAGAATTTTAAGGTGTTATCATTACATACAGAACACTTGGTAAAATATTTTAAATAAATGTCTCCCCCTTGCAATTTTGTATCAAAGAAATGACTGCCCCTCGCTCCAGCTCCGTATCTCTGGAGCTGGAATGCAAATAGCTGTGTAACGCACAAAGCAGAAGTGAGGTGACACACTTCCGGAAAAGCTGCGATGCGGCTCAGAGGAGCACCTGGAAGGGGGAACCTACTATTAAAAGCTAGGGGGACATGTTTGAATATACACCCGCTACTTCTGGCAAGAAATAACCGGATGTGAAGCGGAGCATACTAATAAATGCTTTTTAAAGTGTTTTTACACTTCAAAACCAATTTGTTTTATTATGTGAGATGAGTGCAAATCACAGTTTTAAATATGGATAATTATAAATGGTATATTTCTCAGTTTAAACATTTGAATTGTACTGGGCACTCCCCTGACCAGATCCACCAATTAGAGACCAGGCAGGGTGATAACTAAACCATCAGTAAGTGCAGCCCAGCACACCTTGACAAAGGCTTCTATAAGCCGAAACGCGTTGGTGAAGAGACACATCCAGGGCAGATACCAACAAGCCAGGAGTCTTGCGGTGGATTTCTGGTCCAGGGAGGTACCCAAGAAAGTTTTTGCTTGTTAAACGTGATTTGGAGTGCATTATACACTGCCAATTATGGTACGCTGCCTTACATGTGAATTTTAAACAAACTCTTTTATTGAATTAAAACGGTATCACACTATTGCGACCTTCTCTTTTTCCATACATGTAATGCACGAATGGGAGAAGTCTTATACCAAAGGGAAACCTTTTAAGTACCAGTAAGACACAGAAGGAAAAGTGTGAATACTGCTGGGCTCATAAGAAGAGGACTGTTGGAGAGATAAGAAAGAGAACTAATTATCACTTGATGTGATTTTGAACAAGATACTTATTATTCTATCATATTAACAGACACAGGATATCATTATCTGGTTTTCACATTACACATACAGAATATCACCCTTTTCTGTCTATTCCTCTATTGTTTGTGCGCCAGTCTATTTTTTAGTGTTGTTTCTTTCTTGGTGACCTCTGACAGCTGGAGCTCCACTGTCTCTAAAAATAATTATAATATTCTTTTCTTTTTTAGATCAACATGGTCAAAATGTCAACATGATTTTTGAGTCAACATCTAAATGGTCGACAGTGCTTATGGTTGACAGATACAAAAGGTCAACAGGTGCAAATGGTTGCCATGACAATGGTCGAAACACATATATAGTCGACACAACTTTTTCAGACTTTACCATCCACGTGGACTATGATTGGGAACAGTGATCTGCGCGAGGCACTTTGCCCACAACATAGTGAGCCATACAAGTGGCTGTGGTACCCTAATTGGGGTTCTACAGATGTGTCCTCCTACAGTACTTCCTTGTTGCAGTCATGTTAAACAGCCCTTGGTGCTGTGGCATGACTCAGTAGCTCCAAGTGCCTTTATTTGTGACTTTTTCTGGATGCATACGTAGGTTATGCTGATTAAAATGATATGCAGCATGCTTATATTCTGTATGTGGCTGTACCTAGATATGAAATGCTACATTAGTGTTTTCCTGGAAATCACTATAATGTAGAATTTCATATGCAGATACAGCCGCAATAGCACACAGAATATAGGCATGCCGCATATCATTTTAATCAGCATAAGCTGCTTTCAACAAAAACAGATGCCTACGTTAGCAGGACTGCCCGGGAACTGTCGGCTGACTCATGCCAGGCATCTCCTGCTGCATGGCGTAATGAGGCAAGATGTATGAGGACACATCTGTATGTGCTTTGACAGCAAAAACAACACCAAGAAAACATATAAATGTTGTGTCAACCTTTTTTGTGTCGACCATTTTGTGTGTCAACCTAATGGCCCTGTTGACCTTTTCCATTGTCTTCCTTTTACCTGCCAACCCAATGACCCCTTCGACCATTTGACCATGTTGACCTTTTCCACGTCGACCATGGGTGTGGTTCATCAAATCGACAGTGTATAGGTCGACAATGTTTAGGTCGACCACTATAAGTCGACAGTCACTAGGTCGACATGGATGGAAGGTCGACAGGGTTTCTAGGTCGACATGTGCTAGGTCGACAGGTCTAAAGGTCGACATGAGGAGTTTTTTTTTTGTGTCGTTTTCTTCGTAGAGTGACCGGGATCCCAAATTAGTGCACCGCGTCCCCTCGCATGGCTCGCTTTGCTCGCCATGCTTCGGGCATGGTGCCTTCGCTCCGCTACCGCTTTGCTCGGCACACTTTACTGTTCCAATCGTAGTCCACGTGGATCGTTAAGTATGAAAAAATTCAAAAAAAGAAAAAAAATGTGAAAAACTCATGTCGACCTTTAGACCTGTCGACCTAGCACATGTCGACCTCGAAACCCTGTCGACATTCCATCCATGTCGACATAGTGACTGTTGACCTATAGTGGTCGACCTAAACATTGTTGACCTAGACACTGTCGATCTTCAGACCGGATCCCGTCGACCATATGGGGTCAACTTAGTGACTGTTGATCAAAATAGGGTCGACTTATATAACCAAACCCTTCCTTAATATTACTTTGCCTGTATTATCCATGGTTCTATTACGGTTAATGACCAATTTATTGAGGGCTGACAACAATTTTTATAGGTGTATGTATTGATGCTTTAATTTTAAATATATTAATTATTATTTGTATATTAGCTTCTGCATATTTATTTATTATTATGCATATTATTTATTATTTATTATTGCATTTTTATTTATTTTGCTGCCAATTATTTGTACTGTTCATTTATATATATTTTAAAGGCCATTAGTTATGTTGAGATCACAGAATCTTCTTAAAATAGCTGCTTTGTGGCCTTCACACTTTTAGCACCATAAGTTTTTTTGTATGATTTTTGTAAGTGACTCACTAGCTGTGTTACATGACAATTAACTTGCTGACTTGGAAGCCTTAATTATTATTTAAGTCTAACGTTTAATGTGTGTACTGACTCACAACAGCTTACATTTGTAGTTGGGCTGTTTTCAAAATGTTGGATATTGAGGAAAGTTTATATTAAGGATATTGATATTAACACAGGTCCCATAGTAATTCATCCCACTGGAATAAGAAAATTGTGTGAATTCTGTGTTCCATAGGGATCCGGTCTGAAGATCGACAGTATCTAGGTCGACAATGTTTAGGTCGACCACTATAGGTCGACAGTCACTAGGTCGACATGTGCTAGGTCGACAGGTCTAAAGGTCGACATAAGTTTTTCACATTTTTTTTCTTTTTTTGAATTTTTTCATACTTAACGATCCACGTGGACTACGATTGGAACGGTAATCTGTGCCGAGCGAAGCGGTAGCGGAGCGAAGGCACCATGCGAGGGGACGCGGTGCACTAATTTGGGATCCCGGTCACTCTACGAAGAAAACGACAAAAAAAAAAAATCCTCATGTCGACCTTTAGACCTGTCGACCTAGAAACCCTGTCGACCTTCCATCCATGTCGACCTAGTGACTGTCGACCTATAGTGGTCGACCTAAACATTGTCGACCTAGATACTGTCGATTTGATGAACCACACCCGTTCCATACAGTAGAACACTACAAGCTGTATGGAGATAATTTGAGTAACAGGTGTGTATTATAGCTATACTTCCATATGAATGTTTATGGGACAGTCTGCTTACTGGATCTATGACGTACAATACTTCCCTTGATGGACTCTTTCTAATATTTTCAAAGGAACTTGAGTTGATAACTTTTGACAGCTAAACACAAACCGATACATGATAACATTGTTGTCTGACAACTGTTACAGTATTTTAGCTTTTCACAGCTAATAGAATCTCCTCTGCTCACCTGCCAATGTAAAGAGAAATATCAGTGCCCTCAGTCTTTTCAATACCTACAGTATGTTTGAGGAACCCTTTCACCTTCTCATTACAACCATCTGCAAGTCTATTAAGGCAGACTTATAGTAGCTGTTTTCCCTTTAGCTAAACTGTAGCATAAAAAGCCCTTTAAAAAGGTGCATTAAAATATCTATGGAAAATATCAACAGCATAGACTCTATGGGCAAGGGAGTAACCAGAACTTTGCCGGCCATATAGCAACATATTGAAGGGGCCCCTGTCCCATAGTAGTATCCCAGTTTACTTGATGTCACATTGTAGGGCTGCTAGTACCAGGGCAGAAGAGAGCCTGGCTGGGCCTAGGTACTTTTCAAGGGGTGTGGCCTAACTACGGGAGTACTTTAGGCACCTCCCTGGCCACACTGCAGCCCATCACACAGCAGTGTTTGTTGTGTTGAGGAGAAGAGTTGCAGCTGCTGCTGCCAGCAAAGGAAGGGGTGGGGGACTTGGCCCTCACTCTGGGCCCCTCAATCAGGCCTGGGCCTAGGTAAATAGTACCTGCACCCCCCCTCCCCCCCTATCTTGGCTCCACTGGCCAGTACACATTATGTCACACAGTATCCCTAATTCACATTATGACAAACAGTGCCTCCTGTTCAAACTGTACCCGCCAGTTCAAATTATGCCATTTGGAGGATCTGGGGTGCCTCCAGGTGAGTAAGCTCTCTTTAGAAATATATGAATGTACAGATGTGCCCACTTACACCGTTTCTATTTTGTTTAATTTGGCACGCCATACATAACACGGCTATGCTTTTTTGGCGGGTAGCGTAATTTTTTTTGCCTTAATAAAATATGTATAAAGTAGCATATTAAAAAAGCCAATTAAGAAAAATCACAAGGCATAGCTAAATCTCTCAGTCTATGGCATGCCAAACCACACAATATATGGAATGATATAGGAAAGGTGTAGGTGGACATATCTGTATGTGCTTTTAGCATGTAGCACTACATAAATGTATGGCCCAAAGTGGGTGTTATTATCATGTAGTCTTAGGACCACCATATCAGAGAAGCCATGAAGTGTCTAGTGGCTTAACCATATCTTTGCAAATATATGTAACTGAGATCTCTGTATTTTTACTATTATATAGGAAGTAAATCTCATTTGCTGGTCCATATAGTGTGCTGGGGGATTTCTGTTTGTTTTTTCTTTACCTAACATCCATGTAGACATTTATAAAGCTGACATTCAGAACCTGTTGACATTCTGTCTTTGACATTTTGAATGTCAACATTTCATACTACACCCATAACAAACCTATTACTAGTTGTCGGGCCCGCCATCAGGGGGGTGTTGTGGGTATAGCTGACCCTGTCCCTGCCTCCTAACAGAAAGGAGAGGGCCCGGGCCGCTCATGCCGCCGTCCACCCGCCGTGATGCTCCGCCCACTTTTCATGACAGAATCCTGGCACTGTCACAGGAGAGGACGCTGCAAGCTTCTATTGTACACGTCTCTCCAAAAATGGCTGAGGCGGCGTCCATTTTTAGAGGGACATTTACAATAGTAACTTGCAGCGTACTCTCTCCCTCCTGTGACAGTACCGGATCTCGATCATGAAAAGGAGGTGGAGCTACACACAATCGAGGGGGTGGAGCTACACAGGACTAGGCTGCTTCCACATCTGCTACAGCTGCGATCATCCTGTGATAACTAAGTTGAGGGAGAGTGAGTGGGAGAGAGAAAGTGTGTGTATGTGTATGTATGTATGTATGTATGTATGTATGTATTGTCAAAGTCAGAAAAATATCACTCCACACGTTGCCATATTTGCACCTCATGCGAGTGCCTGCTGCACGTCCGTGAGCCCTCCCGTGCGTGCGCATACTCGCCTTTGGCGTGCACCCGCAGGCGCACGGTATGCGCATTTACGGTAGAGTTTATGTGCGCCTAGCGTGCAACTCAATCGTAACATATTTTTGCCATATAATGTATTTTGTAGATTATGGTCCCTTTGATAGAATCTGAAAGTTTGGTTAATATAGCATGTTCATAGACAAAGAGATCCCTCTTTGTTTGATACGAAGGGTCAGACAGGGGTTATACAGTGGTGTTTAGTATCCATCGGAAGAGTATTTAATTAGCAATATTCCGGTGTTGGTTTGAAGCGGATTAATCGCTCGTGCGAATAGTTATGGACATAAGAAGTTTATGGACATTTACTATATTTGCACTTTATTATCCATGCGGCGGGAAACCTAGTTTCCCACCCACCTGAGCAGTTGGAAATAGTCACAGCCCACCTGTATGAACCAACCTATGACCTTTTGTTATAATGCGAAGACGAATTCCGGTGTCCAATGAACAATAAGAATATAGGGACCATTGTACTGTATTGTGTGCAGTGTATATAAGGTTCACCGTCCCCAGACCGGCCAGTACTCTCTCTTCAACAGTTATCGCTGATAATTGGAGGACTGGATTCCGGTTGCGCCTGCGAGTGTTCCCCGTATGGTATGTTTCTCTGTTGCCACTTTGTTACCCGTATAATGTTAGCCATTCACACTTAGTCTATGTATTTGTAATTGCGATTATTCTCATTTGTGTATATTTCTGTCTAGTTATTCTGTTAGAATTATATGTTAGTTTGTAGTGTATGACTTGTAAACTGTTTTTCCCCTTTTCGATATAACTTAAAGATTGTTAGTAAAAGGTGTTGGATCCTTAGCATGGTATTTTGTGTTCATTATATTGCAGAGGGTAATAGGAGCGTCTCTATCGCTCAAACAGCTTTAGGGTAAACAAGGTTAAGCAGCGTTATATCGCTACAGTGTTTCAGTACAAGGTCTACAGTATAAGAATATCCTTTCTGTGTGTTACATTCAAAGTCTACTGATTGTTATCTTGTGAGCGTCTGCGCCGCTCGTGATCTCCTCGTGGTCTCGAGCGTCCGCTACGCTGATAGCGTAGCATTACGGTAGTCGCTTACCTATAGTGTGCCCGATACCAACAGCGTATTCTCGCGAGCGTTTGTGTCGCTCGAGCGGCTCGCTCCCGATACAGCGTCCGCTACGCTAAGAGCGTACCCTTACGGTACCTCGTGCGCCAATTGCGTACTGTGTCTCTTAATCTCTTTATAGTGTGATATATAGGATAAATATTAGACTTTATCAATTGGGGGCTCGTCCGTCCTCCACACATCCATCCGCACTAGCGAAAACAGACTTTATCTATCAGCAAAGGGCGGGAACGCAGTATCCTTTCGTATACAGTGGTGCTGACTAGATGAGCGTCTGTTACGCTACGCTGAAGGAGTGCTGGGGTGGAATCCGGAACCGGAGGTAAGAACAATACGCTATTATCTTTTAAAACTGTATCTGTTTCTGCATACGCACACACGCATGCACGCACACATCTACATAGTTGCAGCTCACTTTCTTGTTGCCATTAGAATTGATTATTAGACACGTGCTGAAGAAATCTGGTGCTATTTAGTTGAGATTAAAATAAGGACACGCACACAGCATAGCAAATACTGTGTGGTGTACGGTAAGCGATTTCTGTTGAATATTGTTTACATTGATAGAAGCGTGTTGATTGTGTCGCTGTGGGTATATCTGCAATTTGTGCATGTGTCTCGGACAACGTGCGAAAGCACGTACGTGACGCAAAGGCATACGCACGTGGCGTGTTTTACGCAACGGAGTGTACGGATACGCCCATTGAGACTTGAATCACACGATAACCTT
Organism: Pseudophryne corroboree; assembly: GCF_028390025.1. NCBI lineage: Eukaryota > Metazoa > Chordata > Amphibia > Anura > Myobatrachidae > Pseudophryne > Pseudophryne corroboree. The sequence continues at coordinate 184,804,604 of NC_086449.1, forward strand.
GTTTAGGGTGGCCGGTATAGTATAGCCACCTGATAATAGCACACGGTTGTTCAGTTTTTCCAAAAAGTATTAGTTAAAAGAAAACCTTTTTCTACTGCAAACCCAGGGATTGGACTCCTACCTGTATGAAAGGAATTTCTGTACAGAAAGATTAAAAGTGTATATGAGTTCATAGGAGTGAGAGTGGAACTTAAGGTATTATTTTTGTGAACCCACAAATCGGGATCCCGTCGGAGATCACATCAGGTGAGTGGACACTTGGTGGCGTGGGACTGGCTTGCCCGCGTTAACATTGTATAAGGTAAAGGAGCAAGTAGTTTCCGCAGACAAAAAGACTGCGAGGTATTTAAGCGCAGCCCGAGGGGTTTGGCGTAGCACCCATATAGTCAAGGTAAAGCTCCGGCTGAAGGTTTCGCAGCCTAAACAACCGATTCCATTGGTCGTAAAGCACATAAATATTTAGTTATTTATGCGCTGTGCGACTGGACCGCACGTAATTGTGTGCATTAGTTTGTTACCTTGGTACCCATCAACAATTTATTGTGGGATCATAAACGCTATTTGTACATTCTAACGTGATTTGTGTAGGTTTTTGTTATTTTAAGGGAGTTTCGCTGTTCACTAAGGAAATCTCCAACAACCAATACTTACTGGGGAGGGATCGCATACTCCCACGCGCCCCAGTAAATAGAGGTTACAAAAGATCCCACGGATTGGATAGGCCAATTGGGGCGCAGAGTGAGTGAAGGCACTAGTTGAACTTTCACCGTCGCCTTTACGCGGGCAAATTTTGGTCTGTTTGTAAGAATTAGCTAAGACAGCAATATCTACAAATGATGGGGGCCAGTTGTTCAAAGAAGGGACGTCCAAAAAGGGTTCACGTTGGTGGTTGCTGGCCCAAAGGGTCCGCACGGTATATAATGTGTGAAAAATACGGATCTCACACACAGGTATTATGCAACGAATGGGAACGTATGACAGAGGATGATGGGGAACAGTTTCCCCGGGTAGGCAGTCTGAACCCTGAGGTATTGCAGAATCTAAGAAAAAGGATAGGTCTAATAAAATCTGCAAAGCAGAGGATTAGACATTATGATTGTTTACTGATATGGCAACAGGAAAGCGAAATACAACAGGAACTAGCTCAAAAAGCAAATTCCCATCCTGGTAGAAATCTAATAGCAACGGCACCACCACCATATATAGTAGGGGACAAAGTGGCTGCAGAGAATGACATACGGGTGTGCAATAAGGATGCACTTAATCAATGTATTAATGATAAAATTAAGATAAAAGTAAATGCAAATGTTGATACTAACGCTAACCCATGCAAGTTGTATCCTATGTTAAACTTCCCCCAGGAATACGACCAAGAAGATGAGCCCACTACGATTTCAGCTCTCTCTCTAGCGGCCACCATAAGCGATACTTCAGTGGGCATCGCCCAACCAGTAAGATTGGCATCTAAAGCCCATAGCTCAGGGACAGGTGAGGTTGTGTCTACAGGTAAGTACGGCACTGTACAATATGCTGAAACTATTGCACCATACACTGAAGAATCAAACCAGAGTGAAGTAATTAATATTAACCCTGGTAGAGTAATAGCGGTCCCCAATGGTAAGACTGACACAAATGGAGCCACACCCATTAGGAATATTGCTATGCACTGTCCCTGGTCCCGAGCAGAATTAAGAACAATTTTGTCTGAATTTCCTGATCCCAGAAAAGATTTAGCCGCATGCCAGAGGTTCATTAAGGACCTAGGTAACTCCACTGAACCTAACAACAAAGATTGGCGGACACTACTGCGGGCATGTCTGCCCTCTAGTATTGATCCTGTAAAGTTTATAGCCGACTGTAAATTAGATGAGGAGGTACCCCTTACGGACGAATATAATCAAGACAATGTAACCAGAATCAATCTGCAGTTGGGAATATACTTCCCAGCTGTAGTAAAATGGAACAAAATATTCTCCATTAAACAAATGGAAGGGGAAACTGCCCCTGACTATTTCCACAGGGCATTGGAGGAAATGGCTAAATATACTGGGATCGTGGACATTGAGGCAAATGTACACCATAGAGAGGTAGCGGTGTCCGTCCTGATGGACGGTTTAAAGGAAGTATTAAGGAGTAGGGTACAAACTACTCAACCTAACTGGAGAGGTATGTCGGTGGCCGCCTTAAGAGAGACTGCTGTTGGGCACGACAGGAACATTACAAGACGCAGGGAGTCACAGAGTGATAGACTGATGGCAATAAGTATCCAGGCCCTAACAACAAGGCCGCCTCAGTCTCGATCACAGATCCCTGGTGGTAAGCCGCATGTGGTAAAATGTTACAATTGTAGCAGGGAAGGACATTTTGCACGTAACTGTACAAATAACTCACATAATGCACATAAAAACCCTAGACAACGACATGACATACGAAATTGGGATCAGGGACCGCAGAGACGGGGTTATGAGCCACATGCAGGGGAAACAAGAAGGTATCCCCCAAAAAGAGACTGGCAAGCCTCTGATAATACCCATTTACCCCCTTCACAGGTAATAGCTTCCACTGCAATGCAGGGAGGTCACCACACACCATAGGGGTGTGGCCACACCTGTAATCTGCAGCCAGTGAAATTAATTGCAAATCTTGGAAGTGAACCCGAGGTCACAATTGATGTAGCTGGTAAATCTCTAAATTTCCTTGTAGATACGGGGGCAGCCAAGTCAGTGATAAATTCGACCGTGGGCATTAGAACCACTGGTAAAACAATTCCAGCCATGGGAGTGACAGGAGTAGTACGACAATACCCTTTAAGCAAACCAACAGAGGTTACGATAGGGCCTTTGCATACCAAGCATTCTTTCCTGCTGGCTGCATCAGCTCCGACTAATCTCTTACGGAGAGATCTACTGTGCAAAATGGGATGCGTCATATACTGTACTCCTGAAGGTGTGTTTTTGGACATTCCCGAAAACCACGCTCAGGAAGCGCAAGATATGCTAGACTCCCCAACAAGATTAATGTCACACACTGTTATTGAAAATAGGTGTCCGTCCAAGATAGAAGAAATGACGTCCCAGGTACCAGATTCACTGTGGACCAAGGACGGACAAGACACTGGATTGATGGCAAATGTAGCCCCAGTAGTTGTGCAAGTAAAAGATGGTAGGATAGCTCCAAAAATCCCACAGTACCCTCTGAAGCCAGAGGTGGAGTTAGGAGTTTACCCTGTAATAGAGCGCTTGCTACAACAGGGCATTCTGGTAAGGACGTCCAGCACTGCCAATAGCCCCATCTTCCCTGTTAAAAAGAGTGGGGGGAGGGGTTACAGATTAGTGCAGGATCTAAGAGGGGTCAACAAAATAGTTGAGAGTCAATTCCCCGTAGTGCCAAATCCAGCTGTCATCCTTATGCAAATCCCTCCCACTGCCAAATTTTTCACTGTGATTGACCTCTGCTCCGCTTTCTTCTCGGTACCCCTGCATCCTGACAGTCAATATTTGTTTGCATTCACATACAGAGGAGTCCAATACACATGGACTCGCTTACCACAAGGTTTCATAAACAGTCCAAGTATCTTTTCACAGGCTTTGCATGATTGTTTACAGTCTTTCCAACCAGAGAGTGGATCAGTATTGATACAGTATGTGGATGATTTACTACTGTGTTCAGATTCATTGGAAGCATCCCTGAGAGATACGAAACAGCTCCTGTTTCATCTTTCAGACACAGGACACAAGGTTTCCAAAGACAAATTACAATTATGCCAGCCTAAAGTAAAATATCTGGGACACTGTCTAACACAAGGACTGAGACACCTGACCGCTGATAGAATTCAAGCAATTAGAGACATGACTCTGCCACAAACCCAGCAACAGATTAGAACGTTTTTAGGAATGTGTGGGTATTGCCGTAACTGGATCCCAGGGTTTTCCATTCTAGCATTACCTTTGCAGGAGATGGTTTCATCAAACAAACCTGATCGGATTTCGCATACAGACGAATCCGAGATGGCATTTGAGAGACTTAAACAGTGCCTAACGCAGGCACCAGCATTAGGTATGCCAGACTATGGGAAACCCTTTGAGCTGTACGGAACAGAAAGTGCTGGTTGCGCGGCAGGCGTACTAACCCAAAAGCACGGTGATGCCAGCAGGCCGGTAGCATACTACAGCGCTCAGCTAGATACGGTAGCGCGATCCCTCCCCACATGCTTGCGAAGTGTTGCAGCGATAGCATTGCTAGTTACAAAAAGCGAAGATGTAGTGCTAGGACACAACCTCACAATCCATACGCCACATGCAGTGTCAGCCTTGTTGAATTCTGCCCAAACCAGGCACGTCTCATCAGCGCGGTTTACAAGATGGGAATTGGCATTAATGGCCCCCGTAAACATCACCATAAGGAGATGCAGTGCATTAAATCCTGCAACATATCTCCCAGGTGTGCCTGGACAGGCACAAAGGGTGGAGGATGAGAGTGATGGGGAAGGAGGATTTAATACAAGGGATGACACACATGATTGTATGGAATATTTGACCCAAAATTTCACGGCAAGGCCTGACATCAGTGACAACCCACTGGAAGATGTAGATTTTACTTTCTACACTGACGGTAGTTGTCACAGACAGACGGACTCAGGAGACTTGTGTACTGGATACGCAGTCGTAGATGACCAAGGCACCATAGAAGCAGAACCGCTAGGCCCACCCCACTCAGCCCAGGTTGCTGAACTGGTTGCCCTAACCAGAGCATGTGAATTGGCTAAGGGCAAGTCAGCCAATATCTACACCGATTCTAGATACGCCTTTGGGGTAGTCCATGATTTCGGAGCCCTATGGTGCCTCAGAAATTTCATGACGGCAGCTGGTACACCGGTAGCGCATGCAGCTCACATCAAAAGGCTTCTAACAGCGATACAGGAACCTGACAGAGTGGCTGTTATCAAATGTAAAGCACATACATATAGCCAAGACCCAGTATCACTTGGTAACAGCCGAGCAGACGAAGCTGCTAAGTTAGCAGCCGGTACCCCCAGACAGACAGACATCACACAACTGATGGTATTCAATACTGTAAACACACAGAAATTGTGTGAAATGCAAAACTTGTGTTCCCCACAGGAAAAGGCAGTCTGGAGGTCAAAAGGATATAGCCAGGAGTCCTCAGGACTCTGGACAGATGGACAGGGTAAACCAGTGGCACCCAGAGCATACCTTCCATGTTTAGCTGAAGCAGCACATGGGCTGACTCATCTGGGCAAGGAGGGAATGTGCAAGTTGGTAAGAGCATATTGGTGCGCCCCAGGATTCTCATCCCATGCAGGTAAGAGAGCAATGTCATGCATTACCTGCTTGAGGAAGAACATCGGAAAGGCAATACCAACAGAACCATCTCATATCCCACCTACAGGCGGCCCTTTTCAGGTAATACAGATTGATTTCATACAATTACCCCCTTGTCGAAATTTGAAATATGTACTTGTTTGTATAGATGTGTTTTCAAATTGGGTCGAAGCATTTCCTGCGGCCACAAATACCGCTATGTTTACTGCTAAGAAAATTGTGCAGGAATTTGTGTGTAGATACGGTATCCCTAGAATAATTGAAAGTGATAGGGGTACCCATTTTACAGGTGATGTCTTTCAAGGAATGTGTAAGTTGATGGGAATTGATAGCAAGCTGCACACTCCGTACCGCCCCCAGGCGAGTGCGAAAGTAGAAAGAGTGAACAGCACTATTAAAAATAAATTGAGCAAAGTTATGGCAGAAACAGGATTGACATGGCCAGAAGCTTTGCCCATTGTGTTATACAGCATCAGAACCACTCCCAGGTCCCCTCTTAATCTGTCCCCTTTTGAAATTCTGTTTGGTCGACAACCGCATGTCATGATTAACCCTCAGGATGATTTGAAGTGTAACAATGAAGTGACTGTAAAGTATTTGGTTAAGATGAGTAAACAGCTAAAGAATCAGAATGATAATTTGAAGTTAGTGATTCCTGATCTGCCAGATAGTAATTGTCATGACATTGAACCTGGGGATTATGTAATGATACGGAATTTTCTACGCTCAGGTTGCCTTATTGACAGATGGGAAGGACCATACCAAGTCTTATTGATTAGCACGACAGCATTGAAGGTTGCCGAGATAGAGACTTGGGTTCATTCGTTCCATTGTAAGAAGGTTGCTGATCCAGAGAGGTCCCGTGATAAAGAACAGACGGTGGAGGAAGTTGTATCACTGGAGTGTCTGTTTCAGGAGGACTGAAACGGCACCTGAGCATTGAGAAAATAAGATCGGAGGCAGTTGTCGATCCCCTGTTCCCTTTTATTGTTTTTCTCCACTACCCATCCCATCCCCCTCAATTACTTCTTTCCCCATTCTCATTCTTCTCCATTTCCTCCTATAAGATGGACTTGCCCCAAGAGACTGTGATCCGGATTTTTCTGTTGACCATGATGTTGACCAGAGCAGTCTGTTCCGGCGAGAGTACCATGGAGGTCGAGAGAGGTTCTGGAATGGGTTCTGATGACAGAGATGGAGGCGTAGATTTCCAAGAACAACATAATCACCGAGTAAAGGCGAGTATCAGAAAACGATCTGGTAGCATTGACAATAGAAGAAATTGTGAAGGATTGTTAGCTGAAGAGAATTGTATCTGTAGACTCTGTGACAGTGTAGTTGAGGATGGGTGTATCAAGAAATGCCAATCCAGTTTTAATATCCACATGGACCGGCATCCATTGAGTGACTATCACTCCTTAGTGGGTAAAGTGTTAAATCAGACAGATTGTTGGGTATGCTCTCAAGTACCTCAAGGCCATAGCAAATCAGGATTAGTGCCCTTCCCGTTAACTATAGGGGAGGTACTTGAGCTAAGTGGTGGGAGGCCGGTGGACAGGAGGTTTAATATCTCCAGTCCTCCTAGTTTGAAGCTCCACCAATATCATGTGGATAGATCCCTAGTATGTTTTAACATTTCCAATCCCCGAAAGCCGGGAAATTGGGAAGTGTCATGGAATAACCAAACCATGACCTTTTCATACAGAGCCGATAGAATGCCAACAGATACAGAACTTATACGCCACATAGCCGGTAGTGGAAAATATTTCCGATATAGGTATACCCTAGGAAGTAGGACCATGAGAGTTGGAGAGGTATCACCAGGATACTGTGCACACATCGTACAAACCGATACGTGTACTAAACAGATGGGAGAATTAGGGTTAGGAAATTTCATATGGAAAATGTGTAATATGGTTATGTCCTACTCCGTCCCATATGTTCTCCCAGATGATGCATATTTCATATGCGGGAGGAAGGCGTATAAGTGGCTTGCCCCAAACTCAGAAGGGTTATGTTATATTGGAAAAGTACTGCCTGAGGTAATGACTGTATCACATACTAAAATGAAAGATATTCACCGCAGTGCCCAAGCTCCTTATACTCACACTCATTACGAGCACCTCGTTAAACGGCACCTGATAGAGAGAACAGAGCATCCGGCCTCTGACCTGATCAGTGAATCCACCGGGATTCAATTCCTAATCGCGTTAGATATCACTCGTACCGCCAGAGGAGTGATAAATTATAAATATATATCTGCGCTTGCAAATTTATTAGACAACATCACTGAAATGTATGATGACACATTCAGGTATACTGGAAGGGAGCTCCAAGCTTATAAAACAGAACTGGTTCAGCATAGGATGATTCTCAATTATCTCACAGCTGTGACGGGTGGGTATTGTGTCACCCTAGCAACTCAGTATGGAATAAAGTGCTGCACGTATATCACAAACAGCACCGAGGACCCGGTCGAGGTCATAGACCAAAAGATGGACGACATTCTCCAATTAAAGTGGGAATTCCGCAGGAGACACAATCTCACCCTTGCGGCTGTGGGTAATGAGCTGACCAGTTGGGTGTCATGGTTGAACCCACGAAATTGGTTCTCTGGTTTAGGAGAATGGACTCAAGGAATTATCATGGATGTAGGGAAATTCCTTTTGTGTGTTCTGGGTGTCAACATATTAGTCGGTCTGATATTTAGATGCGTTCGGGTTTTAACAAAGTGTAAACGTAGCGCCCGAGTGATGAGTTTAAGGAGTGAAGATACTGTAATAACAACGACTGATTTGATTTACGACCCAACGATAGAGACAATGTTGTGATGAAAATGTGATTCCACGGTCCGTTTCTTTCACCCGTTTCTCTTTTGTTTTCTCCAAGGTAAAAAGACCCGCTTGGAAGAGGATTTTGACAGCCTTGTATACAGACAACAGATGGACTAAAGAAGAAGTCTGACAACCTTGTACACAGACAACAGATGGACTATGCCATAGACCCCCTTATCCCTAGTCACGTTAATTTTACGCTAGCCCAACACTTTTTGTAAGTCTATGGACATTGACAAAGCTTTTGCTCGCACTTTGCAAAAGCCCAAGGAGACTACAGTCAACATGTACATCGAGACAAGACAAGACCTCAATCGGCAAATGTATATTAACCTCACATAGAATATCACTGCATTTACCATAATTGTTTCTTATCTTCATCTCTGCAACCTTCAGGTAATGACACACATAGTCGATAGGGAATACAGGCACAGATATCAGCACTCACATATTCCCCCATTCATGTATCATCAACTAAAATGTGCTCCCCTATTTTGTTGCAACCAAAAGCCGAAAAGAGCTCGGTAAAGTTTGACAGCCCATCCACAGACCCGTACCACGGGATAAGAAGGAATTCAAATGTATACTTCGCAATACCTCGAAGCTTGATTTAAAACACGTACGGCACGATGATACATGACCCCCCAAACATGGATTCATACACACATGCTTCTGCTATCTCACTAGGTCATACCCTTTTCCTACCTTCTCCTCTCCTCCCCTACCCAATCATAGAAATGTATTTACACATGACATATATTTTTCTCTTTTTGAAATGTTTTAGAAAGTGGCAGTTATTGGTGACTGCCAAAGGGTGGACTGTCAAAGTCAGAAAAATATCACTCCACACGTTGCCATATTTGCACCTCATGCGAGTGCCTGCTGCACGTCCATGAGCCCTCCCGTGCGTGCGCATACTCGCCTTTGGCGTGCACCCGCAGGCGCACGGTATGCGCATTTACGGTAGAGTTTATGTGCGCCTAGCGTGCGACTCAATCGTAACATATTTTAGCCATATAATGTATTTTTTAGATTATGGTCCCTTTGATAGAATCTGAAAGTTTGGTTAAAATAGCATGTTCATAGACAAAGAGATCCCTCTTTGTTTGATACGAAGGGTCAGACAGGGGTTATACAGTGGTGTTTAGTATCCATCGGAAGAGTATTTAATTAGCAATATTCCGGTGTTGGTTTGAAGTGGATTAATCGCTCGTGCGAATAGTTATGGACATAAGAAGTTTATGGACATTTACTATATTTGCACTTTATTATCCATGCGGCGGGAAACCTAGTTTCCCACCCACCTGAGCAGTTGGAAATAGTCACAGCCCACCTGTATGAACCAACCTATGACCTTTTGTTATAATGCGAAGACGAATTCCTGTGTCCAATGAACAATAAGAATATAGGGACCATTGTACTGTATTGTGTGCAGTGTATATAAGGTTCACCGTCCCCAGACTGGCCAGTACTCTCTCTTCAACAGTTATCACTGATAATTGGAGGACTGGATTCCGGTTGCGCCTGCGAGTGTTCCCCGTATGGTATGTTTCTCTGTTGCCACTTTGTTACCCGTATAATGTTAGCCATTCACACTTAGTCTATGTATTTGTAATTGCGATTATTCTCATTTGTGTATATTTCTGTCTAGTTATTCTGTTAGAATTATATGTTAGTTTGTAGTGTATGACTTGTAAACTGTTTTTCCCCTTTTCGATATAACTTAAAGATTGTTAGTAAAAGGTGTTGGATCCTTAGCACGGTATTTTGTGTTCATTATATTGCAGAGGGTAATAGGAGCGTCTCTATCGCTCAAACAGCTTTAGGGTAAACAAGGTTAAGCAGCGTTATATCGCTACAGTGTTTCAGTACAAGGTCTACAGTATAAGAATATCCTTTCTGTGTGTTACATTCAAAGTCTACTGATTGTTATCTTGTGAGCGTCTGCGCCGCTCGTGATCTCCTCGTGGTCTCGAGCGTCCGCTACGCTGATAGCGTAGCATTACGGTAGTCGCTTACCTATAGTGTGCCCGATACCAACAGCGTATTCTCGCGAGCGTTTGTGTCGCTCGAGAGGCTTGCTCCCGATACAGTGTCCGCTACGCTAAGAGCGTACCCTTACGGTACCTCGTGCGCCAATTGCGTACTGTGTCTCTTAACCTCTTTATAGTGTAATATATAGGATAAATATTAGACTTTATCAGTATGTAGGCTTTTTTAAAAGGGTTATGAAAATATTACAATATAGACTAACCCAGGACTTACCAGGACGAAAACAGACGGAAACAACCCACCGACAAAACAGAAAACATCGTCCCTTCCTTACATTCCCAATCATCTGTGTATTTCAGCGTATGTAAATATTTTACCAACTAAAATCCTCATGACCTCTAAGAACAAAATGCAACCAATTTGGTAGACAACTATATACATTGTGATTGTACATACCAGTTTGTCACTTTGCTCTATAATGCACAGTTAACATACAGCAGAACAACACCAGTAGGCACCTGCACTTTTAACTTGAACAAGTAAAAACTTACACTCTCAGCCTAGAAAACACTGATTTCATCTCAAACTAACTATGTTCCACAAATTGATTTTCTGCATTGCTCTTCATGGAGTATTCATAAAGGCCATTGCATCAATCAGTCTCCCAGCAACTCACCCCTCTGTACATGTTGCCCCCTCAATTCTACACTCCCCTCTTATTAGCACTCATGAGCTTTTTACTTCCCTATACTCATTGACAATAACATCTACAACCTCTCACCATAAAAAACTTTCACAAACCTCTGACACCCACATTTATCTCTCTCTTCTGCTTCTGATAGCTGGTGACATTTCACCAAATCCAGGACCCAGCCACTTGCATCACTCACATTCACCTGATTCACAGCAACATAGAAATCCAGCTAACCTCATAAACATCACATGTCTTCCATCACCCTCCAGATCACTAAAATGTGCCTTATGGAATGCACGCTCTGTTTGTAACAAATTAACATCCATTCATGACCTTTTCATATCTAACAACATCAATCTGCTGGCTATAACAGAAACCTGGCTCACACAATCTGACACAGCCTCCCCTGCAGCTCTGGCACATGGTGGTCTCCACTTTACACACACCTCCAGACCCGATAACCATAAAGGAGGAGGAGTTGGACTTTTACTTTCCCAATCTTTGGCATATACTGTTCTACCACAGGTTCCATCACTCACATTTACATCATTTGAAGTACATTCCATTAGGGTTTACTCTCCTTTCTCTCTGCGTGTTGCAGCTATCTACCGCCCACCTGGGCATCCAAAACAATTTTTGGAAGATTTTTCTGCCTGGCTCCCTCACTTCCTATCCTGTGACATCTCCACCATTATCATGGGTGATTTCAATATTGCTATTGATTGTCCAAAATCTGCTGCGCATGCCTCCAAACTACTCTCTCTAACCTCCTCTCTTGGCCTCTCCCAATGGACTGACTCCTCTACTCATCAGGCGGGCCACTGCCTTGATCTAGTATTCACCAGACTATGCTCCATTGCTGAACTCACTAACACTCCTTTCCCCCTCTCAGATCACAACCTTATCACCTGCATGCTTTCCTCTGTTAATTCAAACCCTGTGTTGCGGAAGTTCACCAATCTTCCTCAAACTCGCAGAAATATTAACACAATTAATCTTCAAGAACTTTCCACTTCACTCCAACAACTGCTTTCACCTATTTCTGCATTCACCTCTCCTGAGATGGCTGTATCACACCTTAATGAGACTCTAGAACTAGCCCTTGATGAAGTGGCTCCAGCTACCCATCACACTCCACGTAGGCCTAGATGTCAACCATGGCACTCCAAATTAACAAGACAACTACAAAAACTCACATGAAAACTTGAACGTCAGTGGCGTAAATCTCGTATTTCAAGTGACTTCCTCACATATAAGACAGTCTACCATTCTTATAAAAATGCCCTGGACACTGCCAAACAAACATATTTCCAAACTCTTATCTCTGCTCAAGCCTCTAACCCCAAACGACTCTTTAATACATTTAAATCACTTCTGAATCCTCCCGCACCTACCCCACCAGCCACTATCAAGGCACAGGATCTTGCTTCCTACTTCAAGGAGAAGATTGCTAAGATCCGAGATGAAATGGTATGCTCTTCGGCAGCCAGTGACCTACTCCGTTCTTTACCTGAACCCACTGGCACTCTTTCTTCATTTGATCCCACAAATGAAGAAGAAGTATCATCACTCTTCTCATCCTGCTTCTCTACTACCTCTCCTCTTGATCCTTTACCCTCACAAATAAGTAAAGCTCTGTCTCTGGTGCTCATCCCTACCTTAACTAACATCTGTAATCTCTCTCTCTCTACTGGTATTTTTCCTTCACTCTTCAAGCATGCAGTGATTACTCCCATTTTAAAAAAACAAAATTCTGACCCTAATGCTCTCTCAAACTACCGCCCTATCTCTCAGCTCCCTTGTCTCTCTAAGCTACTTGAGAGACTTGCCTACACTCGACTCACACACTTTCTTAACTCATACACTTTGTTGGACCCACTTCAGTCAGGCTTCCGTTCCCAACATTCCACAGAGACGGCACTGACTAAAGTGGTTAATGATTTGGTCACTATGAAGTCTAAAGGCCACTACTCACTACTTATTCTTCTAGACCTATCTGCTGCATTTGACACTGTAGACCACTCTCTTCTCATACAGACACTACAATCCCTAGGTCTTAAAGACACAGCCCTTTCTTGGTTCCTATCGTACCTATCTAATCGCTCCTTCAGTGTTCGCTTCTCTGAATCTACCTCCTCTTCGCTACCTCTTTCAGTTGGAGTACCGCAAGGCTCAGTCTTGGGTCCTCTGCTTTTCTCTATCTATACCTCATCTCTTGGTAAACTAATCAGCTCTTTTGGTTTTCAGTATCATCTGTACGCAGATGATACTCAAATCTACCTATCCTCCCCTGACTTGTCCCTATCTGTACTGGACCGTGTCACTGAATGCCTTTCTGCCATCTCATCCTGGATGACATCTCGCCACCTCAAACTTAATATTTCAAAGACAGAGTTAATTTTATTTGCACCGGCCAATAGTAGGTACCAACCTGATATCTCTATCACTGTTGAAAACTCGACTATCTACCCTACCCCACAAGCTCGCTGCCTAGGTGTCATCCTTGACTCTGATCTGTCCTTTGTTCCCCACATTCAATCTGTCTCAAGATCATGTTACATGCATCTAAAAAACATATCCAAAATACGACCATACCTTACACAAGACACTGTTAAAACTCTAATCCACGCTCTCATTATCTCCCGCATTGATTATTGCAATAGTGTCCTAACTGGTCTTCCCAAAACGAAACTCTCACCACTACAATCCATTCTGAATGCAGCGGCGAGGCTTATCTTCCTCGCTAGACGTTCATCGTCTGCAGATCCACTCTGTCAGTCCCTCCATTGGTTACCTGTACTCTACCGCATTCAATATAAAATACTTTTACTCACACACAAGGCCATTAACCAAACTACACCAACGTACATCACTTCGCTTATCACAAAATATCTCCCAACCCGACCTCTTCGCTCTTCACAAGACCTGCGTCTCTCATCCACACTCATTACTCGCTCCCACTCACGACTGCAGGACTTTCATCGGGCTGCACCCACTCTGTGGAATGCCCTACCATGCACAATAAGACTCTCCTCTAGTCTCCAAACCTTCAAGCGTTCCCTCAAAACTCACCTCTTTAGGCAAGCGTATCAAATTCCTGAACCGCCCACATAACTTTCATAAACCTTCCTATCAAATTACATCCACTCTGTACAGTCCACACATATCCTCACATGTCTGTTCATTCTATGCAATAGATAGCACCTTTCCTTGTGTACATATGCCTATTTCCCTATAGATTGTAAGCTTGCGAGCAGGGCCTTCCTACCTCTGACTGTTATCACCCAGTTTGTTATTGTTATTTCAAATTGTAAAGCGCAACGGAATTTGCTGCGCTATATAAGAAACTGTTAGTAAATAATAATAATAAAATGTATGTATGTATGTATGTACAGTATGAGTGTGTATATATATATATATATATATATATATATATATAAATATACATATATTTATTCTTTATGATTTTATATATATATATATATATATATATATATATATATATACATGTATATATTTATTTTAGTTTTTTCTTTTATTAATTATTATTATTTATTTATTTATTATTATTATTATTATTATTATTTTTTTTGGGGGGGGGGGGGGGGGGGCTGCTTGTTTTGTGAGTCCCGGGACCCAGATTTTCTGATGGCAGCCCTGCTAGTTGTATGCAGCATCTACATCTAGACTGTAGTATTTCAACATTGTCTTGGCCCAAGGTATTTACAAGTTAAAAGCTAAAGGACATGCTGCATTTTCCAATCTGATATGAAAAAAAACTGATTTCCCACATAAGAGGTTGTGAAAATGTATGATTCAAAATGTAAAATTACCTTGAAATTCTGAGTTTTAAGCATATTTTTCAAATAGGAGAATCCTAGCCTGGGAAAGCAGCCCAGTGGTCTTACAGGACAAGTGGTATAATATCTCCTATAGTCATGGCTGACAGCTGTACTATATATTAATTCTCACTACAAAATAATCTCTGCAAAACGTTACTGCAGTTTCACTGGCGTGTGTCGGAACGGTAATCACAATATGTCAACAGTCTACTGTCACACAGAATGTACAGATTGCTCTGCTACTCAGATGTTCACTATTGAAACAGTTTACATTACAAAGCGTGGACTGGAAAAACTGACTTGGGAACAATGGGGGTCATTCCGAATTGTTCGCTCGCTAGCAGATTTTAGCAGCATTGCACACGCTAGGCCGCCGCCCTCTGGGAGTGTATCATAGCTTAGCAGAATTGCGAACGAAAGATTAGCAGAATTGCGAATAGAAAATTCTTAGCAGTTTCTGAGTAGCTCGAGACTTACTCCTACACTGCGATCAGCTCAGCCCGTTTCGTTCCTGGTTTGACGTCACAAACACGCCCTGCGCTCGGCCAGCCACTCCCCCGTTTATCCAGACACTCCCGCGTTTTATCCTGGCACGCCTGCATTTTTCCCGCACACTCCCAGAAAACGGTCAGTTTCCGCCCAGAAATGTCCACTTCCTGTCAATCACACTCCGATCACTTCAACAATTAAAATTCTTCGTTCAGACGTGAGTAAATCTACTAAGTTTTGAGCTAAAATACTTAGCTAATGCGCACTGCGTACCATGCGCATGCGCATTTTTGCCTTAATCGCTCCATTGCAAAAATCGGCAACGAGCGAACAACTCGGAATGACCCCCCTATGTCCGCTGTCTGCATATCACAAAGCCCAAGTTAAAACTGAGAATCACAAACAGCTTTTCTCACCAATCATGTCAGCAAGATGAAGCAGTGAATGGTGGTCAGGTGATAATAATAGACTGAAAGAGTATTGTATACGCCAAGCCTACCAAATATGATATGAAATGAAGCAGGATATTGGAATGCCATCGCATTAGCTATATCTGAACCCCACTCCCCCATCTACTAGTTCAGGCCTGGCCAACCTGTGGCTCTCCAGATGTTGTGAAACTACACATCCCAGCATGCCCTTCCACAGTTTTAGCATTCCCTAATAGCAAAACTATGGCAAGGCATGATGAGACTTGTAGTTTTACAACAGCTGGAGAGCAACAGGATGGCCAGGCCTGTGCTAGTTGACACTTTCGGTAGGTGTGAGTCTCTGAGCTCTTAAACATTTAAACTTTAAACTACTGCTGATCTCTAGTTCGCATTTTCCCCCCCAAAATGTCAGTATCCTTGTATCTGAGAATACTCCACTTGGTATCCTTTTTCCATACCATACCTGTAGATAATAATTTCATTTAGTTTTTAGGATTATATACACTAAGGGGGCTGATAGCGAGGTTCAGCAAACAGTAGAGATGAGCGGGTTCGGTTCCTCGGAATCCGAATGCCCCCAAACTTCACCCATTTTACATGGGTCCGAGGCATACTCGGATTCTCCCGTATGGCTCGGTTAACCCGAGCGCGCCCGAACGTCATCATCCCGCTGTCGGATTCTCGCGAGATTCGGATTCTATATAAGGAGCTGCGCGTCGCCGCCATTTTTCACTCGTGCATTGGAAAAGATAGTGAGAGGACGTGGCTGGCGTCCTTTCACTTTGTTTCAGGGGGCTGCATATCTTTATTCTGGGGACCAGCAGTATTATAGGAGGAGTACAGTGCAGAGTTTTGCTGACCAGTGACCACCAGTATTATACGTTGTCTGCCTGAAAAACGCTCCATATCTGTGCTCAGTGTGCTGCATATATCTGTGCTCACACTGCTTTATTGTGGGGACTGGGGACCAGCAGTATTATATAGGAGGAATACAGTGCAGAGTTTTGCTGACCAGTGACCACCAGTATACGTTGTCTGCCTGAAAAACGCTCCATATCTGTGCTCAGTGTGCTGCATTTTCTGTGCTCACATTGCTTTATTGTGGGGACTGGGGACCAGCAGTATTATATAGGAGGAGTACAGTGCAGAGTTTTGCTGACCAGTGACCACCAGTATACGTTGTCTGCCTGAAAAACGCTCCATTCTGTGCTCAGTGTGCTGCATATATCTGTGCTCACACTGCTTTATTGTGGGGACTGGGGACCAGCAGTATTAGGAGGAGTACAGTGCAGAGTATTGCTGACCAGTGACCACCAGTATTATACGTTGTCTGCCTGAAAAACGCTCCATATCTGTGCTCTGTGTGCTGCATATATCTGTGCTCACGCTGCTTTATTGTGGGGACTGGGGACCAGCAGTATTATATAGGAGGAGTACAGTGCAGAGTTTTGCTGACCAGTGACCACCAGTATTATACGTTCTCTGCTTGAAAAACGCTACATATCTGTGCTCAGTGTGCTGCATATATCTGTGCTCACACTGCTTTATTGTGGGGACTGGGGACTAGCAGTATTAGGAGGAGTACAGTGCAGAGTTTTGCTGACCAGTGACCACCAGTATTATACGTTCTCTGCCTGAAAAACGCTCCATATCTGTGCTCAGTGTGCTGCATATATCTGTGCTCATGCTGCTTTATTGTTGGGACTGGGGACCAGCAGTATTATATAGGAGGAGTACAGTGCAGAGTTTTGCTGACCGGTGACCACCAGTATTATACGTTCTCTGCCTGAAAAACGCTCCATATCTGTGCTGCATTGTAGTATATAGTAGGAGTACAGTGCATAATTTTGTTGACAACCAGTATATAATATATAGGAGTACGGTACAGAAGGCCACTGCTCTACCTACCTCTGTGTCGTCAAGTATACTATCCATCCATACCTGTGGTGCATTACAGTTTTGCACAGTTTGCTGACCACCAGTATATAATATATAGCAGTACGGTACAGTAGGCCACTGCTCTACCTACCTCTGTGTCGTCAAGTATACTATCCATCCATACCTGTGGTGCATTTCAGTTTTGCACAGTTTGCTGACAACCAGTATATAATATATAGCAGTACGGTACAGTAGGCCACTGCTCTACCTACCTCTGTGTCGTCAAGTATACTATCCATCCATACCTGTGGTGCATTTCAGTTTTGCACAGTTTGCTGACCACCAGTATATAATATATAGCATTACGGTACAGTAGGCCACTGCTCTACCTACCTCTTTGTCGTCAAGTATACTATCCATCCATACCTGTGGTGCATTTCAGTTGTGCGCAGTATATATACTAGTAGGCCACTGCTATTGATACTGGCATATAATTCCACATCATTAAAAAATGGAGAACAAAAATGTGGAGGGTAAAATAGGGAAAGATCAAGATCCACTTCCACCTCGTGCTGAAGCTGCTGCCACTAGTCATGGCCGAGACGATGAAATGCCATCAACGTCGTCTGCCAAGGCCGATGCCCAATGTCATAGTAGAGAGCATGTAAAATCCAAAACACAAAAGTTCAGTAAAATGACCCAAAAATCAAAATTAAAAGCGTCTGAGGAGAAGCGTAAACTTGCCAATATGCAATTTACGACACGGAGTGGCAAGGAACGGCTGAGGCCCTGGCCTATGTTCATGGCTAGTGGTTCAGCTTCACATGAGGATGGAAGCACTCATCCTCTCGCTAGAAAAATGAAAAGACTTAAGCTGGCAAAAGCACAGCAAAGAACTGTGCGTTCTTCTAAATCACAAATCCCCAAGGAGAGTCCAATTGTGTCGGCTGCGATGCCTGACCTTCCCAACACTGGCCCCCTGCAAGTGCTGGAAGGAGCACCCGCAGTCCAGTTCCTGATAGTCAAATTGATGATGTCACTGTTGAAGTACACCAGGATGAGGATATGGGTGTTGCTGGCGCTGAGGAGGAAATTGACAAGGAGGATTCTGATGGTGAGGTGGTTTGTTTAAGTCAGGCACCCGGGGAGACACCTGTTGTCCGTGGGACGAATATGGCCATTGACATGCCTGGTCAAATTACAAAAAAAATCACCTCTTCGGTGTGGAATTATTTTAACAGAAATGCGGATAACAGGTGTCAAGCCGTGTGTTGCCTTTGTCAAGCTGTAATAAGTAGGGGTAAGGACGTTAACCACCTCGGAACATCCTCCCTTTTACGTCACCTGCAGCGCATTCATCATAAGTCAGTGACAAGTTCAAAAACTTTGGATGACAGAGGAAGCAGTCCACTGACCACTAAATCCCTTCCTCTTGTAACCAAGCTCCTGCAAACCACACCACCAACTCCCTCAGTGTCAATTTCCACCTTACATAGGAAAGCCAATAGTCCTGCAGGCCATGTCACTGGCAAGTCTGACGAGTCCTCTCCTGCCTGGGATTCCTCCGATGCATCCTTGAGTGTAACGCTGCTGTTGTTGCTGCTGGGAGTCGATCGTCATCCCAGAAGGGAAGTCGGAAGACCACTTGTACTACTTCCAGTAAGCAATTGACTGTCCAACAGTCCTTTGCGAGGAAGATTAAATATCACAGCAGTCATCCTGCTGCAAAGCGGATTACTCAGGCCTTGGCAGTCTGGGCGGTGAGAAACGTGTTTCCGGTATCCACCGTTAATTCACAGGCAACTACAGACTTGATTGAGATACTGTGTCCCCGGTACCAAATACCATCTAGGTTCCATTTCTCTAGGCAGGCGATACCGAAAATGTACACAGACCTCAGAAAAAGAGTCACCAGTGTCCTAAAAAATGCAGTTGTACCCAATGTCCACTTAACCACGGACATGTGGACAAGTGGAGCAGAGCAGACTCAGGACTATATGACTGTGACAGCCCACTGGGTAGATGTATTGCCTCCCGCAGCAAGAACAGCAGCGGCGGCACCAGTAGCAGCATCTCGCAAACGCCAACTCGTTCCTAGGCAGGCTACGCTTTGTATCACCGCTTTCCAGAATAGGCACACAGCTGACAACCTCTTACGGAAACTGAGGAACATCATCGCAGAATGGCTTACCCCAAATGGACTCTCCTGGGGATTTGTGACATCGGACACCAGCAATATTGTGCGTGCATTACATCTGGGCAAATTCCAGCACGTCCCATGTTTTGCACATACATTGAATTTTGTTGTGCAGAATTATTTAAAAAACGACATGGGCTTGCAAGAGATGCTGTCGGTGGCCCGAAGAATTGCGGGCCACTTTCGGAATTCAGCCACCGCGTGCCGAAGACTGGAGCACCAGCAAACACTCCTGAACCTGCTCTGCCATCACCTGAAGCAAGAGGTGGTAACGAGGTGGAATTCAACCCTCTATATACTTCAGAGGATGGAGGAGCAGCAAAAGGCCATTCAAGCCTATACATCTGCCTATGATATAGGCAAAGGAGGGGGAATGCACCTGACTCAAGCGCAGTGGAGAATGATTTCAACGTTGTGCAAGGTTCTGCAACCCTTTGAACTTGCCACACGTGAAGTCAGTTCAGACACTGCCAGCCTGAGTCAGGTCATTCCCCTCATCAGGCTTTTGCAGAAGAAGCTGGAGACATTGAAGGAGGAGCGATTCCGCTAGGCATGTGGGACTTGTGGATGGAGCCCTTAATTAGTTTAACCAGGATTCACGGGTGGTCAATCTGTTGAAATCAGAGCACTACATTTTGGCCACCGTGCTCGATTCTAGATTTAAAACCTACGTTGTATCTCTCTCTTTCCGGCAGACACAAGTCTGCAGAGGTTCAAAGACCTGCTGGTGAGAAAATGGTCAAGTCAAGCGGAACGTGACCCGTCAACATCTCCTCCTTCACATTCTCCCGCAACTGTGGGTGCGAGGAAAAGGCTAAGAATTCCGAGCCCACCCGCTGGCGGTGATGCAGGGCAGTCTGGAGCGAGTGCTGACATCTGGTCCGGACTGAAGGACCTGCCAACGATTACTGACATGTCGTCTACTGTCACTGCATATGATTCTGTCACCATTGAAAGAATGGTGGAGGATTATATGAGTGACCGCATCCAAGTAGGCACGTCAGACAGTCCGTACGTATACTGGCAGGAAAAAGAGGCAATTTGGAGGCCCTTGCAGAAACTGGCTTTATTTTACCTAAGTTGCCCACCCTCCAGTGTGTACTCCGAAAGAGTGTTTAGTGCAGCCGCTCACCTTGTCAGCAATCGGCGTACGAGGTTACATCCAGAAAATGTGGAGAAGATGATGTTCATCAAAATGAATTATAATCAATTCCTCTGTGGAGACATTCACCAGCAATTGCCTCCAGAAAGTACACAGGGACCTGAGATGGTGGATTCCAGTGGGGACGAATTAATAATCTGTGAGGAGGGGGATGTACACAGTCAAAGGGGTGAGGAATCGGACGATGAGGAGGAGGTGGACATCTTGCCTCTGTAGAGCCAGTTTGTGCAAGGAGAGATTGATTGCTTCTTTTTTGGTGGGGGCCCAAACCAACCAGTCATTTCAGTCACAGTTGTGTGGCAGACCCTGTCGCTGAAATGATGGGTTTGTTAAAGTGTGCATGTCCTGTTTATACAACATAAGGGTGGGTGGGAGGGCCCAAGGACAATTCCATCTTGCACCTATTTTTTCTTTCCTTTTTCTTTGCATCATGTGCTGTTTGGGGACTATTTTTTTGAAGTACCATCCTGCCTGACACTGCAGTGCCACTCCTAGGTAGGCCAGGTGTTTGTGTCGGCCACTTGTGTCGCTTAGCTTATCCATCCAGCGACCTTGGTGCACCTCTTTTTTTCTTTGCATCATGTGCTGTTTGGGGACTATTTTTTTGAAGTGCCATCCTGCCTGACACTGCAGTGCCACTCCTAGATGGGCCAGGTGTTTGTGTCGGCCACTTGGGTCGCTTAGCTTAGTCATCCAGCGACCTCGGTGGAAATTTTAGGATTAAAAATAATGTTGTGAGGTGTGAGGTGTTCAGAATAAACTGAAAATTAGTGGAAATTATGGTTATTGAGGTTAATAATACTATGGGATCAAAATGACCCCCAAATTCTATGATTTAGGCTGTTTTTGAGGGTTTTTTGTAAAAAACACCCGAATCCAAAACACACCCGAATCCGACAAAAAATTTTCAGGGAGGTTTTGCCAAAACGCGTCCGCATCCAAAACATGGCCGCGGAACCAAATCCAAAACCAAAACACAAAACCCGAAAAATGTCCGGTGCACATCACCAGCAAACAGTACAGTACACGCGCAGCAGTGATTTTATGCATTTTTCTGTATATCCATCCGATTCTGAGTCAGGTGGCCCGCATGTTATGCCTGTGCCAGAACACAGAGGCCCTGCTGGTGAACTGATTAATTAGTGGCAGCTGGTTTCTACTCTGATGATCCAGCTGCCAGTGTCTGAGCTGCAGTACCCAAATACTGCCTCTCCTCCCTGAGACCCTGCCCCAACACCAAAAGTCCCCATCCCCTCCTCTCCTCCACCCTATCTGTAAATCAGAGGGTGCTGCCTCCTATACATGCATATAACCCTACCCCATCACCTTGAGTATCTGCCCCTTCTCTCTTGTAGGCTAGCTTGCATGGCTCGACAGTATATTCCACCTAGAGCATTGTATATTCCTCACCAGTGGTGTTGAGGGAGAGGGAAGGGGGGGGGTACAGATTACCTGGGCCCGGGCATGCCAGTGGGCCCAGGCCAGAGCACACCAGTAGCTTTTTTTGGGGGGTATTTTTTTATTTCTTTTTTATAAATCAGTGTGTGGACTGGTGGCTTATTGGGCCACCGGGAGGAGGGATGTAGGGATGTATGTGTGTATCACCTGGCTGTTTGTCCCTTGTTGTGGACGTCCCTCACAGCCACTTACAGCCACCACACCGCTGCTAGGATCTTGTGAGATGATGACATCATCATTTCGCAAGTCAATCTCTGCAGCCGCCTCTCTGGACGCCCTGTCCAAAATCAGCAGGCTTCAGGTGGCGGGCAGGGACTGGGAGGGGCAGGCATACAGCTGGCTGGGCATGGCCCGTGGGTTTAAGAATTGGTGCAGCTCAGCTCAGTTGTAAGAATCAGCAGCAGGGCTGGTCATCTCGTTGGGAGCTAACCTGTTAGGGTGCAACACTGTGAGTTGAGAACTGTGACTGTGAGTGACAGACACATCACTGTAGTGCTGCAGGCAGCTACTCACAATTTGTTAATTCTATATAAATGTTATATAATACATGCATCCATACATTACCATATGTGTTAGAGAGAGATCTATATATATTTATATATAGATATATACATTATACCTGTATATGTATTATATAATATACTGTGGCCACACCCACTCGGGGGGGGGGGGGGGGTTGTTGTACCTGGGATTTCTCTTGGCAGCCCTGTTCCTCACATAGCATTGCAGATGTGGCAGGACAGTCTGGAGCATTGTGGGGACCAGGCAGATCCTCCCTCTGGACAGGTAAGTGCCAGTGTAGGTGGGAAAATGTTTTAATGTTATCTGGGTGTGGGGTAGTGTTTATTTATAGAACAGTGGGGAGCGGTGTATTATTTTTTGTTGTTGTTGGGGGGGGGGTTGTGTTTGTTTTAATTAGAGATGAGTGGGTTCGGTTCTCCGAGATCCGAACCCCCCGAACTTCACCTATTTTACACGGTTCCGAGGCAGCCTCGGATCTTCCCGCCTTGCTCGGTTAACCAGAATGCGCCTGAACGTCATCATCCCGCTGTCGGATTCTCGCGAGATTCGTATTCTATATAAGGAGCCGTGCGTCGCCGCCATTTTCACCCGTGCTTTGGAGATTGAACGGAGAGGACATGGCTGTGTTCTCTCCCTGACAAGCTCCGTAATCTGTGCTCAGTGTGCTGAAAATATCTGTGCTCAGTGTGCTGCAAATAATCTGTGCTCAGTGTGCTGAAAATATCTACGTTCTCTGCCTGAAAACGCTCCATATCTGTGCTCAGTGTGCTGCAAATATCTGATCAGTGTGCTGCATTGTGGGGACTGGGGACCACCAGTATATAATATATTCCTTTGTAAATGTGACCAACGCTCTACTTATATAAGTAATACTGGGGTGGCAGCAGTACGTGTGAGAGGCTAAACCCAGAAACCTCCAGTATTAAAGTTCAGAAAAGATTTACACAACTGCGCCTGCTTGCAAAGTAAAATGTCAGAGATAATTTGTTTAAGTGAAAAAAACACGGAATATTGTGTAGTATGAAAAAAACTGACGTTTATTTATATAAATAATATAAGGTCAAAAATTTGCTTTTTCCCAAATATGTAAAAAATATAATCATAAATTTGGGCAAAGGATATTGATAAGATGTAAACTTGAAGAAATGTGAATAAAAAATTAATATATATATATATATATATATATAATAGAAAAAAGAAAAAAAGAAAAAAATCATGAAAAATAAAAATAGAAATAAAAATAAAAAAATGTGGAAATGGAAAAAAGTTGAAAAAATAAGTCCCAAATGTCTGGTGTACACAGAGTGTGGCGTCCCACCTCTTTTCCACCTATATGTTGTTTTGGATTATCTGGTATCACAGTATAAATTGGTATTTCTGGATTTGAACGGAAAGTTAAATTCCAAGGTTAGTTACAGTTCGCTGCGGGGTACCCCAATCTGGACAGTGGTGGGATGAGGTGATCAGGGAGAAGGTAATAATAAATAGCCCCGGACTCCCCGCTAACCTCCTCCGTCTTGTGCAGCAGGAGACGTCCGCAAATACAGACGTCTGCCAGTGATCAAAACCGGAGGGACGCGGTCATGCCTCTGGGGGGAAGGTATCACCGACTTCGGGACCCACAAGGGGACTGTCCGCCGTGAACCTTCCCTCCTACGGGGTGGATTACCTTTTCTCCTGCGCTCGATCCCGTCACACACTTCCACTCCTTTCTTCTGTCTTCTCCCAGCCTGACGATCGGTGCTCCGCTCGCAGGTCTGTGTCCTCTCGGCCGTGCGGCTCCGTTTCTCCTCCACAACGGGTCTTGTGAATCAATTTGTTCCGTCCAGATCTATTTCAAAATAATGTTATTTTCTATAAATAATAAAGAGAGTAGTGATGCAGTGTTCAGTTCCTTCTCCAACGCGTATCGACCCGTTTGGGTCTTCCTCAGGGAGTCCTTATTCACCATCTTTGTTGAGGGCTTTTTATGCCCATAATTGATTGTGTCATCCAAAATAGGTGTGTCCTTAATTCCTCTGTGTAAGTTGAATGGATACAATGTGTCTTTGGATTTACAAGCATGATTACACAGAAATGTATAGGAAAAACGATGATTGCTTTTTGCGGCTTTGTGCAAAAACAAGGAAAACAACTAATGATATATATAAAATAAACATCTTGTGTATTCTTCTTATGTTGATTTTGCAAATAATAAAGTTTAATAGTAGAAACGAAAATTGCATACAAAACTATTTTTATTTGTTTGTTTTTAGAAAGGGTTGATTCAGCAGTATGTACCCAGTCTAACAGAATTAATTTTTGATTTTTTATGCTGATATGTTTTATCAGTTTTATTGCGGGAAAAATAAATGAACTATATTGTTTTATTAACTTCCTTTGAGAGTTATTAGTATAATAGAATATACAGCTGAGAGTGAAAAATGCTGTTTCCCAATGATTATACCCAATTTTTGTGTGTTATTTAATGGTTATGAGTGATTGCTGATTGTTTAAAAATAGGTAAATGAGCTGAGGTTATTACAAAAAACCTTTACATGATATAACGGATTGTATTGTTTTGAGTCTTATCATATGTGGTTTGTACACTAGAATATATTCACGGTGGTATGAGATGTGAACCTGATGTTTTGTAATGTCATGCTAGCCTTTAAAATAAAACTAAAACAGAATTTGGGCTCTGAATATCCATCAGTTCATCACTATTGACCTCACTTCATTGTCTAAATTCAAACCTTGTGGTCTCAGTGTTTTTAGCGTGTACATCCATCTTAATTCCTCTTTGTTTATTTTTTTCAAAAAGTCTCCTCCTCTCCAATTTGGTGGTACTAACTTAATTCCCAGTATCTTCAAACCTGTCGAGTTGCTGTCGTGTAGTTCTTTAAAATGCTGTGATAAATTGTGTGTCTCTAAACCATGTTTGATATTTCTGACATGTTCAGCTATTCTCGTTTTAAGGGGTCTTGTTGTTCTCCCTACATACTGTAGTTTGCACGGGCATTCGGCTAGGTAGATCACCCCTTTGCTGTGGCATGAAATGTGTTCTTGTATATCAAAAGCTTCTCCTGTTTTGTTGGAAATAAAGTTGGTGACCCTTTTGGTGCTCACTTTGTGTGTTCTACAGTAGTTGCAGGTGCCACAATGAAAAAAACCTTTGTTGAGTTTCTGTCCTATCATGGTAGTCTGTATTTTTTCTATTTTTCTAAGGTGACTATGTGACAATCTTGATTTTAAGTCTGGTGCTCTTTTGTAGATAACTTTTGGCCTCGATGGGAGTTTGTCTGCTAAGATGTCGTCTTCCAGTAGAATATGCCAGTGTTTGTATAGAATTTTCTCTAACTGACGTTGTTTGTGTTGGATTGTGTAATGAAGGCTGTTTTGAAAGCTTCATTTGTTGTGTCTTTAGTTTTGTATTTTAGGAGGGTGTTTCTGTCTATTTCTTTTGCTCTTTCTAAGTCTTTCTCCAGAGTATCTTCCTTGTAACCTTTTTCTATAAATTGGCATTTCATTTCTTCTGCTTGTGTTTCGAAATCTTCTATTTTTGTACAGTTTTTTCTAATCCGTTTAAACTGGCCTAGTGGGATGCTCTTTAGCCAGTTCGGGTGATGTGCACTACTGTTTAGAATGTAGCTATTCACGTCTACACTCTTCTGAAAGGTTTTTGTATGGATAGTGGAATTTTCTATGAAAACCGTTATATCTAGAAAGTTCACTGTCGATTTACTGTGTTCTGTAGTGAAAACCAAATTATTATTATTTGTATTGATGTATTTGAGAAATTCTAAAAGTCTTTCTTCTGTGCCCTGCCAAATGAAGATCACGTCGTCTATGTATCTTCGCCATAGGACCAGGTTTGCTCCAAAGCCATGCCCGCACCATATGTTGGTATCCTCCCAGTGACTCATAAATAGATTGGCATAACTCGGAGCAAACCTTGTCCCCATAGCTGTACCTTTAGTCTGTCTGTAGTATGTATCGTTGAACCAGAAGTAGTTGTGTTCTAGGATGAATCTTATACATTCTATGATGAATTCTGTTTGTCTTGAATCTAGATTCAGGTCTAAAGAAAGAAAATGTTTTACAGCTGATATTCCCTGTTCTTGGTTAATTACTGTGTACAGTGAGGTGACGTCACTTGTACATAACCAATAGTCGTCTGCCCAGTGACGTCTCTCAGTGTTCTGATGATGTCAGTAGTGTCCTTTATGTGTGATTTTTGTGTTTTTACGTATGTTTGAAGGTTTGAGTCTATATACTGTGATAGATTTGATGTAAGAGAGCCTATTCCTGATATAATCGGTCGACCTGGTGGGTTATGTCTGTCTTTATGTAATTTTGGCAGGTAATAGAAAACTGGAAGTATGGGATTGTCATTGTTTATGAACTCGTGTTCTTTTTTGTTCAAAATTCCTACGTCTAAACCTTCTTTTATTAGTATGTCCAAGCTTCTTTTGTAGTTTTTGGTCGGATCTTGTGTGAGGGTTTCATATGTTTCTTTATCACTTAAAATTCTGAGTGATTCATTAATGTATGCTTTCTTATCTAGCAATACGACCCCCCCCCCTTTGTCTGCAGGTTTTATCACTAGTTCCTTGTTGTCACTAAGATCCTTTAATGCATTTTTTTCCGTTTTTGTCAGATTAAGTGTCTTAGGTTTTGTTTCCAATTTGTCTATGTCCCTTGTTACCAAATGTTCGAATGTATTGATTAGTGAACCTCTCATGTATTGTGGGTAGAATGTGGATTTGGGTTTTAGATCTGAGTGCTTGTATGTTCTTACTGCATCTTTTTGTTCAGTGAGTGTAATTGGTCCTTTGCTGTAATACTTAGCGAGTGTTAGTTTTCTTGTGAATTTGTGTAAATCTAAGTATGTTTCAAATTTATTTAGCTGTTTTGTCGGTGCAAATTTCAGACCTTTATTTAGTAAGGAGACATGTTCCTTTTTGAGTGTGACTGTACTTAAGTTAAATATCCCTTTGTTTTCTATCTCTAGTTGTTGTTCCTTTTGTGTCTTCCTGTTTCTTCCACCTCTACATCCTCGTCTAGTTCTATTAATTTTCTTTTGTTTGGTGTTGCTGTTTTCTGGTCGCAGGACCGGAGGCCTGCACTCTTTCCTAAAAAATGGTCTGCACATGTTTCTTGTGTTATCGATTCGCTAGCTATTGTGTCTTTCTCAGTGGTGGAGATGTCCTCTAGGTGAGCTGAAACTTGGAAACCTTTTTCTAGGGACAGTCTAGCTAGTTTTTCATAGTCGATTTCTTCTTCAATACTGTATGTGGAGAAATCTGTGTCTATGGTGCTGTCTAGGATTGAATGATATTGCGTGTCTTCTCTGCTTTTGTTGACTGCTGTGTTGTTTGTTAATCTAGGATTTTTTGAGTGTAATCTTGTCATGTATTGTTGATAGGTGAGATTTAATCTTTTGTACACGGGTGTGGTGTGTAACTGTTTTTTTTGTTTTGTTAGGGTCTGTCTTTCTTGGTGTTTTCAGTAAAGTGGATGTGTGTTTTTGTTTGGCTGTAGGATTCTTTTCTGGCTTCTTTTTGCCTATTTTGTCCCTTAGGATTTTTGATTCCTTGGTTGCTATTATGTCCTCCTCTGTTCGTCTCAATCTGTTTTTTGATATCTTTTCTAATTCTTGAAATTCTTTGTCCTCCTTATGTTCTTCTAGAGATACTTGTAGGGACTCTATTTCTTTCTCTAATTCTTTGAGTTCATTATCGTGTGTATTAATAATTAACTGGATCAGTTGCATGGAGCAGTCTTGTAGTATGTTTTCCCATTTCTTTGTAAACTGTGGATTATCTTTGTTATGTGTCGGGATTTTCTTGACTCTAAGGCCCTTTGGTATCAGTTTGTGTGATAAGTACCAATTCAAAGTTTTATTGTCCCACCATAGTTTGGATTCTTTAGTTGCTAGTCTTTCTAATTTCAAAAATAGATCAGAGAATTTGTTTACACTCTCGTGCGTTGCAGTAGTGTGTTCTATACTGTTGAAGATTTTGTCCGCCCTACTGGCTCTATCTTTTCCTAAATCTAGTATACCCATATAAGGAGCTGCTGATGGCCGGGTTTGTAGAATCTATTCCTTTGTAAATGTGACCAACGCTCTACTTATATAAGTAATACTGGGGTGGCAGCAGTACGTGTGAGAGGCTAAACCCAGAAACCTCCAGTATTAAAGTTCAGAAAGGATTTACACAACTGCGCCTGCTTGCAAAGTAAAATGTCAGAGATAATTTGTTTAAGTGAAAAAAACACGGAATATTGTGTAGTATGAAAAAAACTGACGTTTATTTATATAAATAATATAAGGTCAAAAATTTGCTTTTTCACAAATATGTAAAAAATATAATCATAAATTTGGGCAAAGGATATTGATAAGATGTAAACTTGAAGAAATGTGAATAAAAAATTAATATATATATATATATAATAGAAAAAAGAAAAAAAGAAAAAAATCATGAAAAATAAAAATAGAAAAAAAAAAAAAAATGTGGAAATGGAAAAAAGTTGAAAAAATAAGTCCCAAATGTCTGGTGTAAACAGAGTGTGGCGTCCCACCTCTTTTCCACCTATATGTTGTTTTGGATTATCTGGTATCACAGTATAAATTGGTATTTCTGGATTTGAACGGAAAGTTAAATTCCAAGGTTAGTTACAGTTCGCTGCGGGGTACCCCAATCTGGACAGTGGTGGGATGAGGTGATCAGGGAGAAGGTAATAATAAATAGCCCCGGACTCCCCGCTAACCTCCTCCGTCTTGTGCAGCAGGAGACGTCCGCAAATACAGACGTCTGCCAGTGATCAAAACCGGAGGGACGCGGTCATGCCTCTGGGGGGAAGGTATCACCGACTTCGGGACCCACAAGGGGACTGTCCGCCGTGAACCTTCCCTCCTACGGGGTGGATTACCTTTTCTCCTGCGCTCGATCCCGTCACACACTTCCACTCCTTTCTTCTGTCTTCTCCCAGCCTGACGATCGGTGCTCCGCTCGCAGGTCTGTGTCCTCTCGGCCGTGCGGCTCCGTTTCTCCTCCACAACGGGTCTTGTGAATCAATTTGTTCCGTCCAGATCTATTTCAAAATAATGTTATTTTCTATAAATAATAAAGAGAGTAGTGATGCAGTGTTCAGTTCCTTCTCCAACGCGTATCGACCCGTTTGGGTCTTCCTCAGGGAGTCCTTATTCACCATCTTTGTTGAGGGCTTTTTATGCCCATAATTGATTGTGTCATCCAAAATAGGTGTGTCCTTAATTCCTCTGTGTAAGTTGAATGGATACAATGTGTCTTTGGATTTACAAGCATGATTACACAGAAATGTATAGGAAAAACGATGATTGCTTTTTGCGGCTTTGTGCAAAAACAAGGAAAACAACTAATGATATATATAAAATAAACATCTTGTGTATTCTTCTTATGTTGATTTTGCAAATAATAAAGTTTAATAGTAGAAACGAAAATTGCATACAAAACTATTTTTATTTGTTTGTTTTTAGAAAGGGTTGATTCAGCAGTATGTACCCAGTCTAACAGAATTAATTTTTGATTTTACTTACACAGAGGAATTAAGGACACACCTATTTTGGACATAGATCTGGACGGAACAAATTGATTCACAAGACCCGTTGTGGAGGAGAAACGGAGCCGCACGGCCGAGAGGACACAGACCTGCGAGCGGAGCACCGATCGTCAGGCTGGGAGAAGACAGAAGAAAGGAGTGGAAGTGTGTGACGGGATCGAGCGCAGGAGAAAAGGTAATCCACCCCGTAGGAGGGAAGGTTCACGGCGGACAGTCCCCTTGTGGGTCCCGAAGTCGGTGATACCTTCCCCCCAGAGGCATGACCGCGTCCCTCCGGTTTTGATCACTGGCAGACGTCTGTATTTGCGGACGTCTCCTGCTGCACAAGACGGAGGAGGTTAGCGGGGAGTCCGGGGCTATTTATTATTACCTTCTCCCTGATCACCTCATCCCACCACTGTCCAGATTGGGGTACCCCGCAGCGAACTGTAACTAACCTTGGAATTTAACTTTCCGTTCAAATCCAGAAGTACCAATTTATACTGTGATACCAGATAATCCAAAACAACATATAGGTGGAAAAGAGGTGGGACGCCACACTCTGTTTACACCAGACATTTGGGACTTATTTTTTCAACTTTTTTCCATTTCCACATTTTTTTATTTTTATTTCTATTTTTATTTTTCATGATTTTTTTCTTTTTTTCTTTTTTCTATTATATATATATATATATATATATATATATATATAAATTAATTTTTTATTCACATTTCTTCAAGTTTACATCTTATCAATATCCTTTGCCCAAATTTATGATTATATTTTTTACATATTTGGGAAAAAGCTAATTTTTGACCTTATATTATTTATATAAATAAACGTCAGTTTTTTTCATACTACACAATATTCCGTGTTTTTTTCACTTAAACAAATTATCTCTGACATTTTACTTTGCAAGCAGGCGCAGTTGTGTAAATCCTTTCTGAACTTTAATACTGGAGGTTTCTGGGTTTAGCCTCTCACACGTACTGCTGCCACCCCTGTATTACTTATATAAGTAGAGCGTTGGTCACATTTACAAAGGAATAGATTCTACAAACCCGGCCATCAGCAGCTCCTTATATGGGTATACTAGACTTAAGAAAAGATAGAGCCAGTAGGGCGGATCTTCAACAGTATAGAACACACTACTGCAACGCACGAGAGTGTAAACAAATTCTCTGATCTATTTTTGAAATTAGAAAGACTAGCAACTAAAGAATCCAAACTATGGTGGGACAATAAAACTTTGAATTGGTACTTATCACACAAACTGATACCAAAGGGCCTTAGAGTCAAGAAAATCCCGACACATAACAAAGATAATCCACAGTTTACAAAGAAATGGGAAAACATACTACAAGACTGCTCAATGCAACTGATCCAGTTAATTATTAATACACACGATAATGAACTCAAAGAATTAGAGAAAGAAATAGAGTCCCTACAAGTAGCTTTAGAAGAACATAAGGAGGACAAAGAATTTCAAGAATTAGAAAAGATATCAAAAAACAGATTGAGACGAACAGAGGAGGACATAATAGCAACCAAGGAATCAAAAATCCTAAGGGACAAAATAGGCAAAAAAAAAGCCAGAAAAAAATCCTACAGCCAAACAAAAACACACATCCACTTTACTGAAAACACCAAGAAAGTCAGACCCTAACAAAACAAAAAAACAGTTACACACCACACCCGTGTACAAAAGATTAAATCTCACCTATCAACAATACATGACAAGATTACACTCAAAAAATCCTAGATTAACAAACAACACAGCAGTCAACAAAAGCAGAGAAGACACGCAATATCATTCAATCCTAGACAGCACCATAGACACAGATTTCTCCACATACAGTATTGAAGAAGAAATCGACTATGAAAAACTAGCTAGACTGTCCCTAGAAAAAGGTTTCCAAGTTTCAGCTCACCTAGAGGACATCTCCACCACTGAGAAAGACACAATAGCTAGCGAATCGATAACACAAGAAACATGTGCAGACCATTTTTTAGGAAAGAGTGCAGGCCTCCGGTCCTGCGACCAGAAAACAGCAACACCAAACAAAAGAAAATTAATAGAACTAGACGAGGATGTAGAGGTGGAAGAAACAGGAAGACACAAAAGGAACAACAACTAGAGATAGAAAACAAAGGGATATTTAACTTAAGTACAGTCACACTCAAAAAGGAACATGTCTCCTTACTAAATAAAGGTCTGAAATTTGCACCGACAAAACAGCTAAATAAATTTGAAACATACTTAGATTTACACAAATTCACAAGAAAACTAACACTCGCTATGTATTACAGCAAAGGACCAATTACACTCACTGAACAAAAAGATGCAGTAAGAACATACAAGCACTCAGATCTAAAACCCAAATCCACATTCTACCCACAATACATGAGAGGTTCACTAATCAATACATTCGAACATTTGGTAACAAGGGACATAGACAAATTGGAAACAAAACCTAAGACACTTAATCTGACAAAAACGGAAAAAAATGCATTAAAGGATCTTAGTGACAACAAGGAACTAGTGATAAAACCTGCAGACAAAGGGGGGGGGGGGGGGGTCGTATTGCTAGATAAGAAAGCATACATTAATGAATCACTCAGAATTTTAAGTGATAAAGAAACATATGAAACCCTCACACAAGATCCGACCAAAAACTACAAAAGAAGCTTGGACATACTAATAAAAGAAGGTTTAGACGTAGGAATTTTGAACAAAAAAGAACACGAGTTCATAAACAATGACAATCCCATACTTCCAGTTTTCTATTACCTGCCAAAAGTACATAAAGACAGACATAACCCACCAGGTCGACCGATTATATCAGGAATAGGCTCTCTTACATCAAATCTATCACAGTATATAGACTCATACCTTCAAACATACGTAAAAACACAAAAATCACACATAAAGGACACTACTGACATCATCAGAACACTGAGAGACGTCACTTGGGCAGACGACTATTGGTTATGTACAAGTGACGTCACCTCACTGTACACAGTAATTAACCAAGAACAGGGAATATCAGCTGTAAAACATTTTCTTTCTTTAGACCTGAATCTAGATTCAAGACAAACAGAATTCATCATAGAATGTATAAGATTCATCCTAGAACACAACTACTTCTGGTTCAACGATACATACTACAGACAGACTAAAGGTACAGCTATGGGGACCAGGTTTGCTCCGAGTTATGCCAATCTATTTATGAGTCACTGGGAGGATACCAACATATGGTGCGGGCATGGCTTTGGAGCAAACCTGGTCCTATGGCGAAGATACATAGACGACGTGATCTTCATTTGGCAGGGCACAGAAGAAAGACTTTTAGAATTTCTCAAATACATCAATACAAATAATAATAATTTGGTTTTCACTACAGAACACAGTAAATCGACAGTGAACTTTCTAGATATAACGGTTTTCATAGAAAATTCCACTATCCATACAAAAACCTTTCAGAAGAGTGTAGACGTGAATAGCTACAGTCTAAACAGTAGTGCACATCACCCGAACTGGCTAAAGAGCATCCCACTAGGCCAGTTTAAACGGATTAGAAAAAAACTGTACAAAAATAGAAGATTTCGAAACACAAGCAGAAGAAATGAAATGCAAATTTATAGAAAAAGGTTACAAGGAAGATACTCTGGAGAAAGACTTAGAAAGAGCAAAAGAAATAGACAGAAACACCCTCCTAACATACAAAACTAAAGACACAACAAATGAAGCTTTCAAAACAGCCTTCATTACACAATACAACACAAACAACCGGCAGTTAGAGAAAATTCTATACAAACACTGGCATATTCTACTGGAAGACGACATCTTAGCAGACAAACTCCCATCGAGGCCAAAAGTTATCTACAAAAGAGCACCAGACTTAAAATCAAGATTGTCACATAGTCACCTTAGAAAAATAGAAAAAATACAGACTACCATGATAGGACAGAAACTCAACAAAGGTTTTTTTCATTGTGGCACTTTCAACTACTGTAGAACACACAAAGTGAGCACCAAAAGGGTCACCAACTTTATTTCCAACAAAACAGGAGAAGCTTTTGATATACAAGAACACATTTCATGCCACAGCAAAGGGGTGATCTACCTAGCCGAATGCCCGTGCAAACTACAGTATGTAGGGAGAACAACAAGACCCCTTAAAACGAGAATAGCTGAACATGTCAGAAATATCAAACATGGTTTAGAGACACACAATTTATCACAGCATTTTAAAGAACTACACGACAGCAACTCGACAGGTTTGAAGATACTGGGAATTAAGTTAGTACCACCAAATTGGAGAGGAGGAGACTTTTTGAAAAAAATAAACAAAGAGGAATTAAGATGGATGTACACGCTAAAAACACTGAGACCACAAGGTTTGAATTTAGACAATGAAGTGAGGTCAATAGTGATGAACTGATGGATATTCAGAGCCCAAATTCTGTTTTAGTTTTATTTTAAAGGCTAGCATGACATTACAAAACGTCAGGTTCACATCTCATACCACCGTGAATATATTCTAGTGTACAAACCACATATGATAAGACTCAAAACAATACATTCCGTTATATCATGTAAAGGTTTTTTGTAATAACCTCAGCTCATTTACCTATTTTTAAACAATCAGCAATCACTCATAACCATTAAATAACACACAAAAATTGGGTATAATCATTGGGAAACAGCATTTTTCACTCTCAGCTGTATATTCTATCATACTAATAACTCTCAAAGGAAGTTAATAAAACAATATAGTTCATTTATTTTTCCCGCAATAAAACTGATAAAACATATCAGCATAAAAATCAAAAATTAATTCTGTTAGACTGGGTACATACTGCTGAATCAACCCTTTCTAAAAACAAACAAATAAAAATAGTTTTGTATGCAATTTTCGTTTCTACTATTAAACTTTATTATTTGCAAAATCAACATAAGAAGAATACACAAGATGTTTATTTTATATATATCATTAGTTGTTTTCCTTGTTTTTGCACAAAGCCGCAAAAAGCAATCATCGTTTTTCCTATACATTTCTGTGTAATCATGCTTGTAAATCCAAAGACACATTGTATCCATTCAACTTACACAGAGGAATTAAGGACACACCTATTTTGGATGACACAATCAATTATGGGTATAAAAAGCCCTCAACAAAGATGGTGAATAAGGACTCCCTGAGGAAGACCCAAACGGGTCGATACGCGTTGGAGAAGGAACTGAACACTGCATCACTACTCTCTTTATTATTTATAGAAAATAACATTATTTTGAAATAGATCTGGACGGAACAAATTGATTCACAAGACCCGTTGTGGAGGAGAAA
This sequence comes from Pseudophryne corroboree, assembly GCF_028390025.1. Taxonomy (NCBI): domain Eukaryota; kingdom Metazoa; phylum Chordata; class Amphibia; order Anura; family Myobatrachidae; genus Pseudophryne; species Pseudophryne corroboree. Next base: position 184,840,360 of record NC_086449.1, read on the forward strand.
CGGAGCCGCACGGCCGAGAGGACACAGACCTGCGAGCGGAGCACCGATCGTCAGGCTGGGAGAAGACAGAAGAAAGGAGTGGAAGTGTGTGACGGGATCGAGCGCAGGAGAAAAGGTAATCCACCCCGTAGGAGGGAAGGTTCACGGCGGACAGTCCCCTTGTGGGTCCCGAAGTCGGTGATACCTTCCCCCCAGATGCATGACCGCGTCCCTCCGGTTTTGATCACTGGCAGACGTATGTATTTGCGGACGTCTCCTGCTGCACAAGACGGAGGAGGTTAGCGGGGAGTCCGGGGCTATTTATTATTACCTTCTCCCTGATCACCTCATCCCACCACTGTCCAGATTGGGGTACCCCGCAGCGAACTGTAACTAACCTTGGAATTTAACTTTCCGTTCAAATCCAGAAATACCAATTTATACTGTGATACCAGATAATCCAAAACAACATATAGGTGGAAAAGAGGTGGGACGCCACACTCTGTTTACACCAGACATTTGGGATTTATTTTTTCAACTTTTTTCCATTTCCACATTTTTTTATTTTTATTTCTATTTTTATTTTTCATGATTTTTTTCTTTTTTTCTTTTTTCTATTATATATATATATATATATATATATATATTAATTTTTTTATTCACATTTCTTCAAGTTTACATCTTATCAATATCCTTTGCCCAAATTTATGATTATATTTTTTTTTTTTTTTGAAATTCTTTATTTTTGCGTGGTCAGGTACATAAAGAAGGCATTCTAGGAGTACAAGGGACATATGGCCAACATAGCCAGTGTCCAAAATAGACCACAGTTTTCCAGTGAGTAACAGGGTTAATTGGTATGGGAAAAACAATCAAGTTCAAACATGGGAATCGGGGGGGGGGGGGAGAAGAGAAACAGGGGGGGGGGGGGAAATAACCACATTTGTAACCATACATAATATAAGTCTTGAGAACAGGACGGTCATAATAGGGGGGGGAGGAAACGGAGAAGAGACACGGACAGAGAGGGTAATAGGAGGAAGAGATAATTGAGAAAGATAGGAGATGAGATAAGGAGGAATGTCAAAGGGAGAAGTAAGTGGGTGCCCATGGGTCTACGGGAGGAGCTGGAGCAGGTGGAGGGAGCCGGCTAACCACGTTCAGCGGCGAGCCAGGGAGCCCAGACCTGCTCGAAGACGTGGCCCCGGTCGTGGAGGTAATAGGTTATCTTTTCCATTGAGGCGATGTGCCAGATTTTAGCTTTGAGGGATAGTAGGGAGGGTGGTAAGGGGTTCTTCCAGTTGAGGGCGATCAGTGATTTAGCTGCGGCTAGAATGTGTGAGGTCAGCTTTTGGGAGAATTTATTGAGGAGTGGGGGGGGATAACACAGTAAGGAGACCCAAGGGTCTTTCATTACAGGGGATTCTAGAAGTGAGTTGAGGAGGGAGTGGACCAGATCCCAGAAGGGGACGATAACCGGGCAGGTCCACCATATGTGGAGCATAGTACCTCTCTCCCCACAGTTCCTCCAGCAGGCTGGAGAGGAGGACGGGAAAAATTTGTTAAGACGGTCGGGGGTATAGTACCAGCGGTAATAAACTTTGTAGGCCGTTTCCTTAAAGGCGGTGGCAATAGAGCTTTTAGCAATCCCTAGTCTCATGTCCTCCCAATCCTGAGTTTCAGGTGGGGGCCCGAGGTCCCGTTCCCATGCAAGTTCATGGGGCCGGGATAGGGGCAGGGAAAAATCCAGTAGGAGAGAGTAAAGTTGGGAGATTGTGCCTTTGGAGGAGTGGGAGTTGACACATAGGGATTCAAAGGGAGTAAGGGCACGGAGTAAGGCGGTGGAAGGGAGGGAGGTTAAAAAGTGGCGTATTTGTAAGAATTGAAAGGGGTTGAGTGGCTGTGAGGGGGTTTTCTGCTGGAGGTCCGGGAGGGACAGCCATTGGCCTCGATCGGCAAAGTCGATTGGGAATTTAAGGCCCAGAGTTATCCACGTCCGGGATCTCGTAGCTGAGAGTCCGGAGGGAAACATGGGGTTCTGCCAGATGGGGGTTAAGGGTGAGGGTGTAGTAGTGAGACCCCACTTCAGAGAGAGGGTGTCCCAGGTTTTGAGGTTGAATTTGATGGTGGGAAGAAGTTTAGAGGTTGGGGGTCGAGAGGCAGAGGGGAGTCCCCATAGGGGGGTCAGATCTGGGATGCCAATGAAGGCTGCTTCGATGTCCAGCCAAGAAACCGATCCTGGAGGAGCGTAGGAAGTGACAATGTGGGATAAGTGGGAGGCGAGGTAGTATAATTTGACATCGGGAAGTCCTCTGCCTCCCATGGAGGTTGCTCTTTTCAGGGTGTTGGCAGCAATGCGGGGAGGTCTGTGGTTCCAAATAAAGCGCACAAGGGCTCGTTGGATATTGCGGAGGAAGGGGGCCGGGACCGCCACAGGGAGAGTCTGGAAAAGGTAGAGCCATTTGGGGATTATGGTCATTTTAACTGCTATGATCCTGCCCAGCCATGAGATGAAGAGACTGTTCCAAGAGGTCAGGTCGGCTAGTGTGTTGGTAAGAAGGGGTGGGAAGTTTTCCCGGAAGAGGGAGTCGTAACGCGGGGTTAGGTATATCCCTAGGTATTTTATCTTTGAGGGTTGCCATTTAAATTTAAAATTGGTGCGAAGGGACTCCGCCTGGTGTTGGGGGATATGTAGCATCATGGCCTCAGATTTGGAGTAGTTGATCTTGTAGCCTGAGATGAGGCTATAGGCTTGTAGAACCGAGAATAGGTTTGGGAGTGAAATAAGGGGCTGGGTCAGGGAGAGTAGGATGTCATCTGCGAAGAGGGAGATTTTGGGATCTGTGGGGCCTACCTTTATTCCGTGTATATCTGGATGTGTTCTAATTTGAGAGGCAAGGGGTTCTATAATAAGGGCAAATATTAGGGGGGAGAGGGGGCAGCCCTGACGTGTGCCATTGGAGATGCTAAGTGGGGCGGATGGGGTACCATTGATAAGGACGGTGGCCGAGGGGGTGGAGTATAATGCTAGGATGCTGGTGAGGAAGCCACCGGACAAGCCATAGGCCTCCAAGGTGGGTCTCAAGAAGTCCCAGGAGATCCGGTCAAATGCTTTTTCGGCATCTAAGGAAAGCATGATCGTGGGGCATCTCCTGGAATTAGAGATATGTATAAGGTCAATGGCACGTCTGGTGTTGTCTCTTGCCTGGCGGCCCGGGATAAAGCCTACTTGGTCGTAGTGAACAAGGGAAGGGAGGTATGGGTTAAGACGGTTGGCCAGGATCTTAGCGAAGATTTTCAGGTCTAGGTTCAGGAGGGATATGGGGCGATAGCTTGCGCAATTAAGGGGGTCCTTGCCTTCTTTGGGGATCACCACAATTCTAGCCTCTAGCATCTCAGGGGGAAAAGGGTCGCCTTGGACAATCCCGTTGAAGAGAGAGTGTAGGTGGGGGGAGAGAAGGGCAGAGAATTTCTTGTAGTAGAGAGCGGTGAACCCATCTGGGCCCGGAGATTTGCCGGTTTTTTGCATGAGTATAGTCTGGGTGATTTCTTCCACCGTAATCTCACCGTTGAGAAGGTCCAAGGCGTCCGGGGGTAGTCTGGGTAGTTTAGAAGCAGAGAGAAAGTGGGAGATAAGGTCGGATCGAGGTTGGGGGGAAGAGCCCGGTGGAGGGGGCGGAAGGTTGTATAGGTCGGTGTAGTAGGATTGGAAGGCAGCTCTAATGGCTGTGGGGTCCTGAATAAGTTGGTTGAGAGAGTTTCTGATAGTGACAATGTTGGTTTTGGCTCTTGTGGAGCGGAGTCGAGCCGCCAGGATCCTGTCCGCCTTGTCACCCTTCTCATAAAAGGACTGGCGAAGCCACTTAAGGCGCTTGGCCACCCGTGTAGTAAGAAGAAGATCGAGTTCCGCTTTAATGGTGCGAAGTTCGGACAAGACCGCCTGGTCGGAAGACGCCTTGTGTTGGGTCTCAAGTGCATGGAGTTTAATGGAGAGCCTGTTGTATTGGGAAAGGGATTGCTTTTTAGCTTTTGAGGCTAGGCTGATGAGGTGTCCTCGAAGGACAGCCTTGTGCGCCAGCCAGAGGGTGGGTCTAGAAATATCGGGGGAGTCATTTAAGGTGAAATAATCAGAGATTTTGTCTTGGAGATGGGACTTTGTCTCAGGGTTGTGTAGGAGGGAATCGTTGAGGCGCCATGTCATAGGGCGAGGACGGGAAGCCAGACCTGCGAGGTCGCAGGAGATGGGGGCGTGGTCGGACCAGATCAGTGGGTGGATATGGGCATCGCGGAGGTTCAAAGCAAGATCATGACTGAGCAGGACCATATCAATGCGGGAGTAGGAGTTATGCGGGGCAGAGTAGAAGGTGTAGTCGCGGGCAGAGGGGTCTTTTATCCTCCAGGAGTCGTAGAGAAGTTGGGATCGCATGAGTCGGAGGAGGGATCTAGAGCGAAGGGAGTCTGACGGGGAAGGAGTAGGGGGAAAGGTAGAGCGGTCTAGCTGTGGATTGAGAACGGAGTTGAAGTCACCTGCAAGTATAAGGTCGCCCTGTCGGACTCGAGTGAGGAGATTATCTATCCTTGTAAAAAACCGTTCCTGTCGCTGATTAGGGGCGTAAACGTTAACCAGGGTGCATATATTATTGTTGAGTTTACCCACTAGGACAAGGAATCGGCCGTCTTTGTCAGCATGAGAGTCTAGGAGTTCAAAAGACAGGTGGCGGGCAATTAAGATCGCTACTCCACGTTTTTTGGCTAGGCGATCGCAGGCATGAAAGGAAACGGGAAATGGTTTACATTGCAGGGTAGGGTGAGATTCGTGCACGAAGTGAGTTTCCTGTAGGAAAATCAAATCGCCTCTATGGTGTTTAAGGGAGGCAAATAGCTTGCCTCTCTTTTGAGGGCTGTTCAAGCCCTTCACATTATGGGAGAGTACCCGGAGACCCATGGGCAGGCAGCAGTGAGGTGGTCGGATTTGAAAGGGCGGGAGTGGTTGGGGGTGGAGAAGGGGGAGGGGGAGACAGATCGAAGATATATGAAATGAGAGAAAGTGTGGTCAGAGGAGGGGTGGTAGGGGAAGAGGACCGGAGGGGGTGGGGGGGTGGTTGGTCGTCTGGCGGAGGAGGCCAGGACCGGTAAAGCTGACAAGGGGAAGGAATACTAGGCGTTGGGGAAGCACCTAGGTCAGCGGTAGGGCCCGGGGCCCTGTGGGGGCGCGGCATGGGGCCCCGATCGCGGGTCACGAGCCGCTCGGGGAAAGACAGGAGGCAAGCCTCCCCTGGGGGTACCTGAGGGAGAGAGCTGGAGAGAAGACAGGAAGAGATGATAGCCGGAGCGCCCGCCCCAAGGGGCGGAGAATAGGAGGAGGGGGAGGAGGGGAAAGAGTGGGTCAAGTATCTGCATGGGAACATATCAAGAGAGTAACTTTTGAATATGTGGGCAGTTAGACATTTAAACTACCAAACGATGTAACATTTCAATAGAGGATAACAACAATATTATTGTGAAGCAACCGAGGGGTCAGGAGGTAAGGTCACTAAGAACCTAAGGTAATGTAGCACTTCAGGTGGGGGGGTACGACCAGAAGTGATCGTCCCAATTCAATGTAGGGTGCTGTAGCGTAGAGAGGTGAGAGTTCTCAGGGCACTGGAGGTGGGGCCTGGGAGGCCCCGGAGGACGGCACCGTGAACCACTCAGAACGAGGAGACCGAAGTGAATCTCGCTGTGTCCGTGGTGGGAGGCGTGGAGAGTGGACATCTTGGTCAGGAACGGGGATGCCCAGTTTGGAGAGGAGTGTTTGGGCCTCAGGTTGGTCTCTAGCTGTGAGGAGCTTCCCTTGGTGCCACACTAAGATCCGGAAAGGGAAACCCCAACGGTACTTCACGTTGTGACGGGAGAGCAGGGAAGTGATGGGTTTGAAGTCCCTGCGTTTAGCTAAGGTTAGCGGGGATAAATCCTGAAAAATCTGGAGTGGGGTGTTTTGGAAAGTCACAGATCCCAGCCGTCGGGCCTCCCTCATAACGGCCTCCTTTGCAGTGAAGTAGTGCATTCGGAGAATGACATCTCTGGGCTGAGAAGAGTCCTGGGAGCGCGGCCGCAAGGCCCGGTGGGCTCGGTCCAGGAGGAGATGTTCCTCGGGGGTGTCGGGCGATAGGTGTGCGAAAAGGCGTTTAAGGTAGAGTTCAAGATGAGATGCCTCGACCTCCTCAGGGATACCCCGAATCCTCATATTATTTCTCCTTGCTCTATTGTCTTGGTCCTCGTTCTCCTCCCGGAGGTGGGCAACATCCTGACGGAGTTGATGCAACTCGGTCTCTGCTGTTTGCTGGAACGTTACCACCTCTTCGACTCTTCTTTCGAGTTGGTCAGTTCTGGAGCCGATATCGGCTATATCGGATTTCAGGGAGTGTAGAGCTTGGACTGAGGACTTAATGTCCCGCATCTCCTTAAGGAGGGAGAGGAAGTCCTTACGGGTGAGGGGCGTGAGATCGTCATCTTCGGCCTCCGATTCGGAGGGGGCCTGAGAGGGGCCGGGATTGTCAGGCCTGTTCGTGGCTGGGGTGCCTTTTTTGGTCAGAAATGGTGTGAGGTCGGACCCCTGGGATTTTTTGTTACCCCTGGTCATCTTGGGGGCGTAGGGGGGTAGGTGGAAAGTAGGGTGAGGAATGGGGGTGGCGCTCCCGCTATGAGGCTCAGGGCCAGGGAAGGTGACTCGGGGGCCTTAAGGAGACATTACGGTGTGGTCATCAGCCGAGCCCGGCAGATGGAGTCCGCCCAGGGAGGACCACGAGAGCAGAGGGAGGGCACCCCGGCCCGGACTGGAGAGTGTGAGTCCGAAGTCGCAGGAGAGGGGATCCCGGAGACTATCTCCACCGCTCGGGGACCACAGGGACGCGTCCCGGGCACGGACCAGCCGGCGATCGGGGCAGCCCTGGGGCGGGGACCCGGCGGGGGAGAGGACCGCAGGGTGATGTGAAAGCGGCTCCCAGGTGGGTGCCAGTGGAGGCCTCGGTGGAGTTTAGGTGGATGGAGGCAGAAGGGACCACGGTCCCAGAGACTCACCAAGCGGCCGCCGCTGGAGCGGGTTGCAGAGAGCCGGAGGTTGAGGGTGGTCCAAGCCGGCACCTCCCAAGAGAGCGTATAGGGGCTTCGAGGTGGGTGGCAGGGGTGGAGGAGATCCCTTCAGTCTCAGGAGGGGCACAGAGCCAGTGATTGATTGAGGTCGCAGGAGAGGGGGGATGGAGCTGCGGGTCTGAGTGTTGGGTGCGGGGTATGATAATCGCCGCACGCAGCCGCTAGAGCTATTCCGTCGGCCTTTCTCTGGAGTAGGTGCTGGCTTCAGGAGATAGGAGAACAGGCAGGGTTATAGAGATATAAGTATAGTGGCTGAGTTGACTATACCAGTATTCGCCACAAGAGGGAGCCTTAGTTACAGCCAGCACCAGTCAGGGAGTTTGATGGGTGCTTTGCCAGTCCCAAGATGGCCGCCGCTTATCAGTGAGAGTTAGGTCCACCGGAGGACTCCCAGTCGTCGATCCCCGCCAGCGGGGGAAGAGATCTTGCTAGATCTTGCTTGCAGTGTTGTGTGAGACGGGGGAGGAAGGGCAGGCGCCTGGAGAGGTCGGGAATCGGCCAGGTAAAGTCTAGAGGCCGGGCGGCGCCAACCGCAAGATGGCCGCCGGCTGCCAGCCAGACACTTCTCGGCCCTTACCTCCCGCCGATCGTCCGGTCCCTGGTCTCCTGCGAGGATCAGCGCCCGGTGGGTGAGTCCCCCAGTGCCAGGGAGAGCCTTTCAGGTGGGTGGGAGAGTCTGCAGGGTCGCCGAACCGGGTCCCAGGAAACGCCGGCACAGCTCCAAAATCGAGGCCCCGGCTTCTGGGGTGGAGGTAGGCCGCAATCCGCAGGGGGCAACGCAGGGCCCCCCCGATTCCGCAGCTTCTTCCTCCAGGTGCTGGGTGTAGTGGTGGGGCTTAGGGGACTAGTCCCTTGTCGGTGGGCCTCCAAATCTGGTCAAAAAGTGGGTTTTGATACAGTGCCAGCCGGAGCTCAGCAGAGACCCGACCTTCCTCTATGCTAGCCAGGCCACGCCCCTCATGATTATATTTTTTACATATTTGGGAAATAGCAAATTTTTGACCTTATATTATTTATAAAAATAAACGTCAGTTTTTTTCATACTACACAATATTCCGTGTTTTTTTCACTTAAACAAATTATCTCTGACATTTTACTTTGCAAGCAGGCGCAGTTGTGTAAATCCTTTCTGAAGTATATAATATATACTTTTCTATAGCTTCTATACTGCTTGTCAGGACACATGGTCACAGTTACACCGCTCTGTACTGATATATACAATAATATATATACTTTTCTATAGCCTCCCCTCTATACTGCTTGTCAGGACACATGTGTCACAGTTACACCGCTCTGTACTGATATACAGTAATGTATATACTTTTCTATAGCTTCTATACTGCTTGTCAGGACACATGGTCACAGATACACCGCTCTGTACTGATATATACAATAATATATATACTTTTCTATAACCTCCCCTCTATACTGCTTGTCAGGACACATGGTCTCAGTTACACTGCTCTGTACTGATATATACAATAATTTTAAATACTTTTCTATAGCTTCTATACTGCTTGTCAGGACACATGTGTCACAGTTACACTGCTCTGTACTGATATATACAATAATATATATACTTTTCTATAGCTTCTATACTGCTTGTCAGGACACATGGTCACAGTTACACCGCTCTGTACTGATATATACAATAATATATATACTTTTCTATAGCTTCTATACTGCTTGTCAGGACATATGTGCAGTGCCAGATTAAGTTCTACATGGGCCTGGAGCTGAAATTTTTAATGGGCCTATTGTGTGTTGCGCAGTGGGTGTGATTAGCGCTTCAGATAATTTCTTCCTGCGTGGGCAGTGGGGAGTGGTGGAATACTACATCACTTCACTTCCTCTCCACATTACATCTCTTCACTATATCACTACTACTCTACATATCCGCACTATACATCCCAGACTACCTCCCAACACTACATTACTGTTACCTACTTACACCTCATCCGTGCACTACTGTTTACAGTATAACCAAATCAAATCTCCCCACTACCTCACTACACTACCTCCCTGTACTACATACCCGCAGTATATCACTTCACTACCACCCCACACTACACCTCCTCAAACTATCTCCCAACACTATATTACTGTTACCTACTCATACCTTATCCATGCACTATATAGTATAACTGATCTGCCTTCCCACACTACATCCTATCACTATTTCACTATACCACATCTCTGCACTACCTCCACACACTACATCACAACGCTACTTCCACAGATTGAATCTCTGAAATATATCACTATACTACAACCCTGCACTACCTTCCCACATGACATCACTGCACTACCTTCCTATACAACATCACTGCACTACCTCCCCACTGCACAACATCCCCACACTACATCACTACTCTGCCTCCTGTCAAAGTCAAAAAATATTGCAGTACACACATCACGTACACACTACACACAGATGGCCTCCGCGCGTGTACTTGTTCTGCTGTGCGTGCACATATTCGCAATTTGCATATGGTCGCTCCCGCGGTCGTGCGCATCAGTGCGTGGTATGGGTATTTACGGTAGAGTTTGTGAACGCATGGAGAGCTATCAAAACACATTACATATTTAATCCAAATAGTGCACAATGTACACATAGTTCCCCTGCACCACACCAGAAAGTAACAACAGTTTAAATGGTTTCAGAACGAAGAGATTCACCTTTACAGAATAGGAGGGGACAGAACAAGGTCATAAGGTGGTGTTTGGTATCCAGCTGTAGGGTATTTTAAGGGTAACATTCCGGTGTTAGTTTGAGGAAGATCGCATGTTCCTGCGGATAGTTATGTGCAGAAGCAGAATATAGATATAAACTGTATTTACTGTACATTATGTATGCGGCGGGAAGCCAGAGGAGACCACCCACAAGAGCAGTTGGAATGGACATCGCCCACCTATTCAAACCGACCTATGACCTCTCCTGTACTGTAAAAGTGCATCCCTGTGTCCAATGGACAAAGGAATTACAGTATCCATTGTATTGAGTTTTGGAGGAATTGTATAAAGAGAGCTTGCTACAGGCCTGGTCAGACACAAGACTCACAAAGTTATCTATTAGATGACCGAGGACCGGGCCGGGAAGCGCAAGCGAATCTACTCACGTATGTACCATTGAATGTAGCCATTTACTCTGTTATATTGTATTGTATTATTTGTATTGTAACCCCCTTTCAGCAATAATACGCTGTGGTTTCGGAACCCAGTGGTTTAATCACAATCTGGTGTCGTGTCTTCATTGCCCTGCTAAGGTTTAAAGTGTTTTATCATTGCATTGCATTACTGTAAAGGTTTAAAGTGTATCTCTGGGTGTGTGCGTGCTGTGTGTACTTTGTACCCCCAGCGCGGCGTTTGTACGCAAAGTCAGTACAGTGATACGGGACTCCGTACGCAAACAGTGTATAAAGTACGTAGCGTGTGTACTAAGTTTAGTGGTCGCAGCGGCTCCATGGTAAAGTGTATTCTTTTTTTTTTTTTATAAATCTGTTTTATTGAGGTTTTACAATACAACAAAATAATAAGACATCAGGTGTAAAAGGTATATCAGGCATGAAAGGCAGGTGACATGCAATCTAAAGGAGTAGCAGGAACAGTAATAACAAGCAAAAAAATTGCATACAGTGTGGAGGCGATTAAAGCAGGTACCTGGTCTAGGAAAAAACAGAGGCAAGTGACCGATCATATTTTAAGACTCCGAGGGTGAGGTCCTCCATGATTGCCTTGGGCAAATCTGACAGTAAAATTCCGATTAATAATAAACCTGATATATCAGTCAAACTTAACTAAACGAATCCTGTGGGTGGGGGGGTCACACATATGGGGTAAGAAAAAAAAGGGGGGGAGGGTAGGGGTAGTACAAGGTCAGATGGTCAGCTATGACGGTGGAGACTGTGATGAGAGCTGTCGGAGCAGGTACCATTCAGTCGATTCAAAGACCGTGGATATGTGGGCTTGCGTGGAACGAGGGAGTGAGTCAATATATGTTTCCCATCTAGCATAGAATTTAACAATATCTGTTTCTATATGTACCAGTGCAGATCTACGATCAAAATATAGTATTTGTAACATTTTCCTGTGTACTTCCGATAATGAAGGCTTAGATCTGGAGACCCAATGGGTGAGAATGATCTTTTTAGACACTGTGACCAGCATGGTCAGCAACAGTATGTGCCTTTTTCCATGAGTACCCAAGTCCCACTGAGAGAAATTCGCACATAAACAAGCTAAAGGGTCGGGTGTGATTCGGGTGTGGAGCAGAGTGTTGATACAGGTGAGTACCTTACCCCAGAATTTCCTAATGTGGCCACATTCCCAGAAATTGTGATAGAAAGTTGCTGAGTGGTAACCACATTTAGGTCATTCCCCCGAAATCAAGGGGTTGTAGCGGGCATGATGGATTTGGGGGGACATAAACCCTTTGTAGGGTTCGGAGAATGGACTTCTTGTAAATAAGCAGAGGACAGGGTTTTCATAGTTGAACAATAAAAAGTGCTTAGAGCTGTAGAGTCAGTAAGGGAGGGAATATCTTTCTGCCATTGGGACAGTAACATGGACCATCTATGGGGTGAGGTTATGTCAGTGAGGATGTTGTACAGCATCCTAGTGCGAAAAGGTACACGTTCACACAAGGAAATCACTGATTGTAGTGGATCCGGGAGGCCAGAGGGGGGTGAGGTGTGATCCCTGGAATGGAGAATGGAGGTAAGATAGTGTCGAGCCTGTAAATACATGTAGAAATGTGATTGTGGGATGTCGTACTTATCCTGGAGGAAAGAGAATAGGACAAAATTTCCCCCCGGGTTGTAGACTTTGGAGGAACATGACAGTCCTTTAGTCCTCCAGAGTTTAAAGATAGAGTTTGTGAGAGATGGAGGGAATGCAGGATTACCCCAGAGAGGAACTCGCCATGTGGACATGTGATTCCTGTGGAACAGTTTGTTTATTTTTATCCATGCATAATAGATATCATGGAATAGTGGGGAGCCAAGGATGTGAGGAGGGATAGATTTCGGGGTAGAGTGAAGGAGTGCGATGGGAGAAAAGGGAGAAAACATGGCCTCATCTAAAGCGGGGTCTGTGTAAGCGTGACCGTCCGTCAGCCAGTCAGCAGCCCAACGAAAAAGGGCAGATAGGGAATATGAGAGGAAGTCAGGTAGGCCGACTCCCCCCGCAGTACGGGGAGCAGTCAGTTTTTTGAAAGCTATGAGGGGTCTCTTGCCTTTCCAGAGAAACCTGGTAAGGATTTTGCGAATGTAGGCCAGATCTCTCGTGGAAAGGCGTATGGGTAACATCTGCATGAGATAATATAGGCGTGGGAAAAACACACTTTGTAGAACCGCCACTCGGCCCAAGAGTGAAAGGGGTAAAAGTTTCCAAGAGTCAAGGGTAGTGGTAAGCTTATGTAGCATGGGTGTGAAGTTGGCTTCATATAAGGTGGATAAGTCTGATGGGATTTGTATTCCCAAGTAGGTGATCTTATCTAGAACAGTTTTAAGCGTCAAGGTAGGGGCAGGTTGGGTGATGGGTGCACGGGGGGTCCCCAGGGGTAGTAACTCTGACTTAGAAACATTGATACGATAGCCTGAGGTTTTCCCGAAAGACAATATGAGGTGGAGAATCTCTGGGATGGAGACGTCAGGTTCAGAAATAAAAAGAAGCATATCGTCTGCAAATAATGCCACCTTGAGTTCCACATCACCAATCCGGACCCCCTGGAATTTCCTGGACGCTCGCAAGGCTATCGCCAGAGGTTCCAGAGCAATATCAAACAATAAAGGAGACAGTGGGCATCCCTGCCGTGTACCTCTACCTATTGGGAAGGGAGGAGACAAAACACTGTTGCAGGATACCTGAGTTTGGGGATGAGTATATAGGAGTTTAATCCAGTCTATGAAAGCCGACGGGAAGCCAAAGCGTGCTAAGGAGTGGTATAGATGGGGTCATTCAACCAGATCAAACGCCTTCTCCGCGTCGAGGGAAAGGATATAAGCGGGGTCAGAGGTGGCGGAGGATGCCTGAACCGCTGATAACACGCGTCTGACATTGACTTCCGAATGTCTGCCCCATATAAAGCCCGTTTGATCTGGATGGATGATGCGGGGAAGGAGTAGTTTTAGCCGATCAGCCAGAATCTTGGTCAGCAATTTATAGTCAAGGTTTAGTAGGGAGATGGGACGATAGGATCCCGGGAGGGTGAGGTCTCTGCCCGGTTTTGGTAAAACTTTAAGGATGGCCATGTTGAAGTGTGGAGGGAGAGTTTGAGATGTAAGCATAAAATTAAGCGCATGCATCAATGGGGACTCTAGTTTTGGCAAGGGTAGCTTGTAAAAATCAGCAGAGAAACCATCGGGTCCTGGGACTTTGTCACGTTTGAAATGACCAATAGTCTGGCGGATCTCTTCCAAGGTAATCGGGGATGTTAATGACTGGCTAAGCTCCGGAGGCAATTCAGGTACCGGCAGGGAGTCCCAATTATTGGGAGAAGCAGAATCTTTAATCAAGTCTGGGGGGGATGGGCGGGGAACTGTAGGGGAGTAGAGATCAGTATAAAAGGAGCGCATGACTGCAGAGATTTCAGCATTAGTGGTAGTCAGTTTGCCCGATTCTGTCATCAGAGGCCGCGTAGTCAGGGGAGGATGAGAGCCACGCAAGAGGTTAGAAAGTAATTTACCCGTCTTGTTTCCAAATTTGTGGAACCGATAGCTAACATTGAACATATATTTATCCGCGAGTGTCAACAGGAATTCGTCAAAGTGTGTTTTTGCCAAGAGATAATTATGTTTAGTGGTATCGTTTGGCATGGACTTGAACTGCTGAAAGGCTGAGGTCAAGGCTGTCTGGAACTTCAAATAGTGTTCAGTGTGCTTTCTGCGTAGACCAGCCACATAAGACATTATCTTCCCCCGCAGTACAGATTTGGCTGTCAACCAAAAGTGCATGGGATCAGAGTCTGCATGCGGTGCATTATCAGAGGCATATGTTTCCCAGGCAGCTTCAAGTCTATTCCGGAATTTCAACGATTTGGATAGGTAGGAGGGGAATTTCCAAAGTCTGGGGGTATCCTGCAATTCCAAGATTTGGATAGAGGCCGTCACGAGGGCATGATCAGAGAGGGATATTGGAGCTACGAAAGCATCCACTATGTTAGGAAAGAGGGTGTGAGATGTGAATATGTAATCAATTCGGGATAGGGTGTGGTGGGCTGAGGATAGGCAGGTATACTCCCTATCAGTGGGATGGAGAGCCCTCCAAACATCCACCAATGAGAGTCTATCTGCGAGTGAAGGCATGCCTAGTTTTGGGAGGGTCAGGCCTTTAGGAGGAGTGGAAGATCTATCTAACAGTAGGGACGTCACCAGATTAAAGTCTCCGCACAGTATGATAGAGGAGGAAAGGTGTGGGGTCAGCAAGGCAATGAGTGATTGGAGAAATTTCTTGGTATAGGTAGATGGTGCGTACACATTACAAAGTGTCAGGGGCTGTCCGTAAATCCTAAGGGTCAGCAGCACTGTCCTACCTGATGCATCAGAGCGAGTTGTTAAATCTTCATAGGGAATATGTTTTTTGATTAGGATGATTACACCTCTAGCTTTTGAGTTATAAGATCTAGAACCTAGGACAGACCAACCTAAGGTGTTTAATTTTGCTACTTCATCGGGAACTAGATGGGATTCTTGTAGGAAAGCTAAGTCAACGTTTTGTTTATTCAGATAAATGAGTATCTTCCTTCGTTTCGCTGGTGAGATGAACCCGCCTACATTCCACGAGCCAAGCGTCAAAGTAGGCATGGCACGAGGAAGGGGGTCGAAGTATTGCCACAGCTTTCATCATCTAAATAATGCAGGAAAACATAGGCTAATGTTGCGGAGGGGGGGGGGAGGGGTTGCGAGGAAAGAGGGGGAGGGAAGGAGGGGGGAAGACAAACAAAAAATACAACATGATAGTTCTAAATGAATAGTCCAAAGAGTCAGTGGTATGGGCAGTAAGAGTTCTATACGCCAGTAGGACTCAGGACTTCCCATAAAGCAAATTAGCAGAAAGAGAGATATAAACCATATTAACATAGCAGCCGGTAGTGGAGCATGAGGGGGGAGCTCCGCCCACCCAGCCACCTCCGCTAGGAGTGAGGAAATAGTGGCTTTGCCCTGCATTTATATAAAACATGCATGATAAGTAGGGAGTGAAGTTGGCCCTAAGTTATACTGAAGCAAAAAAGGATATACAGTTAATAATTAAACTGATGCTCCGCAGTAATAAGAAAACCAGGGTCCCTAATAATCTAGGTAGTATCTGCAGTATAATATGCCGGGGATATCAGTAGCTGAGACTAGGAAGCCACACAATGTAACAAAACATATTAACATCGAAAAAGAACAATAAAATATGAAATATGAAGATACAGCCTGAACCTGTGGCGGAGGCAT
Source organism: Pseudophryne corroboree (assembly GCF_028390025.1). Lineage (NCBI taxonomy): Eukaryota > Metazoa > Chordata > Amphibia > Anura > Myobatrachidae > Pseudophryne > Pseudophryne corroboree. Next base: position 184,855,908 of record NC_086449.1, read on the forward strand.
AACGCATCATAACAAAACATAACAATGGCATGTGAGACAACATAATAATGGAAAACAGTGTCGCACAATTATGATAGAAAAAAAAACCTTCAGGTTGATGCGGTAGATGGTGAATCACTGATGTCAGTATCTGGGGGTCGAGAAAGTTCGCTCAGGAAGGCATGAGCGTCTGCCGGGGAAAGGAAGTCCTTATAGGAGGAGCCATCATAGATGTGTAAATGGGCTGGATAGAGCAAGCCAAACTTGCGGCCCTCTGCTACAAGTTGGGAGCAAATGGGTGAGAATGCTTTCCGGGCCCTCGTCAGTTCCACAGAGTAGTCCTGGAAAATAAAAAGCCTATGACCCTCCCATTGCAGGTCCTTGATACGTCGTGATGCAGACCAGAAAGCAGTCTTATGTAGAAAGTTCAAGCAGCGGAACAGCGTGACCCTCGGGCGAGGCTTATTCGGGGTGGGGGCCGGGCCCACACGATGTACCCTCTCAATCACCAGATCTCGACAGTCGTGTTCAATTCCTAGAAGGGTGGGAAGCGTGGTACGGACAAAGTGGGCAAGTGCTGGATCTTTTACAGATTCAGGTAAGCCCAGAAGCCTGATATTATTTCTCCTCGATCTGTTTTCGATATCATCGAGTTTGTTCCATATGTGGTAGTTGTCTGAAGTCAGAGATTTCACAGCCTGCTGTAATTCATCCACACTATGCATGGCAGCTCCCAATTGATTTTCAGTGCGGGATACACGATTCTGCAGCTGTTGCAGTTGCTGTGTAATATCAGCCACAGCCTGTGTGAGGAGGGGGGTCATGGTGGACCGGATGGCGTCCACCACGTCGGCATATGATACCGGAGTGTCGGCAGCGTGGTCCAACGGAGGCACTGTCACTGCGGCCACCTTCTTTGGTGCTGGGGATACCGGGTCAGGGCCAACCTCGGGAGTCATAGTCCCCGCCGCGCTGCATTTTTCCTGGCGCTGCGGCTGAGCGCCGGCAGCGGCAACTGGCATCACAAAGCGATCCATCAGGGCTGCGGGTGTGGGGGGGTGGCGAGCAGGGCAAATGGAGGCCATCAGAGGCCTTTAGAAGGTGTTTGCTGACGGGTTGTGGCGGAGCTTCGGGAACTGCTGCCTCACGCCATCAACCCGGAACCGGAAGTCGGTAAAGTGTATTCTAAGTGTGTATAAGGTATAGCTTTCATTCCTGTAAGATAATCAGCATTATCAATTGGGGGCTCTCCGGTTTTCCACATACTTACTACCTAACAGGTCACAGCAGACTTAATCTATCAGCAAAAGGGTGGACAGAAAGTATCCTATGTATCCTTTTCTTGGTCGATGGATGCACTGAAAACCCTGCTTGATTGCTGATTAGATGACGTCTGCTCTGTATGGTTTGTAGAGATGCTGGTAGAACCCGTAAGGTAAACAGGAAAAAAGCTATTTAAAATCTGTGAATTTTTTTTGGCGCCAAAACCGTACACAGCACCCATACTCTTTGCATACTCTCTCACATTGTTGCCATAACATTCAGATTGCTAGATTCATTTATACCTATGTGAAACCGGAGATATTTTTGTTGCTATATAGTTAAAACTAAAATAAATGTTAAGGAAGTAAGTGTAAGACACACACGCAGCCTGGCCTAGTTATAAAGGTTTATACAGAAAGAAACTGTGTGTTGTGTTAAGTGAGCAATTATAGTTAATATTGCTCACATTTATAGAATTATGTGATTTGTGCTATTGCGGACGTACGGTTTTGTACACGTGTCTCGGACAAAGTACAGGACTGCGTACGCAGCGTAAGAGACACGCACGATCGCGTGTTTATGCAAATTGCGTAAGAAGTACGGTCGCTAAGTACAAATTACACAATAGTTCGTTTAGTTTAAAGGTGGGACAGTTGCCACGCAACAATAGCACCAAATCACCCGGTTCCTAAAGAAATTTAGTATAAAAACAAAATTTAGTATGAATAATTTTTTTTAAATTGCCTCTGGGGGTAAAGCTGCCAACTTGAATGAATCCTAATTTTCTGTACAGAAAAATAACGTGTATTTGAGTGAGCGAATGCAGGAGTGAGTGGATACTGAACCCAAGAGCTGAAGTGGTCCAGGTGGTCTAAGCTAGGTGGTCTAGGTGGACACACTGGGTTAGTAGAGGCCTGGTGGCGTAGGGTTCGCAACCCTGCGTTATTAACTAGGTGGTCTTAGTGGACTGAGTGGTATCCCATACAACTCTTAGTGGTCTGAGGTGGTCTAGGCTAGGTGGTCTACAGCAATCGTAGGGCGCATAGATAACTAGTATCTATAGGCTGTGCTGTTGCATCACATGTCCGTTTGTTCTGCACAGCGCAACGTGATATTATTGTGTCATATGCACTGTGGAAGAGCATACGCAGACGTGATTGTATAGACAAAGGGGTTTTTCTTTGATAACTTCGGGAAATCTCCCTGGTGGGCTTCACTGGAAAGGGTGAAAGATAGTTATCTAATTTCTCTGTTTTTCACCCTACAAACAATTCCAGTTGAAAGATACCGAAAAGGAAATTTTCACTGCCTCTCTCAGGAAAATATTCCAAACAGAACTTCCACCGAAATAAATTATGGTGTAAGGTCTGATAGGAGCCCTAAGTTGGGTACATTGCGATCCGCTATCAACAGTGTATCGTTGTATTGGCCAGCGTGGGCGAGAGCGAGTGGAAGGCGCTCGGGTATACTTCCACCGTCTACTTATATTGAGTATTTTGGTGTTTGTGGGAATTTTTTAAAGATATTAGAAGAGACCCACAAATATGGGAGCCAGTTGCTCAAGTAAGATACGTTTAGACAGGGTTCAGGCAGAATTGTGGCCAAAAGGCTCAGCAAGGTTTATCATGTGTGAAAAATATGGTTCACACACAGAAGTTTTATGCACTGAGTGGATATGTATGACTAACAATGATAGGGAACCATTCCCTAAGGTGGGCAGCTTTGAACCAGAGGTATTACAGAACTTAAGGTTAAGGATTTGTCTGATAAAATCCAAGAAACGAAGGATTAAACATACAGATTGTTTAAATTTGTGGCAACAGGAGGGGGATATGCAAAGGGAATTAGCTCGCGCAGCAGGTTCCAAACCTAGCGGGAAAACAATGGCGACCGCACCATCACCACCATATATTGTTGGGGAGAAAATGGCTACAGGCAATGATACATTGGTACAGAATAGGAGTGTAATTGCAAAATGTACTAACGCTAACCCTTGCCAGTTGTACCCTGTTTTAAATTTTCCCCAGGACTGCGAACAAGAAGATGAGCTCAGCACGATATCAGCACTGTCTCTAGCAGCCACCATACAAGACACTCAGGTGGGCACAGCCCAACCAACAAGAGCAGTAGTCAGGCCCCCTAGTGGAGGGATAAGTGAGGTCGTGTCCACAGGTAAGTACAGTACCATACATTATGCAGAGACCATAGCACCTCACATTGTAGAGTCAAATCAAAATGATGTAATTGAATTAAATCCTGTCAGGGTGATCACAGTCCCCAATGGGAAGACTGACGCTCAGGGAGTAACTCCCGTCAGGAACATTGCCATGCATTGTCCCTGGTCCCGGACATAATTAAGGTCAATTATGTCAGAATTTCCCGATCCCAGAAAAGATCTAGTCGCATGCCAGAGGTTCATTAAAGAGTTAGGTAACGCCACCGAACCCACAAACAAAGTTTGGCGAACAGTGCTCCGGGTATGTTTACCCTCAAATATTGACCCCGCAAAATTTATAACTGATTGCAGCTTAGACGCAGAAGTACCTCTCACTGATGAGTACACTCAGGAGAATGTATGACAAATCAATCTGCAATTAGGAATATATTTCCCTACTGTTGTCAAATGGAATAAAATCTTTTCCATAAGACAAAAGGAAGGTGAAACGGCATCCGAATATTTCCATCGAGCACTGCAGGAAATGGCTAGATACAATGGGATCAAGGACATTAGGGACAATGTACATCACAGGGAGGTAGCTGTTTCAGTATTAATGGACGGGTTGAAGGAGGCACTCAGAACAAGGGTACAGACCTCTTTACCAAACTGGAGAGGTATCTCGGTGGCTGCATTGAGAGAGTCCGCTATCGAGCATGATAGGAACATCATTAAACACAGGGAGTCACAGGGGAAAAAACTGATGACGGTAAGTATACAGGCCCTTACGGCAAAACCCCATCAGCCGAAAACCCGGACCCCTGTTGTTTGGGACAGACCTAGAACATGTTACATTTGTAGGAAGGAAGGGCATTTTGCCAAAGACTGTAAGAGTAGTAGAGCGCATAGCCAAGATAGACCCCTAGACAGAGAATACGAACCACACTACTACTCACATAATTGGGATCAGGGACCACATAGGAGAAGTTACGAGCCACATGCAGGGGAAACAAGGAGGTACCCACCAAGGAGAGATGGGCAGACCTCCGGAAATTCTCAGCTACCACCCCCACATATCGTAGCTGCCAATGCGCTGCGGGAGGGTCTCACCACACAATAGGGGTTGGGCCACACCTGTAGTCTGCAGCCAGTGAAGTTGATTGCTAGCCTTGGTAGTGAACCTGAAGTCACGGTTGATGTAGCTAGTGTACCATTACCTTTTCTTGTAGGTACAGGGGCGGCCAGGTCAGTGCTAAATTCGACTGTAGGTATAAAAACCACGGGTAAAACAATTTCAGCAATGGGAGTAACAGGAACGGTGCAACACTACCCTTTGAGTAGACCGGCAGAGATTACGATAGGGCCCCGGCAGACCAAACACTCTTTTCTGCTGGCTGCATCGGCTCCGACTAATCTGCTCGGCAGAGATTTATTGTGTAAAATGCGGTGTGTCATATATTGTACTCCTGAGGGTGTCTTCTTGGATATACCCGAGAATCACGTTCAAGAAGTGCAAGATATATTAGACACCCCTCAAAGGCTAATGTCGCACTCTGCTGTTATAGACAAGTGTCTATCAAAGGTAGAGGAAATGATCTCACAAATACCGGGTTCCCTTTGGACCAAAGATGGACAAGACACTGGATTGATGGCGAATGTAGCTCCAGTAGTAGTGCAAGTAAAAGACAGTAGGATAGCTCCAAAAATCCCTCAGTATCATCTGAAACCAGAGGTAGAATTAGGAGTGTACCCTGTCATAGAGCGGTTGCTACAACAGGGCATCCTAGTCAGGACGTCCAGCACTGCCAATAGTCCCATCTTCCCTGTGAAAAAGAGTGTGGGGAGGGGTTACAGGCTAGTGCAGGATCTAAGGGGGATAAACAAGATAGTTGAGAGCCAATTCCCCGTAGTGCCCAATCCAGCTGTCATCCTCATGCAAATTCCCCCTACTGCGAAATTTTTCACTGTCATCGACCTCTGTTCGGCCTTCTTTTCTGTCCCTCTGCACCCTGACAGCCAATATCTTTTTGCTTTTACATACAGAGGAGTACAGTACACCTGGACTCGTCTCCCCCTAGGCTTCATTGACAGCCCGAGTATTTTCTCCCAGGCCTTGCATGACTGTTTACAATCCTTTCAACCTGAGAGTGGATCAGTGCTAATACAGTATGTCGATGATTTATTGTTGTGTTCTGATTCACTCAAATCAACCTTGAAAGACACAAAACAGTTTCTGTTTCATCTTTCCCAAACGGGACACAAGGTTTCAAAGGATAAGTTGCAGTTGTGTCAGACCAGGGTAAAATATTTGGGACATTGCTTGACGCAAGGACTTAGACACCTCACCACTGATAGAATACAGGTGATTCGCGACATGACTCTGCCACAAACCCAGCAACAGATCCGCACTTTCCTTGGAATGTTTGGGTACTGCCGAAACTGGATCCCAGGGTTCACCAAACTGGCTTTACATTTGCAAGAGATGGTCTCTTCGAACAAACCAGATCGGATTTCGCACACAGATGAGTCCGCACTGGCATTTGAGAGACTCAAACAGTGCCTATCACAGGCACCTGCATTAGGTATGCCAGATTATGGGAAACCCTTTGAATTGTACGGTACGGAAAGTGCTGGGTGTGCGGCAGGTGTCCTAACCCAGAGACATGGTGATGCCAGCAGGCCGGTAGCTTACTACAGTGCACAGTTGAAAACCGTAGCGCGGTCTCTCCCCACATGCTTGCGAAGTGTTGCAGCGATAGCTTTGCTAGTAAGTAAAAGCGAAGACGTAGTGTTAGGACACACCTCATGCTGTATCAGCCTTACTGAACTCCGCCCAAACCAGACATGTCTCATCCGCGCGGTTTACAAGGTGGGAATTATCACTGATGGCCCCTGTAAACATCACCATTAAGAGATGCAGCGCACTAAATCCTGCAACTTACTTGCCAAGTGTGCCTGGACAGGCACAAAGGGTGGAGGATGAGAATGATGGTGAAGGAGGATTTAGTGCAGACACTGATATGCATGATTGTATGGAATACCTGAATCAGACTTTCACTGCGAGACCTGACATTAGTGACAACCCACTGGAAAGCGTAGATTTTACCTTTTACACTGACGGTAGTTGCCACAGACAGACGGACTCGGGAGACCTGTGCACTGGATACGCAGTTGTAGACAACAGAGGTATCATAGAAGCTGAACCCCTGGGCCCACCGCACTCAGCACAAGTTGCTGAGTTGGTCGCCCTAACCAGAGCGTGTGAATTGGCCAAGGGTAAGTCAGCTAATATATACACAGATTCTAGGTATGCCTTTGGAGTGGTGCATGATTTCGGGGCCCTATGGCGCCTCAGAAATTTCATGACGGCAGCTGGCACACCTGTAGCGCACGCGTCCCACATAAAAATACTTCTAACAGCGATACAGGTACCAGACAGAGTGGCTGTTATCAAGTGCAAAGCATATACTTACAACCAAGACCCAATTTCACTTGGTAACAGCCGGGCAGACGAAGCTGCTAAATCAGCAGCCAGCACCCCCATACAAACGAACTTCACATCACTGATGACATTTAACACGATCAATACACAACAATTAATTGAAATGCAAGATTTGTGTTCTTTACAGGAGAAGGCAGTCTGGAGGTCAAAGGGATATGGCCAGGAATCCTCGGGACTGTGGACAGGTAGACAAGGTAAGCCAGTAGCTCCCAGAGCATATCTTCCAAGCTTAGCTGAGGCGGCACACAGTCTGACTCATCTGGGTAAAGAGGGTATGTGTAAGCTGGTGAGAGCCTACTGGTGTGCGCCAGGATTCTCTTCTCATGCAGGTAAGAGAGCAACAACATGTTTTACTTGCTTGAGGAAGAATATTGGAAAGTCAATACCAACAGAGCCATCCCATATCCCTCCGACAGACGGTCCTTTTCAGGTAATACGAATCGATTTCATACAGTTACCACCCTGTAGGAATTTAAAATATGTGTTAGTTTGTATTGACGTATTTTCAAATTGGGTAAAAGCGTTCCCTGCTGCCACAAATACTGCTACGTTCACTGCAAAGAAAATTGTGCAGGATTTTGTGTGTAGATATGGTATCCCTAGAATAATTGAAAGTGATAGGGGTACCCATTTTACAGGTGAAGTCTTTCAGGTCATGTGCAAACTGATGGGAATTAATAGCAAGCTGCATACTCCATACCATCCACAGGCGAGTGCAAAGGTGGAGAGAGTGAATAGCACTATTAAGAACAAGTTGAGCAAATTAATGGTTGAAACTGGATTGTCGTGGCCAGAAGCTTTGCCACTAGTGTTGTACAGTATCAGAACCACTCCCAGGTCTCCCCTTAACCTATCACCCTTTGAAATTCTTTTTGGTCGACAACCTCATGTAATGATAGACCCCCAGGATGATTTGAAATGTAATAATGAAGTGACTGTGAAATATATGGTTGGGATGAGCCAGCAGCTGAGAAATCAACAAAGAAATTTAAAGCTGATGATTCCTGACCTGCCGAACAGTAATTGTCATGACATTGAACCTGGGGATTATGTGATGATTCGAAATTTCTTACGCTCAGGTTGCCTCATAGACAGGTGGGAAGGACCGTATCAAGTCTTGTTAACCAGCACAACAGCATTGAAAGTTGCCGAAAGAGAGACGTGGATCCACTCGTCCCACTGCAAGAAGGTCGCTGACCCAGAGAGAACTCGTGACAAAGAGCAGAGTGTAGAAAATCTCATATCACTGAAGTGTCTGTTCCGGGAAAGTTGAGAGGCAGGACTGTTGAAAGGCATCTGAGCACAGAGAGTAACAAGAGCTAGAACGAATGTTGTACCACTTTCTTTTTTCACCTCCCCCTGCATTTTTCCTTTCTTTTCTCCTTCTTATTTTCCTACTTTCCACTAACGAAATGGATCGATCACAAGAGACTGCGTTTCGGGTTCTGTTAGTAATTCTGGTTTTGATAAGGACAGTTTGTTTTGGTGAGGGTCCCAGAGAGGTCGAGCAATGATCTGGAATGGGTTCTGATGGCAAGTATGAATTTGTAGGATCTCAGGATCAGCACATCATTTTGGTAAAGGCTGGCATCAGTAAGCGCTCTGGTAGTCAAGGAGCTCGGAGGCACTGTGAGGGGTTATTGGCTGATGAATATTGTATTTGTAGGAATTGTGAGAATATAGTTGAGGATGGGTGCATCCAGAGATGTCAGTCCAACCTTAATATACATGGACCGGCATCCGTTGAGTGATTACCACTCACTAGTGGGTAAGGTTTTAAACCAGACAGAATGCTGGGTGTGCTCACAGGTACCTCAAGGTCAGAACAAGTCAGGATTAGTACCATACCCTTTAGCAATAGATGAGGTACTCGAATTACGGGGTGGGAGACCGGTGGACAAGAAATTCAATATTTCTAGGCCCCCTAGTTTGAAGCTCCACCAGTATCATGTAGACAGATCCTTATTATGTTTTAATATTTCCAATGACCGAAAACCGGGAAATTGGGAAGTGACGTGGAATAACCAGACAATGACCTTTTCACACAGAGCTGAACTTGTACGCCAAATAGCCAACAGTGGGAGGTATTTTCAGTATAGGTATACTCGTGGAAGCAAGACCATGTGGGTTGGAAAAGTATCGCCAGGGTATTGTGCTCATATCATCCAGCCCGATACTTGTACTGAGCAGATGAGAGAACTAGGGATGGGTTTCTTTACTTGGAAAGTTTGTAATATGGTGATGTTATATTTTGTCCCCTATGTTCTCCCAGATGATGCCTATTTCATATGTGGGAGGAAGGCGTACAAGTGGCTTGCTCCGAGCTCAGAGGGATTGTGTTATATTGGGAGAGTACTGCCAGAGGTCATGACCATAACCCATGATAAGATGAAAGAAGTTCACCGCAGTGCTCAGGCTCCTTATACTCATACTCAATATGAACACATCGTCAAGAGACACCTCATAGATAGGACAGAGCACGCAGCCTCTGATTTGATCCACGCATTAGACATCACCCGTACTGCCAGAGGAATTATAAATTATAGGTATATCCATGCGCTAGCGAACTTGATAGATAATATCACTGAGATGTATGACGACACCTTCAGGTATACAGGAAGGGAGTTACAAGCTTACAAGTAGGAACTGATTCAGCACAGGATGGTCCTAAATTATATCACAGCCGTGACAGGTGGGTACTGTGTTACTCTGGCAACTCAATATGGGGTGAAGTGCTGTACGTATATTGCAAACAGCACTGATGATCCAACGGAGATTATCGATCAAAAGATGGACGATATCTTGCAGTTGAAGTGGGAGTTCAGGAGGAAACACAACCTTACCTTGGCGACTGTGAGTAATGAACTGACCGGCTGGGTCTCATGGTTGAACCCACGAAATTGGTTCTCAGGTTTAGGAGAGTGGGCTCAAAATGTTATTATGAGTGTAGGGAAGTTTCTCCTTTGTATCCTGGGAGTCGTCATAATTATTGGTTTGATATTTAGGTGTGTTCAAATTCTGACGCGGCGCAAGCACGGCACAAAGTTGATGAGTCTAAGGAGCAAGGGCGCTGTTATAGCAGCAGATTTAATTTATGACCCATCCATAGAGACAGTGTTATGATAAGGATTGTAAATGAATTTCATGGCCTGTTTCTTTCACCGCTTTTCTTTTGTTTCCCCCTCTGCCCAGATACATCCATCCGGAAAAGACATCTGCCCTACCCAAAATGTTTATGTGAATGTATTTTAGATATGTGTCTTATCTTCATCTCTGCAACCTCCAGTTAATAGCCAAATTGTCGACAGGTGATATCCACATATACTAGCACTCACTTATGTTTCCCCCTCCATGTATCATCAACTAAATGTGTACCCCATTTGTTGGAACAATCCGACAAGAGCTCGGTAGTGTTTGTTGGCCCATTTACAGACCCTTAGTACGGGATGAGAAGGATTTAATGTAAACTTCGCAATACCTCGAAGCTTACTTAGAACATCTACGGCACGATGATACATGCCCCTCAGACATGGATTCATACATACATGCTTTTTACTATCCCACTAGGTCATACATTTCCTACCTACCACTCTCTCCCGACCATCCAAACTTCTGTAGATATTATGTAGATATTTTTGTGTTTAGTGATTAGATAGTGGCAGTTATTGGTGACTGCCAAAGGGTGGACTGTCAAAGTCGAAAAATATTGCAGTACACACATCACGTACACACTACACACAGATGGCCTCCGCGCGTGTACTTGTTCTGCTGTGCGTGCACATATTCGCAATTTGCGTATGGTCGCTCCCGCGGTCGTGTGCAACAGCGCGTGGTATGGGTATTTACGGTAGAGTTTGTGAACGCATGGAGAGCTATCAAAACACATTACATATTTAATCCAAATAGTGCACAATGTACACATAGTCCACCTGCACCACACAGAAAGTAACAACAGTTTAAATGGTTTCAGAACAAAGGGATTCACCTTTACAGAATAGGAGGGGACAGAACAAGGTCATAAGGTGGTGTTTGGTATCCAGCTGTAGGGTATTTTAAGGGTAACATTCCGGTGTTGGTTTGAGGAAGATCGCATGTTCCTGCGGATAGTTATGTGCAGAAGCAGAATATAGATATAAACTGTATTTACTGTACATTATGTATGCGGCGGGAAGCCAGAGGAGACCACCCACAAGAGCAGTTGGAATGGACATCGCCCACCTATTCAAACCGACCTATGACCTCTCCTGTACTGTAAAAGTGCATCCCTGTGTCCAATGGACAAAGGGATTACAGTATCCATTGTATTGAGTTTTGGAGGAATTGTATAAAGAGAGCTTGCTACAGGCCTGGTCAGACACAAGACTCACAAAGTTATCTATTAGATGACCGAGGACCGGGCCGGGAAGCGCAAGCGAATCTACTCACGTATGTACCATTGAATGTAGCCATTTACTCTGTTATATTGTATTGTATTATTTGTATTGTAACCCCCTTTCAGCAATAATACGCTGTGGTTTCGGAACCCAGCGGTTTAATCACAATCTGGTGTCGTGTCTTCATTGCCCTGCTAAGGTTTAAAGTGTTTTATCATTGCATTGCTGTAAAGGTTTAAAGTGTATCTCTGGGTGTGTGCGCGCTGTGTGTACTTTGTACCCCCAGCGCAGCGTTTGTACGCAAAGTCCGTACAGTGATACGGGACTCCGTACGCAAACAGTGTATAAAGTACGTAGTGTGTGTACTAAGTTTAGCGGTCGCAGCGGCTCCATGGTAAAGTGTATTCTAAGTGTGTATAAGGTATAGCTTTCATTCCTGTAAGATAATCAGCATTATCACTCCCCACACTACATTTGCCTCTGTCTCTTTGCCCTGGTCTCTGCAGAGCAGCTCCAGAGGTGGAAGAAGTTTAGAGTGAGGCAGTACAGTCAGGATAGAGGGAAAGGAGGGATGGGCCTGAGGATGCAGATGGGAGGAGTAGAAGATAAAAAAGGGACAGTCGGGTATAGGAGCAGGAAGGATGCAGACTTGGTCTTGGTGATGGGATAGACTACTCTGGATGACTACTCCCTACAGTGCATCAGTCCATGGGTGGCTGGCTTAGGCATGCGCAGGATTTTGAAATGGGGGGGGGGGGGGACGGGGGGGACCCCTCCCCAACACCAACATCTAAATAGTTTGCTGCCCTGATAAACAGACTTGGTACCCCCATATTTAAAATAGGGATAGTGCGCCCGAAGACGTGTGCCAAAAATATAGGGGCATGGTTTTATAGGTTAGGGATAACATTACACAGCACAGTAGTGTTCTGATATTCATATTACACTGCACAGTAGTGTCCATTAGTCACATTACACAGCAGAGTAATGTCCGTAATTCACTGCAAAATAGTGTCTCTTATACACATAATGCCAGGTACAGCCCCTTATGCACATCACTCCACTGTAGAGCCCCCATTCCTCATTCCTCCTAATCATCATCATACCCCACACGCCAATTTCTGTGACTGAGGGCGAGGTGGAGCCAGTCACTGTCAGGTGTGTGCACTATACTGCTGCACCTGTTGCTGCTGGGCTCACTGACCTGCCTTGCTGTTGGACGGTGGACCTCTGCTGCAGCCTGTTTTTCAGTGACTCAGTGCCTGCCAGTGATTGTGGATTAGGCTCAGTATCCTCCTCTCCCTCCCAAACGCTGCAGCACTTCACGGCACAGGGCACTGTGGGTCGGCTGGGAGAGATGCCCTCTCTCCCAGAAGACACTGCAGACACAGAAGGGGAAGCCGAGAGGGGCATAGCATGACGATGGTTTGGAAGCTGAAGCACTGCCTGGATACCTATGTGAGAAGTAGCTGGGCGCTGAATCTAGCAAGCGGTCGGTGAATGGACAATACTAGTACAGCAGTCGTGCGGCCACGTGGGTGTTGCTGACGGTTCTGTGTGCACAGTGCATATGCGCTGTGTGCCAGGCACCACTGGCACAGTGCTAGTTACGGCCCAGCCCAACACAAGACTACTGACCTCATCTTCTCATCCTGTTCAGGGCTCCCTTGCATGACTCATGTCAGGCACTATGATGTCTTCATGATGAAACTGCTGCTGAAAGAACCTCTTTTCTTCACAGTTGGTGAGAGGCGCAGGTGGCGAAAGGGGCGCAAGCAAAGGTGGTGAAGGGAGCAGAGCCACAGGTGGGGTGGGCGGCAGAGATACATTTGGAGAGGGAAGCGGAAGCATAGATGGAAAGAAGGCAGAGGCACAGGCGGAGAGGAAGGTAGAGATACAGGTGGAGAGGGAGGCAGAGATACAGGTGGTAAGGGGGTAGAGATACAGGTGGGGTGGGAGGCAGAGATGCATTTGGAGAGGGAAGTGGAAGCACAGATAGAGACAAGGTAGAAATACAGGTGGAGAGGAAGGTAGAGATAGAGGTTGAGGGGGGGGGGCAGGAATACAGGTAAAGAGGGGGCAGAGATACAGATGGAAAGGGGGCAGAGATACAGATGGAAAGGGGGCAGAGACAGGTGGGGAGGGAGGCAGAGATGCATTTGGAGAGGGTAGTGGAAGCACAAATAGAGAGAAGGCAGAGGCACAGGTGGTAAGGCAGGTGGAAACACTGGTAGAGAGAAAGCAGCAGAGACAGAACTCTGGGAGGCAACGGAGTCAGCTGCCGCCGGGCTCCTGCTTTGAAGGGGGGCACCTCTCCTCCTGTTCCATGTGTTCAGCTACATTAATGAATTAAGTTAATTGACAGCAGCCGGTACCTCTTCCGTAGCTGACTTCCCCACTAGTCACTACATCTTACAAATCACACCCTCTTTATTATAGATACACATGAAGCAGACACCTTACTGATGGAGCTATTTGCTCCTATAAAGGAAGCATGAGAATTCTAACTATATGAAGTTATTTCTCTGACAATTACAAGTAACTTCATATAGTCAGAATTCTATATTTTCTATGCAATAGCAGATATCTCCATCAGTAAGGTGCATGCTTCCAGTGTAATAGTGTAATAGGTTGAAATAATCAGCATTGTGAGTGACTGAGCAGATCTATGTAGTGTGTTGCTGGACACCTACATAGATCTACCTAGTAGTAAGGGTTTTGTAGTAGCTTCATGTAGTTAGAATCTGCAGGCTTGCTATGTAGGAGCAAATAAATATATATATATATATATATATATATATATATATATACACTGCTCAAAAAAATAAAGGGAACACTAAAATAACACATCCTAGATCTGAATGAATGAAATATTCTTATTAAATACTTAGTTTTTTACATAGTTGAATGTGCTGACAACAAAATCACAAAAAAATTATCAATGGAAATCAAATTTATTAACCCATGGAGGTCTGGATTTGGAGTCACCCTCAAAATGAAAGTGGAAAAACACACTACAGGCTGATCCAACTTTGATGTAATGTCCTTAAAACAAGTCAAAATGAGGCTCAGTAGTGTGTGTGGCCTCCACGTCCCTGTATGACCTCCCTACAACCCACACAAGTGGCTCAGGTAGTGCAGCTCATCCAGGATGGCACATCAATGCGAGCTGTGGCAAGAAGGTTTTCTGTGTCTGTCAGCGTAGTGTCCAGAGCATGGAGGCGCTACCAGGAGACAGGCCAGTATATCAGAAGATGTGGAGGAGGCCGTAGGAGGGCAACAACCCAGCAGCAGAACCGCTACCTCTGCCTTTGTGCAAGGAGGAACAGGAGTAGCACTGCCAGAGCCCTGCAAAATGACCTCCAGAAAGCCACATGTGTCTACTCAAATGATCAGAAACAGACTCCATGAGGGTGGTATGAGGGCCCGACGTCCACAGGTGGGGGTTGTGCTTACAGCCCAACACCGTGCAGGACGTTTGGCATTTGCCAGAGAACACCAAGATTGGCAAATTCGCCACTGGTGCCCTGTGCTCTTCACAGATGAAAGCAGGTTCTCACTGAGCACATGTGACAGATGTGACAGAGTCTGGAGACGCCAAGGAGAACGTTCTGCTACCTGCAACATCCTCCAGCATGACCGGTTTTGCAGTGGGTCAGTAATGGTGTGGGGTGGCATTTCTTTGGGGGGCCGCACAGCCCTCCATGTGCTTGCCAGAGGTAGCCTGACTGCCATTAGGTACTGAGATGAGATCCTCAGACCCCTTGTGAGACCATATGCTGGTGCGGTTGGCCCTGGGTTCCTCCTAATGCAAGACAATGCTGGACCTCATGTGGCTGGAGTGTGTCAGCAGTTCCTGCAAGACGAAGGCAATGATGCTATGGACTGGCCCGCCCGTTCCCCAGACCTGAATCCAATTGAGCACATCAGGGACATCATGTCTCGCTCCATCCACCAATGCTACGTTGCACCACAGACTGTCCAGGAGTTGGCGGATGCTTTAGTCCAGGTCTGGGAGGAGATCCCTCAGGAGACCATCCGCCACCTCATCAGGAGCATGCCCAGGCGTTGTAGGGAGGTCATACAGGGACGTGGAGGCCACACACACTACTGAGCCTCATTTTGACTTGTTTTAAGGACATTACATCAAAGTTGGATCAGCCTGTAGTGTGTTTTTCCACTTTAATTTTGAGGGTGACTCCAAATCCAGACCTCCATGGGTTAATAAATTTGATTTCCATTGATAATTGTTTTGTGATTTTGTTGTCAGCACATTCAACTATGTAAAGAACAAAGTATTTAATAAGAATATTTCATTCATTCAGATCTAGGATGAGTTTATTTAGTGTTCCCTTTCTTTTTTTGAGCAGTGTATATATATTTTATAGGGGGGGGGCACCAATATTTTTCTTGCCTCCGGGCAACTGGGACAAACTTACGCCACTGGAAAGCAGAGATATAGGTAGAGAAGGGGCAGAGACACAGGTGGTGAAGGGGCAGAGACACAGGTGGGGAAGGGGGAAAGGACACAAGTAAAGGGCAGAGACGCAGGTGGGGAGGGAAGCAGAGGCACAGGGGCAATGACACAAGTGGGCAATGAGGCAAAGGCACAAGTAGGAAGTCACAGGTGGCAAGAGGGGCAGAAACACAGGTAGTGAAGGTGACAGAGACACAAGTGAAGAGGGAGGTGGAAGCACAGGTAGAGAGAAGGAGGCAGACACAGGTGGGGAGGAGGTAGAGATACAGTTCGGAGTGGGAGGCAGAGAAAGATGTGGAGAGGCTGGCCGAAGCCCACATAGGGCGGGATGTACTAAGCTTACCCGCGGCACTAAATGCCCTCCTACCGCTCCGGGCACTTCTCCATGCTTACCTCCCTCCCCTGCCACCCGGCACTGCCTTTCTCTTCAGTTGTTTTCATCACATTACCTCCTACCATTGTCCGCCTATGGGTCCTTCTCTGGCTCCGTATGCACCAACATACGGGACCGCTAACCTCCCTTCTTTGACAGGATCCTAAGTTATGCGCAGGAGGGTATCTAGGGATAGCACAGCATCCATCAACACCGAGCCGGCGGGCTACTGTTAGTTCATACCGCAGAGAAAACATCGGAAAGAGAAAGGCAGCGCCGGGCGGTAGGGGAGGGAGGTAAGCGTGGAGAAGTGCCCGGAGTGGTAAGAGGGCATTTAGTGCCGCGGGTAAGCTTAGTACTTCCCGGCCATAGTGAAGGGAGCAGAGACACAGGTGGGGATGGGTTAGAGATACAGGTAGAGAGGGAGCAGAGGCATAGATTGTAAAAGAAGCAGTGACACAGGTGTGAAGGGACAGAACATAGGCAGGGAGGGGTAAAATACAAAGGTGATAAGAGTGCAGCGGGACATACAGTATAGTAAGGGGACAGTGGCATGAATGATGTCCCAGGCCATTTAGTGTAAATGGCACATCCTTCCAAACACCAAGCCCAGTGCTCCTCTGAGTGGTATCAATTCAGGAAGAGAGCATCTAGGCTGGGAAAAATGCAGTGCACAGGGGGAGGAGCAGAAATGGGGTCAGGGGGTGCAACATGTATACAAGAAAAGCTGCGACCGCTGTGTGCTGCATTTTAAATCCCTTGGAATAGGCCTAAATAGTCTATCAACTCCCCCAAAGTTCATGTGAATAGCTCATGCTTAAAAAATTACTT
This sequence comes from Pseudophryne corroboree, assembly GCF_028390025.1. NCBI lineage: Eukaryota > Metazoa > Chordata > Amphibia > Anura > Myobatrachidae > Pseudophryne > Pseudophryne corroboree. The sequence goes on from NC_086449.1 coordinate 184,872,861, forward strand.
CAAAAGTTCTGAGAGAAACCGAGCATCTGATGTATATGGGAGGCAGGGCTTCAGATGGGGGCGGGGCTTATGGCGGTGTCAAAGTCGAAAAATATCATGCTTCACGTTGCCATATGTTAAACCCATGCGCTTGCCCGCTGCACGTGCACATTCTCCCGTGCGTGCGCATATTCGCAGTTGCGTAATGGAGCTTCTACGGCCGTGCGCATTGGCGCGTGGTATGCGCACTTACGGTAGAGTTTGTGTGCGTCTGGTGGGCGACTCGATCGTTACATAGTTAATCCGAATAGTATGTTTTATAGGTAATGGTCCCCTTAATAATAACTGTAAGTTTGTTTAGTATAACTGGTTCATGAACAAAGGAATTCCTCTTTGCATGATACGAAGGGTCAGATAGGGTCTGAGCGATGGTGTTTGGTACCTAACCGAAGAGCATTTTATTAGAAACAATCCGGTGCTGGTTAGGTAGAGATTAATTGCTCCTACGTATAGTTATGTCTATCAATAGTTTCTGGACATTTACTATATTTGCGGTTCATTGTCCATGTGGTGGGAATCCTGAGATTCCCTCCCACCTGAGCAGTCTGGAATAGTCACAGCCCACCTGTTCAAACAAACCTATGACCTTTTGTTGTAATGTGAAGACAGATTCCTGTGTCCAATGAACAATGAGATATAGGTCCCTTTGTAGTATACTGTATGCAGTGTATATAAGGAACAGCCAGTTTGGGCCAGCTTAGTCTACTCTCCACAAAAGGTTTTCATCACTGACTAACTATGGAGCTGGTGACCAGGACTGCGCAGCGATCATTCCCCAGTGTGTAAGTTTTTCTCTGTGACCACCTTATTCTCTGACTGTATTTTGCCACGTTCTCTCTCTCTCTGTTAGTGCTAGGATTGTGACGCTATTGTATATTTATGTGTAGTTATTCTGTTAGATATTGATGTTAGCCTGTAGTGTGTAAGATGTTAACTGTATTTTCCATTTTTGCATAACTAAATCTCGTTAGTAAAGGTTTTGGAACCTTAGCAAGGTATTGTGTGTTTATTACATTGCTGAGGGTATTTGGAGCGTCTCAATCGCTCAAGCAGCTTTTATATTAACAAGGTTAAGAAGGTCTATAAGCAGTACATTATTACAGTGTTACAGTACCAAGGTATACAGTGTGAACATATTCTGTGTTTAAAGTTTATAAAGGTTGCTGTCTGTGTGTACGCTCGCTGTGTGTATTCCGTACACCCAGCGTAGCGTGTGTACGTAATTTGCGTACCACGTGCGAGGCCTTCATACGCAAATAGCGTACGGAGAGCGTATCATGTGCACGTGGTTTAGCGGCCATTACGGCTACACTGTATTAGTATATAGCTAATGTTAAAAGGTAGATAATTGACTCTATCAATTGGGGGCTCAAGTCCTGTCCACCTCATATCCGCAGTCAGGCGAAAACGCGCAGACTTTATCGATCAGCAAAGGGAGGATAGGTAGTATCTTGTAGTGCTGATCAGATGAGAGTCTGCGTCTGATTCTTTTGGTTTGTAGGGATGCTGGTGGAAGCCGAAGAAGGTAGGAACATTAAGCTATTGTCTTTTTAAATCTGGTTTTTATTTCTATTTGGTGCCAACTGCATACGCAGATTGGATTGCTTGTCTGTTTAAATAGGTTTAAAAGTATTTTTGGTCGCTCTGCATGGCTTGATAGTTTTATTTTTAGCTCAGGCCTAGAATAACTTAAGGGGCTGGAATGATGATTTTCTTTGTGACAAAAGAAGCTGCATGGTCTGTCCTCCATTTTGTGTAAACCTCATGGATGTGGAAGGGGGAGGAGCAGCGGCCATTTTGGGAAGGTCAATTTTTTTTTCTGAATGGCTGATTTTCAGTTGACTTGGGAAATAATCAGCCATCCATTGTCAAAAAGAAATCCTCATTTAATGAGTTTTTAATGCATTTATTTAATCCATATCATAGTCAATCATAAGTGGTTCAGATAGAGTTTAATATAAGTTAATAGTAAAATGAATATTTGATTTAGGAAATACACAAATAAAACAAATTTGTGTTTTTTTCTTTTTCTTTTTTCCTCCCTTCAAGAGCCTGTTTAACTCTGCTACTTGTGAGATGGGCCATTGAAATGCAAATGAACCTGTGTAACTGGGTTTTGTTTTTTTTTCTCTCCCAGCAGTGAAAGAAATCGACTTCACAGATGGTTAAAAAGCACATTCATATGCAAATTAGAAGCACTGAATAGGGTCTCATAGATGTAATATCTATATGTGTGTGCTTACATCAATGTATGTTATTAGATTAATTTAGAATTGCATTTTTATCTGTGTATTTTCACATATCTCACTTTCCTGTTTGCCATTTATCATTGATAACGTGCTGAGAAAGATTTGTTGCTATTGGTAGTTAAAAGTAAAAATAATACGTAAAGGAGTAATTTGTAAAACACGCACACGGCTTTGCCTAAAGATACAAGGAAAGATCTGTGTGGTGCTTGGTAGATGATTACAGTTAAAGATCATTTACATTGATATAAACGTGTTAGTTGTATTTTTGTGGACGTGTCTGGCCTGTGTACACGTGTCCCTAACAAAGGGCGGGACAAGCGTACGCGATGCAAGGGCTTACACACGTAGCGCATATTACGCAACGGAGCGTATGGGTACGCCCACATAATACAAATCACACGATAGTATTGTTTTAGTAGGCAATACGGAAGCAACGCGATAATAGCACAAATTGATTTCAGTTTCCAAAATTTAGTTTAAATACCTTACTTTACTGTAATGCCTCTGGGGAGAGCTATCAGATTACGGGAAATGATTATTTTTTTTCTGATCAGAAAACTATAGAATGATAGTGGGTTGAAAACGGTATGAGTGTATTGAACTCCTCTTGGTGAAGTCTTGGTGAAATCTTGGTGAAGTAAATCTTGGTGAAGTCTTGGTGAATCACGGTCTAGGTGAATACGTGATGAGCACGGTCTAGGTGAAAACGTGCGTGCACGGTCTTGGTGAACAAGTGCGACGAAGTGTGATAAAGTTTTCGTGGTATTACGCTCCGGCTGTTTTGGAGCACAGTAGGGAGACTCCAATGATCCTACCATTTATAGGCAACAAGTGTCTATAAGTGGTACGATTGGACCGCACGGTTGTATGTGTGACCAATAACGCAACGTGATATGAGGTCGTATATTTAAATTGCCCTCATGCGTGTTGTAGGGAGCACATGCAAGCGTGATTTGTGTAAAATATAAAGGTAAGGAATTTTTGCTGGTAGGGCCTGCAACGATTACGTGGGTCTGCTAAAAGGGGCGGATTCGTTGTACTCGGAGCAGAAGAAGCTGGTGGAAGAGCTTGGAAAACTTCCACCGTAGACTTCTGTGTTTGGTGCATTTTAGGAAGTTTTTTTCTGTGTTAAAAAGGTCCACAATGGAAGCCAAGTGCACAACACAGGGACGTTTAGCAGTCAGGGTTCAGACTGAAGAGGCTTGCAGACCCCGAGGGTCTGCTCGGTTAGTAATGTGGGGGAAGTATGGTCCCCACACTGAGACCTTTTGTGATGAATGGACACAAATGACTGTGGGGGATAAAGCACCATTTCCTGGGATAGGTAGTTTTGACTCAGAGGTATTGCATAATTTAAGGCGAAGGATCTGTCTCATAAAATCCGGGAAGCAACAAATTAAACATTATGATTGTTTACAAATATGGCAATAGGAAGGTGAGATACAAAGGGAATTAGCTTACACAGCTGACTCTCACTTTGGTAAGAAAAATATGGCAACAAGAGAGAAGGTGGTTACAGAGAATGGCACACTGGGGTGTGATAAACATGCACTTAGTAACTGTATAGATGATAAGAATAATTGTAACGAATGTAACAATGATAAAAGTAAAACTGTTAAATGTACAACTGTTAACCCGTGCAAGTTGCACTCCATGTTAAACTTCCCTCAGGATTACAAGCAAGAAAGTGAGCCCAGCACGAGGTCGGCACCATTTCCAGCAGCCATCATACAAGACATCCAGGTGGACGCGACCAAATCGGTAAAGGCAGTAGTCAAATCCCCTTACGGAGGGTCAGGTGAGGTCGTGTCCACAGGTACGTACGGTGTTATATATCACGCACAAACAAATGTACCTCATATTGTAGAGCCAACACAAGATGATGTAGTTGAACTTAACCCTGTCAGGGTGATCACAGTCCCATATGGACAGACTGACGCTCAGGGAGTCACTCCCGTCAGAGACATTGCTATGCATTGTCCCTGGTCCCGGATGGAATTGAGGACAATTATGTCTGAATTTCCTGATCCCAGGAGAGATCTAGCCGCATGTCAGTGGTTTATTAAAGAATTAGGTAACGCCGCAGAACCCACAAACAAAGATTGGCGGACATTGCTGAGGGCATGTTTACCCTCCAATGTCGACTGAGTGAAATTCATCGCTGACTGTATATTAGACGAAGAGGTACCCCTTACGGATGCGTACAACCAAGATAATGTAAAAAGAATCAATCTGCAATTAGGAGTATATTTCCCAACTATTGTCGAGTGGAACCAAATTTTCTCCATTAGACAAAAAGAAGGTGAAATGGCAGCGGAATATTTCCATCGAGCACTGCAGGAAATATCTAGATACACTGGGATCACGGACATCAAAACAAATGTACATCATAGGGAGGTAGCTGTGTCCGTATTAATGGACGGCTTAAAAGACACACTAAGAATCAGGGTACAAACCTCTCTACCTCACTGGAGAGGTATCTCGGTGGCTGCATTAAGAGAGTCCGCTATCGAGCATGACCGTAATATCCAAAGAACCAGGGAAGCACAGGGAGAGCGGTTGATGGTGATGAGCATCCAAGCACTAGAGGAGGCATCAAATCGACCAAAACCCCAGGCCCCTGGCACATGGAGGAAGCCAAGGGTTTGTTATCTTTGTAAAACAGAAGGGCATTATGCCAGCAACTGTAACAGCCCACATAAAGTCAGACCCCCTAGACAAGAACACGAGCAGAGTTATGACACACGAAATTGTAATCAGGGACCATATAGGAAGAATTTTGAGCTACACCCATAAGTTGCAATCAGTAAAGTTAATCATTAGTCGTGACAGTAAACCTGAGGTTACAGTTAATGATATTGGGAGGTCAGTTCCTTGAAGACACAGGGACGGCCGGGTAAACTTTGTAATTTATCTGTAAATGTTTCTTTTTCCCCATCTCTGACATTCATCGGCAGAACTCAAACATCACATAACTACTTGGTCTTTGCAGAAGTCTACCTAACCCCAGTGTGACCTACCGACATCGGTGTGTCCTGGCCAGGCACAAAAGGGTGGAGTGTGGAAATACTGGTGGGGGAGACTGCGCAAAGATACCAATGGATGTGTTGGTGTGACAGCCTGATGGTGGACGGAAGATCTGACAATGTTTTTGTTTGTTGTTGTTTTATGTAACATATATATGAATTGTTCTCTCTCTCTTTTGTTTTTTTTCTCATGTTTTCATGCTTTACAGATGGTATGTCACACATCAGTTAGACAAATGGTAATGCAAGATTTTTTGCTCCTTACAGAAAGATCGCAGATTTGGAAGGAATATTGTATCACCAGAATGTTCGTTTGGAAGACTGAGAGACAGCACCTTTGAGATGACGACAGAGCAAGAAGAACAACAAGACAAAAGCATCGTAACATTTTTCTTTCCCCTCAAATTATTTTTTGTACCCCCATTACAAATTTCTCCTTCTCCTCCTGTAAGATGGACTTGCCCCAAGAGACTGTGATCCGGATTTTCCTGTTGACCATGATGTTGACCAGAACAGTCTGTTTTGGTGAGAGTTCCAGTGAGGTCGAGAAAGGACCTAGAATGGAATCTGATGACCAGGATGGAGGCGTAGATTTCCAAGAGCAACACAATCACTGAGTAAAGGCAAGTATCAGAAAGCGATCTGGTAGCATTGACAATAGAAGGAATTGTGAAGGATTGTTAGCTGAAGAGAACTGCATCTGTAGGCATTGTGACAATATAGTTGAGGATGGGTGCATCAAGAAATGCCAGTCCAGTTTTAATATCCACATGGACCGGCATCCATTGAGTGACTATCACTCCTTAGTGGGTAAAGTGTTAAATCAGACAGACTGTTGGGTATGCTCTCAAGTACCTCAAGGTCATAGCAAATCAGGACTAGTACCATTCCCTTTAACTGTAGGAGAGGTACTTGAGTTAAGTGGTGGGAGGCCAGTGGACAAGAGGTTTAATATCTCTAGTCCTCCTAGTTTGAAGCTCCACCAGTATCACGTGGATAGGTCCTTAGTATGCTTTAACATTTCCAATCCCCGAAAGCCGGGAAATTGGGAAGTGTCATGGAGTAATCAAACCATGACATTTTCACATAGAGCCGACAGAATGCCCATAGACACAGAACTTATACGCCAGATAGCCGACCATGGAAGATTTTTCCGGTATAGGTATACTCTAGGAAGTAGGACCATGCGAGTTGGAGAAGTATCACCAGGATACTGTGCACATATCGTACAACCTGATACGTGTACTAAACAGATGGGAGAATTAGGGTTAGGAGATTTCACATGGAAAATTTGTAACATGGTAATGTCATACCCCGTCCCATATGTTCTCCCCGATGATGCATATTTCATATGCGGGAGGAAGGCGTATAAGTGGCTTGCCCCAAACTCAGAGGGATTGTGTTACTTTGGAAAAGTACTGCCTGAAGTAATGACTGTATCCCATATAAAAATGAAAGACATTCACCGCAGTGCCCAAGCTCCTTATACTCACACTCATTACGAGCACGTCGTTAAACCGCACCTGATAGAAAGAACAGAGCATCCGGCCTCTGACCTGATCCATGAATCCACCGGGATTCAAGTCCTACTCACGTTAGATATCACTCGTACCGCCAGAGGAGTGTTAAACTATAGATATATATCTGCGCTAGCAAATTTGTTAGACAATATCACCGAAATGTATGACGACACATTCAGGTATACTGGGAGAGAGTTACAAGCCTACAAAACAGAACTGGTTCAGCATAGGATGATTCTCAATTACCTCACAGCTGTGACACCTGTGTTACCCTAGCAACTCAATATGGAATAAAGTGCTGCACGTACATTACAAACAGCACGGAGGACCCAGCCGAGGTCGCTGCTGTGAGTAAGGAGCTGACCGGTTGGGTGTCATGGTTGAACCCACGAAATTGGTTCTCTGGTTTAGGAGAATGGGCCCAAGGTATTATTATGGATGTAGGGAAATATCTCTTGTGTATTCTGGGAGTCGTCATACTGGTTGGTCTGATATTTAGATGCGTTCGGACTTTAACGAAGTGTAAAGGTAGTACCAGAGTGATGAGTCTGAGGAGCAAGGACACTGTAATAACAACTAATTTGATTTATGACCCAACGATAGAGACAATGTTGTGATGAAAATGTGATTCCACGGTCCGTTTCTTTCACCCGTTTCTCCTTTGTTTTCCTCCAAGGTACAAAGACATCCGCTTGGAAGAAGAATTTGACAACCTCTTTTATACAGACCATTGATGAACTATGCCACAAGCCCCCAATATCCCTAGTGACTTTAACTTTTACGATAGCCCAATACTTTAGAGACTGTAATTTTATGGACAATGGAAAAGCTTTTGCTCGCTATTTATAGCAAAAGCACTGAGAGACATCAGACAACATGTACATCAAGACAAGACATCAGACAAGACCTCAATCGGCGACTGTTTATATAAACTCACATAGTTTACGACTGCATTTATAATGATTGTCTCTTATCTTCATCTCTACAACCTCCAGGTAGTATCTCACATAGTCGACAGGTGATTCTCACATATTAGCACTCACATGTTCCCCCCCTTCATGTATCATCAACTAAATGTGCTCCCCCATTTGTTGCAACCAAAAGCCGAAAAGAGCTCGGTAGAGTTTGACAGCCCATCCACAGACCCTTGATACGGGATAAGAAGGATTCAAATGTATACTTCGCAATACCTCGAAGCTTGATTTAAAACACGTACGGCACGATGATACATGACCCCTCAAACATGGATTTCATACACACATGCTTTTACTATCTCACTAGGTCATGCTTTTCCCACCTTCTCCTCTCCTCCCTTACCCAATCATAAAAAGGTGTTTACATGATGACATATATTTTTATGTTTTGTTTAGGAAGTGGCAGTTATTGGTGACTGCCAAAGGGTGGACTGTCAAAGTCGAAAAATATCATGCTTCACGTTGCCATATGTTAACCCCATGCGCTTGCCCGCTGCACGTGCACATTCTCTCCCGTGCGTGCGCATATTCGCAGTTGCGTAATGGAGCTTCTACGGCCGTGCGCATTGGCGCGTGGTATGCGCACTTACGGTAGAGTTTGTGTGCGTCTGGTGGGCGACTCGATCGTTACATAGTTAATCCGAATAGTATGTTTTATAGGTAATGGTCCCCTTAATAATAACTGTAAGTTTGTTTAGTATAACTGGTTCATGAACAAAGGAATTCCTCTTTGCATGATACGAAGGGTCAGATAGGGTCTGAGCGATGGTGTTTGGTACCTAACCGAAGAGTATTTTATTAGAAACAATCCGGTGCTGGTTAGGTAGAGATTCATTGCTCCTGCGTATAGTTATGTCTATAAATAGTTTCTGGACATTTACTATATTTGCGGTTCATTGTCCATGTGGTGGGAATCCTGAGATTCCCTCCCACCTGAGCAGTCTGGAATAGTCACAGCCCACCTGTTCAAACAAACCTATGACCTTTTGTTGTAATGTGAAGACAGATTCCTGTGTCCAATGAACAATGAGATATAGGTCCCTTTGTAGTATACTGTATGCAGTGTATATAAGGAACAGCCAGTTTGGGCCAGCTTAGTCTACTCTCCACAAAAGGTTTTCATCACTGACTAACTATGGAGCTGGTGACCAGGACTGCGCAGCGATCATTCCCCAGTGTGTAAGTTTTTCTCTGTGACCACCTTATTCTCTGACTGTATTTTGCCACGTTCTCTCTCTCTCTGTTAGTGTTAGGATTGTGACGCTATTGTATATTTATGTGTAGTTATTCTGTTAGATATTGGTGTCAGCCTGTAGTGTGTAAGATGTTAACTGTATTTTCCCTTTTTGCATAACTAAATCTCGTTAGTAAAGGTTTTGGAACCTTAGCAAGGTATTGTGTGTTTATTACATTGCTGAGGGTATTTGGAGCGTCTCAATCGCTCAAGCAGCTTTTATATTAACAAGGTTAAGAAGGTCTATAAGCAGTACATTATTACAGTGTTATAGTACCAAGGTATACAGTGTGAACATATTCTGTGTTTAAAGTTTATAAAGATTGCTGTCTGTGTGTATGCTCGCTGTGTGTATTCCGTACACCCAGCGTAGCGTGTGTACGTAATTTGCGTACCACGTGCGAGGCCTTCATATGCAAATAGCGTACGGAGAGTGTATCACGTGCACGTGGTTTAGCGGCCATTACGGCTACACAGTATTAGTATATAGCTAATGTTAAAAGGTAGATAATTGACTCTATCAGCGGGTTCGGGAGGCGGGGTTTATGATGGGACCTTGTACGGAGCTTCAGATAGGTTCGGGAGGCAGGGCTTCACATGGATGGGGAGGCGGGGCTTATGATGAGTTCAGAAGGCGGGGCTTATGATGAGTCTGGGAGGCGGGGTTATGACTGTTCCTGCGTCTGATGTAGGAGGAGCTTTCACCGGCCCGCTGGAGACAGTGATATGCAGGTGATGTAATCGGGTGGCCGATTGGGGAGTAAGCTGGAATGGTCGTGGTGACAGGAAAAAAAATTCCTGTCAGCACTGCCTGCACTGCAGGGAACTCTGTGGGCCTATTTTCAATGGTTGGCCTGGAGCTTCAGCTCCATCCGCCCCATTGTTAATCCGGCCCAGCACATGTGTCACACTTACACCGCTCTGTACTGATATACAGTAATATATATACTTTTCTATAGCTTCTATACTGCTTGTCAGGACACATGGTCACAGATACACTGCTCTATACTGATATATACAATAATATATATACTTTTCTATAGCTTCTATACTGCTTGTCAGGACACATGGTCACAGTTACACTGCTCTGTACTGATATATACAATAATTTTAAATACTTTTCTATAGCTTCTATACTGCTTGTCAGGACACATGGTCACAGTTACACTGCTCTGTATTGATATAAACAATAATATATATACTTTTCTTATTTTCTATAGCTTCTATACTGTTTGTCAGGACACATGTGTCACAGTTACACTGCTCTGTACTGATATATACAATAAATATATATACTTTTCTATAGCTTCTAGTATTACACTGCAGCAATTGGGTGACTAACAGTATATAGTTGTACAGTAGGCCATTGCTGTATCTTGCAGCTCTGTGTCACTGCAAATATCCATTCCATATCTGTGCGGCATTTTTGTGAGCAGTATATATAGTATTACAGTGCAGCATTTTGGTGACTAACAGTATATAGTTGTACAGTACATTAGGCCATTGCTGTATCATGCAGCTCTGTGTCACTGCAAGTATCCATTCCATATCTGTGCAGCATTTTTGTGAGCAGTATATATAGTATTACAGTGCAGCATTTTGGTGACTAACAGTATATAGTTGTACAGTAGGCCATTGCTGTATCTTGCAGCTCTGTGTCACTGCAAGTATCCATTCCATATCTGTGCAGCATTTTTGTGAGCAGTATATATAGTATAACAGTGCAGCATTTTGGTGACTAACAGTATATAGTTGTACAGTAGGCCATTGCTGTATCTTGCAGCTCAGTGTCACTGCAAGTGTCCATCCATTCCAGTTTCTTCCAGTGATTTGGACCAATAATACCATTGATTAGAATGAATAATTCCGGTGATTTTGTAATTTTCTTCCAGTGATTTGGACCAATAATACCATTGATTAGAACAAATAATTCCAGTGATTTTGTCATTTTCTTCCAGTGATTTGGACCAATAATACCATTGATTAGAACGAATAATTCCAGTGATTTTTGTCATTTTCTTCAAGTGATTTGGACCAATAATACCATTGATTAGAACAAATGATATTGAGGTGTTTGTGTCGCTTAGCTTAGCCGTCCAGCGACCACAGTGCATCTCTTTTTCTCTTTTCTTTGCATCATGTGCTGTTTAAGGCCAATTTTTTTAAGTGCCATCCTGTCTGACACAGCAGTGCCACTCCTAGATGAGCCAGGTGTTTGTGCCGCCCTCTTGGGTCGCTTTGCATAGTCATCCAGCGACCTCGGTGCAAATTTTAGGACTAAAAATAATATTGTGAGGTGTGAGGTGTTCAGAATAGACTGAAAATTAGTGGAAATTGTGGTTATTGAGGTTAATAATACTATAGGATCAAAATTACCCCCAAATTCTATGATTTAAGCTGTTTTTGAGGGGTTTTTAAAAAAAAAAACACCCGAATCCAAAACACACCCGAATCCGCCCAAAAAATTTCAGGGAGGTTTTGCCGAAATGCGTCCGAATCCAAAACACGGCCGCGGAACCGAATCCAAAACCAAAACACAAAACACAAAAAATTTCCGGTGCACATCTCTAGTTTTAATACTGTTTGGTGTGTAAATGCTGATTTACTTACAGGACTAAAAGCAATACCTTAATACACTTAATACACTTAAATTCGAGCCGCTGCAGCCGCTGTATGTAATCCTTAACCTACGTACTTTTTTACACAGTTAGCGTACAAAGGTCCGTACCGTGTACGCACTTTGCGTACACACGCCGCGATGGACGTACAAAGTACACGCAGTGCATACACACACGCACCGACACACTGAGAGCACAATGCAGCTACACGTGTGTCTGAAATACACTTTAAACCTTAGCAGGAAGGAGACACGACACTAATTGTATTTAAGATGTTGGGATCCGACCCACCAACATATAATTGCTGAAAGGGGGTTACAACAGATATACAATCGCAATAACAGAAAAGAGGCTACAATCAATGGTACATACATTTGGTTTCGCCAGCGCCACACGGTTCGGTGCTCAGTCAATCTAGCAAGATGACCTTCAGAGAGAGATGAATGACCGGCTAGGTAGCTTGGCTTTTATACAGTTGGTCAAAACACAATACAATAGAAACTGTAACCTTTTCATATATAGGACAGAGGGCTGGTCATTTACAGTACAGGAGGGGTCATAGGTTGGTTTGAATAGGTGGGTGATGTCTGGTGCAGGTGTGCTTGCAGTTGGTCTCCACTGGGTTCCCGCCGAATATCAGAGTACAGTAAATACAGTATAATATTAATATCCTGTTCCTGCGCATAATTATGCGCAGGAGCATGCTATCTTCTGCAAACTGCTACCGGAATGTTGCCCTTAAAATACCCTATAGTTGGATACCAAACACCACCTCATAACCTAATGCTGTCCCCTCATATCCTGTAAAGGTGAATCCCTTTGTTGTTGTACCTTTTAAACAAGTATAGTTTGCTGGTGTGGTGCGTGTGGGCTATGTGTACATTGTGCACCTTGTGGATTAAATATGAGATATGTCTTTGTGGCTTTTCCATGCGAATACAAATGTTACCGTAATTACTCATACCACGCGCTAATACGCAGGACCACGTGAGCGGTCATATGCAACTTGTGAATATGCGCACGCACGGCAGAACAAGTACGCACATGGAGGCCATCTGTGTGGAGTTTGTACGTGATGTGTGTACTGTAATATTTTCCGACTTCGACTGTCCACCCTTTGGCAGTCATCAATAACTGCCACTCTTAACTAATAAACTAAAAATATTACCAATACAATATATACAAAGCTTGGATGATCGGGGGAGAGTTGTAGGTGGGAAATGTATAGCCTAGTGGGATAGTAAAAGCATGTATGTATGAATCAATGTCTGAGGGGCATGTATCATCGTGCCGTATATGTTCTAAGTAAGCTTCAAGGTATTGCGAAGAATATATTAAATCCTTCTCATCCCGTATTAAGGGTCTGTAAATGGGCAAACAAACACTACCAAGCTCATTTCGGGCAAGGGCTTTTGACCCTCGCCTCTTTGGCTTCTAATACCAACAAATGGGGAGCACATTTAGTTGATGATACATGGAGGGGGAACATATGTGAATGCTACTGATGTGTATAACACCTGTCGACTATGTGTGCCATTATCTGAGGGTTGCAGAGATGAAGATAAGACACATATATAAAAATACATTCACATAAACATTGGGTAGGGTTGATGTCTTTTCTGGTTGGATGTTTCTGGGTAAAGGGGGAGACAGAGAAAAATGGTGAAAGAAACAAGCCATGAAATTCATTTGCAATCCTTATCATAACACTGTTTCTGTAGATGGGTCATAAACCAAATCTGCTGCTGTGACAATGCCCTCGCTCCTTAGACTCATCAAATTTGTGCCGTGCTTGCGCCGCGTTAGAATTCGAACACACCTGAATATCAAGCCAATAATTATGACGACACCCAGGATACAAAGGAGAAACTTCCCCACACTCATAATAACATTCTGTGCCCACTCTCCTAACTCTGAGAACCATTTGTGTGGGTTCAACCATGAGACCCAGCCGGTCAGTTCATTACCCACAGCCATCAAGGTAAGGGTGTGCTTCCTCCTGAACTCCCACTTCAACTGCAAGATCTCGTCCATCTTTTGATCGATGATCTCCGTGGGGTCGTCAGTGCTATTCGTAATATACGTACAGCACTTCACACCATATTGAGTTGCCAGGGTAACACAATACCCACCTGTCACAGCCGTAACGTAATTTAGGACCATCCTGTGCTGGACCAGCTCCTTCTTGTAGGCTTGTAACTCCCTTCCTGTATACCTGAAGGTGTCATCATACATCTTAGTGATATTATCTATCAAGTTCGCCAGTGCATGGATGTACTTATAATTTATAGTTCCTCTGGCAGTACGGGTGATATCGAATGCGAGAAGGAACTGAATCCCGCTGGATTCGTGGATCAAATCAGAGGCTGCGTGCTCTGCCCTATCTATGAGGTGTCTCTTGATGATGTGTTCATAGTGGGTATGAGTATAAGGAGTCTGAGTGTTGCGCTGAATGTCTTTCATTTTGTCGTGGGTTATGGTCATGACCTCTGGTAGTACTCTTCCAATATAACACAATCCCTCTGAGCTCGGCGTAAGCCACTTGTACGCTTTCCTCCCACATATGAAATAGGCATCATCTGGGAGAAGACAAAATAAAAGGTAATACCTCCCTGTGCTGGAAATGTCACTGCTGCAACTAAGTATATGTTTTTCCTTCTGTTATGTGCCATCGGATTGTCGAAAATTCCATGAAACAACTGACAAAAACTGTGAGGTTTTCTGAATAACTATTTGTAACTATATTCACTGTACCCAGTGTCACAGCGCATTTTTGTATATAACCTGTGTATCATCTGGGAGATCATAGGGGACAAAATGTAACATCACCATATTGCAAATCTTCCATGTAAAGAAACCAATCCCTAGTTCTCTAATTTGCTCAGTACAAGTATCGGGCTGGATGATATGGACACAATACCCCTGTGATACCTTTCCAACCCACATGGTTTTGCTTCCACGTGTATTCCGGTACCGAAAAAACATCCCACTGTTGGCTATCTTGTGTACAAGTTCAGAGTCGATAGGTATCCTATCAGCTCTGTGTGAAAAGGTCATTGTCTGGTTATTCCACGTCACTTCCCAATTTCCTGGTTTTCGGAAATTGGAAATATTAAAACACAACAGTGACCTATCTACATGATACTGATGGAGCTTCAAACCAGGGGGCCTAGACATATTGAATTTCTTGTCCACCGGTCTCCCACCCCGTAATTCGAGTACCTCATCTATTGCTAAAGGGTATGGTACTAATCCTGACTTACTCTGTCCTTGAGGTACCTGTGAGCACACCCAACATTCTCTCTGGTTTAAGACCTTACCCACTAATGAGTGGTAATAACTCAACGGATGTCAGTCCATGTCGGCATTAATGTTGGACTGACATCTTTGGATGCACCCATCTTCGACTATGTTCTCACAATTTCTACAAATACAATATTCATCAGACAATAACCCCTCCCAGTTCCTCTGAGCTCCATGACTACCAGAGCGCTTACTGATACCAGCCTTTACTTGAGTGATTTGCTGCTCCTGAGATCCTACAAATCTGTACTTGCCATCAGAACCCATTCCAGATCATTGCTCGACTTCTCTGGGACCCTCACCAAAACAAATTGTCCTGAGCAAAAACAGAATTACCAGACAAACCCAAAACACCGTTTCTTGAGGTAGATCCATTTTGTTTGGGAAAAAGAAGGGAAATAAGAAGGGTGGGGGGAGAAAGAAGAATGCAGTGGGAGGTGAAATGCAGAAATGGTATGACAACCGTCTTTGATCTTGTTGTTCTCTGCGCTCAGGTGCCATTTTAACAGTCCTGCCTCTCAGCTTTCCCGGAACAAACACTCTAGTGATACGAGGTTCTCTTCACCTTGCTCTTTGTCACGAGTTTTCTCCGGGTCAGCGACCTTCTTGCAGTGGGACGAGTGGACCCAAGTCTCTCTTTCGGCGACTTTTATTGCTATCGTGCTGGTTAACAAGACTTGATACGGTCCTTCCCACCTGTCTATGAGGCAACGTGAGCGTAAAAATTTTTTAATCATCACATAATCCCCAGGTTCAATGTCATGACAATTACTGTTCGGTAGGTCAGGAATCACCAGCTTTAGATTTCTTTGTTGATTCTCAGCTGCCGGCTCATCCCAACCAAATATTTCACAGTTATTTCGTTATTGCATTTCAAATCATCCTGGGGGTCTATCATTACATGGGGTTGTCGACCAAAAAGAATTTCAAAGGGTGATAAGTTAAGCGGTGACCTGGGAGTGGTTCTGATGCTGTACAACACTAGTGGCAAAGCTTCTGGCCACAGCAATCCAGTTTCAGGCATCACTTTGCTCAGCTTATTCTTAATAGTGCTGTTCATTCTCTCCACCTTCGCACTCGCCTGTGGCCGGTACGGAGTATGCAGCTTGCTATTAATTCCCATCAGTTTGCACATGACCTGAAAGACTTCACCTGTAAAATGGGTACCCCTATCACTTTCAATCATTCTAGGGATACCATATCTGCACACAAATTCCTGCACTATTTTCTTTGCAGTGAACACAGCAGTATTTGTGGCAGTGGGTAATGCTTCTATCCAGTTGGAAAACACATCAGTACATACTAACACATATTTCAAATTCCTACAGGGTGGTAACTGTATGAAGTCGATTTGTATTACCTGAAAAGGTCCGTCTGTAGGAGGGATATACTGTAGGATGGCTCTGTTGGTATTGCCTTACCAATATTCTTCCTCAAGCAAGTAAGACATGTCATTGCTTTCTTACCTGCATGAGAAGAGAATCCTGGTGCACTCCAGTAGGCTCTTACCAGCTTGCACATATCCTCCTTGCCCAGATGAGTCAGACCGTGTGCCGCCTCAGCTAGACTTGGAAGATATGCTCTGGGGGCCACTGGCTTACCGTGTCCATCTGTCCAAAGTCCTGAGGACTCCTGACCCTATCCCTTCGCCTTCCAGACTGCCTTTACCTGTAGGGAACACAAAATTAGAATTTTAATTTAATTATTTCATGTTATCAGTTGTGTGAAGTAAAAACATCTCTGGATGAGAGAAAAGAGGGAAAATGAAAAAGAAAATGTCAGGTTTGCCATTCACCAACAAGCCGTCACACCATCATGCATATCAGTGTCTGTACACAATCTCCCTTCACCAGTATTCCCATTCTCCACCCTTTGTGCATGACAAGGCACACTGCAGTAATACTGGTGTCATCCTGCTGGTGAGATATACTGGGTTTGGGCAGAACTCTGAAGGACCGAGGTGTTTGAATTGTAATCTGGTCCATGTATTGTACCATCCTGTGTGAATGCAAAAGATGAAGAGGAAATTGCAGAGAAACAGAATAGAAGTTGGTGACAGATAAGTTTGTAGAGGTAAAGAAGATTTTATAAAAATGACAACTGGATTGGGCACTACGGGGAAGTGATTCTCCACTTGGTCTACTCCCCTTAAAAAAAAAAATTCTGTGTTTGTTTTATTGCTATTGGGACTATCCCAGCCATCAATCCAGTGTCCTGTCCATCCTAAGTTCATAGAGAACCCGGTGTCTGTGAGATAATTTCCTCTGCCTGTGATGGACATGAATCTAGAACAGTGAAATGTAACATTAGTCTTTGTGGGTGTCTAACATACTTTGTACTTCCTGAGCGGGAGCACATTATATGTATGTCATATCTAACAAAGCTCCTGTTAAGTTAATCAGGGACCATTTCTGCTAGAAAAAGAAGCAAAAGTTTAGAGGCCTCATCTTAACCCCAGCAAGTTTTGTCAAAGGGTAATGTTGCATTTATTTTGTTCTTCCCATTAGCTGAATCTGTGTTTTCTATATGGCCCTTGGTCCCGTCTATGTGTTTAATAATGTGGCTTGTGTTTTCTGTCTAGGGGGTCTATATTGATTATGTGTCCTACTACTCCTACAATCTCTGGCAAAATGCCCTTTCTTCCTACAAATGTAACATAGTCTTGGTCTTCTCCAAACATCCAGGGTCTGGGGTTCAGCCTGATGGGACTTTCCCATATGTGCCTGTATACTTACCGTCCTCAACCTCTCCTCCTGTTGTTCTTTGCGTCTAGAGATATTCTTGTGATGTTCAATAGCACACTCTCTAAGAATAGCTACTGTGACCCCTCTCCAATTAGGCAAAGATGTTTGCACCCTGTCCCTCAATGCCTTATTGAGCCCGTCTATTAGCACAGAGCACAGAGACAGCTACCTCCCTGTAATTCGCATCGTTCCCTATATCCGATACCCCAGTGTATCTATCCATTATTTGCAAAGCCCTATGGAAATATTCAGATGTCATTTCACTGTCCTTCTGTCTTATGGAGAAAATTTTGCTCCACTAAACAGCAGTGGGGAAATACAATCCTAGTTGTATGTTAATTAGTTCCACGTTCTCCTGATTGTGTTCGTCAGTCATAGGACCATCCGACTCTAATTTACAATCCGTAATAAATTTTTTGGTGTCAATATTAGGGGGTAGGCACGCTTTCAAGAATGTCCGCCAATCTTTGTTTGCCGGTTCATGGGTATTACCCAGATCCCTGATAAACTTCTGACATCTTGCTAAATGCTTCTGGGGATCAGGGAATTCTGAAATGATTGACCGTAGCTCTGATCTGGACCATGGGCAATACATTGCATTATTCCTGGTGAGGGTTATTCCCTGACTATCGGTCCTTCTTTTGGGAGTCACTATTTCCAAGACAGGATGTAACCCAACCATTCCATTCCTAATCTGCTCACTGTGAGGTGTTATTGTCTCTGTGTAATGAACAGTCTCACACTTACCGATGTCTGTGATCTCACCAGTCCTTTCAGTAGGGGACACCGTCACTGCTCTTACTGGTTGGGCAGGGCCCACCTGAGTTTCCTGTAAGGCGACTGCCTGAATGAGAGCTGAGATTAGGCTGGATCCTTCATCTTCCTGTGACCTATAACCTTGGAGAGAATTCAAAACAGGGTACAATATGCAAGGGTTAGGGTTAACACACGTTTCCTGAATGTCTCTATCGTTTTCCAATGCACCATTGATTGTAGCCATTTTCTCCCCTTCGACCTGTGTCAGTAATGGTGTGTTCGTACTCACATTCCTGCCAGGTATGGAACCTGCTGTGCGAGTCAGTCCCCTTTGTACCTCCCCCTCCTGCTGCCACAGATTTAAACAGTCGTTATGTCTGATCCTTTGTTTTCTAGATTTGATAAGACATATTCTAATCTTTACGTTCTGCAGTACCTCTGATTCAAAGCTGCCCACCATAGGGAATGATGCCCTATCATCAGCAGTCATACGTACCCATTCATTGCAATAAGCCTCTGCGTGTGGACCATATTTCCCACACATAATAAACCTTGCTGACCCCCTGCGCTGCAATTCTCCAGCCTGAACCCTGCATACTGAACGTATCTCACTTGAGCAACTGGCTCCCATATTTGTGGGCCTTTTCCCACAAACACCAAAATACTCAATGCAAGCAGATGGTGAAAGTTCTCCGAGAGCACTTCACCCGCTCTCGCCCACGTTGGCCAGTACAACGATACACTGTCGATAGTGGATCGCAATGTACCCAACCTAGGGCTCCTATAAGACCTTACAGCACCGCAATTTCTTTTCGGTGGAGGCTCTGTTGAAATATTTTCCAGAGAGAGGCAGCAAAAAATTCCTTTTCGGTATCTTTCCACTGGAATTTTTGTAGGGTGAAAAAACAGTTTCCTAATAACTATTGCTCACCCTTTCCAGTGGAAGCCCACCAGGGAGATTTCCCGACGTTATCAAAGAAAAACCCCTTTCTTTTTCCTTTTACACAATCACGTCTGCGTATGCTCTCCACAGTGCATATGACACAATAATATCACTTTGTGCTGTGTAAAACACATGGACGTGCGGTTCAATCGCACAGCCTATAGATACTAGTTATCTATATGCCATACGATCGTGGGAGTCGAATTCACAAGCTGCGCTCCTCAGCCGGAGTGTAACAAAAAAATATCTATACGTTTGGGATTCACCTTTACTTCAATTCACAATTTCTTTACTTCTCAATGCACAATTCCTTATTACGCTCCTGTGCAAGTCTCCTCACGACTTGCGTATTTCTCTCTTTATGTTCACGTAAGGTAGCGAACCTTACGCCACCGGGCCTCTACTAACCCAGTGTTCCCACGGGACCCGAATTTCTAGGGGGTTCAGCTCCACTCACTCCTGCTTTCACTCACTCAGATACACCTTGTTTTTCTTTTCTGTACAGAAAATACCACTCCCTTAGGTTGGTTACTTTACCCCAGAGGTACTTACAGTTTTAAACAAAATATTTAAGGTAACCTACTATTGAAATCGGATAGTTATGTGCTATTGTATTAAATGTATACTACCCCGCCTTTTCTTGAACAACTATCGTGTGATTTGTACTTAGCATCCGCAATCCTACGCAACCTTGCGTAAACACGCGACCATGCGTGCCTTTTATGCCACGTGTGCGACCTTGTACTTTGTCCATACCACATGTACAAAAGTGCGTCCACAATTCAACAAACCACACAATCTCTATAAATGTGAGCAATACAAACTATTATTGCTCACTAACATAACCCACACTTGTTCTGTATAAACCTTTAACGACTAGGCCAGAACTGCGTTTTATGTTTTATGATTACACCCTTAATACTTATTTCAAGTGTATCTATATATCCAACAAATGTATCCGATTTCACACAGGTCTATCATGACTGTGATAACCTATGAACCTATGGCAGCAGTATGTAAGAGGTTATGCAAAGTATTGGTACGCTTTGTATACGCTTTTGGCGACAAAAAAAATACACAGATTTTTAAATAGCTTTTTGCCTGTTTCCTCCGGATTCTATCAGCACCTCTGCAGACCAGACAGAGCAGACGCAATCTAACAGCACACAAATAGGGTTTCAAAACATCCAAGCAACCAGGAAAAGGTTTTACTTAAAGATATATCTCCACCTTTTGCTGATAGATTAAAGTCTGCTATGATCTGCTAGCCTACGAGCGTGTGAAAAACCGGATTGAGCCCCCAATTGTAAATGCCGATTTACTTACAGGACTAAAAGCAATACCTTAATACACTCAATACACTTAAATTCGAGCTGCTGCGACCGCTGTATGTAATCCTTAACCTATGTACTTTTTTACACAGTTAGCGTACAAAGGTCCGTACCGTGTACGCACTTTGCGTACACACACCGCGACAGACGTACAAAGTACACGCAGTGCATACACACACACCGACACACTGAGAGCACAATGCAGCTACACGTGTGTCTGAAATACACTTTAAACCTTAGCAGGAAGGAGACACGACACTAATTGTATTTAAGATGTTGGGATCCGACCCGCCAACATATAATTGCTGAAAGGGGGTTACAATAGATATACAATAACAGAAAAGAGGCTACAATCAATGGTACATACGTTTGATTTCGCCAGTGCCACACGGTCCGGTGCTCAGTCAATCTAGCAAGATGACCTTAAAAGAGAGATGAATGACCGGCTAGGCAGCATGGCTTTTATACAGTTGGTCAAAACACAATACAATAGAAACTGTAACCTCTTCATATATAGGACAAAGGGCTGGTCATTTACAGTACATGAGGGGTCATAGGTTGGTTTGAATAGGTGGGCGATGTCTGGTCCAGGTGTGCTTGCAGTTGGTCTCCACTGGGTTCCCGCCGAATATCAGAGTACAGTAAACACAGTATAATATTAATATCCTGTTCCTGTGCATAATTATGTGCAGGAGCGTGCTATCTTCTGCAAACTGCTACCGGAATGTTGCCCTTAAAATACCCTACAGTTGGATACCAAACACCACCTCTTAACCTAATGCTGTCCCCTCATATCCTGTAAAGGTGAATCCCTTTGTTGTTGTACCTTTTAAACAAGTATAGTTTGCTGGTGTGGTGCGTGTGGGCTATGTGTACATTGTGCACTGTGTTGATTAAATATGAGATATGAGATATGTCTTTGTGGCTTTTCCATGCGAATAGAAATGCTACCGTAATTACTCATACCACACGCTAATACGCAGGACCGCGTGAGCGGTCATACACAACTTGCGAATATGCGCACACACGGCAGAACAAGTACGCGCACGGAGGCCATCTGTGTGGAGTTTGTACGTGATGTGTGTACTGTAATATTTTCCGACTTCGACAGGCGGGATTGGTGGTGTATCAATGTGCGTGTTTGTATGTGTGTTGTGCGTATTAATATAGTGCATGTGAGGGATGTATTTATGTTATTTCTGGGTCCCCGTGATGCTCTCTGCATTATATGGCTTACAATTCAACGATTCCTGCATTATGATGGTCATTCCGAGTTGATCGCTAGCTGCTTTAGTTTGCAGCGCAGCGATTAGGTAAAAACTCTGCAATTCTGCGCATGCGTATGGTGCGCACAAAAAACCCAGGCGTGCCAGATAAAAATGCAGGAGTGGCTGGAAAAACGTAGGCGTGGCTGGGCGAACGCAGGGCGTGTTTGTGACGTCAAAACAGGAACTAAATAGTCTGAAGTGATCGCAAGCTAGGAGTAGGTCTCGAGCTACTCTGAAACTGCACAATCTTTTTTTGTAGCAGTTCTGCGATCCTTTCGTTTGCACTTCTGCTAAGCTAAGATACACTCCCAGCGGGTGGCGGCTTAGCGTTTGCACTGCTGCTAAAAACAGCTAGCTAGCGAACAACTCAGAATGAGGGCCTATATGTGTTGTCTCTGTATGGTGAGCACTGCAACTTTGTCTGCATTATATGGTGGTTGCTGCGATGCTGTCTGTATCATGACTTTCACTGTGTTGTCTCTGTAATATATGAATGGCACTGCAGCTCTATCTGTATAATATGGCAGGCAATGCAATGCTCCCTACATTATATGGAGGTCACTGAGACGTGCTCTCTGTGGTAGTCACTGCTTTCCTCTTTTGCTACAGTATATGGTGGTCACTGCGTTGCTCTATACATTACATGGTTTACATTACAATGCTCCCTGAATTATATGGCATTAATTTCTCTATATAATATGGTGGGCATAGTGGTGCTTCCAGCATTATGTGTCACTGCATTGCTCTCTATATAATATAGCAGGCATAGCAATGCTCTCTACCACACCTCCTCAACCGACTACTCACACCTCTTCAGTTTTGCACTACCTACCTTCAGCGGGCCCTTCCTGACCTGGTCCAACACTGTTACTGTACCATGTGTCTGGTGCAAATACATACTAATGATGACAGTTGTGGCTGATTGGTTTTGCCTTTTAACTGATTGTCATTTTAAAACACCAGACAGACTTGCTGGAATCTCACCAAGGCCTGCAAGTCACAGGCTAGTACATTTCCCCATTTGAGTTCATATCAATGTCCCTTATTCAGTGATGGATGTTAATGCTATGAACACACAGTAGGCAGATTATCGTCAATCTATGCATGCGCTGTGAATGCAAAGCACATGTGCAAACACAGCAGTGCGCCTGCAAACATAGCGAACGCATAAAATACACAAGAAAAAGAACCGCTATATGAAACTCCAGGAAAAAGGTGGAACAGGAAGTAAGCAGGGTGTGTCAACATTAGCATTGCAAAAGTGGGCGTTCATAAGGGCGTATGCAGCTGTAATGTGGGTGTGCATATATTAGCAACTGCTATTTTAGGTGCAGATGTTGGAGATGAAAGGGAAGATTTGCAATGGTCGTCCTATAATTCCAAGGTTCCACAATGCATACTTTCACAACATTGATGTTGGAGAATGACTGCACATTCCATTATTGTATGTGATTGGCTTTCCAATTAATTTAGGTCAATTGCAATATAAATATGCACTGAAATGGTCTCTTAGCATTGTTTTTTGTCCCATACTGGTTTATGGTTTGTTTTTAGTTTACAATTTACAATTGCTGCAAATATGCTTTTTTAAAAATAAAAATAAAAACTTCATAACAATGGTTTCTGGTTTTGATTATTATATTTATATAAAATAAAATAAAAACATTTTTGCAGCAATTAAAAATTGTAAAATAGAAACATTTGAAACACACATTTGCTTAATTAGCTATACTTAGGCAGTATTTTATTTTTAGATGTGGATTCTATCATCATGTTTATACGATAAAATGTAATGCAATTATGTACAGTAGTGCAATTTTATAAAGTTCCTACATCTTAAAAACAAGGTACATTTGTATGTACAGGTAAGCAATTAACTTTCTGTTGTAGTATTAAAAAGATTTTCACTATGAATCTATTGTATACAAATAATTTACTGACATAAAGAAACTGAAAAAAATTACCTTGTACTTGAACAATACCTTGTTTTCTATGACAGT
This sequence comes from Pseudophryne corroboree, assembly GCF_028390025.1. Classification (NCBI taxonomy): domain Eukaryota; kingdom Metazoa; phylum Chordata; class Amphibia; order Anura; family Myobatrachidae; genus Pseudophryne; species Pseudophryne corroboree. The sequence goes on from NC_086449.1 coordinate 184,896,866, forward strand.
GTGATAATTTTTCATTTTATCTTTGCAAATGTAACTCTTCATGAACAATTCTACTGTATATACTCTTCTCAAAACTTATACCAATGTCAAACAACAACATATTACATGGTTTTAAATGGCTTTTTAAAAAATAAATAATTTGCACAAGACATTGACTTTGTGGGTGAATTTTAGATAAATCAGAGGGTGCGGCTTACAAATCTAGAGACAATGAAGTTAGCAGTTGTAGCTGCCTCTGCTACAGATACAACTATCTCAAGCACACACTTCAATGTGACAACAGTCAGAAAACACCTGTCATGGGGGCGTGGTCTAGCTGCTGAAGGAGGCAGCTGTGTTTTCACAGAGCTCCCGGGACCAGCAGCTAATAAAATATATATCCCAACTCCCAGAACCCTCTTACCCGCCCCAATACCTTTCCTGACCCTCCTGTGGCCCCTGCTAATTCCCCCCGAGGTGCCGCGGAATCGGGGAGCAGTTTTCACTGCTCCTGCGGGTTGCGGCCTAAGGGGATTTCCGAAGCCGGGGCCTCAGGTACTCTTTTTGGCCGGGGATAGTTCCGGGACCCATAACTCGGGCCGCGGACTTCCCCCGGAGCTCCGTCCTCTTCGCCCCCGCTAGCCGCTGACCGCGGCTAGAAGCATCTCCTGGCTGCCGGCGGTTTGCAGCACACTTCCGCCCGACGGGGACCCGGAGACAGGCCGTGAGGGACGGCGCCGGCGGGCGCCCGGTGGCCATCTTAAAATTGTCAGCAACACTTTCTGAATCTCTCTCCTGCTGGGCTTCCAGAAATAAACGCACCAGTACCCTGGTGTGACCAGGCAAAGGTAGGGAGAGGGGCACACAGATAAGGTTAGGTCACACAGACCTTTTAGCAATATACTTCTGGCTAAAGTGCCCCCCCCCATCCATCCATCCATCCATCCATCCGCCCATCCATCCATCCGCCCATCCATCCATCCCTCCACTCACTCAAGTACCTGCACCAGCCGGTTCCCCGTTCAGTGATCTCCACACAGCCTGCCACCCGCTGCCGTCATTTGTCTATAACACCGTGAAGCGGTGGTGTGGCAGAATACTTTCTAACACGTAGTGTCCCGCAGAGACACCTCAATCAGACCAAGTCGGATGTCTTGTCACTGTGAATTGACATATGGTGTCCTAGCTATGCGTCTGCCTGCCTGATGCTGCCCTAAGATCACGTGGGGGCTCTTGCACGGTGACGGCCCACATGCTTCATACTGCCGAAGATATGTGAAAGTGTAACTATATACTGCTTTCCTTGAAGACCGATCTCATGGTGAGAGGGATAAAGAAAAAAAAGGCCAAGACCAAGCCGGACGCGACCCCATCCCCTGCGAACCGACACTCATCAGATCTGCGTCAGTTCTTAACTACTCCAACCTCACTTCTCGCTACTTCCTCTACTGTCCCGACCTCTCCAAATTTGCACGGACCGGTGGTCGACATGACATCCTTTGAGACTCCGTTGCCCCCACAGGCCCTCTCTCTGTCTGCGGAGATAAGCGAGATATTGTCTCAGGTAAAGACACTCCCCACGAAACATGATTTCTCAGCCTTGGAGACTCGCTTGCTTTCCACCATCACTCAGGAAGTGACAGCGCTCCGACAAGATATGTCCCAAGTTGCGACCCGTGTCGATGTCCTGGAACGCCATGAATCGTCTAATGTGGATTCTCTGACTAAATTTCGGGAGGTGCTATCTCATCAACGGGACGATATCTCATTTCTAAAATCACGTATTGAGGATATGGATAATCGTGGCCGGCGAAATAATATCAGAGTTAGGGGCTTACCGGAGAGTGTTCAACAGGCTGACTTGACAGCGGCCTTAACCACGATATTTGGAGAAATTATCGACCTGGATCCGAACAAGGACATTATATTTGATAGAGCTCACCGAGCCCTCCGTCCCCGAGGATTGCCCTCTGACAGACCGTGGGACGTGATTTGTAGGCTCCATTATTATGTCCAAAAAGAGGAAATAATGAGGTCGGCCCGTCAGCTGGACAGCATTGACTTTCAAGGGGACAAGATTCAGATATTTCCTGACCTTGCCTGGTCGACCCTACAACAACGTCGAGCCTTGAAGCCTCTTACAGACTCTCTCAGGAAACTCGGGCTGAAATATAGATGGGGCTTCCGTTTCTCCCTCCAGGTTTCTCATGGTGGCAAAATCGCGAGTCTCTCTAGACCTTCGGACTTACAGGCCTTCTTCACGACCTTGGGAATCCCTCCGGTACCGCTACCAGATTGGGACGCCTTTCACCATCTACCAGACCTACCGGTTGTGCTCCCTCCAGACGACGCGTGGCAGCAAGTACGTTCCCCACGGACGCGGGGAACCACTCCGGGTTCACGTTCTTCAAAGCCTCCCTGAATGAGATGTCTCATCCCGAGCGGACGTGAATTCTCTTGCTACCCATGTTATGCACTGAGTTCTTTCTCTTAAATAGCGCTCTGTGTTGCTCACACGTGAGATCGGTTTTTGTAACTTTGTAACAGTTTATAGTTGTTATGGTTTCTTAGATAAGAGATGAGGCATCATCGACATGTTATTCTGGAATTTATATTTTATTTCTTATTTTTTCATGCTGTATATATTATGTTGATGGCGATGCTCATATACACAATTGATCAGCCTGTATGAAACCGGGTTTGATAGCTTAGAGATTATATACACACTTTTATATAAGCTTTCATATTCTTATTTTTTGTTTCACTTGTGCCTTTGTGCACATTTCGGTAACACTATATATTTGTTTAGAGTCCATTTTGTGGATGGTCGCTGTCCTGGGCCCCCCGTAGGACCCCACTATGCTGCATCCCCTGTTTCTTTGGACTGGGAGTCAGCAGGATTCCGCTCCTGTCCTTTTTGCAGCAGTCCTTTTTGTAGTATTATCATCTCTGTCTAATGTCAAAGTACTTTACGGCGTGGGTTCCCATGCTGCATCTTTTTTTCTACTTTTCTATACTTTCTCTTTTTTTCTATTTCCTTCCTTTGCTATTCTTCCTTCCCCTCCCTCAGTGTCTGACGTAGGGAAGACTATTGCGAAGCATTTAGGCCCGCCTGACAATGGGGATGAATGACCTACATGTAACTACCCTTAACGTCAGAGGGTTAAATGTTCCTGAGAAAAGGTCTAAACTTCTTAAATGGCTTAGAGATGAAAAAGTTGATGTTGCTTTTATTCAGGAAACACATTTCAAGATGGGACACGTGCCGTCCCTAAAATGTCACTATTATCCTCATGTTTTCCTGTCTAATAATTCTGCTGGTAAGACATTAGGCGTGGCTATATTACTGGCTCGCCACCTGCCTGTCCTTAATGTTGCTTCCCATAGAATAGCTGAGGGTAGGGGGTTGCTGGTGAAATGCGATATACATGGTCAACGGTTTTCTTTCTTGAATATATACGCTCCCAACGCTAAACAACCTTCCTTTTTGTCCTCAGTTCTAGAAAATGCGGAACCTCTCCTGGAGGGGGTGGTGGTGATGGGAGGTGACCTAAATTGGACCCTAGACCCCAGCCAGGACAATTCTAAAAAGATCTCTTGCAGGCCGGAGAAGGAGCATAGGGGAATGAGGCGCGCCCTGCTTGACCACCAGCTGATTGACACATGGAGACTGACACATCCTACGGAGATAGATTACTCCTTGTTCTCACACCCACATCAGACATATTCCAGAATTGATTACTTGTTTCTGAGCCACCGGCACTTACACCTCCTTTCTGATGCCTCTATAGGACAGATTGTGTGGTCAGATCATGCCCCAGTTAACCTCACATTACGCTTGCCCCCCAGTGCACATCGCCAATGGTCCTGGTGTTTTAACGACACTTTTTTGCAGGACGCAGACTGTCGGTCTCGAATCGACAACGCTTTAGATTCTTATATCTGTACCAATGACTTGGATGACATTTCTAAAGTCTCAGTCTGGGAAGCACACAAATGTGTCATTAGGGGGGTTTGTGTCCAGTTAGGATCCTTCCGCAAAAAACAGAGAGAGAAACTTCGGGGTGATTTATTGTCTAGAATACAATCTCTCGAGCTTCTACACAAGAAATCCCAAACCCCACAACATTATGCTGATCTCGAAGCTGCAAGGGCAGATCTGAATAAGCTACTCTCTGATAGAGTAAGGTTTTCTTATCGGAAGTGCCGTAGCAGATACTACCAATGGGGCAACAAACCTGGGAAATTACTGGCCAAAGCCCTTAGAGAACAACGCGCTATTACTTTTATTCACACAATTAAAAATAGTCACGGTCAGCCCCAACATGAGACACCTCACATCGCTAAGGCCTTTAGGGCATATTATTCCACTCTGTATAACCTTTCTGGTCCGACCGGAAGACCTGACAAGTTGTCCCATCAAACAGCCATAGCTGACTATTTACGGGCCTTAGACTTCCCCACGCTATCCATAAAAGAAGTGGAAGATCTAGATGCCCCTTTTTCCACTGAGGAGGTTCAGAAAGTTATTGAATCTTCTCCCAACGGCAAGAGTCCCGGCCCTGGTGGATATACCATCGCTTATTATAAAGCTTTTAAAGAGAAATTAGTCCCTTTACTCACTAGAGCCTTTAATACTATATCAGAACAATCGCCTTTCTCCCCACAATCTCTAGAAGCCCATATTGCAGTTCTACCCAAGGAGGGTAAAGACCCTAGTCTTTGCTCCAGTTATCGGCCAATTTCACTATTAAATATAGACATAAAACTTTTTGCCAAGCTGATTGCAAACCGCCTTAAATTATTATTACCTGGTCTGATACATGGAGATCAAGCTGGATTTGTTTTGGGCCGAGAGGCTAGAGATAACACCTCTAAAGTACTCAGCATGATTCACTATGCCGGCCAGCTTTCATCCCCATCAATCATATTGTCTACCGATGCTGAAAAAGCATTTGACAGAGTTGACTGGGACTTTCTGGTTGGTATATTGAAGCATCTTGGGCTCGGTGGCGCCTGTCTTCACAGAATCCTATCTCTTTATACTTCCCCGTCCGCCAAAATTAGGATTAATGGCTCCCTTTCCGATTCCTTTCCTATTTCCAATGGCACACGTCAGGGCTGCCCATTATCTCCATTGCTCTTTGTCCTTTGCATGGAAACATTAGCTCGAAGCATTAGGGCTAACCCGAATATCTCGGGTTTGCTGGTGAAGGGGACTGAATACAAACTGGCTTTATATGCCGACGACCTACTCGCTATAATCTCAAAACCGGTCACTTCTTTGCCAAACCTGATGGTAGAATTTGAGAAGTTTGGAGCCCTCTCCAACTTCAAAATAAATTATTCCAAATCTATTGCCATGAATTTCACTACTCCTCCTGATATAGTAGAGGGACTGAAACATGCATTCCCCTTTACCTGGCACGATCACAAATTAAAATATTTGGGGGTGTTACTGACCAACGATTTATCTAAATTATTCTCCCTAAATTTTAACCCCTTATTGGCTAGGCTTCGCCTAGACTTCCAGAAATGGAAGAAACTAAGACTATCTTGGTTTGGCAGGATTAATGTTGTCAAAATGAACGCCCTCCCTAGGATACTATTCTTTCTCCAGACCCTCCCGATACACATCCCCCTACTTTGGCTCCGAGACGTCCAGAATCTTATCCGCGCGTTTGTTTGGGGTCGTAAGACACCCAGGTTTAAACACGACATTTTATTTAGGAGAAAACATCAAGGGGGGCAACAACTCCCACATATTTCTAACTACTACCACGCAGTACATTTGAATAGGATTCTGGAATGGACGCGTGCTAAAGACCGCAAACAGTGGGTCCTGCTAGAGGAGGGCTGTCTTCCACATTATATTGAAATAGCACCTTGACTTCCTACCCTTCCGAAGGTTACACACCCCACGGTCTCCCCCACGCTTAAATTATGGGCCACGCTGAGATCTCAGAGCCATATATCTTCCAAATGGTCGCCCCTAACCTCCCTTCTCCATAACTCCGAATTTACTCCAGGTCTTCACGAGACAGCTTTTGATCCATGGGCGGAAGCCGGGATTTTTAGAGTCGGTCAGCTGGTGAGCTCGGGTAGGGTGCGCTCTTTTTCAGATGTTCAGTCTTCTTGGAACCTACATAGCACTGAGTTTTGGAGGTTCCGGCAGGTTCACCATTTCATATCATCTTCTAAGAACCTCTCTGACATAACTAGGGATCTCACTGGGTTTGAAAGACTATGCACTTCTCCTAGTTCTCCCACACATACTATCTCACAAATCTATGCACTTATCATGGAAAACTTTTTCCCGCAGCCTCCTACCTTCATGGCTTCCTGGGAGAGAGAACTGGTAGGGTTCCCCACGCAGATCAACTGGGATTCCGTATTCAACAACGCCCAGGCGAGTTCTCTATGCTTATCGACATTAGAGACCCTCTATAAACTTATATATAGGTGGTATAGGACTCCTATTGTTCTCAATAAAATGTTTCCCTCTCTCGCGAATCAGTGTTGGAGATGCAAGAATGCCCCAGGGACTTTTATACACATTTGGTGGGACTGCCCTCTTATAACTCCATTTTGGGCAGAGGTATTTAAGTGTTCCGAACTGATAGTGGGATATGAGATCCCGAAAGATCCCGGTTTTTGGCTCCTCAATCACACCTCCGCAAAAACACACTCCTACAAACACTCCCTGTTGAGACACCTTAGCAATGCAGCAAAAGCGGTTGTTCCAATACTATGGAGATCCATCTTATCACCCTCGATTAAATTATGGTTCACAAAGATTGATTACTTTTTAGATATGGAAGACCTTGTCTCCTTTTCATCTGGGAAAACCGTCAACTTTACAGCTATCTGGTTTCCCTGGTACGATTTTAAGGACACACCTTTGTATCGGTCCTACATGGTGACATGACCCCCCTTTTACTCTTATTCATATTCATACTTATATTCAAATTTATATTCCGATTAGGATATCTTTATAATATGTCTCAGACTCTCATTTGGTGGAACACCCCCCCCCCCCGTCCCCCAAACAACCCGTCCTTACTGAACAGACACTCACACCTGACTCTACCTATTCTAAATTTCCCCCTCCTTTCTTTTCTTCTTTCTTTTTCTCCTCTTTCCTAATTTCCTATGCTGTTTTGTTAAAATGTTTCTCTTTTATAAATTTATAAATTTTGATGTTGTAAGCGAAGCAGACAAATTATTTTTATACTTTGGACGCTCTATGTGTAGGGTGCTGATATGTGATGTCTTTGTCCTCACTTTTTCCGGAAAAGTATTGCTGTAATGTATTGCCTGCTGCTTGAATTAATAAAAAACAGTTTACACACAGAAAACACCTGTCATTATTCAACAGAAGATGACCTAACAGATAGACAAGTGCCACGCATCACAACAAGAAATAATGCCATCCTGATTAGAGAGGCAATGACAAGATTCATGGATTCAAGGTCAGGAGTAAAGAGAAGGTCAAGATCTGGCAAAAGTTCTAAGTGGTGCCCATGCTTTAAAGCAGGCTTAGGCTGTAGAGGGGGTAGGCTTGTTGCCCCATCCTCATGTGCCCTGGCCAGAGGTGGGATCAGGTGGGCCAGGGCATGGGGATGGTTGGTCAGTGGTGGAGGGTCTATTTGCTTGGATGTCTCTGGTGTAAGAGAGAGGTCTCCCATATCTCCTGCATCCGGGCTTCAGTATCCCTCTCCAGGTGCTCTAGCAACTGATCAAGGCATCTGTTTGTGCCTTCCACTGCCACCCTGATGGCTGAGATGTTTTCTTCCAGGGTGGCTGTGGAGGGGGCCTGAGGGACTTGTTGGCATTCATTTCTCAAGCCCTCCTGTTGAGTCCAGGGAGAGGACAGCTGATTATCTAAATGGAGAAAATGAAAATAAATTAATATCACATCACATTAAACAATATATATATATTAAACAATTGTATATATATTGATTCAGGATGTGGGGCTTCCATCGTAAGTACAGCCAATTCCAGTGGGGGATTAACCACTCCCACTATTCCCCCACTTCAAATTGGCCAACACCCTCCATGAACCTCTCTCCTAGTGACCCCATTATAAGTCGGTTATGTGGGGTCAACTCCAAAGACTGAGGGATAATCCCTCCATCACCATTGGCTGCAACAAGCTCAGCCCGCCTCCTTAATTTCAACATTTCAACCTCAGCCTTCTTTGCAGATCATTCCATCTAAAATTACAAGTATACATAATCAGAATGTTTGGATTTCAAATGCATACATTAGGCCCTTCTGGGGCCATCACTATATAAAGGCTGTTCAGAGGCAACCCTTTGTCAGGCCATTGTTGATGTGTTATGGTATGTATAAAGCTACTTCAGACATGTGTATAGTGGAAGTATCATAACAAATAATGATTGGTGGCCAGTCACATTGTCAGCCATTTTAATGAAGGCAGCCAACAACAACATAGTAAAGTCTATAAGTATTACTGAACAATAAAAAAACGACATTACTATCACGTGAGCTGCAGCGTTCACAACACACGAGCTGTGTATTCTTACTGCAGTGATGGACCGGCGGCTGGGGCATCCCATGCCCTATGTGTCTAACACGGCAAAACTTCCCACATACACAGAGACCACAAGAAAGAAGCCGACCGTCTCCACATTCCACTCCCCATCCTGTCCAACCCCCACCACGGGAATGCTGCTATTCGACATCAGCTGCAACTGACTAATGAACAACTGGCTGGCATGTCTTCATGCATTCATATTTTAATACATTTATTTGAGTAAGTTTTTAATTTTCAATTCTATTTTTGACCTTTTTGTCAAATTGTTAAAAAAAATGTCCTTAGAGACAGTAAAGTATTTAACCCATATCTATCTATCTATCTATCTATCTTTCTATCTATCTATCTATCTATCTATCTATCTATCTATCTATCTATCTATCTATCTATCTTATGTGTTATATGTAGTAAAACATTTTTGTGTATAGTACAATGAAGCTGTCAATAAACTAATTTGTTCTGTTTGATGTCTTAATTGTTTGTTACACCTAATTAGTTAGATTGGGTTAATTAATCAGCGGGTTAATGTGCAACTAGTGTTACTGTGAGTGACGCCTACACCGTCCCCAGTACCCTCCTTTATTTTGTGGTTTTGTTTCGTGGTGCAGTTGATTTTTTTGGGCATGCGCTGCGCTGTTTGCATATGCAATTGATGCTTCTGTATGCAATTTATGTTACGTTCGAAGCAATAGCATTTAACTCTGAATAACTCCCTATGTCATAAATCTATATGTAAAAGATACTAATGTTTTTTTAAAAGCCTCTCATATTAATATCAGAAACGAGTGAAGAATTATGCCCCGAACAGGTCAGTGAATTGAAGGTGGGATAGTTACAGTATCTTGATGGACTTGCATAAAATGATGACATGAGAAATATATAGAAGTGTCCAATTCTTTGGTAGCCAACTTGACATTAGAGCATTGTTTCTGAATTCTCGTGACTTCCTGCAGATAGTTGAGAATATAATAAGAAGCTATTGCCTAAGAATATATTTTTATGTCCTTTTTATTCATTGTTTTATATGTTCTTTCATCGTGAACGTCATTTAATAAGCTCAGTCTCTGAGATCCTGTATTAAGTTTATTTGCCTGTGAATTCAGCTAATCAAGGCTAAATGTTATTATTTGGGTGATGATAACTGGGATTGACTTACTTTTTAATTGTTCCTTTGTAGGGAGCACTGCAGGTTACCTATTTGGAGAGAGAAGCTCCTGCAACAGCCTCAGTAAGAGCAGAAATTGAGAATGAATAGAGCGAGAGTGAGATAATGGGGAGTGTAATCATTTCTAGACAGAACAAGTGGTTTTCAATTTACCCTTTGTCACACAAGTGTGACAAATGTTTCAGGTGAGACCAGGTCATGACACAGTTACATATTTATGCAGGTCTTCATACGGCTTTTTCCCATTTATGAATTGCTACATAATGACATCTGCTGCTACATTTAGTATAATGAATGTTCAAAAATGTAACTGAATCTAATGATTTGCAGAGCCTCCAGAACATTGGCCCTCATTCCGAGTTGATCGGTCGCAAGGCGAATTTAGCAGAGTTACACACGCTAAGCCGCCGCCTACTGGGAGTGAATCTTAGCTTCTTAAAATTGCGACCGATGTATTCGCAATAATGCGATTACTAACTACTTAGCAGTTTCAGAGTAGCTCCAGACTTACTCTGCCTGTGCGATCATTTCAGTGCTTGTCGTTCCTGGTTGACGTCACAAACACACCCAGCGTTCGCCCAGGCACTCCCACCGTTTCTCCGGCCACTCCTGCGTTTTTTTCCGGAAACGGTAGCGTTTTCAGCCACACGCCCCTGAAACGCCGTGTTTCCGCCCAGTAACACCCATTTCCTGTCAATCACATTACGTTCGCCGGAGCGAAGAAAAAGCCGTGAGTAAAAATACTTTCTTCATAGTAAAGTTACTTGGCGCAGTCGCAGTGCGAACATTGCGCATGTGTACTAAGCGGATTTTCACTGCGATGCGATGAAGAATACCGAGCGAACAACTCGGAATGAGGGCCATTATACAATGGGGTTGGTTCAAATAAGTAAGTGCAGCGATATGCCACACTTATAGTACCGCCTGTTGCGAGATCTGGCTGCGTGGTGGGTGAGTTGTGGCTCCATGACGGTATTTCCATGCCGTTAAAATGGCAGCCTGACCCCTTTGCATCTAATTGAATTGATGCCAATGAAGCCCCACAGGTAATTACATTAAGGACAGCATGAATTGCCAGGCAACAATTAGTCTTGTTTCATCTGCAATGTGGAGTTTGATGCAGTGTCACCATGAAATGGAAACAGTGAAACTAATTTATGAGGCACAGTGAATGCACCTTAGCACTGATTAATTAATGTTCTCTTCTATCTGAATGTGAGAATATGATGGGCTTCTTCTGTTCGCTATTTCACCTAATCTGATCCAGTGGATACCTCTGTAGAAACAACTTGCTTTTGAACATATTGTTTTTAAAGTTGCCATGCCTCGGCAGAGGTAATTTACAAAGTGCACCCAGGGGTCAGAGGTGGACACTAACTGCACCGGCGCAGTGTGAAAATATAAAAAAGCTGCAGGAGGTGTCTACCGTCCGCGGACCCGCCCCCCCGGACGGGGACGCGCTTTCACAGCTCCCCTGCGGCAGAGGTCGCTGCAGGGAGCTGATCCGGTCCGGCATTCCGTAATTTGGTCCGGTCCGGTTTTCACCTAATCCCAGTTAAACTTTGCCCACAGTCGGCTTCTCTGACCCGCTGCTGCATCTGAGAATCGTAGCATCGCACTAACTGCAGGTTACTTAAGTATGTCCGGGGAAATCCTGCTGCTGAAGACAGTGAAGCTGTATCCGAGGACACAACCACTGGCTCCAGCACACCCAGGAAATATGCAGCCACATCCCATTTTTCCTGGAATGCTGCCTGTCACCGCCCCCTAAATGACAGCAGTGTGTCAATCATGCTGCAGTGATTATAGCCCTTGATCTGCACATACTATACACAGAGCAGCTTCTGCGCATGCACAGATCTAAAAACATCAGAGATGTATGTAAACATCAGGTTTATGTACAATACATCTCTGATTTACACCCCAATGTGCCCTGCAGCATGTCTTGCTTTTAGGTGGTCTTATCAACTTATTTATCTCTTAAATGAATTATGACTGTAAGTAGACATTGTGAAAGCCTGTATTACATGAGGCACACTTTTGTGTATTTTATTATATTTGATATGACATCAGACAGGCTCAAATGATTGCTCCATCTCAGTGTACTTTGATATTCTTACAGAGTACATTGATTTTCAAGTGCTTCTGTACTTCAGTCCCTTAGGCAAGTTGCAGATTGAGTATTAGAAAATAATAATGGTCACATTGACATATAATCAATTCTGTGAAAAACATAATTAGGAAAATCACTTACTAATGACTTTAAAGTGTTAAGTAGTACTGTAATATCCCGAGTGCAAATACCTGACAATAAGGTTTTCATATTGTGATATATGCACAAAAACTAGTCTAGAACACAATGCCAAAAGTATATTATTTATTTTAATAAAAGTTATTTATATTGCAATTTTTTTACTGAGAATACAAGGTAATTTGCTCCCTGCCCCAGTAAAGATTACAGTCTATATTCCCTACTATGTGTCAAACAGATATACATTAGGTTTCATTGTCAGGATCTAGTTTGGCTGGGTTTGTGTGACCGGCAATCGGGAGACCGCCTATCACCATACTGACGCCGGGTTTTAGATGCCCAGCGGGGGAGAGGGGTGGTGGTGAGCGCAACAAAGCCCCTTACGGGCTCGCCGCATTGCGCTCACCACAGGTTCTGTTCCCACTCACCCACGAGTGGGAATAGTCCCTGAAAGTCAGCTTGCCGACTGTTGGGATTGTGAGGGTGCAGGATCCCAGTATCGGTATTGTGACCCCCAGGCTCCTGACCGCTGGTCACATAACTGCATCCCATCTAGACCTACTAGTATGTTTTTTGGGTGTTATAGAAATTATTAAAACCAATAGAGTATGCATTAATTTCCAAATTGACAATTAACAGGTGGCAATTTACATGTAACACTTTGCCTGCGCTACCACCTTTAAACATTTCTGATTAAGGTTCCCCTTCTCTTATCAGAGCACTCAGTTTCTCCCATAGCCCTATCTGAAAGTAGAGAGGGAGGTGGTGTGAGTCGGAGAACCATTCACAAATTGCTAGTCGGGATCCCAGCGGTCAGGATCCCAACACTCACAATCCCGACAGTTGATTTCTGACGATCAGAATGTTGACAAATCCCGACGGTAAGTATTAGAGCTAGGGCTAGGCAGTGTTAAACTGGGGCAAGAAGGGCAGTGGTTGAGGTCCAAGGTTAAGAGGACCGCCGGGAATGTCCCCTGTGCACCTGTGGGCTAGTCTGACACTGCAGATAGGTAACACAAAGTCTGATCCCCAGAAGAAGGGGTGGGGCCCACATCCAGTGGGGACCACTAGGAATTTCCCTTGTGCACTTGTGGCCCAGTCCAACCCTGTGACTAGGGTTAGTTTTAAAGTTAAGATTGGGCACTATGGGTGAGGTTAGGGTAGGGCTGGTGCTAGGATGTTCTGCGTCCTCCTGCAAACTATAAATTTGCGCCCTCCCACACTTTACTAAGGGACAGTGCGCACCTAATGTGCATGCTGACAAGAAGGGGTGCGGTCTCACAAGGAAAGGGTGTGGCCACACAATAGTACCCCCATAGCAAAGTATGCTACACAGTAGCACAATTCTATTTACATTACACCGCACGTAGTACCCTTGATTCATATTATACCACATAGTAGTGCTCCTTATTCACATTATGCTACACAGTATTACCCCTTATATAAGTTACATAACACAGTATTGCCCCTTACACATAATGCCCACAGTAGTAGCACCGCTTATACACATAATGCCCACAGTAGTATTGCACCTTACACATAATACCCACAGTAGCAGCAACGCTTATACACATAATGCCCACAGTAGTAGCGCCCCTTATACACATAATGCCTACATTAGTGCCTCTTATACAAATAATGCCCAAATTAGTAGTGCCACATACAAAAATAATGCCCACAGTAGTAGCCCCCCTTATACATAATGTCCACAGTAGCGACCATTATGCACATAATGCCCACAGTAGCGTTACTTACACACATTATGCCCCCAGTAGTTGTGCTGCTTACACACACAATGCCCACAGCAGTAGCACCACTTACACACAAAATGCCCACAGTAGTTGTGCTGCTTACACACATAATGCCCACGGCAGTAGTGCCAATTATGCACAAAAGTCCTAATTCAGACCTGATCGCAGCAGCAAATTTGTTAGCTAATGGGCAAAACCATTTGCACTGCAGGAGGGGCAGATATAACATGTGCAGAGAGAGTTAAATTTGCGTGGGTTATGTTGTTTCTGTGCAGGGTAAATACTGGCTGCTTTATTTGTACAAATAATATTGATATTCCTAACAAAGCAAAATCAATACAGGCGCTTATGGTAAAAATTCTAATATAAAGTCACACTAATGCATTTAATATATAGCTGCAGCTCCCATAAGGGGTTTCTGTAATCCTCTGATAAACAATATATAATATAGATATAAATATATAACTATACAAGAGAGCGCAAAATAATATAGTAGTAAAAACAATTTATTAAAATATTGACCATATAAAATATATAAGCAACAATATTGCTGAATAAGCAGAGCTTTAGAATCCACTGACCACCACTAATATAATGTTGGATCAATACAAATGTCCCATTTATTTTATATTAGTGTCCAGTTGTTTCCACTAGAATGAGACTTTGTAATCCTATAGAAAGTTCACCATTTCAAGTTCAAAAAGAGAGTATGTAGAACAGGGGTGGCCAACCAGTCAGAGACAAAGAGCCCCAAAAATTAGTTAGGTACGTCAAAGAGCCGACATCGAGCCGAAGGCGAGCATGAAAAAATGGGGTGTGGCCTTGTGCCTGCTATGCCACGCCCCTGGTATAAAATACACTGAAAAAGCCAGATCCAACATAAAATACATTGAAAAAGTCACTTCCACATAAAATAATTGCAAAAACCAGATCCACATAAAATATATTAAAAAAGCCGGATTCGCATAATACACTTCAGCTCCTCCATGTGTCACTTCAGCCAGCACCCTCTTGTCTCTCCAACCAGCACCCTGCTGTCACTCCAGTCACCACCCTCATGTCACTTCAACCAGCACCCTGCTGTGTCACTCCAGCCACCACCCTCCTGTCACTTCAACCAGCACCCTGCTGCGTCACTCCAGCCACCACCCTCCTGTCACTTAAGCCAGCACCCTGCTGTGCCACTCCAGCCAGATCCCCCATGTGTCACTTCATATTCCCTCAACTTGCTGGTGGGTGTCTCATCTCTAGTATCTGGCTCCCTCAGTTCTAAGTCCCCGTAGTGCTGCCACGTGTCTTTCTGGAGTGCAGTGGTTACCGAATCTGTTGTGGTCATGTGACTTTGTGATTTAGGAGCCACATTTGAAGAAAGAAAGAGACGCATGTGGCTCAAGAGCCACTGGTTGGCCACCGCTGATGTAGAAGATAAACAGTGGTAATTTGGAGATCTCTCTGTATATGATGTGTTCACAAAAGCATGCTTGTGGTGTTAATTAGTAGCCACCTGAAGGAGTCTGGTTTTCAGATTCTCCTAGTCAGCTTCTTACTTCACTGCTCAATCCCCACACACACATCAATCAATATGACACTAAGCTCACCGCAGATAAGATGATGCAGTTGCCCTGTCCTATAGCACAAGGACAACCAGGCAGTGCGTGAGCAGCAATGTGGAGACGATGGCAGGTCCCAAGCGTGTCAGTGTGTGAACGTTAGCAGGTCCCAGGGGGGAGCAGGCACAGCTCAGGTGCAGCAAGGAAGATCAGCTGTAAGTCTGACCCAAGTGTGCAAGGCAGTCAGAAGCGTGGATCATACGGCTCCAGCCCTAATTGACGCGTTTCTCCGACGTAAGGGCAATCAGTTTCATCAGAATAAGTGAACACATCATTTACAGAGGGATCTCCAAATTACCACTGTTTATCTTCTACATACTCTCTTTTTGAACTTGAAATGGTGAACTTTCTATAGGATTACAAAGTCTCATTCTAGTGGAAACAACTGGACACTTTTATAAAAATAAATGGGACATTTTTATTGATCCAACATTATATTAGTGGTGGTCAGTGGATTCTAAAGCTCTGCTTATTCAGCAATATTGTTGCTTATATATTTTATATGGTCAATATTTTAATAAATTGTTTTTACTACTATATTATTTTGCGCTCTCTTGTATAGTTATATATTTATATCTATATTATATATGCTTTATTTGTACACTTCAATTTAGACTTCCGTTTGAATACACCCCACCCAAATCTAACTCACTCTGCTCATTATATCTGCCCCCCCTGCAGTGCACATGGTTTTGCCCATGAGCTAACAAATTTGCTGCTGCAATCAGGTCTGAATTAGGCCCATAATGTCCACAGCAGTAGTGCCACTAATGCATATAATACCCACAGCAGTAATGCTGCTAATGCACATAATGCCCTCAGCTTTGGTACTGCTTGCACACATAATGCCCACAGCAGCAGCAGCGCTGCTTATGCACATAATGCCCATAGCAGCACCGCCGCTAATGCACCCTTAAGCACATAATGCCCACAGCAGCAGCGCCACTAACACACATAATGCCCACAGCAGTACAGCAGTAGAACCACTTACGCACATAGGGCCTAATTCAGACCTGATCGCTGCTGTGCATCTTCGCACAGCAGCTGATTAGGTCTGTACTGCGCATGCGCTGGCACCACAGTGCACTGGCGAATGCCAGAGAGTCACTAACCATCCCAGCCCTGAGATCGCCTCTGCCTGATTGACAGCCTGGGTGGGAGGGGGCGGGCCAGCGCGCGGGGGGGGAAGGGGTTGGCTGCCATTTTAGGGGCATGGTCTGGGCAATGCAAGTGGGTCTGGACTGTGCGGGGGGCGAGCCGTGGCGGCTGCGTGACATCACATGGAGCCAATGCGACCCAGACAGCGATGAGTAGCTCCCTATGGGGAGGCTTGGGGTTGGGTGCGGGAGGGGATGGTTAGGGCTAGGCTGCAGTAGAGGATGATTAGAGTTAGGCTGTGGGAGGGGTGGGTTAGGGTTAGGACTAAGTTTAAGGATAAACTTAGAGATGAGTGGGTTCAGATCTCTGAAATATGAACCCCCACGAACTTCATGATCTGAGCCAGAAACCGAGTTAGGATCGGGACTTCCCACAAGACTCAGATCCCAGAACGATGCAAAATGTCATTGTCCCACTGTCAGAATCTCACGGGTTTTGAATTCCATATAAGGCGCGTCGCCGCCATTTTCACTCCAGATTTGGAGAGTGAGGGAGACAGACCTCTGTCTCTCTGTGGGTCATGGCATCGGGTGGGTCATTGTGTGATTTCTAGGGGTGCTGTCCTGTCACAGTGGGGTACCTGTAATGTTAGGGGTGCTGTCCTGGATGTCACTGGTGTATCAGGTGCTGTTAGGGGTGCTGTAGCTGTACATGGGTGTTGATTTCCTGGCTGTCATTGTACTGTACAGGGGCACTGTCTTCCTGTATGCTGTGAAAGTACAGAGCTGCTGACCCTGTCTTGTATGCTGTAAAAATTCAGGGGTGCTGTGAAAATAAATGTACACTGGCCCTGTCTTGTATGCTATAAAAATTCCAGGGTGAAGTGAAAATAAATTTACACTGGCCCTGTATTGTATGCTATAGAAATGTAGGGGTGCTGCTTTTAAAATAAAAGTACACTGGCCCTGTCCTGTATGCTGTAAAAATACAGGGGTGTTGTTATTAAAATAAAAGTACACTTGCCCAAATACAAGGGTGCTGTTGTTAAAATAAAAGTACACTGGCCCTGTCTTGTATGCTGCAAAATTACAGGGTTGCTGTTGTTAAGTTAAATGTACATTGGCCCTGTCTCGTATGCCATAAAAATACAGGGGTGCTATTGTTAAAATAAAAGTACACTGGCCCAAATACAGGGGTGCTGTTGTTAAAATAAAAGTACACTGCCCTTGTCCTGTATGCTGCAAAAATACAGGGGTGATGTTGTTAAAATAAAGTACACTGGCCTGAATATAGGGGTGCTGTTGTTAAAATAAAAGTACACTGGCCCAAATACAGGGGTGCTGTTGATAAAATAAAAGTACATTGGCCCTGTCTTATATGCTGTAAAAATTCAGCGGTGCAATGAAAATAAAAGTACACTGGCCCTGTCTTGTATGCGGTAAAAATTCAAGTGTGCTGTTGTTAAAATAAAAATACACTGGCCCTGTCCTGTATGCTGTAAAAATAAAGGGGTGCTGTTGTTAAAATAAAAGTATACTGGCCCTGTCTTGTATGCTGTAAAAATAAAAGTACACAAGCCCTGTCCTGTATGCTATAAAAATACAGGGGTGCTGTTGTTAAAATAAAAGTACACTGGCCCTGTCCTGTATGCTGTAAAAATAAAGGGGTGCTGTTGTTAAAATAAAAGTACACTGGCCCTGTCTTGTATGCTGTAAAAATAAAAGTACACTAGCCCTGTCCTGTATGCTGTAAAAATACAGAGGTGCTGTTGTTAAAATAAAAGTACACTGGCCCTGTCCTGTATGCTGTAAAAATAAAGGGGTGCTGTTGTTAAAATAAAAGTACACTGGCCCTGTCCTGTATGCTGTAAAAATACAGGGGTGCTGTTGTTAAAATAAAAGTACACTGGCCCTGTCTTGTATGCTGTAAAAATAAAAGTACACTAGCCCTGTCCTGTATGCTGTAAAAATACAGAGGTGCTGTTGTTAAAATAAAAGTACACTGGCCCTGTCCTGTATGCTGTAAAAATACAGGGGTGCTGTTGTTAAAATAAAAGTACACTGGCCCAAATACAGGGGTGCTGTTGTTAAATTAAAAGTACACTGGTCCTGTCTTGTATGCTGTAAAAATTCAGGGGTGCTGTTGTTAAAATAAATGTACACTGGCCCAGGGCCATCTTAACAGCAGTGTAGGCCTTTGGGCACCGCAATGCACTGGCGCCCCTACTCAACCTTCAGCGGTAGAGGTGGGGGGTGCTATCAGTGGCAGCTTTGATGTCCCACAGGTGGTAGGGGGTGTTCTTTCTTCTGCTCCACATGTAGGACCCGGAACAGTAATTTCTGCTAATTACTCCTTTACTGCACAGATGGGACCGAAGGGAGAACACTAAACTGTAAAAGGGGGCATTGGGCTGAATGAAGGGGCCAGGGTACATGACTTCCAGGTTGGTAGGGGGTGTTTAATACGTAGGGAAGGGGTGGATAGTGGTATGGGCTTAACATTCATCATTTTCTGGTGGGAGGGCAACTTGCTTGACTGCAGATATCTCAAGTCCCTGGAAATACATTCTTAGATTTGAATGGGATAAAAATCGAGAGTGTCCCACCTTTCAGGAGGTACTGGGGACTTGGGGATCAGAGTTCAGGAGCCAGAGCAATCCAGTAACTAAAAAATAAAACTGCATATTAGGCGTGTGAAGCTGGAGCAGGGACCAGCTGCTTGAAGGCTGATATCTCTGGTTCTGGGCATGTTACCGACAAGCTGCCAGTGTCCACCAAAGGGGGAGAGTAACAGCTTATGGAGTATACCCTCAGAAAAACTCTAAGTCAGACAGAACCAGAGATATCTGGCTGGGAAGAGCAATTAACAGGCTTGGATGGGGACCACTGGTTTGAAGTCGGATTTTTCCGGTTCCCCAGGGCCGATTTTCAAAACTCTGGTACCCCTGGAAATCTATCAGTCTAGGGCCCTTATACTTGCAGGGGTGCATTTACTGGCCTTTCTCTGACGTCCTAGTGGATGCTGGGAACTCCGTAAGGACCATGGGGAATAGCGGCTCCGCAGGAGACTGGGCACAAAAAGTAAAAGCTTTAGACTAGCTGGTGTGCACTGGCTCCTCCCCCTATTACCCTCCTCCAAGCCTCAGTTAGATTTTTGTGCCCGAACGAGAAGGGTGCAAGCTAGGTGGCTCTCCTGAGCTGCTTAGAAGTAAAAGTTTAAATAGGTTTTTTATTTTCAGTGAGTCCTGCTGGCAACAGGCTCACTGCATCGTGGGACTAAGGGGAGAAGAAGCGAACTCACCTGACTGCAGAGTGGATTGGGCTTCTTGGCTACTGGACATTAGCTCCAGAGGGACGATCACAGGTTCAGCCTGGATGGGTCCCGGAGCCGCGCCGCCGGCCCCCTTACAGAGCCAGAAGAGCGAAGAGGTCCGGAGAAAGCGGCGGCAGAAGACGTTCCTGTCTTCAAATAAGGTAGCGCACAGCACTGCAGCTGTGCGCCATTGCTCTCAGCACACTTCACACTCCGGTCACTGAGGGTGCAGGGCGCTGGGGGGGAGCGCCCTGAGACGCAATAAAAACGATATAAAAACCTTATATGGCTAAAAAAAAAATGCATCACATATAGCTCCTGGGCTATATGGATGCATTTATCCCCTGCCAGTTTCCTGAAAAAAGCGGGAGAAAAGGCCGCCGTGAAGGGGGCGGAGCCTTTCTCCTCAGCACACAAGCGCCATTTTCTTTCACAGCTCCGCTGGAAGGACGACTCCCTGACTCTCCCCTGCAGTCCTGCACTACAGAAACAGGGTAAAACAGAGAGGGGGGCACTATTGGCAGCTAATATATAAATACAGCAGCTATAACAGGGAGTAACACTTATATAAGGTTATCCCTGTATATATATAGTGCTCTGGTGTGTGCTGGCAAACTCTCCCTCTGTCTCCCCAAAGGGCTAGTGGGGTCCTGTCCTCTATCAGAGCATTCCCTGTGTGTGTGCTGGGTGTCGGTACGATTGTGTCGACATGTATGAGGAGGAAAATTATGTGGAAGCAGAGCAATTGCCTGTGTTAGTGATGTCACCCCCTAGGGAGTCGACACCTGACTGGATGGTAGTAATTAAAGAATTACGTGACAATGTCAGCACTTTGCAAAAAACTGTTGACGACATGAGACAGCCGACAAATCAATTAGTGCCTGTTCAGGCGTCTCAGACACCGTCAGGGGCGCTAAAACGCCCGTTACCTCAGATGGTCGATGTCACGATCCGGGTATCTGGACGCCATTTCTTACCCATCAGATGTCTCCTAAGGCTGGCTCAGCGCTCCAGGACCGGATCCCATCTGTTATCCTAATGTTCACATTCCTGCATCCTCTCCTGTCTCTCTGAGACGCTGTCACAGTAACGCCATATTACATCTGGCATGGCGTCTCCCGCGGCCTCCGCCGCCGTCCCTGAGCTTCTGTATGCAGAGTGTCAGAGTGGCGATTACGTCAGCCGCGGCCTCCGCTGTGTCCGCGTGGTTGGATGTGCACTTGTCAGCCTGGCGTCTCCTGTCTCCAGTGGCCGGCGCCGCCATTACTGTTTTCATTACCACATGGATTACAAACCAAACTTCCCTCCAAGTGTCTGCATGGGCGCAGCCATCTTGGATTCTGTCAGCTGATCATTTCCTCCAATCTGTTGTCAGTATTGTTAATCTGCATAATTGCCTAGCCAATCCCTTCCTTGCTGCAGGTATAAATACACTGTGCCTGAGCAAGGAAGGCATCAGTGCTTTGGTTGTCAAACCTAGTTCCAGTTTGTCTCTCTCCTGTGATTGTCTTCCAGGTTCCAGCTCCTGTCTCCAGACTTCCACCATAGAGACCCGCACCAGCATTCCATCTGCGGTGTAGCCTGACTCTCCGATCCATTCTGGACTCACCTGTTTCCAGCTACAACATCACCTGCTTCCAGCTCAGCTTCCAGCAGTGTACAGCTTCCCTTAAAGGGCCGGTGTCCTTTCTACACTTTACCACTCTCCACCGGTATTATTATTTCTCCGCTCTCAAGTTCTACATTTCAGTTCATATTTCATCGCTCCCAAGTTCATTTATTATTTAACTGGTTCCAGCCAGTATCCACTCCGTGCTAACAACAGTCTGGTTCCAGCCAGTATCCACAGCAGCCGTTTTATCTTCAGCAACCCAGCTTTTCCTGGAACACCAGCTGGTACAATCCTGGGTTATCTCCATTGCTACAGTCGGGCCTGGTAAGGACTTTCCATCTAGAAGATTATAAGAACTGTCTCACACTACCAGTGCCTGTGGCTCCTGCCATCCTGTAGTACCCAGGAACTGTATTTATTCTTTGCTGACTTTTATGTTTTCTTTTACTGCTGCTGTGTTGCGGAGTTGTCATAATAAACATCATTGACTTTTATCCAAGTTGTCGTGGTCACGCCTTCGGGCAGTTATTATTCATGTTACTTACATGTCCAGGGGTCTGATACAACCTCCCAGGTTCCGGTACATCCCAGCCCCTACAACTGAGGCTGCCTCCCGTCAGCTCAGGCCCTCAGTTGTGACAGTAAGCACTGACCTAATGAATCCAGCCGGAGACCAGGATCAAGCGGCCAGGCCGATGCAAGAACTGGCAGCCCGACTAGAACATCAGGAGGCTGCACAGGGCCACATCATCCGCTGTCTCCAGGATTTCTCTACTCGGCTGGATGGGATTCAGACAACTCTCCGTGGATCAGGCGCGTCTGGTGCGTCAACCACAGTGACTCCAGCTATAACCCCACCCACCTTACCCATTTCTGCTCCACGTCTTCATCTTCCAACGCCAGCAAAATTTGACGGATCTCCAAGATTCTGTAGGGGATTTCTCAACCAGTGTGAGATTCAGTTTGAGCTACAACCTGCCAATTTTCCCAGTGACCATACAAAAATTGCCTACATCATCTCACTTCTCAGTGGCTCAGCCCTTGATTGGGCATCACCGTTATGGGAGAGGTCCGACACCCTGCTATCTTCCTACACTGCCTTCGTGTCAACATTCAGGCGCATCTTCGACGAGCCAGGCCGGGTAACCTCAGCTTCATCCGAGATTCTCCGTTTACGCCAGGGGTCACGTACTGTAGGACAATATCTGATACAGTTCCAGATCCTGGCATCCGAACTGGCATGGAACGACGAGGCCCTGTATGCTGCATTCTGGCATGGCTTATCTGAGCGTATTAAAGATGAGTTAGCTACCAGAGACTTACCTTCTAAGTTAGATGAGCTAATCTCACTCTGCACGAAAGTTGATTTACGTTTCAGAGAGAGAGCAACTGAGCGTGGAAGATCATCTGCTCCAAAATCTTCTGCTCCTCCTCCTCGTCAACTGTCACCATCTAAAGATGAGCCCATGCAACTTGGCCGTTCCCGTTTAACTCCTGCTGAGCGCCGAAGACGTCTCTCCGAGTCTCTCTGTCTCTATTGTGCAGCTCCGTCTCACACCATTAATGCCTGTCCCAAACGTCCGGGAAACTCCAAATCCTAGCTCGCCAAGGAGAGGGCCGGCTAGGAGTAATGATCTCCTCTCCATCTCCTCAAGATTGTAATCTCCCAGTCTCGCTTCAAGTTGCTCAACGTTATCGGAACGTCATTGCCCTCCTTGATTCCGGAGCAGCTGGGAACTTTATTACCGAAGCCTATGTTAAACGGTGGTCCCTACCCACCGAGAGACTTCCTTCGTCCATTTCTTTAACTGCCGTGGATGGCAGCAAAATTTTTGATGCAGTTATTTCTTTAAGGACTCTACCAGTTCGTCTGAGAGTGGGAATTCTTCATTCCGAACTTATTTCTTTTTTAGTGATTCCAAGAGCCACACATCCTGTGGTCCTGGGCCTTCCATGGCTCCGTCTTCACAATCCTACAATTGATTGGACGACTACGCAAATCCTGGCATGGGGTTCCTCCTGTGCTGAGACATGTTTGTTTAAAGTATTGCCTGTCTGTTCTTCCTCCCCCAGGTCGTCTGATGTTCCACCTCCTCCATATCAAGATTTTACGGATGTGTTCAGTAAAGCTTCTGCTGATATCCTTCCTCCTCATAGAGAATGGGACTGCCCGATTGATCTCGTTCCAGGGAAGGTTCCACCTCGAGGCCGAACTTATCCGTTGTCTCTGCCTGAGACGCATTCTATGGAGGAATACATTAAAGAGAACCTAGCAAAGGGGTTCATTCGACCTTCTTCTTCCCCAGCCGGCGCAGGCTTCTTTTTTGTAAAAAAGAAAGATGGTGGTCTGCGGCCGTGCATCGACTACAGAGGTTTGAACGACATTACCATCAAGAACCGTTATCCTTTACCCCTGATTACTGAGCTCTTTGACAGAGTTAGCGGAGCTACCATCTTTACAAAGCTGGACTTGAGAGGTGCATACAATCTCATCCGGATCCGTGAGGGTGACGAGTGGAAGACCGCCTTTAACACCCGTGACGGACATTATGAGTACCTCGTCATGCCCTTCGGATTGAGCAATGCTCCAGCTGTCTTCCAGCATTTTGTCAATGAGATCTTCAGAGACATTCTATACCGTCATGTCGTGGTCTATCTAGACGATATCCTCATTTTTGCCAACGATTTAGAGGAACATCGTTTTTGGGTTAAAGAGGTTCTGTCCCGTCTCCGTGTCAATCATCTCTATTGCAAATTAGAGAAATGCGTCTTTGAAGTCAAGTCCATTCCATTTCTAGGGTACATTGTGTCCGGTTCCGGACTAGAGATGGATCCTGAGAAACTACAAGCAATCCAAAATTGGCCGATACCCTTAACCCTCAAAGGGGTCCAGAGGTTCTTGGGGTTCGCCAACTATTACCGAAAGTTTATACGAGACTTTTCCACCATTGTGGCGCCTGTTACTGCTTTAACTCAGAAGGGTGCTAACCCGTCCAAGTGGTCTGAAGAAGCCATGCAAGCATTTCATCTTTTAAAACAAAGGTTCATCTCTGCGCCTGTTCTGAAACAGCCTGACATCGACTCTCCTTTCATCTTAGAGGTGGATGCCTCCTCCGTTGGAGTAGGAGCGGTGTTATCTCAGAGGGCTAAAGATGGCCATTTACACCCTTGCAGTTTCTTCTCCCGGAAGTTCTCCCCAGCTGAGCGCAACCATGCCATTGGCGACCAGGAGTTGCTAGCCATCAAGCTCGCTCTAGAAGAGTGGAGGTATCTGTTGGAGGGAGCTTCTCATTCAATCACCATACTTACAGACCACAAGAACCTTTTATATCTGAAAGGCGCACAATGTCTCAACCCTCGTCAGGCCAGATGGGCACTTTTCTTTTCCAGGTTCGACTTTAAACTCCAGTTCTGTCCGGGCTCTCAGAATCGCAAGGCCGATGCCCTTTCCCGCTCATGGGAGCAAGAAAATGAGTCAGAGTCTTCAGACAAGCATCCTATTATAAATCCGTTGGCATTCTCCACGGTAGGGATGGACTCTACGCCCCCATCAGGGAAAAGTTTTGTGAAACCGATGCTAAGGAAGAAGCTCATGCATTGGGCCCATGCTTCCCGTTTTGCCGGACATACAGGTATCCAAAAAACCCTGGAGTTTATCTCTAGGTCCTATTGGTGGCCAACTCTGAAAAAGGACGTCTTGGAGTTTATTGCATCTTGCCCAAAGTGTGCTCAACATAAGGTATCCCGCCAGTCGCCTGCGGGGCAACTGGTTCCACTATCTGTTCCCCGTCGACCTTGGACCCATTTGTCGATGGATTTTATTACAGATTTACCCATGTGCAACAAGTTCAATACCATCTGGGTGGTAGTTGACCGGTTCACCAAGATGGCACACTTCATTCCTCTCACCGGTCTTCCGTCAGCTTCCAAGTTGGCTCAAGTATTCATACAAGAGATCTTCCGACTCCACGGTCTTCCTGAAGAAATTATCTCAGATCGAGGAGTTCAATTCACGGCCAAATTCTGGCGAAGTTTATGTCAAGTCCTCCAAGTCAAGCTAAAGTTTTCTACGGCTTACCATCCTCAGACCAATGGTCAAACCGAGAGGGTGAATCAGGACTTGGAGGCCTTCCTCCGCATCTATGTGTCCTCCTCTCAAGATGACTGGGTTCAATTACTTCCCTGGGCCGAGTTCTGTCATAACAACCAGTATCATTCTTCATCTGCTTCAACACCATTCTTCACTAACTTTGGATTCCACCCTAAAGTCCCTGAGTTCCAACCGCTTCCAGCAACTTCTGTTCCTGCTGTGGATATCACCTTGCATCAGTTTGCCAATATCTGGAAGAGCGTACGATCAGCTCTGCTCAAGGCATCGTTCAGGTACAAGAAGTTTGCGGATAAGAAGCGTCGAGCAGTTCCTGCTCTCAAGGTGGGTGATCGGGTATGGTTATCCACGAAGAATTTGAGGTTAAGAGTTCCCAGTATGAAGTTTGCACCTCGCTATATCGGTCCTTTCAAGATTGAACAAGTCATCAATCCTGTTGCTTACAGACTTCAGTTGCCTCCCTTCTTAAAAATACCCAGGACATTCCATGTTTCCCTGTTGAAACCGCTGATCTTGAATCGGTTTCATTCCTCACTTCCTC
Organism: Pseudophryne corroboree; assembly: GCF_028390025.1. Lineage (NCBI taxonomy): Eukaryota > Metazoa > Chordata > Amphibia > Anura > Myobatrachidae > Pseudophryne > Pseudophryne corroboree. The sequence goes on from NC_086449.1 coordinate 184,922,856, forward strand.
CAACTCCGAAAGTCCAAACTCAACGAGGCGTTGAGTATGAAGTGGCCAAGATCCTGGACTCACGTCACCGTTACGGTCAACTACAGTATCTTATTGACTGGAAGGGTTACGGCCCTGAGGAACGTTCATGGACCAATGCTTCTGATGTCCATGCTCCTGCCTTGGTCCGGAGATTCCATTCCAAGTTTCCTCAAAAGCCAAAGAAGTGTCCTGGGGCCACTCCTAAAGGGGGGGGTGCTGTCACGATCCGGGTATCTGGACGCCATTTCTTACCCATCAGATGTCTCCTAAGGCTGGCTCAGCGCTCCAGGACCGGATCCCATCTGTTATCCTAATGTTCACATTCCTGCATCCTCTCCTGTCTCTCTGAGACGCTGTCACAGTAACGCCATATTACATCTGGCATGGCGTCTCCCGCGGCCTCCGCCGCCGTCCCTGAGCTTCTGTATGCAGAGTGTCAGAGTGGCGATTACGTCAGCCGCGGCCTCCGCTGTGTCCGCGTGGTTGGATGTGCACTTGTCAGCCTGGCGTCTCCTGTCTCCAGTGGCCGGCGCCGCCATTACTGTTTTCATTACCACATGGATTACAAACCAAACTTCCCTCCAAGTGTCTGCATGGGCGCAGCCATCTTGGATTCTGTCAGCTGATCATTTCCTCCAATCTGTTGTCAGTATTGTTAATCTGCATAATTGCCTAGCCAATCCCTTCCTTGCTGCAGGTATAAATACACTGTGCCTGAGCAAGGAAGGCATCAGTGCTTTGGTTGTCAAACCTAGTTCCAGTTTGTCTCTCTCCTGTGATTGTCTTCCAGGTTCCAGCTCCTGTCTCCAGACTTCCACCATAGAGACCCGCACCAGCATTCCATCTGCGGTGTAGCCTGACTCTCCGATCCATTCAGGACTCACCTGTTTCCAGCTACAACATCACCTGCTTCCAGCTCAGCTTCCAGCAGTGTACAGCTTCCCTTAAAGGGCCGGTGTCCTTTCTACACTTTACCACTCTCCACCGGTATTATTATTTCTCCGCTCTCAAGTTCTACATTTCAGTTCATATTTCATCGCTCCCAAGTTCATTTATTATTTAACTGGTTCCAGCCAGTATCCACTCCGTGCTAACAACAGTCTGGTTCCAGCCAGTATCCACAGCAGCCGTTTTATCTTCAGCAACCCAGCTTTTCCTGGAACACCAGCTGGTACAATCCTGGGTTATCTCCATTGCTACAGTCGGGCCTGGTAAGGACTTTCCATCTAGAAGATTATAAGAACTGTCTCACACTACCAGTGCCTGTGGCTCCTGCCATCCTGTAGTACCCAGGAACTGTATTTATTCTTTGCTGACTTTTATGTTTTCTTTTACTGCTGCTGTGTTGCGGAGTTGTCATAATAAACATCATTGACTTTTATCCAAGTTGTCGTGGTCACGCCTTCGGGCAGTTATTATTCATGTTACTTACATGTCCAGGGGTCTGATACAACCTCCCAGGTTCCGGTACATCTCAGCCCCTACAACTGAGGCTGCCTCCCGTCAGCTCAGGCCCTCAGTTGTGACAGTCGACACAGACCCTGACACGGATACTGAATCCAGTGTCGACGGTGACGAGACAAACGTAATGTCCAGTAGGGCCACACGTTACATGATCACGGCAATGAAGGAGGCATTGAACATTTCTGACACTACAAGTACCACAAAAAAGGGTATTATGTGGGGTGTGAAAAAACTACCAGTGGTTTTTCCTGAGTCAGATGAATTAAAAGAGGTGTGTGATAAAGCGTGGGTTTCCCCCGATAAAAAACTGCTGATTTCTAATAAATTATTGGCACTATACCCTTTCCCGCCAGAGGTTAGGGCACGTTGGGAAACACCCCCTAGGGTAGATAAGGCGCTCACACGCTTATCAAAACAAGTGGCGTTACCGTCTCCTGATACGGCCGCTCTCAAGGAACCAGCTGATAGAAGGCTGGAAAATATCTTAAAAGGTATATACACACATACCGGTGTTATACTGCGACCAGCGATCGCCTCAGCCTGGATGTGCAGCGCTGGAGTGGCTTGGTCGGATTCCCTGACTGAAAATATTGATACCCTGGATAGGGACAGTATATTATTAACTATAGAGCATTTGAAGGATGCATTACTATATATGCGAGATGCACAGAGGGATATTTGCACCCTGGCATCTAGAGTAAGTGCGATGTCCATTTCTGCCAGAAGAACGTTATGGACGCGACAGTGGTCAGGTGATGCGGATTCCAAACGACATATGAAAGTATTGCCGTATAAAGGGGAGGAGTTATTTGGGGTCGGTCTATCGGACCTGGTGGCCACAGCAACGGCTGGAAAATCCACCTTTTTACCCCAGGTCACCTCTCAGCAGAAAAAGACACCGTCTTTTCAAACCCAGTCCTTTCGTCCCTATAAGGGCAAGAGGGAAAAAGGCCGCTCGTTCCTGCCCCGGGGCAGAGGAAGGGGAAAAAGACTGCACCATGCAGCCTCTTCCCAGGAGCAGAAGCCCTCCCCCGCTTCTGCCAAGTCCTCAGCATGACGCTGGGGCTCTGCAAGCAGACTCGGGCACTGAAGTCTGCTCTACCAACGTCTCCCTCCGACAGGGAGGCAGTATTGGAAGCTATTCACAAGCTGTATTCCCAGCAGGTGATAATCAAGGTACCCCTCCTACAACAGGGAAAGGGGTATTATTCCACGCTGTTTGTGGTACCGAAGCCGGACGGCTCGGTGAGACCAATTTTAAATCTAAAATCTTTGAACACTTACATAAAAAGGTTCAAATTCAAGATGGAGTCACTCAGAGCAGTGATAGCGAACTTGGAAGAAGGGGACTATATGGTATCTCTAGACATCAAGGATGCTTATCTCCATGTCCCAATCTACCCTTCTCACCAAGGGTACCTCAGGTTTGTGATACAAAACTGTCATTATCAGTTTCAGACGCTGCCGTTTGGATTGTCCACGGCACCACGGGTCTTTACCAAGGTAATGGCCGAAATGATGATTCTTCTTCGAAGAAAAGGCGTATTAATTATCCCTTACTTGGACGATCTCCTGATAAGGGCAAGGTCCAGGGAACAGTTAGAGGTCGGAGTAGCACTATCTCAGGTAGTGCTACGTCAGCACGGGTGGATTCTAAATATCCCCAAATCACAGCTGATTCCAACAACACGTCTACTGTTCCTAGGGATGATTCTGGACACAGTCCAGAAAAAGGTGTTTCTCCCGGAGGAGAAGGCCAGGGAGTTATCCTAGCTAGTCAGGAACCTCCTAAAACCAGGACAAGTGTCAGTGCATCAGTGCACGAGAGTCCTGGGAAAAATGGTGGCTTCTTACGAAGCGATTCCATTCGGAAGATTCCATGCAAGAACTTTTCAGTGGGATCTGCTGGACAAATGGTCCGGATCGCATCTTCAGATGCATCAGCGGATAACCCTATCTCCAAGGACAAGGGTATCTCTCCTGTGGTGGTTACAGAAGGCTCATCTTCTCGAGGGCCGCAGATTCGGCATTCAGGATTGGATGCTGGTAACCACGGATGCCAGCCTGAGAGGCTGGGGAGCAGTCACACAGGGAAAAAATTTCCAGGGCTTGTGGTCAAGCATGGAAACGTCTCTTCACATAAATATCCTAGAGCTAAGGGCCATTTACAATGCCCTAAGTCAAGCAAGGCCTCTGCTTCAGGGTCAACCGGTATTGATCCAGTCGGACAACATCACGGCTGTCGCCCACGTAAACAGACAGGGCGGCACAAGAAGCAGGAGGGCAATGGCAGAAGCTGCAAGGATTCTCCGCTGGGCGGAAAATCATGTGATAGCACTGTCAGCAGTGTTCATTCCGGGAGTGGACAACTGGGAAGCAGACTTCCTCAGCAGACACGACCTCCACCCGGGGGAGTGGGGACTTCATCCAGAAGTCTTCCAAGTGATTGTAAACCGTTGGGAAAAACCAAAGGTGGACATGATGGCGTCCCGTCTCAACAAGAAACTGGACAGATATTGCGCCAGGTCAAGGGACCCTCAGGCAATAGCGGTGGACGCTCTGGTAACTCCGTGGGTGTTCCAGTCGGTATATGTGTTCCCTCCTCTTCCTCTCATACCAAAAGTACTGAGAATCATAAGAAGGAGAGGAGTAAGAACGATACTCGTGGCTCCGGATTGGCCAAGAAGAACTTGGTACCCGGAGCTGCAAGAGATGCTCACGGAGGACCCGTGGCCTCTACCTCTAAGGAAGGACCTGCTCCAGCAGGGACCTTGTCTGTTCCAAGACTTACCGCGGCTGCGTTTGACGGCATGGCGGTTGAACGCCGGATCCTGAAGGAAAAAGGCATTCCAGATGAAGTCATCCCTACCCTGATCAAGGCCAGGAAGGATGTAACTGCAAAACATTATCATCGCATTTGGCGAAAATATGTTGCGTGGTGTGAGGCCAAGAAGGCCCCTACGGAGGAATTTCAACTGGGTCGTTTCCTACATTTCCTGCAAGCAGGATTGTCTATGGGCCTAAAATTAGGATCCATTAAGGTTCAAATTTCGGCCCTGTCGATCTTCTTCCAGAAAGAACTGGCTTCAGTGCCTGAAGTTCAGACGTTTGTCAAAGGGGTACTGCATATACAGCCTCCTTTTGTGCCTCCAGTGGCACCTTGGGATCTCAATGTAGTTTTAGGGTTCCTAAAATCACATTGGTTTGAACCACTTGCCACAGTGGATTTGAAATATCTCACATGGAAAGTGGTCATGCTGTTGGCCCTGGCTTCAGCCAGGCGCGTATCAGAATTGGCGGCTTTATCCTATAAAAGCCCTTACCTGATATTTCATTCGGATAGGGCGGAATTGAGGACTCGTCCTCAATTTCTCCCTAAGGTGGTTTCAGCGTTTCACATGAATCAACCTATTGTGGTACCTGTGGCTACTAGGGACTTGGAGGACTCCAAGTTGCTGGACGTAGTCAGGGCCCTGGAAATATATGTTTCCAGGACGGCTGGAGTCAGAAAATCTGACTCGCTGTTTATACTGTATGCACCCAACAAGCTGGGTGCTCCTGCTTCTAAGCAGACGATTGCTCGTTGGATTTGTAGTACAATTCAACTTGCACATTCTGTGGCAGGCCTGCCACAGCCAAAATCTGTAAAAGCCCATTCCACAAGGAAGGTGGGCTCATCTTGGGCGGCTGCCCGAGGGGTCTCGGCTTTACAACTTTGCCGAGCAGCTACTTGGTCAGGGGCAAACACGTTTGCTAAATTCTACAAATTTGATACCCTGGCTGAGGAGGACCTGGAGTTCTCTCATTCGGTGCTGCAGAGTCATCCGCACTCTCCCGCCCGTTTGGGAGCTTTGGTATAATCCCCATGGTCCTTACGGAGTTCCCAGCATCCACTAGGACGTCAGAGAAAATAAGAATTTACTTACCGATAATTCTATTTCTCATAGTCCGTAGTGGATGCTGGGCGCCCATCCCAAGTGCGGATTGTCTGCAATACTTGTATATAGTTATTGTTACAAACAAATCGGGTTGTTTATTGTTGGAAGCCATCTTTTCAGAGGCTCCTACGGTTATCATACTGTTAACTGGGTTCAGATCACGAGTTGTACGGTGTGATTGGTGTGGCTGGTATGAGTCTTACCCGGGATTCAAGATCCTTCCTTATTATGTACGCTCGTCCGGGCACAGTATCTTAACTGAGGCTTGGAGGAGGGTCATAGGGGGAGGAGCCAGTGCACACCAGCTAGTCTAAAGCTTTTACTTTTTGTGCCCAGTCTCCTGCGGAGCCGCTATTCCCCATGGTCCTTACGGAGTTCCCAGCATCCACTACGGACTATGAGAAATAGAATTATCGGTAAGTAAATTCTTATTTTTGGCTTGTTTCGGTGTGGTTTTTCATGTTTTTTATGTGCTAAAATGTGTTTTTGGTCATGCTTGAGCACTGGTTTGCTAGCAGCATGACATGTTGGGGTGCAGGGGTGCATTTACTGGCCTTTTGGCTTGTCTGGGTGTGGTTTTTCATGTTTTTTTAATGTGCTAGTATGTTTTTGGTCATTCGTCAGCACTTGTTTGCGAGCAGCATGACATGTTGGGGTGCAGGGGTGCATTTACTGGCCTTTTGGCTTGCTTGGGTGCGGTTTTTCATGTTTTTTTTTAATGTGTTAATGTGTGTTTGGTCATGCTTGAGCACTGGTTTAATTGCAGAATGGCATCTTGGGGTGCAAGGGTGGCTTTAGTGGTTTTTTTAATGACTTATGTAATGTGGGGTGCGTGGCTCTGTTTTATTTTTGGGGTGTTTGGTTGTGTTTTTTTGGGTACAGCTGTAAAAAAATCCTTTTTTTCAACAGGAATGTCCATGGACCAGCGCCCCCGAGCCCCCCCTTCCCCCCACTCCTCTGAAGAATTGCTGGACAGCAACGAGGAGTGGGCCCCGAACCAGGAGGAGATAGACGAACAGGCATCCAGCGATTAGCTGAGGTCATCAAGGGACCAAAATAGAAAGAAAAAGAAAAGGCCAAGACAGGTAATTACTTTCAGCGCCTGCAGCTACACTAGCATCCAACTTGACACACCCATGGGCTACTTTGCGCACTGCCAGACACACTGACACACCCCAAGGCACACCTATAGGTATCTTTGCGCACTGCCAGGGACACTGACATACTCCCAGGGACACCTACAGATCATTGTGATAGTATTAATTTCATGTTTTATTTCCATAAAAGGCAAGAAGACAGCCAGAGGATCAATCAGACGAGGAAGCCTCTGGAGAAGACACAGGACAGAAGAATCCGCGTGGACCCCGGTACACCGAGACGGAAAACTGTGTCCTAGTGGATGGCGTTGACAAGTCCTATGACATTCTGTATGGACCAAGGGCACAGACAACAGCAGCAAAGATAAAGAGGAAGATCTGGGAGACAATCGCGGATAATGTCACTACAGTATCTGGAAACCACCGGAGCACCAAAAAACTGCATGAAGCGGTACAGTGATTGCCGTAGACCAGGGGTGGGGAACCTTTTTTTTCTACCAAGGGCCATTTGGAAATTTATAAAAATCCTTCAGGGGCCATACAAAAATTATCAACTTAAAAGTGAGCCTGCCCCAGTAGATATGCCCCCAGTAGTTATGCCCCCAGTCAGTAGTTATGCCCCCAGTCAGTTGTTATGCCTCAGTAGATATGCCCCCAGTAAGTATGCCCCCAGTCACTTGTTATGCCCCATTAGATATGCCCTGTCACTTGTTATGCCCCATTAGATATGCCACCAGACAGTTGTTATGCCCCATTAGATATGCCCCCTAGTAGCGACGCTTACACACACACACATTAAAAGAAAAAACACAATACTCACCAGTCCTGCTCCTGCTTCCGGACCGTTGCCCTCCACCTGGCTGCTCGCTCCACAGAACTATGGGAGAGAAGTCATGACATCTCTCCCATAACACCGCACAGCAGCACACGCACACTGCCAGAGCCAGAAGCCGTAGCTCAGGAGTGAGCTCCTACCTCAGGCTGCTACTGAGGGTAAGAAGCCAGACGCCCACTAGTAGCAAAACCTCAGCAGGCGCCCGGCTAGGTGAGCCTAGCCAGGCCGGATCAAGTGGCTCTGCGGACCTTATACAGCCCTCGGGCCTGAGGTTCCCCACCCCTGCTGTAGACAGACCAAGAAAGAGATGGGGATTCAGCGCCGACATGAGACAGCAACCGGAGGTGGTCCGGCTCTGAATTTCAAGTGGCTGCCCTGGGAGGAAGTTATCAAAAGGCGCATGAACCCTGTCATGGTCCAAGGAGTTTGAGGAGGTGTGGACTCCATCCGTCCTGCTGGCTTTCAAGAGGAAGAACCGCCCAGAAGACAGCGGGAGCCCAGCAGTCCAAAAGGAGGCGTGATGGTAAGAATACATTTAAATGTGCTGTACTAAACTATTATTTATTTTCTTTGCTAATGTATTTGTTCTTTCCCCTAGACACACCTGCCCAGAGGACATCACCTGCGCGCAGGACATCACCTGCATGCAGGACATCACCAGGCACCACTAGGGTTTGATGACAGCCGTGCATCCAGTCATACCCAAGAAAAGTCCCCAGATTTGAGGCACAGAGAAGCTCCTGGAGCAGCGTCACCACAGGATGCAGAAGGTTAATATAGGAATCAATTGTTTTTTTGGTCACCATTTTCTATTGTTTACTAACTTATGGTTTTTTTGGTGTACTTTTGCAAACAGGTGCCACAGACCAGCAGCAGATTCGCGTCAGGGATTGGTCCCTACTTCAGGCCGAATCTGTTACAGGAAGAGTCAGATGACGAGGTGGATGTGCAGCAGCCTGCAGTTTCTACATCCCTGTGTAAGCAATAAGATAAAAAAAAACTTTTTTTAAAAATGTAAAAGTTTGTGAACCTTAAAAAAGGAATGTGTCTTCTAATTTATTTCTACTTTTCTTTGCAGCTGCACAAATGCAATTGGTGGCAGACGTTCAGCAAGGGCAGGATCCCTCAATGATTCAGAGGGTAAACAACCTGCAGGCGTGGCAAAGTGCAGACTACTGACACCAAGACTCTTCTACTTTGGGCCGCCTGGCCTTGGGGAACCACACAGTCCAGCAAAACTCATTGCTGGATTGCGTGGTTCCACAACTGCAGGCGTGGCAAAGTGCAGACTACTTACACCACGACTCTTCCACTTTGGCCCGCCTGCCCTTGGGGAACCGCACAGTCCAGCAAAACCTATTGCTGGACTGTATGGTTCCACAAGTGCAGGCGTGGCAAAGTGCAGACTACTGACACCACGACTCTTCCACTTTGGGCCGCCTGCCCTTGGGGAACCACACAGTCCAGCAAAACCCATTGCTGAACTGTGTGGTTCCACAAATGTTCTTGGAAAAGGAATGTGAACATGACATCATTACAGTGCCCTTTACTTAAGTCTGATTTTCTATTTTTTTCCAGATACTTACACAAGAATAAGGAATGTATGAAAAAGAACAAACATTTCTTTTTTGTTTTATTACAATGTATTTTTTCTGAACAATACAAAATACAACTATTTAATTTTCTTCAATAAAATTAGAAATTTAGAAGTTTTCTGATTTTTCTTTAAAATATAGTAAATATAATTTGCAATAGGGCATTTAAGGGATGTGGTGGTATTGAAGGTCTTGAGGTAGCCGTCCATGCTAGAGGGGGGTACTTTAGTGTCACTTTACACTGGAGAGGGTACTTTTATCTTTGGGAGGGCTACTTCATGAAACGTGCGAAAGTGAAAAAGGATTCATTTTAAGGTATTTGAAAGTGCATCATACATCCTGGAAAAGAAGAACAGCAGGTACCAGCAACATTGTACAAACACACAGGTTACACTGACAAGAGGGAGGTTGGGCCAATACATCTCACCTGAAGTGTCTCTTTGTAACAGGATGATGGGGGAGGTCCACATCACAAGTAGGCCATCCATGGTAGATGGGGGTACTTTAGCATCCCTTTAGACCGGAGAGGGTACTTTTATCTTTGGGAGGGCTACTCCGTGTCACCTATGGAAGAGAAAAAGGATTAATTTCAAGGTATTTGAAAGCATGTCATCCATCCTGGAAAAGAAGAACAGCAGGTACCAGCAACACTGCACAAACACACAGGTTACACCGACAAGAGGGAGGTTGGGCCAATACATCTCACCTGAAGGGTCTCTTTGTAACAGGGCGGTGGGGGAGGTCCACATCCAAAGTAGGCCATCCATGGTAGAGGGGGGGTACTTTAGCGTCACTTTACACCGGAGAGGGTACTTTTATCTTTGGGAGGGCTACTCCGTGAAACCTGCGGAAGAGAAAAAGGATTCATTTCAAGGTATTTGAAAGTGTCATCCATCCTGCAAAAGAAGAACAGCAGGTACCTGCAGCATTGCACAAAAACAGGTTACACAGACAAGAGGGAGGTTGGGTCCCTGCATCTCACCTGAAGGGTCTCTTTGTAACATGGCAGTGGGGAAAGTCCACATCACAAGTAGGCCATCAACAGGAACAGGAATCCAAAAAGGGGTAAACAAGCCAAACTGGCAAATGAACAACAACAACCCATCAACACGATGCAACTTGGGGATAAAACTGTCAACAGGACAAAACTCTGGAATAAAAATAAAAGACACGCATTAATTTAATTATTTTCATTTTTCATGAAAATACAAATATTACAAGTATACTCACAGGCTGAGGAAAAATAAGTCTGGATTAAATGACTTCTAGCTTCATCTCCTTCGTCCATACCCACAGGTGGAGCAGAAGAATGGTTCCTGTTGCGGAAAGCCCTGCGATGAATAATCACCGGCAAACGGTTTGCGACACAAATGTAGTGTAAAATACAACATGCATTTACTATGCCGCAAACCTTCGCCAGTGAGTATAAAAGAGCACCACCGGAAGAGTCTAAACTTCAAAAATGGCTTTTAAGTACACTGAAGGCGCGCTCAATTACTCCCCGTGATGTAATGTGTGTCTCTTGGTACCGTTCTTGGGCTTCACCTACAGGATTAGACAATGGAATCAAGAGCCAAGGTTTGTTCGGATAACCTGCATCGCCTATGGAAAAATGAAAAATAGTGGGTAATATAAAAAAAAAATTCTTTCCTAACAGCCAACCATCCGGCATTTTTCCCTGTCTCAAAATCCTGAAACAGTGATGACTGGCTTAGGATGAAGGAGTCATGAGATGACCCAGGAAATACCACAAAAAGGTTGGCAAATTTCATTTCTGCATCACAGACCGCCTGAACTTTCATGGAATGGAAGTGTTTTTGGTTCCAAAAACATTCTTCCGAATTTCGTGGCGGTCTGAATTGCACATGTGTACAGTCAATCGCACCCAGAATGTTGAGGAATTTAAATTAGTTGTAAAAGCCTAATTTGATCTCATGTATCTGGAAATTTGATGAACTGGGTCATTAATTTGCGGAACGCCTTAAGGACCTGGGTTATACAGCGTGACAGTGTCGGCTGTGAAAAAACGCACGTTTGAGACAAAGTAGGCTGGAATGTGCCTGACGACAAAAAATGTAACGTAGCCAGCAGTTTCTGGAAACCACTGACTGCGTGATTTGTCCATGCACGAGTTTCCAGGTCAGCCTCCAACAGATCGTACAGTGAATATATTTCACGAGCCAATAAGCAATAATTTTGTATCACCTTGAACTTGGAGAGATCCTCCAGTACACGCCTAGTGCAATACTGGTGTGGACGTGGGAATGATGCACGCACTGACTCACCCAATGCAGACTTTTGCTGACCACGATCCTGATGTTCAAGAGCCTGTTCATCCTCCACATTTGCCACAAGCATAAATATCACAATCTGGTCAGAAAAAGGCTCCATTATTGTAGTCAGTGTAAAAAAATATGTATGTTAAATTCGCAGATTGCCGTAAAAAACGATTCCACAATAGAGCTGACTGTAATGGCTGGTCTTCTCACTGTAGTCTCAAACATAGGAGTGGCTTTGGAGGAGTGTCTTTGGAGAAGTGTAACCTGTGTAAAACTGTGGAATCATGGGTACATTTCTTCCCTCAGCCCAGTACAGAAAAAAATATTCTGGGGAAAAATCAAAATATAATAATGTGGGTTATAAATACAAAAAACAAGTAGATAATTACTTCAAATATAAATATATATGCTATTAGAAATAAAAATTTTTTTTAAGTATTTCAAATTTCTTGTCAGCTAACGCCAGAAATCTTGGTGCAATTAAATTGTTGAAAGTAATGTCGAAAAGCACTGATACCGATTCGACAATCTTCAATTGAATATACTTTTGTTGAAATGCCGGCTTTTTAACATTACAGACATTCAACTGTCGAAAAGTACAAAGTTGATACGGATCCAACAGGTTTTTTGTCAAAAAGAGCGGTATTGAATTGAATCCAATTCAACATGGGTTTTTTTTGTGAAAAAGCAGTTTTTTGACATAGTAAGGGATTCAACACCAATTGAATATACCCCTATGTGTGTCATTATGTGTATAAGGTCATTAATAAAAGTTGGCATAATGTGTAAGGCACATTATGTTTATAAGGACATTAATAAAGTGTGTCATATGTGTAAGGGGCTTTACTGTGTGGCATTATGTGTATAAATGCATTACTAATGTGTGGAATTATGTGTATAAGTTGCTCTACTGTGTGGTGTAATGTATTAAAAGGGCACTACTGTGTAGTCTTATGTGAATAAAGAGCAATATGGTGTGGTGTAATGTAAATAAGGAGCAATTCAATGTGATGTAATGTGAATAAGGGGCACTACTGTGCGTATATAAGGTAAAGTGGTACTACTGTGTGATGTAACGTGAATTAGGGATGCGATTGCATGATAAAAAGTGAATAAAGTTGCACTTCTGTTGGCGTAATTTGAATTGGGGGGTACTATTGTGTGGCGATACCCCTTCCCAGCAAGATCACACCCCTTTTTGGGCTGTGCGCTGAATGTGCGCACTGTTCCTATTAAAATATAGAGGGTAATAACACCAAAATGAGGACTGCTATGGGTGAGGGGTGTTGATGCTGGGAAAGGGGTGCAAGGTCAGATGCGGAACTAGCGGTGGTGCTATGGGGTACCAGCCAAAATCCAGCCTAGGGCATCATATTGGTTAGGGCTGGCTCTGGATCCGTGGGAAAAATTACTGCATGTAATAGCCTTAGGTGGAATGGCCACGTTAAGATAATGTTTTTGTAGGTGATAACGCAGCTTTAATTTGGGATTTCAATAACTCTCCTAATAGAATCACTAGAGCTTCACACTAGGGATGGACACGTCAGGGGCCCATCTGGTGCTACCTTTCTTTTTACTGTGCTTCCAGCTGGGGGTAGGGCCGCTCCCATAAAGATGACAAGTGTGCCATGCGGCAATCAGAGCTCCTATATGCTACGTTCTTGGTAATGTGCTTGATGACAAGGTGCAGCTGGTAATTGTGCCCTGTCAGACTATCAGATGGTCCAGACCTGCTTCATTTCACTTGAGAATATGGCTCATATCAGGGTTTTCCCATCCCAGATTACCAGTCTGGATGCAGCATCAATTTAGAATATGCATACATGTGTTCTGGACTGAAAGCCTCTTTACAGGGGCATAACTAGAACTTTGTGGGCAAAATCCTGAAAGACCCCTTCCCCCTGCCCTAACCATTACACCACCTGCACTGCTATGGATGCTGAATGCAAGCTGCCATGGCCAATGTATTGGCGGTGTACAATACTCAAACTGAAAAGTTTCTAATGTGTGTGTTTTGGGGTGGTGGTAGGGGGGTTGGAACACACATTGAGGAGGGCAGTACAAATTACAGAATAGTGTGTGTGTGTGTGTGTGTGTGTGTGGGAGGGCGGTTCAACACAGTGTACAAATATTTATGGGGGGGGGGTTACAGAACTCACCCTGCACACAGTATTGGGGGGGGGGGGGAATCAAAACACATAGAGCTATTTCACGTTAGCCGGATTTCACTGGCCGGCAAAAAGCTAAACGGCTTTTGGCCATGCAGTGTTTTCAGTTATATATGAAAACACATTGCTCCTTTAACACAGCACGGCCCCGGCCCGGGTTGCAGCCGGAAATATCCACTGAAAGGTCCGGCTGCCGTGCTGGGGTTGTGCCATCCTTGTAGGCAGTGAACTGATGTGTGACTGGGAGCTTTCACACACAATGTTTTTTATTTTTTTTTGCAGCCTCCGCTACAGCACTAAACACGGCTCAAACCGTTGTGTGTGAAAGACATTACCGGATGGCAAAAAGCAGGACAAAGTTTGTCCAGCTTTTTGCCATCCTTTGAAAACCGGAGTGTGTGAAACAGACCATACAGTGAGGGTCTCTTTCTCACAGTGCACGATGTATAGTGGGGGGGGGGGGTACTCAGCTTCTCCTCTCCGGTGGCAGCACACGCACACAGGTGGCTTGTAATGAGTCAGTTTGACTCATTACAATGCCGCTGATGACTTTAGGGAATGCAGGCAGTTGCGCCCTCATTGCGACTGCGCTGTGTGCCAGGCACACCTGGCACACACGTAGTTACGGCTCTGGCTCACAGTACATGGTGTACAGTGGGGGCGTCACAGTACATGGTGTACAGTGGGGCGTCACAATACTCACAATACCTTTGATAAAGCAGCAGCCAGCTGTGAAACGCGTCAGGTGTGAGCCTGTGTCACCTTCACTGAATACCTACCACCGCTTGGACCTCTGAGGACTCCGCCAAATAGCGCTATTTGTACCCGTATCCACTAACAAGGACCGAACACTATACCACTACGCACTACTGGTGAGGACTTTCCTGTTGTATTGCCACACTACTGGGACAGTTATTCCTCCAGCGTTGTTATCATAAGCACTTCGGCCCGGGGATTGTGCTACAACCCCAGGATAAGGGACATTCAAGTGTGCGGGTCCCTGGGGGACATTGGACCAAGCGGCAAGTGAATGACATCATATGTATGGTGACTATGAGCTCAATAATGCAGTGAGACCTAACTTATTTTATCTGTTATTTTTATTGTATTTTAATTATTAAATAACATTGTAATTTTTGACAATCCATCTCAGTCAGCGCTGTCTCTTTTTTCGTTTTTTCTTGTTGTATGATGTTATAGGTGTGACTAGCCTATCCAGACAGCTGCTTAACACATATTATTGGAACCACAGCTTGAGCGCCCCTTCCAACTTGTTTGGTTATTTTTATCTTTGCGTCACAATACTCAGCCTGCATAGTGTGTGTGTGTGTGTGTGTGTGTGTGTGTGAGGGGAAGAGGGGGGCAGAGCACATATTGGAGGGTGAAAATAAGTACTCACACTGTACAATGTATGGGGGGGGGGGAGAACATATTAGGGAGGTCTCTAGTCTTCACGCTAGGCTGTTTTAGCAGATTTTCAAAGGGCAAAATGCGCCCTGGTCCTTTAGTGGCACCCTACTAAAACAGACTGCCGCTACTGCGTGAATAGATGCCGTGTGCACTGTTTTTCCCCAGGACTCATTGTCAGTTATACTGCGGTAATCCAATTATGGATAACTAATATGCATTACTAAGATTTTGCACCTCCAGTTCATATGCCTCTAATATGATGCTCTGTTATTTTTATGTTTAATGTTTTCTATGTGATATATGTCATATTTTTATGAAGTATCTTTTTTTATGTATACCTACTGCACTGGCTGATTATATTCTTACAAGGACCAACTATCTGGGAGAGGGGGGGTCAGGATCAATATTTGCCAGGGTCCCCATAGTTCTTATGGGCAGCCTTGAAAATCACTGCGGATATTTTTCATTCAGTACATCCAATATCTATGAGTAATGGTTGTCAGAATTACATATAAATCTATACATAAAGTGGAGTTTTAAGATGTTTGTTTACTTGAGCTATTGACATGTTTTCACAAGCCTTTTCTCACTGCTTTCCAATGCAATGGAATCGTGTCTTTTATTTCTAAATAATGAATGTGTGAGAGATGGAGAAAAATGCTCCAAAAGTCACTGGATGATAGCATAGGAAACAAGGGAAGACAATGATTGAGTTTAACAAGGAGGTAACAGGTGGAGACCCAATTTAAGGGATAACGCATCTTAGACCATGTTGTGCACATCTTAATATACCCTTGTGGTTACGTATGGTAATGTAAGTCAAATGACATACACTTCCAGAGAGAGAAAGACCAACCACAGGTTGTCAGTAAGGGGATGCAGTCGTTAGGTCGACACAGCTTAGGTCGACAGTCATTAGGTCGACCACTGAAGGTTGACATGCATTAGGTCGACATGGTCAATAGGTCTACATGGTCATTAGGTTGACATGTATTAGGTCGACAGGTCAAAAAGTTGACATGAGTTTTTCAAATTTTTTTCATTTTTTCATACTTAACGATCCACGTGGACTACGATTGGAATGGTAACCTGTGCCGAGTGAAGCGAGCCATGCGAGCGGACACGGTGCACTAATTGGGGTTCCCTGTGATTTTATGAAGAAAACAACACCAAAAACAGTCCAAAACCTCATGTCGACCTTTTCACCTGTCGACCTAGTATATGTCGACCTAATTCCCATGTCGACCTATTGCCCATGTCGACCTTCAGTGGTCGACCTAATGACTGTCGACCGTTGACCCAACGACCCATACCCCCAGTAAGTTCAGCTTTAAACATGGGTCTGATAAACCAGCAGCCCAACACTTTGTGGAGCAACAGTATCAATTAACTTCCCTGAAATATACTGTATGGTGATTGGCTTTGTAGCAAAGTCTAGTGGTGGTGGTGACTGAGGAAGATAAAATAAGCTATGTGAATTCACAGGTGACAAGAAGTAGACAGCTATTGTTCTCTTGTCACAGCTATTGTTCTGCCTGTTGTCACAGACTTCTGGTGATAACCTGTCTTTTCTGGCTCTGCATTTGTCAACAAGGTTATCCCAGCTCTCCATGTAGTCAGTTAGATTCAGCATCAGATTTGAGGCCATACAATTCAACCTAATAATGTTTTTCTACATGCCTCTTAATACATTGTCATGTTCTGTGCTTTGCAATCGATTTCACTGCAAAACATCACCCTTGATATTTCCTTTATTCCTAGTTTCAGATTTACAGTTCAATGTTGGAATGACCTTGGCATATTATTAGTTATTGATCGTGCAAAATAATATGTGGTTTTGCAAAATCAGACTTTAATACGTCCCAGACAATGTTTGCAGACTCTAGTGACATAGTGTAACCTATCATTACTTGTATCAAGCAGTGATATACAACTGGATGCAGCTACCATTCAGTAGTTACATAATAAGTGTAGAAAATAAAGTTGCCTGCCCCCTTAATCACATCTACTAAGGGGATCGGTATGTGATCCCGGTGGACGGGATACAGGCAGTCAGAATACCAATGTCGGCATTAGTGATGAGCGGGTACGGTTTCTCGGAAACCGAACCCCCCCGAACTTCACGCTTTTTACACGGGTCCGAGGCAGACTCGGATCTTCCCGCCTTGCTCGGCTAACCCGAGCGCGCCCGAACGTCATCATCCCGCTGTCGGATTCTCGCGAGGCTCGTATTCTATCGCGAGACTCGGATTCTATATAAGGAGCCGCGCGTCGCCGCCATTTTCACACGTGCATTGAGATTGATAGGGAGAGGACGTGGCTGGCGTCCTCTCCGTTTAGATAGAGAGTGAGACACTTGATTTACTGGAGCATTAGGAGTACTCAGAGAGTGCAGAGTTTTGCTGATAGTTATACTAGTGACCACCAGTTTTATTTATTATTTAATATAATCCGTTCTCTGCCTGAAAAAAAACGATACACAGTCACATACCATATCTGTGCTCAGCCTCAGTGTGCTGCATGATAATATCATCTATGTATATCTGACTGTGCTGAGTAGTGCTCACTGCTCACACAGCTTAATTGTGGGGGAGACTGGGGAGCAGTTATAGCAGGAGTACATATTTAACAGTGCACACTTTTGCTGCCAGAGTGCCAGTGTGACTGACCAGCGGTGACCACCAGTATATTGTCTGCCTGAAAAAGTTAAACACTCGTGTGGTGTTTTTTTTTTTTTTATTCTATAAACGCATTCTGCTGACAGTGTCCAACAGGTCCGTCATTCATAATATTTCTATCTTCTTCATACTAGTAGTTTAGGAGTCTGCAGTGCTGACAGTGTCCAGCAGGTCCGTCATTATATAATATATACCTGTCCTGCAGTAGTGATATATATATATATTTTTATATCATTATCATCCAGTCTATACTAGCAGACGCAGTACGGTAGTCCACGGCTGTAGCTACCTCTGTGTCGGCAGTCGCTCGTCCATAATTGTATACCTACCTGTGGTGGGTTTTTTTTTTCTATCTTCTTCATACTAGTAGTTTAGGAGTCTGCAGTGCTGACAGTGTCCAGCAGGTCCGTCATTATATAATATATACCTGTCCTGCAGTAGTGATATATATATATTTTTTATAACATTATCATCCAGTCTATACTAGCAGACGCAGTACGGTAGTCCACGGCTGTAGCTACCTCTGTGTCAGCAGTCGCTCGTCCATAATTGTATACCTACCTGTGGTGGTTTTTTTTTTTCTATCTTCTTCATACTAGTAGTTTAGGAGTCTGCAGTGCTGACAGTGTCCAGCAGGTCCGTCATTATATAATATATACCTGTCCTGCAGTAGTGATATATATATATATTTTTTATATCATTATCATCCAGTCTATACTAGCAGACGCAGTACGGTAGTCCACGGCTGTAGCTACCTCTGTGTCGGCACTGGCAGTCGCTCGTCCATAATTGTATACCTACCTGTGGTGGTTTTTTTTTTCTATCTTCTTCATACTAGTAGTTTAGGAGTCTGCAGTGCTGACAGTGTCCAGCAGGTCCGTCATTATACAATATATACCTGTCCTGCAGTAGTGATATATATATTTTTTTTATATCATTATCATCCAGTCTATACTAGCAGACGCAGTACGGTAGTCCATGGCTGTAGCTACCTCTGTTTCGGCAGTCGCTCGTCCATAATTGTATACCTACCTGTGGTGGGTTTTTTTTTCTATCTTCTTCATACTAGTAGTTTAGGAGTCTGCAGTGCTGACAGTGTCCAGCAGGTCCGTCATTATACAATATATACCTGTCCTGCAGTAGTGATATATATATATATTTTTTATATCATTATCATCCAGTCTACACTAGCAGACGCAGTACGGTAGTCCACGACTGTAGCTACCTCTGTGTCGGCAGTCGCTCGTCCATAATTGTATACCTACCTGTGGTGGTTTTTTTTTTCTATCTTCTTCATACTAGAAATTTAGGAGTCTGCAGTGCTGACAGTGTCCAGCAGGTCCGTCATTATATAATATATACCTGTCCTGCAGTAGTGATATATATATATATTTTTTATATCATTATCATCCAGTCTATACTAGCAGACGCAGTACGGTAGTCCACGGCTGTAGCTACCTCTGTGTCGGCACTGGCAGTCGCTCGTCCATAATTGTATACCTACCTGTGGTGTTTTTTTTTTTTTCTATCTTCTTCATACTAGTAGTTTAGGAGTCTGCAGTGCTGACAGTGTCCAGCAGGTCCGTCATTATACAATATATACCTGTCCTGCAGTAGTGATATATATATTTTTTTATATCATTATCATCCAGTCTATACTAGCAGACGCAGTACGGTAGTCCACGGCTGGAGCTACCTCTGTGTCGGCACTGGCAGTCGCTCGTCCATAATTGTATACCTACCTGTGGTGTTTTTTTTTTTTCTATCTTCTTCATACTAGTAGTTTAGGAGTCTGCAGTGCTGACAGTGTCCAGCAGGTCCGTCATTATATAATATATACCTGTCCTGCAGTAGTGATATATATATATATTTTTTATATCATTATCATCCAGTCTATACTAGCAGATGCAGTATGGTAGTCCACGGCTGTAGCTACCTCTGTGTCGGCAGTCGCTCGTCATCCATAAGTATACTAGTATCCATCCATCTCCATTGTTTACCTGAGGTGCCTTTTAGTTGTGCCTATTAAAATATGGAGAACAAAAATGTTGAGGTTCCAAAAATAGGGAAAGATCAAGATCCACTTCCACCTCGTGCTGAAGCTGCTGCCACTAGTCATGGCCGAGACGATGAAATGCCATCAACGTCGTCTGCCAAGGCCGATGCCCAATGTCATAGTACAGAGCATGTAAAATCCAAAACACCAAATATCAGTAAAAAAAGGACTCAAAAATCTAAAATAAAATCGTCGGAGGAGAAGCGTAAACTTGCCAATATGCCATTTACCACACGGAGTGGCAAGGAACGGCTGAGGCCCTGGCCTATGTTCATGGCTAGTGGTTCAGCTTCACATGAGGATGGAAGCACTCAGCCTCTCGCTAGAAAAATGAAAAGACTTAAGCTGGCAAAAGCACAGCAAAGAACTGTGCGTTCTTCGAAATCACAAATCCACAAGGAGAGTCCAATTGTGTCGGTTGCGATGCCTGACCTTCCCAACACTGGACGTGAAGAGCATGCGCCTTCCACCATTTGCACGCCCCCTGCAAGTGCTGGAAGGAGCACCAGCAGTCCAGTTCCTGATAGTCAGATTGAAGATGTCAGTGTTGAAGTACACCAGGATGAGGAGGATATGGGTGTTGCTGGCGCTGGGGAGGAAATTGACCAGGAGGATTCTGACGGTGAGGTGGTTTGTTTAAGTCAGGCACCCGGGGAGACACCTGTTGTCCGTGGGAGGAATATGGCCATTGACATGCCTGGTGAAAATACAAAAAAAAATCAGCTCTTCAGTGTGAAAGTATTTCAACAGAAATGCGGACAACATTTGTCAAGCCGTGTGTTGCCTTTGTCAAGCTGTAATAAGTAGGGGTAAGGACGTTAACCACCTCGGAACATCCTCCCTTATACGTCACCTGCAGCGCATTCATCATAAGTCAGTGACAAGTTCAAAAACTTTGGGCGACAGCGGAAGCAGTCCACTGACCAGTAAATCCCTTCCTCTTGTAACCAAGCTCACGCAAACCACCCCACCAACTCCCTCAGTGTCAATTTCCTCCTTCCCCAGGAATGCCAATAGTCCTGCAGGCCATGTCACTGGCAATTCTGACGAGTCCTCTCCTGCCTGGGATTCCTCCGATGCATCCTTGCGTGTAACGCCTACTGCTGCTGGCGCTGCTGTTGTTGCTGCTGGGAGTCGATGGTCATCCCAGAGGGGAAGTCGTAAGACCACTTTTACTACTTCCACCAAGCAATTGACTGTCCAACAGTCCTTTGCGAGGAAGATGAAATATCACAGCAGTCATCCTGCTGCAAAGCGGATAACTGAGGCCTTGGCATCCTGGGCGGTGAGAAACGTGGTTCCGGTATCCATCATTACTGCAGAGCCAACTAGAGACTTGTTGGAGGTACTGTGTCCCCGGTACCAAATACCATCTAGGTTCCATTTCTCTAGGCAGGCGATACCGAAAATGTACACAGACCTCAGAAAAAGACTCACCAGTGTCCTAAAAAATGCAGTTGTACCCAATGTCCACTTAACCACGGACATGTGGACAAGTGGAGCAGGGCAGACTCAGGACTATATGACTGTGACAGCCCACTGGGTAGATGTATTGACTCCCGCCGCAAGAACAGCAGCGGCGGCACCAGTAGCAGCATCTCGCAAACGCCAACTCTTTCCTAGGCAGGCTACGCTTTGTATCACCGCTTTCCAGAATACGCACACAGCTGAAAACCTCTTACGGCAACTGAGGAAGATCATCGCAGAATGGCTTACCCCAATTGGACTCTCCTGTGGATTTGTGGCATCGGACAACACCAGCAATATTGTGTGTGCATTAAATCTGGGCAAATTCCAGCACGTCCCATGTTTTGCACATACCTTGAATTTGGTGGTGCAGAATTATTTAAAAAATGAGAGGGGCGTGCAAGAGATGCTGTCGGTGGCCAGAAGAATTGTGGCACACTTTCGGCGTACAGGCACCACGTACAGAAGACTGGAGCACCACCAAAAACGCCTGAACCTGCCCTGCCATCATCTGAAGCAAGAAGTGGTAACGAGGTGAAATTCAACCCTCTATATGCTTCAGAGGTTGGAGGAGCAGCAAAAGGCCATTCAAGCCTATACAACTGAGCACGATATAGGAGGTGGAATGCACCTGTCTCAAGCGCAGTGGAGAATGATTTCAACGTTGTGCAAGGTTCTGCAACCTTTTGAACTTGCCACACGTGAAGTCAGTTCAGACACTGCCAGCCTGAGTCAGGTCATTCCCCTCATCAGGCTTTTGCAGAAGAAGCTGGAGACATTGAAGGAGGAGCTAACACAGAGCGATTCCGCTAGGCATGTGGGACTTGTGGATGGAGCCCTTAATTTGCTTAACAAGGATTCACGGGTGGTCAATCTGTTGAAATCAGAGCACTACATTTTGGCCACCGTGCTCGATCCTAGATTTAAAACCTACCTTGGATCTCTCTTTCCGGCAGACACAAGTCTGCTGGGGTTCAAAGAACTGCTGGTGAGAAAATTGTCAAGTCAAGCGGAACGCGACCTGTCAACATCTCCTCCTTCACATTCTCCCACAACTGGGGGTGCGAGGAAAAGGCTCAGAATTCCGAGCCCACCCGCTGGCGGTGATGCAGGGCAGTCTGGAGCGACTGCTGATGCTGACATCTGGTCCGGACTGAAGGACCTGACAACGATTACGGACATGTCGTCTACTGTCACTGCATATGATTCTCTCCCCATTGAAAGAATGGTGGAGGATTATATGAGTGACCGCATCCAAGTAGGCACGTCAGACAGTCCGTACTTATACTGGCATGAAAAAGAGGCAATTTGGAGGCCCTTGCACAAACTGGCTTTATTCTACCTAAGTTGCCCTCCCACAAGTGTGTACTCCGAAAGAGTGTTTAGTGCCGCCGCTCACCTTGTCAGCAATCGGCGTACGAGGTTACATCCAGAAAATGTGGAGAAGATGATGTTCATTAAAATGAATTATAATCAATTCCTCCGTGGAGACATTGACCAGCAGCAATTGCCTCCACAAAGTACACAGGGAGCTGAGATGGTGGATTCCAGTGGGGACGAATTGATAATCTGTGAGGAGGGGGATGTACACGGTGATATATCGGAGGATGATGATGAGGTGGACATCTTGCCTCTGTAGAGCCAGTTTGTGCAAGGAGAGATTAATTGCTTCTTTTTTGGTGGGGGTCCAAACCAACCCGTCATTTCAGTCACAGTCGTGTGGCAGACCCTGTCACTGAAATGATGGGTTGGTTAAAGTGTGCATGTCCTGTTTATACAACATAAGGGTGGGTGGGAGGGCCCAAGGACAATTCCATCTTGCACCTCTTTTTTCTTTCATTTTTCTTTGCGTCATGTGCTGTTTGGGGAGTAGTTTTTGGAAGGGCCATCCTGCGTGACACTGCAGTGCCACTCCTAGATGGGCCAGGTGTTTGTGTCGGCCACTTGGGTCGCTTATCTTAGTCACACAGCTACCTCATTGCGCCTCTTTTTTTCTTTGCGTCATGTGCTGTTTGGGGGGTGTTTTTTGGAAGGGCCATCCTGCGTGACACTGCAGTGCCACTCCTAGATGGGCCAGGTGTTTGTGTCGGCCACTAGGGTCGCTTAGCTTACTCACACAGCTACCTCATTGCGCCTCTTTTTTTTCTTCTTTGCGTCATGTGCTGTTTGGGGGGTGTTTTTTGGAAGGGCCATCCTGCGTGACACTGCAGTGCCACTCCTAGATGGGCCAGGTGTTTGTGTCGGCCACTTGGGTCGCTGAGCTTAGTCATCCAGCGACCTCGGTGCAAATTTTAGGACTAAAAATAATATTGTGAGGTGTGAGGTGTTCAGAATAGACTGAAAATGAGTGGAAATTATGGTTATTGAGGTTAATAATACTTTGGGATCAAAATGACCCCCAAATTCTATGATTTAAGCTGTTTTTTAGGGTTTTTTGAAAAAAACACCCGAATCCAAAACACACCCGAATCCGACAAAAAAAATTCGGTGAGGTTTTGCCAAAACGCGTTCGAACCCAAAACACGGCCGCGGAACCGAACCCAAAACCAAAACACAAAACCCAAAAAATTTCCGGTGCTCATCACTAGTCGGCATGCCGGTGGTCACAATCCTGACAGGGGTGAGGTAAGTATGCTACCCCCTCCACCCCCTTAACCTTAATCCTCCCTCACCATAGCCTAACTCTAACCTCTCTCCTTAGTGCCTAACCCTAACCCTCCCCCTTAGTACCTAAACCAACCTCCTCTTTCCGCAGCCTAACCCTAACCCTCCCACTTAGTGCCTAAACATAACTCCCTCCCCCACGGTGGTGTCTAACCCTAATGCCCCCTCCCTGCAGCCTAACCCTAACCTTCCCCCCCGCAGCATAACCCTAAGCCACCCCGGGTGGCACCTAAACCTAGCCAAAATGCCCCCCCCCCCCATAGCCAAGTCCTAACCCGATCGCTGACAAGGTGACCGGCTGAGCTAAACACTCTTTCAGAGTACACACGGGAGGAAGGGAGGGGGGGGGAACTTAGGTAAAATAAAGCCAGTTTGTGTAAGGGCATCCAAATTGCCTTTTTTTTTCCTGCCAGTATACATACAGTCTGTCTGACATGCCTACTTGGATGGTGTCACCCATATGATCCTCCACCATTCTTTCAATGGTGACAGAATCCTATGCAGTGACAGTAGATGACATGTCAGTAATCGTTGGCAGGTCCTTCAGTCCGGACCAGATGTCAGCACTTGCTCCTGACTGCCCTGCATCACCGCCAGCGGGTGGGCTTGGAAATTTTATCCTTTTCCTTGCAGCCCCAGTTGCGGGGGAAAATGAAGGAGGAGCTGTTGACGGGTCACGTTCCGCTTGAGTTGACAATTGTCTCACCAGCAGGTCTTTGTACCTCTGCAGACTTGTGTCTGCCGGAAAGAGAGATACAATGTAGGCTTTAAACCTAGGATCGAACACGGTGGCCAAAATATAGTGGTCTGATTTCAACAGATTGACCACCCTTGAATCCCGGCAAAGAGAATGAAGGACTCCGTCCACAAGTCCCACATACTTAGCGGAATCGCTCCATCTTAGCTCCTCCTTCAATTTCTCCAGCTGCTTCTGCAAAAGCCTGATGAGGGGAATGACTTGACTCAAGCTGGCAGTGTCTGAACTGACTTCACATGTGGCAAGTTCGAAGGGTTGGAGAACCTTGCACAAGATTAAAATCATTCTCCACTGCGCTTGAGTCAGGTGCATTCCCCCTCCTTTAAACAAAAAAAAAAAAAAAAACAGATAGCAGCGCTAATGTGAAAATTGATAACATAGAAGGATTGAGTACTGAATTAGTATCATTTAATCAACCATAAAAACAATTTATTAACACAAACATCCATAAAATATAAAATCAGACTATGCTAAAACGGGGTCATATGAATAGCTGCCTTTTTAGTGTGTAGTCCGTTCCTGTATAGTATAGACCGGATAGCAGAAGGGTGAATAGTCGACACCGGACTGACAGCACAGTCATAGGTTTAAAAGTTATTTACCACATTTGGCCGCTGGAGGTAAGAGTCCCTTGAAGTATAATTATGGGTCCTCACTGCATCGCGGTGTCCTCTTTAGATAGAGAGGAGTAGTGGTGGTCCTGTTGTTTTAACAGTCGACGCAGCAGTTCTGCTTGAACAAATGTCCAGTCCTGGTCCGGGCACACTTAGGCAGTAGATTTTTAAAGGTGGAAACCCCTGTAGATTCCTTCCTGACGCGTTTCGCTGCAGGTCCTGCAGCTTTATCAAACCTTTGATAAAGCTGCAGGACCTGCAGCGAAACGCGTCCGTAAAGGAATCTACAGGGGTTTCCACCTTTAAAAATCTACTGCCTAAGTGTGCCCGGACCAGGACTGGACATTTGTTCAAGCAGAACTGCTGCGTCGACTGTAAAACAACAGGACCACCACTACTCCTCTCTATCTAAAGAGGACACCGCGATGCAGTGAGGACCCACAATTATACTTCAAGGGACTCTTACCTCCAGCGGCCAAATGTGGTAAATAACTTTTAAACCTATGACTGTGCTGTCAGTCCGGTGTCGACTATTCACCCTTCTGCTATCCGGTCTATACTATACAGGAACGGACTACACACTAAAAAGGCAGCTATTCATATGACCCCGTTTTAGCATAGTCTGATTTTATATTTTATGGATGTTTGTGTTAATGAATTGTTTTTATGGTTGATTAAATGATACTAATTCAGTACTCAATCCTTCTATGTTATCAATTTTCACATTAGCGCTGCTATCTGGTTTTTTTTGTTTGTAGGTTATTTTGGGTGTGACTTCCCCAAATTAATAGCAGCAGCTTAGAGAAACAACACATATAAGCGCCCGATCATTTATCTCTTTGATAAAACCTCCTTGCATTCCCCCTCCTTTGCCTATAATGTAGGTGGCTGTATAGGCTTTAATGGCCTTTTGCTGTTCCTCCATCCTCTGAAGCATATAGAGTGTTGAATTCCACCTCGTTACCGCCTCTTGCTTCAGGTGATGGCAGGTCAGGTTCAAGAGTGTTTGCTGGTGCTCCAGTCTTTGGCACACAGCCGCTGAATGCCGAAAGTGGCCCGCAATTGTTCGGGCCACCTACAGTATCTCCTGCACAGCCCTATCATTTTTAAAAAAATTCTGCACCACCAAATTAATTGTATGTGCAAAACATGGGACGTGCTGGAATTTTTCCAGATGTAATGTACGCACAATATTGGGGGCATTGTCCAATATCACAAATCCCCTGGAGAGTCTAAGTGGGGTAAGCCATTGTGCGATGATGTACCTCAATTTCCGTAAGAGGTTGGCAGCTGTGTGCCTCTTACGTAAACTGATGATACAAAGCGTAGCCTGCCTAGGAACGAGCTGGCATTTGTGAGATGCTGCTACTGGTGCCGCTGCTGCTGTTGCTGCGGGAGGCAATACATCTATCCAGTGTCACAGTCATGTAGTCCTTAATTTGCCCTGCTCCACTTTTCCACATGTCCATAGCTAAGTGGACACTGGGTACAACCGCATTTTTCAGGATTTTCTTAATGTCCCTGTACAGTCCGGGAATCGCTTTCCTAGTGAAGTGGAATCTAGATAGTATTTGGTACCACACTACCTCCATCAATTGTCTAAATTCCACTGCACCAATGGCGGATACCAGATGCATGTCTAACACCAACATAGCTGTCAAGGTCTCAATTATCCGCTTTGCAACATGATGACTGCTGTCATATTTCATCTTCTTCGCAAAGGACTGTTGGACAGTCAGTTGCTTAGTTGAAGTAGTACAAGTGGTATTCCGACTTCCCCTCTGGGTGGACAATCGACTCCCAGCAGCAACAACAGCAGTGGTAGCAGCAGTAGGCGTACCACTCAAGGATTCTCCGGAGGAATCCCAGTTAGGAGAGGACTCGTCAGTCATGCCAGTGACATGGCCTGCAGGACTACTGATGTTCCTGACTGAGGAGGAAATTGACGTTGAGGGAGTTGGCGGTGTGGCTTGCAGGAGCTTAGGTACAAGAGGAAGAAGGGATTCAGGTGTCAGTGTACTGCTTACGCTCTTTCCCAAAGTTTCTGAACTTGACAATGATTTCTGATGAATGCGCTGCATGAGACATATAAGGGAGGATGTTCCTGGGTTGTTAACATCCTTACCCCTACTTATTACAGATTGACAAAGGCAACACACGGCTTGACACCTGTTGTCCAGATTTGTGGAGAAATAATTCCACACTGAAGAGGTGTCTTTTTTGGTATTTTGCCCAGCCATGACAATGGGCTTATTCATCCCACGGACAACAAATGTCTTCCCCGGTGCCTGATTTAAACAAACCACATCACCATCTGAATCTCCTCGTCAACTTCCTCCTCAGCACCAGCAACACCCATATCCTCATCCTGGTGTACTTCAAAAGTGACATCTTCAGTTTGAATAGTGTTGGGAAGGTCAGGCATCGCAACCGCCGACACACTTGGGGGTAAATTTACTAAGATAAGAGTTCTATTTAAGATTTGATTTGTTGCCCATAGCAATCAATCAGATTCCATGTATTATCTTCTAGAAGGTGCTACATAAATGAGAAGTAGAATCTGATTGGTTGCTATGGGCAACATCCCATCTTAAATAGATCTTCCATCTTAGTAAATTTACCCCTTGGACTTTCCTTGGGGATTTGTGATACCATCTTAGAACACACAGTTCTTAGCTGCGTTTTTGCCAGCTTAAAGGGGGGTACTCACGGGAGAGATGTGTGCTGAGCGATCTTAACACAGACCGCTCAGCACTCATCTCTCACCCCGCTCAGCACAGCGCGATGTGCTGAGCGAGGGGGAAAGCCGACGGGGGGCCGCTCACTTCACACAACGGTGAAGTGAGCGACCCGCTAGATTGAGCCTGCATGCAGCTCAATCTAGCATCGGCGATAGCGATGCGCGGGGCCGCGCATCGCTATCGCTGGAGGGCATACACACGCCAGATCCGTGCTTAAAATCTAAGCAATCTAGCAAGATTGCTTAGATTTTAAGCACGGATCTCTCCGTGTGTACCCCCCTTAACTCTTATTATTTTCCTCTTGGGAAGATGAGGGCTTCTATCATCATGTGAAGCTGAACCTCTAGTCATGAACATATGCCAGGGCCTTAGCCGTTCCTTGCCACTCCGTGTCATAAATGGCATATTGGCAAGTTTACGTTTCTCCTAATACCATTTAAATTTATTTTTTGGGGCCATTTTACTGAACTTTGGCTTTTTGGATTTTACATGCCCTCTACTATGACATTGGGTGTCAGCCTTGGCAGATGACATTGATGGCATTTCATCATCTATGTCATAACTAGTGGCAGCAGCTTCAGCACTAGGAGGAAGTGGTTCTTGATCTTTCCCTATTTTATCCTCCAAATTTTGTTCTCCGTTATTTTTCTGGCGTTATATAACACAATATGCGGCACAGGAGAGCATACCCCTACACCACACAGGACAAACCCTGTAAAAATTGTTTGGATTAAATATTAATAACCCCCTTTTTAGGAGTAAATAATATATAGCACAGGACAGCACCACTGGAGTTATACGGCAGTACCACTGGACTTATAAGGCAGTATCACTGGACTTGACTTATACGGTAGTATCACTGGACTTTTATGGCAGTAACACTGGACTTATACAGCAGTATCACTGGACTGGATTTATACGGCAGTATCACTGGACTTATACGGCAGTACCACTGGACATATACGGCATTATCACTGGACTTATATGGCAGTATCACTGGACTTTTACGGCAGTACCACTGGACATATACGGCAGTATCACTGGACTTATACGGCAGTATCACTGGACTTGACTTATACGGTAGTATCACTGGACTTATATGGCAGTAACACTGGACTTATACAGCAGTATCACTGGACTTATATGGCAGTATAACTGGACTTGACTTATACGGTAGTATCACTGGACTTATATGGCAGGACTTATACAGCAGTATCACTGGACTGTATTTATACGGCAGTATCACTGGATTTATACGGCAGTACCACTGGACATATACGGCAGTATCACTGGACTTATACGGCAGTATCACTGGACTTATACGGCAGTACCACTGGACATATACGGCAGTATCACTGGACTTATACGGCAGTATCACTGGACTTATACGCAGTACCACTGGACTTATAAGGCAGTTTAACTGGACTTGACTTATACGGTAGTATCACTGGACTTATATGGCAGTAACACTGGACTTATTCAACAGTATCACTGGACTTATATGGCAGGACTTATACAGCATAATGAATGGACAGGATTTATACGACAGTATCACTGAACTTATACGGCAGTACCACTGGACATATACGGCAGTATCACTGGACTTATATGGCAGTATCACTGTACTTTTACGGCAGTACCACTGGACATATACGGCAGTATCACTGGACTTATACGGCAGTATAACTGGACTTGACTTATACGGAAGTATCACTGGACTTATATGGCAGTAACACTGGACTTATACAGCAGTATCACTGGACTTATATGGCAGTATAACTGGACTTGACTTATACGGTAGTATCACTGGACTTATATGGCAGGACTTATACAGCAGTATCACTGGGCTGGATTTATACGGCAGTATCACTGGATTTCTACGGCAGTACCACTGGACATATACGGCAGTATCACTGGACTTATACGGCAGTATCACTGGACTTATACGGCAGTACCACTGGACATATACGGCAGTATCACTGGACTTATACGGCAGTATCACTGGACTTATACGCAGTACCACTGGACTTATAAGGCAGTATAACTGGACTTGACTAATACGGTAGTATCACTGGACTTATATGGCAGTAACACTGGACTTATACAACAGTATCACTGGACTTATATGGCAGGACTTATACAGCATAATGAATGGACAGGATTTATACGACAGTATCACTGAACTTATACGGCAGTACCACTGGACATATACGGCAGTATCACTGGACTTATATGGCAGTATCACTGGACTTATACGGCAGTACCACTGGACTTATACGGCAGTACCAGTGGACTTATACGGCAGTATCACTGGACCTATACGGCAGTACCACTGGACTTATATGGCAGTACCACTGGATTTATATGGCAGTACCACTCTCTAGATTTAAACGGCAGTACCACTGGACTTATTCTGCAGTATCACTGACTGGACTTATACGGCAGTACCACTGGACATATACAACAGTATCACTGAACTTTTACGACAATATCACTGGACTTATACAGCAGTACCACTGGACATATACGGCAGTACCACTGAACTTATATGGCAGTATCACTGTATTTACACGGCAGTACCACTGGACCTATACGTCAATGCCACTGGATATATACGGCAGTATCACTGGACTTATACGGCAGTATCACTGGACTTATATGGCTGTATCACTGGACTGGACTTATACGGCAGTACCACTGGACTGGATTTATACGGCAGTACCACTGGACTTATTCGGAAGTATCACTGGGATGGACATATACGGCAGTATCACTGGACTTTTACGGCAGTACCCAGGGCCGGACTGGCCATCTGGCACTTCTGGCAATTGCCAGAAGGACCGATGGCCACGTGGGCCGGTCCAGCGCTCACTGAGACACGCTGCCGCTCAGTCCGGCGGCAGCGTGTCTCAGCTGTCAGGAGAGGAGAGCGTGCCAGTGCGGCTATGTCCGGCAGGATATAGTGGACTTCAAACCAGCCACTGGTTCATTAGCCAATTAGAGCTCGTGGACCGGCAGCCAATCAGGAGCCGCCGCTGCTGGTCCGCGAGCTCTGATTGGCTCACAAACCGGCAGCTGGTTTGAAGTCCGCTACACGCCGCCAGACATAGCCGCACTGGCTTCCTCTCCTCTCCTGACAGCCTCAGTCACATCACAGCCAGAGGAGCAGCAGCAGCAGCAGCAACGGTAAGCAGCTGCAGCACTACTTGGGGGCAATTGGCTGGCACTGTGGGGGCATTTGTATACCTGACACTGTGGGGCATTTATGAATCTGGCACTGTGGGGGCATTTGTGGATCTGGCACTGTGGGAGCATTTGTGGATCTGGCACTGTGGGGGCATTTGTATATCTGCCACTGTTGGGGCATTTGTATACCTGGCACTGTGGGGGCATTTGTGGATCTGGCACTGTGGGGGCATTGTGGATCTGGCACTGTGGGGGCATTTGTATACCTGGCACTGTGGGGGCATTTGTATACCTGGCACTGTGGGGGCATTTGCATACCTGGCACTGTGGGGCATTTGTGGATCTGGCACTGTGGGGGCATTTGTGGATCTGGCACTGTGGGGGCATTTGTATACCTGGCACTGTGGGGGCATATGTATACCTGGCACTGTGGAGGCAATTGTGGATCAGGCACTGCACTATTGGGGGCATATGTCTGTGTATCACGTCCCATTTTAATTGGCCACACCCATATTTTTGGTGCGCGTGTCTTTGGCGCGCGCACACAGTACCTCTATGGGACACTCTCTGTCTGATTGGTCGCGCTTAGCCCCGCCGGGAGTGCACACAGACGCTCTCATTCTAGTGAATGGGGCGCATGCGTGTCCACGCCCCTTTTCTGGAGCGCGCACGCTTAGTTACAACCTTTATTTTTCCATACCCCCACTTCAACATTTCCACTTCAGCCAATGGTTGGGTGTATTTTAATACAGAATGATGTACACTTGTATGTTGCTATAATATTAATTATATTTGTAAAAGCATAGACTAACAAGTAGGAGAAGTCGGGAATAGTAAGGGAAGGAGTCAGATGCTGACACCGAGGTGGGCCTGTGTGCTTCAAAAATGCCATGGCCTATTTTTGGTCCCAGTCCGGCCCTGGCAGTACCAATGGACTTATACGGCAGTATCACTGGACTTATATGGCAGTATCACTGGACTTATACGGCAGTACCACTGGACTTGCACTTGACCACTGCAATGGACTGGACTTATATAGCAGCACTGGACATATGGCAGCAGAGGACACCACCACTGTGACTGGACTGATGCAGCACAAGACACCACCACTGGACTGATGCAGCACAAGCCAGCACTGGAAAGACACATAAGACAGAGCAGGTCCCCACATCAACTTACCGCCCTGACAGACACTGAGGAGAGAGATACATCCTCTCGCTACACTCTCCGGTACTGGAGTGAAAATGGCAGTGATGCACGGCTCCTTATATGGTATCCAACACCCATGAGAATCCGACAGCGGGATGATGACATTTTGCCTCGTTCTTTATGGTGGGAAAAACCCGAGCCGGGCTCGGATCCATTCTCGGGGCGTGAAGTTCGATAGGGTTCGGTTCTCAGGGAACCGAACCCGCTTATCCCTAATCTTAGCTTCATCTTGCTGTGTAGTGGTGCATACAGCCAGGGCAATATAGAGCTAAGCTGGGCTTAGGTACTTATCGCGGCATGGCCACGCAACATAGGAAAACATAGAAACATTTTTTTGTAGAGCCACTGTCAGCCAAAAAATAATCAGTAATGACAAAATCTTTTCAATGTAATGTACCATATGCCATCTTGAATGGAGTGTGAACAGGTAGGACATGCACACACTGCCGCTGTAAGCTGTCCTACTTCGTAAATATGTACAGTATACATAATAAAAAATAAAAAAATGTCATAGTTAGTGGCTTTTTTTATTATTCTATTAAATTGGCTATCATCAAATGAGGGCTTATAACCAATCAATAAAAATAATAAAATTAGGCAGGCGGTAGGTGTCCATTACTGTTGTGCCTAGGGGCACCCTTATTCCTAAATCTGCCCCTTCCCGGGACCTGGTAATTAGGTAATTAGTGACCCCCCCCCCCCTCCTCGCCTTTTGGTGGACCTCCATGCAGCCTCCGCAAGTACTGTAGCTGAATGATAGAAATTGGGGTAAACTGTACCTGGTATCTTGAAATGAATAGGCATAAAACACTACTTAAAAGCAGATTTATTTATTTATTTTTCTCAACACAGTTTAGCTGTGATGTACAAATGTATAGCTGACATTCATCCAAAGTACAACAAACACAATTTCTGGCACTTTATACAAATCTGAAATCTACATGAGATAGAAAGGTTTCTTGTCCATGAATACTGTGGTGCTAGAAACTTTGTGAACATTTGCGAACTACAGATGTGTCCCTACTGAGCATACGTGCTAATCACAGGAATGGCGACACATTTGCCATGCTTAGCATGCCCATGGATGTGCGCAGGTCCTGCAAATGCACCCGTGATCTATAGGATCCAGTGATGTGCGGTGAGGTGAGGCAGGTGTCATTCTAACATATATGCCAGAGTTTTGACTATATTAAGTATATGAAAAAATACAAAGAATATATTATAAATATCTTCTTTGTAGTAATCTAATTATTTTTATAGTCAAAACTCTGGAGTAAAATGTCTATGACAGGTGAGGTGCCTACACTTTCCACTCATCTCTGATCAACACTCACCAAATTCCCAACAGTATATACTGCTGCATCTCTCTACAACATCCACATGAACCCTTTAGCTCATATACTGTATTGTGTGTAAATCTGGCTCTGGTACTAGTCAGTGCCTCCTGAGCCATTTACCTCACTGCACGTCCTTGATAGGATCACATGGTGCTTACGCTCCTGTGAACAGGTCTCAGCCTGGCGAGAATAGTCGCAATTGTGGCAACTGCTGCATATTCGCACCTGCAACACGTAAAATGTATCTGAGTTTCTGCAAAAATGTTTATAAAACAGAAACCAGTTGTCTGTGATATCACTAGCACTGCAAATCTGTGTGTATGTAGCAAATAAAACATGTTCATATTTGTTCATATTGTATTTTGATCAATACATTTAAGCTTTAAGTTCAGGATCTCAATCTCTTCAAGTCCCTACACTAGCATATATGCCTAACACTACATACGATTGCAGTGAAAAGTACTCACATCCAGGGGCGGATTGGGAACAAAAAGCGGCCATGGAAAAATTTGCACTAGTGGCCCCACTTGGGCAGCACCAGAGGTGTAAGGTCTAGCCATGGGCCATGGCAGCAGCACCCCCCCCCCCCCCCCCCAAGACTTTCCAGATAGTGGGCATGTCCAGCATCAAGGGGGAAGTTAAAAAGAAATAAAATTAAATATTATGAGCACATTATATGATACACCTTCAGAATTTAGGAAACTATATAATTTTTTAGAAATATATATTTTCTTGCTTATTACATCAACCGTATCCCAATCACTATTCACTCAATCTTATTTGTCAGCCAAGCAGGCAGACAGAGCATACACTAGATAATCTGCAATCACAGGCTAAGTGGCAAAGTCATTTTCATATATGCAAATTATTTTGCATTTTATTCATTATGTCTATAAAAAGGACCACATGTCCTCAAACAAAACAGGCCCCGCGTGTGCGTCGGCCCACCGGGAATCTTCCCTGTAGACCCTATGGCCAATCCGCCTCTGCTCACATCTCAGGTACAGAGTGTAAGATCCTGCACAGACAAGGGCTGGCTTGTGAGACAAACCAAATTAGGTCTTTTATAACCTTGATTAAAAGAACCAATGTTATATATTGAAACAAACAGAAAAGAAACATGCCATGCTGAGTTTTACAGATATTGGAGGTGATTCAGAGCTGATCGTGGCACATCTATGATCAGATTCTCTGACATGCGGTGGGGTGCCAAGCACAGGGCTAGTCCGCCCCACATGTCAGGACCCCCCCCTCCCCCGCACACAGGAGTGAAAGCATTGCACGTCGGTGATGCTTTTTCACCCGCCGTGTAGTTTCCCTGCCTGCCACCGGCATTCTAATGCCATTGACACTCCCCATGACCATCAATCAGGCAGAGGCGATCGCACCAGTGAGATGCTTTCGGAGCTCACTGGGTGCGCACATGCAGTGTGCCCACTGCGATCGCCTCTGAATTGGGTCCATTGTACATGGTACCAGCTGGGTATTTTACCATATGTCTATAGAAAACAGTTGTTGTCACGTCTATCAGTAGCACTACAAATCTGTGTGTACAGTATCTAGCACATAAAATATGAGGATATTGTATATATTTTGATCAAAACAAACTTGCGGCTCATCATCAAGAGACCATAATCTCTGCAAGTCCATATTCTAGTCATATTCTAGTTTATATGCTTTAAATGTTTTTATCTTTGTATAACTCATAATAATATATCAAGAGGAATAACTCAAACACAAAAGGATATACTTTTTCATATATTTATAGGCCAAAATGATACATTAAATCTCTTTGTTGGAAAAAGTATATGAACGTTTATGGTTCAGCTAATGGTTTGTTATGTTTCTATAGACTTCATGAGGAAAGGCACCTAGGAACAAATACAGTATTTAGAAACAGACAAACCAGAGTTTCAATCAGGGTTTCCCAATTTAAAAACTTTTATCTCGCCGATACACCAAGTAAATCCTCAGTTACTGACTCCAATTTGCAGCAACTAATTAGGGGTGTAGTCAAAATGTTGAATTCATAATGTCCATAGTTTTGATGTTGATTAAATGTCACCATTGAACATGGCACGTGCAGAATGTGAAATGTCGACATGTGAGACGCCGACATTCAAAACAGACTGGCAGCAGAGAGTTAGTGCTAGGCAGCTGGCGGGGAGGTTAGGGTTAGGTTATGGTAGAGGAGGTTAGGGTTAGGTTATGGTAGAGGAGGTTAGGGTTAGGTTACGGTAGAGAAGGTTAGGGTTAGGTTACGGTAGAGGAGGTTAGGGTTAGGTTACGGTAGAGGAGGTTAGGATTAGGTTACGGTAGAGGAGGTTAGGATTAGGTTATGGTAGAGGAGGTTTGGGTTAGGTTACGGTATAGGAGGTTAGGGTTAGGTTACGGTAGAGAAGGTTAGGATTAGGTTATGGTAGAGGAGGTTAGGTTTAGGTTACGGTAGAGGAGGTTAGGGTTAGGTTACGGTAGAGGAGGTTAGGGTTAGGTTATGGCAGAGGAGGTTAGGCACTATAGGAAAGGTTTAGTGATAATAATCACCAGAACCGCTGGATCTGCTGGAAGTCCTCATCAGCTGACCGCTGGACCCAGTAGAGTTTGCTGGCAGTCACTGCTGGACCATTAGGGAAGTTTTGTCAGCATTCTAATCATGTTGACATTTCCAGAGTATCACATGAATGTTGCCATAGTTAATGTTGACATTGCAAGCATGTCGATATTATGGTCATGTCGGCATTCTCATTTTCAACATTATGAATATTGACAATATATGCCACACCCACTGATCATCATTAGTATTTTTTGTTTACCTGTACTCTTCCAGTTGCCATTTAAACTCGGGTCTTCCTGTTGTCTGTTCATGAGGAAACATTATACCCTTTTACAGTATATTATCCTTCTGCATGAGCTTCCCTGAACACCTCTGTGGTCTCTGGTCTGACTACTGTACACTCATGATGCCTGCTATCAATTTACTGATTCATCTTCACTCTTCAGAGCTCAATCCCTAAAACATGGCATGTTTCATGCTTATGTATTGGCATCTTATTTCGCACTGCACCTTACCAGTATAATGTCCTTATTTCTATTATTTTTGTTCCACCTAATTACAATTCCATCTTAACGTGTTGGGCTAGATGCATCATCGCTTAGAAAGTGATAAAATGGAGAGTGAAAATGTGCCAGCCAATCAGCTCCTAACTGCCATTTTTCAAACACAGCCTGTGACATGGAAGTTAGGAGCTGAATGGCTGGTACTTTTTCACTCTCCAATATATCACTATCCAAACGATGATGCATCTGGGCCATGGACACACTGGGCAGTTGCCCAGGACCCCACAATTTGAGGGGCATCCCAGCAGTTGTGAACTGGGCTGGGGGATATCTAATGCCTATGGAGCTTCTTGGGAAGAAGGTAGAGAATGCAGCTTTATAATGAATAACACACAATCAGAGGGGCCAGGCAGCATTCCTCTCTGCCAACAAATCTAGAGCCAGGTAGTGAATGGCTGTCAGCATACTGATTGGAGGATGGCTTGAGCTATCCACCAATCACAGTGCTCACAGCCATTTACTGTATGGAAGCATGTGGAGAGATGGCACGGGACCGCAAGAGGGGGAAGTTATGGTGTGTACACACGGTGAGATCCTTGCTATGCCCGATTTTCATTTTGCGATTTCCCCTGAACTCACCGGAGCCCAGGATCACAGATTTTGACTAACTTTTCTTGAGATATGGACTATGTGTGCTTACGATTTTGGCTTATGTGAGATGTCATTGACATGTGAGATGAACTAGATAGTACACCGATCTAGCAAGGATTGACTTGCCTGCACAGTCTATCTTTTCTTGCGATGCCGACCTGGCGGGACCGCGCATCGGGATCGAATCGGGATTGCAAGTGGCATAACACCTTGCGATTTGCACTAACTTTTCTTGTGATTTTGACTAGAAAAAATCTCACTGTCTGTACACACCATTAGAATGAATCACATTATGGATTATGCAAGCATTATGAGTAAGAATTGTGTGGAGGGACTCAATCCAATTTTTAATATACAGTAATTATATTATAACTATAATTTAGGACATTCATCTCGTCACTTGCGGTCTCCTGGCAATTGGTGAATCAACAGTGTTTTAAATTACAGTACCTGGTAATTAGATCTATTAAAGAATAAATGCCTAGCAGTCTCCAAGGTAAACTGCACATGCAAATATGTGAGATTGTTTTATTATTTCTGTACTCAGTGAACTTCAGTTATCTCTCTCTTGCTCTGTATAGTTTTCCTTATTAAAAAACACACAACTTTTATCGCGTTCGGCTGTCAATCAAAAAGATCATGGCAAATTGTAGCATTTATGTGGAGCCCACTCATATCAGGATGAAATGATTTTGTGCTTGATAAGATATGTATCAGCTATTAAAAGGTCAGTCTTTTGTGTTTAGGTCTAATTAGATGAAACTGTATATTCTTGGCTGATTAATAGTTTGCTTACTCAACACTGTGCTGTCATTTTAGAGCAGAGATGACGCTACTGATTCTAAGGAATTCTCATTCTGAAGTTGGAAAAGCTGATCCATGGTCTGTAGCCAGCGTAACCACTGTTGCGTATCCGTCATGTCTCCAATTTAAACATGATAAAAGTTAGTTAGCATATTAGTCGACAGAGACAAAAGTTAAGTTAGAAAGTATTAACCAATTCCTATTATATGTGCAATAGATTACTAGATGCACTCTGTATAATGTATCTAAAGGGAGGTACACACGGAGCGATGATCACTTACTGTAATTTCTAAGCAATCTGACTAGATTGCTTAGAAATTAAGAACATATCGCTCCGTGTGTAGGGGTGCCGGCGACAGCGATCCACAGCCCCGTGCGTCGCTATCGCCGGCTCCAGATTGGGCATGCATGGGTGAATTGAGCGGTCCCCCCTACTCGCTCAGAACACATCACGCTGTGCTGAGCGGGGGGAGAGATGTTGCTGAGCGGTCTGTGATAGATCGCTCAGCACTCATCTCCGGGAGAAATCTCCTGTGTGTACCTCTCTTTACACTGCATGGTCTACATCTCCTTGGGGCCATTAAATCCAGTCTTCTGTCTTCGTTTCCCACAGCCAGTATCATCAGGCTTGAACCCAATATTATAAATAGATTATCACCAGGATTATACTGGCTCTTAATTGTCTATTACACATGATATACCACGAAAAAAAGAAAAGACAGGAAAGGAAAAAAAGGTTATATTCCCTTTATGGGGAGGGGGATGTATTAAGCTTTGGAGAGCGATAAATTGAAGTAGTTGCCAAAAGCCACCAATCAGCTGCTACTGTAATTGTCATTGCAAAGTCTGTCCTAGATAATGTACAGTTAGAAGCTATGAAGCCAATACCACATTTTTTTTTATTCTGGGACTAAAAAAATGTCAGTCCCAGGATTCCCGGAATTGAGTTGTTCAATGAAAATATGGCTCTGCAGCCCCACCGGAAAAATAAATAAAACTTTGATGCACTCACCCCACCCAGTGTGCTACAAGAATAAAATAACTTTCTTTCATGGCCGCCCAGCCAGCCCAGCTATACAGTAAGAAAAGCCAGGCTGTGTGACAGACAGTGACAATCTCACACATTCAGGTTGACTTACTGTACCCTCCTCCAGAATCCAGGCAGTGCCAGCCCAGGGCATTATCACTCACTGGCAGGCAGCAGCAGGAGCACATGTACCACTACCAGTGCACTCCTGTCCAAACCAGTCCCAACTACT
Organism: Pseudophryne corroboree; assembly: GCF_028390025.1. Taxonomy (NCBI): domain Eukaryota; kingdom Metazoa; phylum Chordata; class Amphibia; order Anura; family Myobatrachidae; genus Pseudophryne; species Pseudophryne corroboree. The sequence continues at coordinate 184,962,143 of NC_086449.1, forward strand.
CCCGACTCCCAGCAGTATGAGCCTTTGATATCCTCACTGGCCGCAGGGCAAGCGTTGCTAAGTGTGACACACTGTCACCAGTCCACTACGTGGCCCCTTGGCATAAGCAGATGGGTGGGCATGGCTGAAGAGATGGTTGGTGTGGGGCTGCATAGTGTGACTTCTCTGACGTCATGCCACACATAGCCGGGCAGCCTCTGATCCGAGTGCTGCTAGCGCTCGGTGCTACCCAGCAAAAAACCCAACAAATGTGCGCACTGCGGAATCTAATCCTGGAAATCCTAGGATTGGAAGCTCCAAACCTGGGATTCAAATAGCAGCATTCTTGCTGATCCCAATGTCAGGATTGTCCTCCCTATTAGAGGCTGATTAATTGCTTTGGGCAACTTCTCTATTTTATGACTCTCCAAGGCTTGATATCTCTCCCCCTATATATGCTATTCTGTCTGTGAGGAAGGTTCCTCTATAAATCTCAGAGAGAGCTGTGCAGTGTGGAGTAGGCCAGCCTGAATGATAACAGTGTGACTCAGGGACAGACTGGTCTCTAAAACAGCCTTGGCATTCTACTCTGCGGGCATGACACAGGTTCGTGCACAACAAAGGGGACACAGTCATGCCTCAAGGTGGCATGCCAGGACTCAAGGCAGCCTGGCCTTGCAGCACCCCCCCATCTCTCTGTATGCTGGCCAGCCCCATCTCTCTGTGTACCATGCAACCAGGAGTTTATGCTGGACTAGTGGAACCCATATGTTGTTAGTACATAAGGTCAGGAAACCCAACTTGATTACTAACAAAGAGGGAATAGATTAAAAAAAATATATTAAATTACAAACTTCTTGCTAAAATCAATGACAGTGAACTAGATTAACATAGAAAAGCGTTCACCACCTTCAGGTGTCTCAGGTGAGCAGACTCAATTCACTTGCCCTTACTAGGAGCCTTCTGGCTCAAGTTTGCTATCTCCTCACACTGCTCAATACCCAATTAGATCAGGTTTATTGCATTCTACACCAGTCTCCTACACTGAACATACTGTACATGTACACTGAATCTTTAGGCCTCTTCAATTCGCCTCACGACTTCCAGCTTCCTCAGCACCTTTTGGCCTTGCTTAAGTCAAAAGGGATTTTGCAGCAAAAGTCTCAACACACAAGGACAGTCATGGTCGGACGAACTCGAAAAGTCACGATCTTTATCTTGAAGACATACTTACTTAACACTCTGATGAGCAGCTGAACATGTAATGCGAGAAGAAAAGACAGAAACTTCCTATGAACCAACTCAAAATGTAATGGAAAATAGAACGTGCCACTATCCTTCTATACACACACCATGTCATGGTGGTACCAGAACGGGAGTGTTACATGATGTACTTCAAAATATGATTTTCAGTTTATACCGAAGACTTAAAAAGGATTATTTTAAAAGTGTCTAGGGGTGATGTACTAACCCTTGGAGAGTGATAATGTGGAGAGCTAAAGTATTGGCCAATCAGCTCCTAACTACCATGTTACAGGCTGTATTTGAAAAATAACTGTTAGGTGCTGGTCCAATACTTAGTAAATCTGCTCCTCTATGAGTTAGATGAGTGAACAGAAGTAAAGATAGTTACTCTGTTATATGTTATAGAGGAGATCAGAGCTGATTATTTTACCTGGGAGCGATTCAGAATGAGTTTCCCTAAAATCCTCCCTTGGTCGTGGAATTCGTTTATTGCACAAGTAGCATTTAAAGGTTAAAGTATTAGCTAACATAAAAGCCCAATTTGTGGATTTGATAATGGCTCTTTATTGCATTTCATATCTCCGTGTGAAAGTAAAGAGATTAATCATTGTAGATAATGCATTTAATAAAACAGAATCCACAATAAGTGCTTAGGCTGTGAGTAGGGAATGCAGCTCCATTAGCCATTGTTTTCATGTACAGACTTATGCATTATTATTATTTTCTATCTGAACCATTAAGCCATTGCTCAAGTTCCTGTCACTTTACATCTATTAAGCTCATGACGTAAAAAATGCCCAATAATTATTATTATTTTTTAAAACCCATATACATCTGTTTTATATAATGGGTGACGTCACTAGGGTTGGAGTTATCCAGTGCGCTTTCTTACCAAGTCACCCATGAAGGGGGCATAGCTTTGCTGGCATTAGGCCACACCCCCTTTCACAGGTGACGTGGTAAGTAGGCGCACTAGGTGAAAACAACTTAGTGATGTCCCTAGGCTTGGTGTCACCCAGTGTGCCTACTCACCATGCCACCATGTCACCTGTGAAAGGGGGCATGGCCTTATGCCAGCGAAGCCACGACCCCTGTTTTATGACATTTCGCCCCTAATTCCCACTCGGTTGGTGGGTCCATGCCACCAACCGAGTTCACAAAGCTCGCCACTGGGCCTCTAGTGCGGCAGGCTCAGCAAGTCCGCAAGGGGACTCGCAGACCGGGATTCTGGCAAATGGGATCCGCTGTCGGTATACTGACAGCCAGCATCCCGTCTGCCGATATATTATACCGGACCCCTTTCTTTATTTAACTCTGGGTTTCTAACAGTTTTGCCATATTGTATCCATATGAGACAACTGTAATCCAGAATGTGCTATCCATCTCGGCATATGTCATATCCATCTAAGCACACGTCATATCCATCTCAGCATACATCATATCCATCTCAGCATATGTTATATCCATCTCAGCATATGTAATATCCATCTCTGCATACATCATATCCATCTCAGTTTATGTAATATCCATCTCAGTACACGCCATATCCATCTCAGCATACATCATATCCATCTCAGCATATGTAATATCCATCTCAGTACATGTCATATCCATCTCAGCATACATCATATTCATCTCGGCATATGTAATATCCATCTCAGTACACGTCATCATATCGATCTCAGCATAAATCATATCCATCTCAGCATACATCATATCCATCTCAGCATATGTAATATCCATCTCAGCATATGTAATATCCATCTCTGCATACATCATATCCATCTCAGCTTATGTAATATCCATCTCAGTACATGTCATATCCATCTCAGCATACATCATATTCATCTCGGCATATGTAATATCCATCTCAGTACACGTCATCATATCGATCTCAGCATAAATCATATCGATCTCAGCATACATCATATCCATTTCAGCATATGTAATATCCATCTCAGCATATGTAATATCCATCTCAGTACATGTCATATCCATCTCAGCATACATCATATCCATCTCTGCATATGTAATATCCATCTCAGTACACGTCATCATATCCATCTCAGCATACATCATATCCATCTCAGCATATGTAATATCCATCTCAGCATATGTAATATCCATCTCAGCATACTTCATATCCATCTCAGCATATGTAATATCCATCTCAGCATACATCATATCCATCTCAGCATATGTAATATCCATCTCAGCATACATCATATCCATCTCAGCATACATCATATCCATCTCAGCATACATCATATCCATCTCAGCATACATCATATCCATCTCAGCACATGTCATATCCATCTCAGCACACGTCATATCCATCTCAGCATACATAATATCCATCTCAGCATACATCATATCCATCTCAGCATACATCATATCCATCTCAGCACACGTCATATCCGTCTCAGCACACGTCATATCCATCTCAGCACACGTCATATCCGTCTCAGCACACGTCATATCCGTCTCAGCATACATAATATCCATCTCAGTTTACATCATATCCATCTCAGCATACGTCATATTCATCTCGGCATACTTCATATCCAGAAAGCAACAATTAGCTATACTGTATGTTATATCCAGAAAGCTGTAATTTTGACTTGAATGGCCCCTCATAATAAAGGCTGCTGTGTTTTATATTGTATGCATAAGAGATAACAGCAGTGTATTATATAATAGTGTATTACAGCTTCTTATTGATAAATTTAGAAGGAAATATTACATTCAATTTATTGTGTTTATATGTCATCCTTAGCTTCAATTGTGTGGTGAGGGACAAAATTTGCTTCTGTTCCAGATATTTTATGACTGACAAATTTGAGAACCACTGGTGTATTTTATTGTATGCAAAAGACACAGCAGTAACCCTGAGTGTACCAGTGACGTGCGGTGGGGTGAGGCAGAGCCTTTCCTGTTATACTAAAGTTCAGTTTCAGACTGGGACATATAGGGCCCACCGGAGGAATGCTGTTGTAGGAGCCCATGGTTAAGGGTGTGGCCAGGCTCCACTGGGGCGTGGCCAGCCACCACAGAGGTTTGGCTACCCATTACAGAGTACATGTTCTGTACCCCTTTGGTAAATAATAATCCATATTCTTGTGGAGTATAATGTAACATATTTATAATGCATAATTCAAGTGCACTAGGATAGAGTCTGGAACCTGATCCCTAGAGGAGGAAGGGGGCCCACAGGCAGTGGGGCCTACAGGTGGTTTCCCCTGTTCCCCTGTGGGCCAGTCCGACCCTGCTAAAGTTTGTGCCAGAGTTTTGACTGTATAAAGTATATGAAAAATACAAAGAATATGTTAGAAATATCTTCTTTGCATTATTCTAATCATTTTTATAACAAAAACTCTGGAGTAAAAAGTCTATGGCAGGTGAGGCAGTGTCCCCCTGCCTATCTTTTTCCTCACATCTCTGATCAAAGCTCACCAAATATCCAGGAGTTTATACTGCTGCAACTGTGTATAATGTCCACATGTACTCTTTGGCTCATATATTGCTTGTAAATCTGGCTCTGGTGCTAGCCAGTGCCTCCTGAGCCATTTACCTCACCACATGTCCCCGGAGTGTACTATTTGCCAGTGCCCCTGAATTTTCTGCTTGCACAAAATCTTCATTACACTGATGTTAAATTAAGCATTTCTGTTATGCAAATGGTAATACATTAGAGTTGATTGCTATCAAATGCTTGGCTAAGTTTGATATTTATTTACAGATCTCTCTGTGCAAACTAAAGGTGGGTACACACTGGAGTGTTTAGGAGTGACATATGCGATGGATTCTAGGTGCTGCCGATGTAGGAACGAATGCCCGTCGCTTCAGTGTGTACCCAGCCTAAGGCTACATTGTATTTATATGAAATGCCAGAGGCAATTAATGTGCTAGTTATAACTGTGGGCCTAATTCAGACCTGATCGCAGCAGCAGATTTCTTAGCTAATGGACAAAACCATGTTCATTGCAGGGGGGCAGATATAACATGTGCATAAAGAGTCAGATATGGGTGGGTTATATTGTTTATGTGCAGGATAAATACTGGCTGCTTTACTTTTAAACTGTAATTTAGATTTCAGTTTCAACACACCCCACCCAAATCTAACTCTCTCTGCACATGTTATATCTGCCCCCCCTGCAGTGCACATGGGGGGGGGGGGGGATTCAGACCTGATCGCTAGGGTGCATTTCTTGCATCCCTGCGATCAGGTAGTCGCTGCCTACCGGGGGAGGGGGAATTCGCTGTGCAGGTGTGCGATCGCTTGTGCGGAAGAGCTGCACAAACAGAAGTTTGTGCAGTCTCTGCACAGCACAGGACTTACTCAGCCGCTGCGATGATCGGGGCCAGAGCTGACGTCACGAATCCTCCCACAAAATGTCCCTCCTGCGTTTTTCTGGACACTCCCTGAAAACAGTCAGTTGCCATCCACAAACGCCCTCTTCCTGTCAATCTTCTTGCGATCGCCAGTGCTATTGGATTTTTCGCACCATCCCGTTGCTTCCCGGCGCTGCGGACCGTCGCGCCTGTGTATTGCGGTGCATATGCATGATCAGTTCAGACATGATCGGCCGCTATGCGAAAACGCACAGCAGCGATTAGGTCTGAATTAGCCCCTTGGTCTTGACCATTAACTAACAAATTTGCTGCTGCGATCAGGTCTGAATTAGGCCCTGTGTCTTCTTTTCAGCAAAGAGATGCAAATTGCTTTATTTGCCTAAATGCAACCAAGTCTTTTCCTCAGTGATTAGAGCACACCATACAATCTTTAAGGAAACATTGTATACGGTCATTAGGTCGACCACACTTAAGGCGACAGTCATTAGGTCGACTACTATTGGTCGACATTAGAGATGTGCACCGGAAATTTTTCGGGTTTTGTGTTTTGGTTTTGGATTCGGTTCCGCGGCCATGTTTTGGATTCGGACGCGTTTTGGCAAAACCTCCCTTAAAATTTTTTGTCGGATTCGGGTGTGTTTTGGATTCGGGTGTTTTTTTTCAAAACCCCCTCAAAAACAGCTTAAATCATAGAATTTGGGGGTAATTTTGATCCTATAGTATTATTAACCTCAATAACCACAATTTCCACTCATTTCCAGTCTATTCTGAACACCTCACACCTCACAATACTATTTTTAGTCCTAAAATTTGGTCGCTGGATGACTAAGCAAAGCGACTCAAGAGGGCGGCACAAACACCTGGCCCATCTAGGAGTTGCACTGCAGTGTCAGACAGGATGGCACTTAAAAAAATTGGCCCCAAACAGCACATGATGCAAATAAAAGAGAAAAAGAGGTGCACTGCGGTCGCTGGACGGCTAAGCTAAGCGACACAAACACCTCAATATCACAGGAATTATTCATTCTAATCAATGGTATTATTGGTCCAAATCACTGGAAGAAAATGACAAAATCACTGGAATTATTCATTCTAATCAATGGTATTATTGGTCCAAATCACTGGAAGAAAATGACAAAATCACTGGAATTATTTGTTCTAATCAATGGTATTATTGGTCCAAATCACTGGAAGAAAATGACAAAATCACTGGAATTATTCGTTCTAATCAATGGTATTATTGGTCCAAATCACTGAAAGAAAATGACAAAATCACTGGAATTATTCGTTCTAATCAATGGTATTATTGGTCCAAATCACTGGAAGAAAATGACAAAATCACTGGAATTATTCGTAAACATTTGTAGAAAGTCACTGCTTTCTGATTATAGAAATGCTCAGATATTCTTGCGAATCCACAATCCCTTCCCAGAGGAAAAAGAAATTGAGAAACCATTGTTTGAGAACGTTTGTTCTCTTTCCCTTACAAAGGAACAAACCACTTTCCAAGAAGACTGACATTTTTGAGATTATGGAGACATAATGTTTTTGAATATAAATCCTAAAGCAGGTGGTGTATTAGAGCAAAAGAGTGCAAGAGACCAGCCATGCAGTTTCTGAAATATTATGACAAAATGTTACTGTATTTCATTAGCACTCATTCCTAACTCTGCTAAGTACTGTTTGGTTTACTGTATCTGGCTTCCATGAGGTAGTTGTCCATTATTTCAGATTCCATTGACCTTTTTGAAAGCGGTAGAAGTTATCGATTCTTTTTTTTAATTTTTATTTTCCCCTATTTTTAATTTTCTCCTGCATAGCCCAGTAAAATGTTGCAATGTTAAGTATTGACTTGTGCCTTCTGGCGGTCCACTTCTTCACCAAACCCAGCCAAATCTCATCCTAACCCTCTGTTCCACGTTCTCTATGTACCCCATCTGTGTCACCCATGTCTGTCTACCCCTCCCCTTTAGATTGTAAGCTCTCACGAGCAGGGCCCTCTTCCCTCATGTGCTTATCCTTTGTCTTACTTTAATAATCTTCAACTGTACCACATCCAGCAGTCTTCTGCCACCTGATACTTATTCCAGTGTCATCTGCTGATGTAACTATGTGAATTTACCCTGTACTTGTCCTATACTGTCATCAAGTGTAAGTTGCTGTTTTCCTGTTTGATTATTTATGTACTCTGTAATTGGGCGCTGCAGAACCCTTATGGCGCCATATAAATAAAGGATACTAATAATAATAATAATATAGGGTGTATAATCCCCAGGTGTATCTTACACATCACACAGTACAGTATATAGGGTGTATAATCCCCAGGTGTATCTCACACATCGCTCAGTACAGATTACAGGATGTATAATCACCAGGTGTATAACACACGTCGCACAGTACAGTATACATACTGGTCACAACAATGCAGCAGATATTGAGCACTGATCAGGATACTAGAAGTAACACAGAGCTGCAAGATACAGCAATGGCCTACTGTACTGTACTGTACTATATATTTATACTGCTGGTCACCAAAATGCTGCACTGTCCTACTATATACTGCTCACAATAATGCAGCACAGATATAGAATGGATACTTGCAGTGACACAGAGCTGCAGGATACAGTAATGGCCTACTGTACTGTACAACTATATACTGTTGGTGACCAAAATGCTGCACTGTAATACTATATATACTGCTCACAAAATGCAGCACAGATATGGAATGGATACTTGCAGTGACACTGAGATGCAAGATACTACAGCAATGGCCTAATGTACTGCACAACTATATACTGTTGGTCACCAAAATGCTGCACTGTAATACTATATATACTGCTCACAAAAATGCAGCACAGATATGGAATGGATACTTGCAGTGACACAGAGCTGCAAGACACTACAGCAGAGGCGGAACTACCGCGAGTGCAACTAGTGCGTTGCACTGGGGCCCGCCATTGTCCAGAGGCCCAAAGCATGTAATGAGTCAAACTGACTCATTACATGCCGCTGTGTGCTGCGGGCAACCGCTGCCCGCAGCACACAGCCGCCCGGACAGCAGAGAAGAACAGCGCACTGAGCGCAGCGGCACGGGGGGAGAAGGAGGATGAGGGAGGTGTAGGAGGGAGCCGCAGCAGCACTTTGTTACTGGTTGAGGCGCTGCTGCTGCTGTCCCTCTGCTTCACTATAGGCTGTCTTCCGAGAACAGCCTATAGTGAAGCAGAGGGGCAGCAGCGCCTCCACCAATAACACAGCGTTGCTGCGGCTCCCTTCTCCACCCCCCTCCTCCTCCTTCTCTCCTGCCCGGGAATCATGACCAGAAGCTGCACCGATGAGCCTGAGCCAGCGGAGAGGGTAAGTATAATACTTTCTTTCTTTCTTTCTTTCTTTCTTTCTTTCTTTCTTTCTTTCTTTCTTTCTTTCTTTCTTTCTTTCTTTCTTTCTTTCTTTCTTTTCTTTCTTTCTTTCTTCAAAAAGGGGGACTGTCTGCCGCAATGTGTAAAAATGGGGGACTGCCTGCCGCAATGTGTAAAAAGGGGGAATCTGCCTGCCGCAATGTGTAAAAAGGGGGAATCTGCTTGGCGCAATGTGTAAAAAGGGGGAATCTGCCTGCCGTAATGTGTAAAAAGGGGGAATCTGCCTGCCGCAATGTGTAAAAAGGGGGAATCTGCCTGCCGCAATGTGTAAAAAGGGGGAATCTGCCTGACGTAATGTGTAAAAAGGGGGAATCTGCCTTCCGCAATGTGTAAAAAGGGGATGCTGTCTGCCGTAATGTGTGACAAGGGCACGCTGTCTGCCGTAATGTGTAACAAGGGCACGCTCTCTGCCGTAATGTGTAAACAGGGGACGCTGTCTGCCGTTATGTGTTAAAAGGGCACGCTATCTGCCGTTATGTGTAAAAAGTGTATGCTGTCTGCTGCTATGTTTAACAAGGGCACGCTGTCTGCTATGTGTAAAAAGTGTACGCTGTCTGTTGCTATGTGTAACAAGGGCACGCTGTCTGCCGTTATGTGTAAAAAGGGTACGCTGTCTGCCGCTATGTTTAACAAGGGCATGCTGTCTGCCGTTATTTGTAAAAAGTGTACGCGGTCTGCCGCTATGTGTAACAAGGGCACGCTGTCTGCCGTTATGTGTAAAAAGTGGACGCTGTCTGCCATTGTGTAAAAAGGGCACGCTGTCTGCCGTTATGTGTAAAAAGGGTACGCTGTCTGCCGCTATGTTTAACAAGGGCACGCTGTCTGCCGTTATTTGTAAAAAGTGTACGCTGTCTGCCGCTATGTGTAACAAGGGCACGCTGTCTGCCGTTATGTGTAAAAAGGGTATGCTGTCTGCCGCTATGTTTAACAAGGGCACGCTGTCTGCCGTTATTTGTAAAAAGTGTACGCGGTCTGCCGCTATGTGTAACAAGGGCACGCTGTCTGCCGTTATGTGTAAAAAGGGGACGCTGTCTGCCGTTATGTGTAAAGAGGGCACGCTGTCTGCCGTTATGTGTAAAAAGGGTACGCTGTCTGCCGCTATGTTTAACAAGGACACGCTGTCTGCCGTTATTTGTAAAAAGTGTACGCTGTCTGCCGCTATGTGTAACAAGGGCACGCTGTCTGCCGTTATGTGTAAAAAGGGGACGCTGTCTGCCGTTATGTGTAAAAAGTGCACGCTGTCTGCCGTTATGTGTAAAAAGGGGGACGCTGTCTGCCATAATGTGTAAAAAGGGGACGCTGTCTGCTGTAATGTGTAAAAAGAGGAATCTGTCCGCTGTAAGGTGTAAAAGGGTCTCTACCTGGTGTAGTGGTACTACTGTGCGGCGTAATTTGAATAATGGAGACTACTGTGCACCATTTTATGAATTGGTATTATTTTGTGGCCACACCCCTTCCCCACGAAGCCACGCCACTATGTATTCTGCGCGCGCCTACGGCGCGCACTGCCCCTGTTTTGCATGCAGGGGTGGGGCTGCGATGCCGTTTCTTGCACACAGTGCTAAAATGTCTAGTTACGGCACTGTTGCTAGGTATCCATTTCTCTGGCCCTGAGCAGGTCCTCCTCACCTGATCCTCTCCAGGGGTGAGGGGGTGGACTTGGATGGGATGGGGGGCCCAAAGCATTTTGTCGCACCTGGGCCCACCGCTCGCTAGTTCCGCCACTGTACTACAGCAATAGCCTAATATACTGTACAACTATATACTGTTGGTCACTAAAATGCTGCATTGTAATACTATATATACTGCTCACAAAATGCAGCACAGATATGGAATGGATACTTGCAGTGACACAGAGCTGCAAGATACAGCAATGGCCTACTGTACTGTACAACTATATACTGTTGGTCACCAAAATGAAACACACTGAGCACAGATATTTGCAGCACACTGAGCACAGATATGGAGCTTTTCAGGCAGAGAACGTAGATATTTTCAGCACACTGAGCACAGATATTTGCAGCACACTGAGCACAGATATTTGCAGCACACTGAGCACAGATATGGAGCTTTTCAGGCAGAGAACGTAGATATTTTCAGCACACTGAGCACAGATATTTGCAGCACACTGAGCACAGATTACGGAGCTTTTCAGGGAGAGAACGCAGCTACATCCTCTCCGTTCAATCTCCAATGCACGAGTGAAAATGGCGGTGACGCGCGGCTCTTTATATAGAATACGAATCTCGCGAGAATCCGACAGCGGGATGATGACGTTCGGGCGTGTTCGGGTTAACCGAGCAAGGCAGGAAGATCTGAGGCTGCCTCGGACCCGTGTAAAATAGGTGAAGTTCAGGGGGGTTCAGATATTGAGGAAACGAACCCGCTCATCTCTAGTCGACATGCATTAGGTTGACAGGGTTTCTAGGTCGACATGGTCCCTAGGTCGACATGTTCTAGGTCAACATGACAACAGGTCGACATAAGTTTTTCACAATTTTTTTTACTTTTTCATACTTTACGATTCACGTGGACTACAATTGGCAACAGTAACCTGTGCTGAGCGCAACACAGTGCCATGGGAGGGGACACAGTGCACTATTTGGGGTTCCCGGTCACTCTATGAAGAAAATTACACCCATATAATTTAAAAATCTCATGTCGACCTTTTGTCATGTCGACCTTGCTCATGTCGCCTAATGATTGTGTCAACCTATTTTGGGTGTCGACTTAGTCACTGTCAACCAATAATGGTCGACCTAGACACTGTCAACCTAAGTGTGGTCGACCCTATGACGCATACCCGGAAACATTGCCTTGCTGGCAATCTATGTCACTATGTATGTATATGTGACACCAGAAGCATTAAACTGCATATAATAAAGGCAACAGAATTGGTCTTCCTTAATTGGTCGCTGATATTAATACTGAACTTATGTTAGAGATGAGCGGGTTCGGTTCTCAGAGAACCGAACCCTACCGAACTTTGCCTTCCGAGCCCGGATCCGAGCCAGGCTCAGATTTTCCCTCTTGACTCGGAAACCCGAACACGGCAAAACGCCATCATCCCGCTGTTGGATTCTCGCGGGATTTGGATTCCATATAAGGAGCCGCGCATCCCCGCCATTTTCACTCCAGTCTCGGAGAGTGTATAGAGAGGACGTGTCCTCAGTGTTCAGTGTCTGTGTGTTGGAGCGGGAAAGTGGGGTGGCAAGTGTTGTGCTGCTCAGTCCAGTCCAGTGTAGTCACTCAGTGTATTGTTGTGCTGCATCAGTCCAGGCAGTCACAGTGTTGGTGTTCTCTGCTGCCATATATCCAGTGTAGCTGTAAAGTGGTGCTGTGTTGTGCTGTCCAGTCCAGTGTAGTCAGTGTATTGTGCTGTATCAGTCCAGGCAGATATATCCACTGTAGCTGTAAAGTGGTGCTGTGTTGTGCAGACCAGTCCAGTGTAGTCAGTGTATTGTGCTGCATCAGTCCAGCCATTCACAGTGTTGGTGTTCTCTGCTGCCATATATCCAGTGTAGCTGTATAAAGTGGTGCTGTGTTGTGCAGACCAGTGGTAGTGTCCTGTATCATTAGTAATTCCAGTGACGATATACGCTGCTGCTATATATCCACTGCTGCAGTATATCAATTATAACAACCTGTTGGGCTGCATCAGACCAGTGGTAGTGTCCTGTGTCATCAGTAATTCCAGTGACGATATACGCTGCTGCTATATATCCACTGCTGCAGTATAACAATTACAACAACCTGTTGGGCTGCATCAGACCAGTGGTAGTGTCCTGTGTCATCAGTAATTCCAGTGACGATATACGCTGCTGCTATATGTCCACTGCTGCAGTATAACAATTATAACAACAACGTGTAGTGCTGCATCAGACCAGTGGTAGTGTCCTGTGTCATCATTAATTCCAGTCATTCTTGTGGCGCATACTGTCTCGTATAACTCCCAAACAATAATGGAGAACAAAAATTTTGAAGATAAAATAGGGAAAGATCAAGAAGAACCATTTCCTCCTAGAGCTGAAGCTGCTGCCACTAGCCACGACATAGACAATGAAATGCCATCAACGTCGTCTGCCAAGGCCGATACCCAATGTGATAGTAGAGGGCACGTAAAATCCAAAAAGCCAAAGTTCAGTAAAAAGAAGCAAAAAAGAAATTTAAATCGTCTGAGGAGAAACGTAAACTTGCCAATATGCCATTTACGACACGGAGTGGCAAGGAACGGCTGAGGCCCTGGTCTATGTTCATGACTAGTGGTTCAGCTTCACATGAAAATGGAAGCCCTCATAACTGAGGCCTTGACACGTATGTTGGTGTTAGACGTGCGTCCGGTATCCGCCATTAGTGCAGTGTGATTTAGACAATTGATGGGGGTATTGTATCCCCGGTAACAAATCCCATCTAGATTCCACTTCACTAGGCAGGCGATAGCGAGATTTTGCCATTTAATTCCCGTGATTTGGACATATAATCACAGTGATTTTGCCAATTAATTTCAGTGATTTATAATTATTAATTACAGTGATCTTGCCAATTAATTCCAGTGATTTGGACGTATAATTCCAGTTGGAATTATTTGTGTCGCTTGGCTTAGTCATACAGCTACCTCATTGAGTCCAGGAGTACTGCTGTATTAGTCCTGGGGTACTGCCGTTTAAGTCCACCAATTGCAGATTTTTTTTTTAAGTGACTGGAGCGTGCTGGAGATGCTGTCAGTGGACCGAACAATTGCGGCCCACTCTCGACATTCAGCCACTGTGTGACATTACTAGATGGGCCAGGTGGTTGTGTCGCTTAGCTTAGGCCTACAGCAACCTTGGTGCACCTTTTTTTCTTCTTTGCATCATGTGCTGTTAGGGGCCTTTTTTTTATATCTGCCCTCCTGCCTGCCACTGCAGTGCCACGCTTAGATGGGCCAATTGTTTGTGTCGCTTGGCTTAGTCATACAACTACCTCATTGCAATTCTTTTTCTTCTTTGTATGATGTGCTGTTTGGGGCCTTTTTTTTTTTATATCTGCCCTCCTGTCTGCCACTGCAGTGCCACGCCTAGATGGGCCAATTGTTTGTGTCGCTTGGCTTAGTCATACAACTACCTTATTGCAATTCTTTTTCTTCTTTGCATGATGTGCTGTTTGGGGCCTTTTTTTTATATCTGCCCTCCTGTCTGACACTGCAGTGCCACTCCTAGATGGGCCAGGTGTTTGTGTTGTCCACTTGTGTCGCTTAGCTTAGTCATCCAGCAACCTCGGTGCAACCTTTTGGCCTAAAAACAATATTGTGAGGTGCTCAGTGCTCAGAATAGACTGGAAATGAGTGGAAATGATTGTTATTGGGGTTAATAATACAGTAGGAGCAAAATTACCCCCAAATTCTGTGATTTTAGCTGTTTTTATGTTTTTTTGTCAAAAATCATCCAGATCCAAAACCAAAACCAAAACACAAGAGGGTGGTTTTGGCAAAACCAAGCCAAAACCAAAACACGAAAATGGAATTAGAACCAAAACACAAAACACTAAAAGTGCCCACCGCACATCTCTAACTTATGTACCAACTATTATAAATGGTCATTATGAGATATGAATGCAAATACTTGATTATGGTGGTATGCCTTCAAAACAAGCAATTTTGCTGAATAATGAATGTTTACGCACAATATTTTTAGAAGTTTACTAAAATATTACAAGTATTTTCACCCAGGAAAGTTATTCCATATATATTTTCTATTTTCTTTTGGATGTATTTGATGAGAATTTTTGATGTACCTACTCTCCAGGAAGGAAGTTTTTAGAACATTTTTAATAATTATTAAAGTTATAGTTTACATAAATAAGAGGGCGCCCAAAAAAAGGTTAATCTCATTCCCTGCATACTGACAAGACACCAGGTTTACTGATTGTAGCAAGCCACATCACCTAAAATACTAATTATTATTATCCCCCCTCACTCACTAAACGCATTTTATAACAGCATTTTAGAATACCCTTTATTACACCCCACTGTCATTGACCGTATTGACTATATATCGGTGCCCACCTCCCCTCCTCATTGATTGTAGTGCCTGCTACAATTAGGGAGAAGGGAGGAGGGGGAGTCATTGATACAAATAATAGAGTATTAGGCCAACAATCCTCAAAGATATGAACGATCTCGTTCATTATTGATCTAGATACCATTCATATCTTTGAGTGTGGAGGAACCAGCGACGAACGATGCACGGCCCCGCGCTCGTTCATCGCTGGTGCCCCGTCGGCTGTGCATGCAGGCCAATATGGACGATCTCGTCCATATTTGACTGCACTTCTATGGAGCCGGGTGACGGGGGGAGTGAAGAAACTTCACTACCCCCCACCACTGCCCCCCCGCTGCCGGGTCGCCCGTCGGCCGTATCTGCCGTCGGGCAGTTCGACTGCGGATCGTTAAATGTCTAGGGCCCTTAAGTCACTGGTGTAATTTTCAATCTTTATTTGAAACATTTGAACATATTCATTGTGTGTAAAATGGGACTACAAAGGCTCCTCTGTTGTGTCCAATTACTTTGGCTACACCTTGGATATTCAGTGGCTATCTATTAGTGTGGTTTATTCTATTCTATTATTATGTACAAATGTGAATAGAATTACAATTGTTTTTATGTGTATTAATAAATTGTGTATATGCGCTCCCTTTATATCTATTTTTGCACTATAGATAATAAGAGTATTAACTATGTACATTTTTTATAGTCAAAACTCTAACGTAAAAAGTCTATGGCAGGTAATCTTTTCTGCACATCTCTGCTTAAATCTCAGCAAATTTCCAGCAGTATATACTGTTGCACCTGTGTATAATGCCCACATGTGTACACCACTGCACCTGTGTATAATGCCCACATGTATATACTGCTGCACCTGTGTATAATACCCACATGCATATACAGCTGCACATGTGTATAATGCCCACATATATGTACTGCTGCACCTGTGTATAATGTCAACATGTATATACTGCTGCACCTGTGTATTACACCCACATGTATATACTGCTGCACCTGTGTATAATGCCCACATGAACCCTCTGGCTCATATATTGTGTGTAAATCCGTCTCTGGTACTAGCCAGTGCCTCATGAGCCATTTACCTCACCGCATGTCCCTGAATACACAGTGCCCACAGTAGTGCCGCTTACACACATAATGTCCACAGTAGTAGTGCCCCTTACACATAATGCCCACAGTAGTAGTGCCACACATAATGCCCAAAGTAGCAGTGCTCTTTATACACATACTGCCCACAGTAGTAGTGCCTCTTATACATAACGCACACAATAGTAGTGCCCCTTACACATAATGTCCATAATAGCAGTGCCCTTTATACACATAATGCCCACAGCGGCAGTGCCTCTCGTACACATGTCCACAGCAGTAGTGCCCCTTACATATAACATCCATAGTAGTAGTGCCCCTTACACATAATGCCCACAGTTGTAGTGCCACACATAATGTTAATAGCAGTAGTTCCCCAGGAAACCCAAAGTTACTAGCCCCACCCTCCTACAACTGCATATTACAATCTTAACACAAACCAAACCCCCCCGCCTCTCCCTCAGTGGCGCTATGTAATGGAGGGCATAGCCCGCCAAATTGTCCACAGCCACTGCCAACCCACTACAGACAGTGGTTCCAGGAGGCCTGTCTAGATTGACGGGATAATAATAGCTAAATTATTGCCAGGTGAAAAAGGAAATCTACATCAAGTATATGACTAGACCATCTAAGGCCAATGTGGAAAATAGCTCTCTTTAGTTGGTATACATTCAGGATCTTGGCTGTCTGGATCCTGGCAGCCGTAATACCGACACTGGATTCACGACAGCCATCAGAACATCAATGCTGGAACCCCAAAAGGATCAGGATCCCAACAACGGAATGCCAACAGCCAGGATCCCAAATGTAAATGTCCATGTTAGGTTTAGGCTACGGGAGGGTGTGTGTGTGTGTGGGGGGGGGTTAGGTTTAGGCACCACTGGGGGTGTGTTAGAGTTAGGTACCAACACATTTAACCGATACATAAATTCTCTGTAGCAACAGAAGGGAGGATGTAGCTGCTTCCTTGCTTCCTCTTTTCAGAGCCACCTACCCTCTTTTGGCAGAGCGGTGGGTGCATGGGTCGGCCTTTTGGGGGCACCCTGTAGTGAAAATTAGTCACTAGATACAACAGAAATACCTAACTTGGCTCTTACACATCAGTCAATACATGACCGACACCCCTGCCTCCTCAACAGCGCAATGTAATGGGGGGCATTACCCGCCGAATTATCCACAGCTATCAGCTAATGCCAACCCCCTACCTCTGCAGTTCTCAGCTACCACCACTTGCAGGCTCACCTTCTTCACATGTATCAGCACTGCGCTATAAATCTGCTACTTGAGGGGGAGAGTGGAGGGATGGAGCCATGGAGAACCAGGGAGCTGAACAAGGGACCAGCCGCGCTACATGCTGCCGGTACTGCTGCCTTTCATCCAGTGTGACAGGCATAGCGGCAGCCAGCAGTAAAGGCAGGGTAGCAGAGCGGGGAAAGCACCTCTCTAGCTCGGCACCTCCCTGCACTGCATACCCTCGCTGAGTGGGTTACTCCGGCTCTTCTGCTGGGAGTAATCAGCCAGCCCAGCTCTTAGACAATTTTGGCAGAGCTTGCAGTATGCTGGAAATGCCCTAATACAACCTTGCTGGAGGGCCATCCTGTGACCCACAAGGCCCCAATCACCCGCTTTGGTTACCTTGTGGTAAATCCGCTACTACCCCAGCCTCTCTGGGCATAGTGGGAATGGCATGCACATGTTGCTCAGTGACACCATTCAAGGGGATGTCACGAAAATAGAAGAGCAGCTCTGCTATTTTTATGTCACTCCCTTGAATATTGTCACCTGGAGTGCCCCACACCCCCCCTAGTGATGCTACTGTGTAAAACTATCACTAACTCTGAACTGTATTAATGACTTAGGTGAAGGAAGTGGCAACTGCTTCTTATTTCCTCTGTTTCATCACCATAAACTACTGATTTGCTATATCACTATAGGAGATCCTCCTCTGTTATCTCTTTAGCAATGAAGCTGCTCAGTAGCCTATTGCAAAAGAACAAACACAGAAAAGTTTAAGGAGCAGATGCTATTACCATGCAAGATTTAGGGACTGATCCACAGGTGAACACAAATCTGCCAAAGGTGCGTATTGTGTGCTCGAAAATGAATGTGGCACTCAGTGGCTGCTTCTATGTGGCTGTACTGCTTGCATCATTTTGCTTGTGGAAGGCGACACTATCAGGACTTGATTCAGAGATGGACGCAGATTGCTGCATATGCAGCCAGATCTGCGTCCATCTCCTCACACACTGGGGGCCGCCCAGCATGTGTGAAGGGCCTCCTCCCCGAAGCGTCCGCAATTAGATCATGGATGCTTCAAACTTAATAGCAACCGATCAAACCATTTTTTTGAATCAGAGCGGCTGCGTGTGACATCACTCAGCCGCCCTGAAAACGGTCATGGCACGCAACCAATTTTTCTGTACGTTATGCTCGGAATAGCCACAATTCTGCATGCGTGCCTCAGAACACTTTGCCTACTTGCAACCCAGTTACGACTCCACATTACCTGTAGTTGCGCAGAGTTGCATATGTTTGGGTGTTTGTGAAAAATCACAAGTCTGCAAGACGGACTTGAATGTAACTCTGAATCAGCCCCTTACTGTTCAACCAAGTCACCAATTCAGTCCTGGGACATGGATACAAATAGATGTAGCCAGTGGCGTAAGTTTGTCCCAGTTGCCCGGAGTCAAGAAAAATATTGGTGACCCCCCCCCCATATATATAAATATATATATAATATATATACAAACAAATAGAAAACCACAGCACTCGCCACCCCAGAAGTGGGGTGCAGTGTCCGCACTCGCCACTAATAGGGTGGGGTGCATGTTGCCCATGGCCACCTATTCAAAAATATAGAAACAGAAAGTTCAGCACTCACCAATATAAGCTCACTTATCCTCACAACATCTAGGAATAAATGAATAAATGATGGGGGTTTAGTTAGTGAATTGGCCAATGCACGGAAGCCTGCACACCGCTCGCCAAGGTACCCCACCTTCATGCAGGTCCTACACTATCACAAAATAAAAACCTGGCAACTGTAACACACATAATATAACTGCAAATATGCCTACTTGGTTTAAGGTGTATCTGCCATGAACTCCATGGCTTTTAAAGGTACACTCGTCACCTGACACTGGCTGATAAATTACTGAAAGGCAGCTGACACAGGTTTAAGATAATAGTAGTGCACAAACAGAGCTTGTGGCCACAGTTAATGAGTTAACCAAGGATTAACCCTAAAATATACAAACAAATAGAAAACCACAGCACTCGCCACCCCAGAAGTGGGGTGCAGTGTCCGCACTCGCCACTAAGAGGGTGGGGTGCATGTAGCCCATGGCCACCTACTCAAAAATATAGAAACAGAAAGTTCAGCACTCACCAAAATAAGCTCACTTATCCTCACAACATCTAGGAATAAATGAAGAAATGATGGGAGTGTACATTTAAAAGCCATGGAGTTCATGGCAGATACACCTTAAACCAAGTAGGCATATTTGCAGTTATATTATGTGTGTTACAGTTGCCAGGTTTTTATTTTGTGATAGTGTAGGACCTGCATGAAGGTGGGGTACCTTGGCGAGCGGTGTGCAGGCTTCCGTGCATTGGCCAATTCACTAACTAAACCCCCATCATTTATTCATTTATTCCTAGATGTTGTGAGGATAAGTGAGCTTATTTTGGTGAGTGCTGAACTTTCTGTTTCTATATATATATATATATATATATATATATATATAGAGAGAGAGAGAGAGAGAGAGAGAGAGCCTGCAGATTCTAGCTATATGAAGCTACTACAAAACCGTTGCTACTGGGCAGATCTTTGTAGGGGTCCAGCCACACACTACATAGATCTGCTCAGTCACTCACAATGCTGATTATTTCTCTGACAATTAATTTGCAAGTGTCATATCCAGGATTAGAACCCACAACATATTACATTGGAAGCATGCACCTTACTGATGGAGATATTTGCTCTTGCATAGGAAGTATGAGAATTCTAACTATATGAAGTTACTTGTAATTGTCAGAGAAATAACTTCATATAGTTAGAATAAGGCGCCCATAATTTTATTGCGATTGACATAAACACTTCTTTAAGCTAGCTTATCACTAAAATAACGACACACTAAAATAACGACACGGACACGGTTAGCTGTAGTTAAAGGCCAGACGATATTTATTGATCGCTGACCTGTTCTTTAAACTATAATTGTAATTGAATTGATTTTATATTGGAGGATGGCAACAGGACCAGTCGCTACCAGACACCAGCTCCAGTCCATTGGATGAAATCCAACCACCAAGGAGGGGAGTACACCAAACCCCGCCTCCTCCCTGCATAACCCGCATTGTGCAGGCCTCACCCCTCTTTCTCTGGCAAACGTTCGGTTCCCGCAGGGGAACGTCTAAATGTCCAACCGCAAGGTAAGGACACACCTGCCGTCCTTCTAAAGAGGGTGCCCCACAATGACCACTTATGCCCATCTGACCGCTGGTTGGTAGCGACTTCCCGCCAGTCTGGCTGTCAATAGCCCACCGAGAAAAACAAGATGTAGGAAAATTAAAATTAACATAAAATTATGATCAGGGCGGGCGGGAGGGCATTCCAAAATGGCAAGAGGAAGTCTGAGTCATATGACCATGGCTTATATATTATTCCAAGACCAACCCCTACCCTCTTGATGGACAGCCCTATAATCCTATAGGAAAAATACCCCAGAACACACTGATCTGCCTAGCAACTGCTTAGTCACCACCAACCAATCACAAAAAATTGGACTCTTATATGGCTTCAGGCTTATGCAGCCTTCAGCTTATCTAAGGCGCCCATAATTTTATTGCGATTGACATAAACACTTCTTTAAGCTAGCTTATCACTAAAATAACGACACACTAAAATAACGACACGGACACGGTTAGCTGTAGTTAAAGGCCAGACGATATTTATTGATCGCTGACCTGTTCTTTAAACTATAATTGTAATTGAATTGATTTTATATTGGAGGATGGCAACAGGACCAGTCGCTACCAGACACCAGCTCCAGTCCATTGGATGAAATCCAACCACCAAGGAGGGGAGTACACCAAACCCCGCCTCCTCCCTGCATAACCCGCATTGTGCAGGCCTCACCCCTCTTTCTCTGGCAAACGTTCGGTTCCCGCAGGGGAACGTCTAAATGTCCAACCGCAAGGTAAGGACACACCTGCCGTCCTTCTAAAGAGGGTGCCCCACAATGACCACTTATGCCCATCTGACCGCTGGTTGGTAGCGACTTCCCGCCACAGAGGTTTAACAAACCGCCCCGCCATCCAAACCAATAAAAACCAGTAAAGGAGAAAACTAACTAAAAGGACCAGAACCCCAGGTAAGACAAAACCTGCCAAATTTTAGCCGGAGAAGACGAAACGCCTTCACCCCTTGTCGAAACTGCGGCTGACGCAGTACCAGCAGAGGATGCCTGACCACCTAAAAGCCGTAACCCAAAACATCAGCTGTCCTCTGCGCCAAGTAATGCCCTGCCGCCAAAAATGTAAGAGTGGCCAAACCAGCCATTCCCGTTCAACCTTCGACGGTTGCAAAAGAAAAACACCCTGAAATCATCACTGACAGATATCACTTAGGAAAACCAAGTGACAGATAACATAACTAACCCAAGTGAAGGAGAAAACTCAAAAAACCTCCCGTGGACCTTTGATGAGCCAATTGTAATTAGGCCCCCTCGGAGGAAAATTTAAAAATTCACTTCACACCCTCGATTCCTGAACGCTACTTGTTCAAAAACCGACGGGTAAACAAGTTTTTGGGTTAGCACAACAGATGCAACTAAACATTATCCACATGCAGAAGGCTTATAGTAAGCCTCCCTCCACGGAGCACCTCCTGAATAGCTGCCGTGGAGGACCCTGTGGCTGCCGCACGGTAGCCACCCCCATCCGCAAGGAATAGGACCCAAAAAGTATACCTCCAACGGCCCACATCCTTCATCGCCACCATGGATGAACCTGTGGCTTCCGCATGGTAGCCACCCCCATCCGTATGGAATAGGACCTAAGAAGTATATCTCCAACGAACCACCCCATGAATAGCGCCCGAGGGGGACCCTATGCCTGCCGCACGGCAGCCACCCCCCTTCCACCAGGAATGGATCTAAAAGACAAATATACCTCCAGCGGACCGCCTCCTTAATAGCTGCGGCGGTGGACCCCGTGGCTGCCGCATGGTAGCCACCCCCATCCGCAAGGAATAGGCCTAAGAAGTACACCCCCAATGCCCCAGATCCTGGACCGTTGCCGTGGGGAACCCTGTGACTGCCGCCCAGCAGCCACCCCAATCCACAAGGAACAGGACCTATAAGGAGTAACCTCCACCGCCCCAGCTCCTAAACAACCGCCGGGGAGGACCCTGTGGTTGCCGCCTGACAGCCTCTCCTCTCTACAAGGAAACAGGACCTAAAAAGTATACCTCCAACGTCCCAGCACTGGAACCGCTGCCAAGTGGGACCCCGCGGCCGCTGCATAGCAACCACCCCAATCGGCCCGGAAACAGGACCTGCAACAAGCATCCCCCCCAGCGACCCTGCTCCTGAAACCGCTGTCGTGGAGAACACTGTAGCTGCCGCATGGTCAGCCTCCCCAGTCCGCCATGGATAGGGCCTATAATAAGCACACCCCCAACAGCCCTGCTCCTTAACAGCTGCCGCGGAGGACCCCGTGGCTGCCCCCATGTAGCCACCCCAATCCGTAAGGAGTAGGCCCTAACACGTACATTTCCAACGGCCCAGCACCTGAATAGCTGCTGTGGAGGCCCCTGTGGATGCCGCATGGCCGCCTCCCCCATCCGCCAGGAATAGGACCTAAGAAGTATACCGCCAACGGTTCAGCTCCTGAATAGCTGCTGTGGAGGCCCCTGTAGCTGCCGCACAGCAACCTCCCCCCTGAAAAGCTGCCGGGGTCGACCCTGTGGCTGCCGCATGGTCAGCAGCCCCCTTCCGCAAGGAATCGGTACCGAACCCAAACACAGCCGCAACACTGTACCTTAGTGAGAGGACCAGCGAGCGCTTGTATCAGCAACTGGTCGCCCCCTCCCCTGGAGGCCCATGTATACTCATGCGCCATGCACAGCGGGCAGACCCCCACATCCTCCAGGGCCTCCAAGGACACCCAGCGACCCCAAGTTGTCTGATCCTACTCGTACCGCACAAGCCGCAGAGCCACAGCCCATCCTGCCACACGCCGTAACGGATCAGGCGCAGGAATCCCGCGACGCCTCGCTGCTTGCTACCCTTAGCCTAATCAAAGCCTCGTAAGAAAGCCAAGGCAAAGGCCAAACTAAAAAGGGGGGGGGGGGCCACGCCGAAAGACTGAACCGGTTACACGAGGCCGCGCACCCAGCATCTCCGACCAAATTGCAACGTAACAGGCCCAGTTAATCGCAGGCGCGGGGCACACCCTAGCCCCCTCCTGAAGCGCTTATGAAAGGAGAGCAATACCCGGCGGGATCTGCCAGCCCTTGCGGCCTGGAACTGAAGGAAATGCTAGCAAGGCAGAAGACATGGCTGCCATGGACCTACTTCCCAGATCGTCCTACCCCACGAGAGCCATTAAAACCGTCCACCAGGGACACCCCCATTGTAGAAACCTACTGAAAAAACCGGCTGCCACAGCCCTAAGCGAAGAAGGAGCTAACGCATGCCTGGCCAGAACAGCTACCCGAAAGCAATACTGCGGCGCAAGCGAACAAGCAGATGACGCGGCAGTCTCAACGCCTGGGTGTAAGGAAGCTGATCGTTAATAGTGTGAACACCCCAGGCTATAGTCCCTTAACCACGAACCTGCAGGCCACAATACCAAGGCTATCCAGATAGGAAACAATTTACCACAGCCGAAGGTTCCCAAAGAAATCCCGGGGGACCGGGAGGGAGGCCAAGGAGCAGCCCCCAATTAAACTGCAAAAACCTCCCGTAGAACGACTCCAGGAGTGAAAACCAACCCGCAAATCATATCTGATCCCGCGGGAGGGGTGAACGCGTGATGCTACCTGGCGGTCCACCCCTGGGCAAAAAACCTGACCGCGAACCTGAAGGGCAAGCAACGACCGAAACTGCGTAATCCGAACTCAGCGCTGTTCCAAGCATTCTTAATCAAACCCAAAAGTTCCTGTACGTTACCAGCGGGGAGGTGGCAGCGCCCGCCACCGTGAAAATATCAACATTAGAGATGAGACAATTGCCATAATGCCTTCCATCCCATATGGGACCAAAACCCACCATCCCTGCCTGGGTGGCCAGTGCCGCACGCGTTAGGCAACCGGCGCTCAGAGAGAACAAATCCGCTCCCGTTAAGGCAGGAACTCCCAACCTATGCATTGACCTGGCAATCAACAAAAGTATTGCTGAAACCGACCGTCTCCCGGACCCACAAAGAGAAAAAACCGGCCCGGTGTTGAGAAACCGGGGTGCCTGAGGCAGCTAGTATGCCCCAAAGAAAGGCAGAGCCGAATTTCTAACCCTAGGCACGAGCCAGAAAAAACCAGTGGCAGGAACCTGCAAACCTGAAAACCATCGCATAACCTGAAAGTAAATAGGGGAGAGGGGGAAGGGATGAAAATCCGATTCCACGTACAAATTTAGCCAAAAGGGGCAACCAGGACCACCGTCCCGAACAAAAAGCCGGGCCTGCTGAAAGACTGATACTCACCCTGCGCACGGCCTAGGGAATGGAGACCCCAACAGAACCCAAACTTTCCTTCAAGCCTGGAAACGAACCATCGACCTAAGGATCTACGTATCACAACCAAACGCTGGATGAGGAGGACTTGCCTGTAGTCCTCTCGGGCATCAACCTTAAGGGGGAGATGCCCAAGTAGGGAAGAGGGGAAAAAACGGCATAGGGCCCACACTTGTGCCCCAGCCGCTGTCAGCGTACCCTTCCCACGGACCTAACGCAGGAAAGCCACAGGCTGATTCCACATATCGGCGTTCCACCACGGGTACGGAAACCGAAAAGGGGCAGGCGAAATCTCTGGTGTTGACAGGATTCGAACACAGGATGCACACATTGCAGGCATACCCTGTAACCGTTATACCACTGCTGACCATAAAAACATGACTGAAACTACCACCCGGAACTGCGACTGACCCCCCGGGATACGGACTAAGCCACCGCCGCCATTCTGTAACCAAAGCGGTAGCAATTCCGCGATAACACCGTCCGCACTGCCTCTAACCTCTGACATAGCATCATGAACCTGCTCACAAAATACAGGGAGCCGACATGCCCGTAGCTACCGGTACCCTCACATACCCACTCCCGCAGCCGCGCGACGCGCATTAAGCAAGGTAATTTACGCGGGCGCCCGGTGCAAACCGAGGTAACCCACTATAACAATGCTAAGGAAAGAAACAGCTTGCTCACCGTTACCTGAAGAACCCGGAACCACTCCAGATGATGACGATCCCGCCCGAAACATCTCCTGCAGCCACCGACACCGAACCTACTCCCGACCTTCGACCCGCCACCCGCGGTACTGATGACGCCCGGTCCCGGAAAACCCGCAGCTGGAAAGAAAAGAGGGGACACGAACAGGGAACAGGAAATACTGTGAAACAAAGCGCCGCCGGGAACGAGGTGGGGAATGGCTGCGCCACCGGAGGGGGTGGAACGGGTGGTCCAGAGTGGACGGGGGGAAGGAGGGACCGGCCAAAGGTGGGAGTCAGCCAGGGAGGCCTGGGAGGACACCTTCAGCCAGCAGATCACGCCCGGCAGGTGATGAAACAATTAAACCATAGGAGGGCGCAGAAGAAAGCAACCTCCCAATGGAAAGGGGACCCTGCAGCGCGCCCGCTGCGGGCGAAGGGGAACCTCTATGTGCCACGGGGCCCCGGAAGGAAAACCCCGGGACCCGGCCCGCGGTGACCGTACCGCAGACACCAAAAACCCACCCGCCCCTATGTGCAAGCTGGGGAACCCCATGAGGGAACATACGGGAGCCCGTCAAAAACACACCCCGCAGGAAGCAAATCCGCCCCCCCAGAGGATAGCGCGCAAAGGACGTACCCTCGCTGTGTCGCCAAACCCTGCGACAACCGCAGGGAGGGGGCCACAACCCCGCCAACAGAAGGTGCCAGCGGTCGGGGTCGAAAACTAAAATTCCCGTAAACCTCCCGGCCGGGAACCCCAGCCCCGTAGCAGCATGGGAAGACAGGCACCCCCTGTGCAAACCCCCCCCCCCCAAACTCACCACGGGCACCCGCTCCCTTACCCCCACCCGTAAAAACAAACCCAGGGGCACAGGGAAGACCTGTTGCCCCGTTGACATAGTGTCCCCTTGCAGCAGCCGCCCCCCCCCCCGCAGCCCGCCCCAGGACGCCGGGTGCCGCGTGGGCCCCGGCGCCGCTGGCCAGAGTCGCAAACGGGGGGGGAGGCGAGGGATGCACCCGGAGCCATCTGATCAGGTGAGGGGAGCCGCCGCAGGTCAACGGCCGCCGGACTCGATCCCGGCGACCGCTGCGCGCCAGCAGGCTGGGCAAGCTGGAGTAGAGCGGCACGGGCCGCAGCGCCCGACCCCGCTGGGATGCAGAGGCGCGGGGACCAAGAAGAGGAGGCCGCGCTCCGTGCACGCAAGCACCGTGCACCCGCGGCCTACCTTGGCGATGGGAGGGGGGGAGCGTCCCTGCGGGGACGAGACACCTTAGAAGGGGGAAAAACGGAAAGGAGAGGGAGGGGGAAAAGATGCAGCAAAAGGGGGGGGGGGGAGTAATAACACAATGAGTGTAACACATAGAACCATAAGACAAATAAATAAAAACAGGCACAGAGCCTTTGCCACTTAGCTGTCCACATGGCAAGAGCATTCCAAAATGGCAAGAGGAAGTCTGAGTCATATGACCATGGCTTATATATTATTCCAAGACCAACCCCTACCCTCTTGATGGACAGCCCTATAATCCTATAGGAAAAATACCCCAGAACACACTGATCTGCCTAGCAACTGCTTAGTCACCACCAACCAATCACAAAAAATTGGACTCTTATATGGCTTCAGGCTTATGCAGCCTTCAGCTTATCTTCTCATGCTTCCTTTATAGGAGCAAATAGCTTCATCAGTAAGGTGTCTGCTTCCAGTATATCTATAATAAAGAGGGTGTGATTTGTAAGGTGTAGTGACTAGTGGGGAAGTCGGCATCGGAAGAGATACCGGCTGCTGTCAACTAACTTAATTGATTAATGTCACTGAACACACAGAACCGGAGGAGAAGTGCCCCCCTTCAAAGCAGGAGCCCGGCGGCAGTTGACTCCATTGCCTCCCAGAGTTCTGCCTCTGGATGAAGCTCACAAACTATCCATGAGATTGCATACAGGAGAATTGAACTGGCTAATGCAAAGATTATTATTCATATAATGCAGTGGGTTAGCGTTTTCATGTGTATAAAGATGTGTCATCTTCTCTTCCTGTGGTGTGTTTTAAATATCTTTTGCTGTTTAATTATGGAACATTTTTAATAAACTCACGCTGGACCCACACATGGGCTGTTTCTTGAGAAAGTGCAGATAATGCAATTATCATTAATAATGTTAGGCGCACGGCAATACAGATAGGAGATTACTAATAAACAAAGCTGTGTTTATGGCTCTTGCTACGTTTATTGATGATTAGAGTCCAACTCCATCTGCTTAGATAAAACTTCATAATGCTATTGCCAGTTTTACATATTTTTATTGACATTTTCATATGGTAAACACAAATGGATGGTATAGCAACACGCAAAACGCAAAGAAAAGAGAATAGTTCACAAATTAAATTTAAGGATGCATCATTACTTGAGCATTAAAGTATGTCAGGGGTAGATTTACTACAACTTCTAAACAGACATGGTGAAATGGCAGTGTTGGCCGTAGTAACCAATCAGATTCTATCTATTAATTCTTTTCTAGAATGCAACAGACAATTGATAGAATCTGATTGGTTGCTATGGGCAATACCACCACTTACCTGTTTTAGAAGGTTCAGTAAATACTGTATATGCCTTAGTGTAAGAGTAAGGTATGATGTTCAGTCCTACACTTTAATATGCTATGCTGGCCACACAGGCTGTAATATTGGCAATATTAGGCAGCTCTCCCAGTAATTCTAATTCTGGCTCTAAGATGTGTACAATGCCGCATAAGGGGGGTTATTCAGAGTTGTTAGCAAACAAAAAGAATTAGCAAATGGGCAAAACCATGTGCACTGCAGTCGGGGCAGATGTAACATGTGCAGAGAGTTAGATTTGGGAGGGGTGTGTTCAAACTGAAATCTAAATTGCTGTGTTGAAATTAAGCAGCCAGTATTTACCATGTACAGCAACAATATAACCCACCCAAATATAAATCTCTCTGCACATGTTACATCTGCCCCACTTGGAGTGCAACATGGTTTTGCCCAATTGCTAATTTATTTGGTTTGCTAACAACTCTGAATAACTCCCAATGATCCTATCAAAGGCTTCTCAACTGTATGAAAAATGTTCTCTATTGACCTGTATACATGGTCACCTTCTAACCACACTAATAAAGCTGGCTACACATATAAATATATCATACCAGGTAAGATGCTGCTAGACCACCAGGGATATTTTGTTGACATTCTAATTATTTCACCATTTCATCAGTGTCGACATGACAAATTTCACCCTGGTCAATGTCAATGTCAACATGCTGTATGTTAACACTATGACCATGTCAACCTTTTCAGGTCGACAGAATATACCATCAGTATTTACTTCTCCAGATCTCCCTGCTGCCTGCTCATGAGGAAACATTATTTTCTGTTACAGTATGTTAGCCTTGTGCATGAGTTTCTGCACTTTCCTGATCAGCTCTGTGGTCTCTCGTCCTGCTACATTCCTGATGACCTCTATCATTTTACTGACTCACCTTCAGATTGTACCTGGTGTAAACCCTAAAAAATAGCATGTTTCATGCTTATGTGTTGGCATGTTCTCTCTCTGCACTGTACTGTACCAGTATAATGTAATCTCTGTACAGGTGCAGTGGTGCAGTGGTGCACCTAAGGGAGTTTCTGAGTGCCTGGAACCCCCCCCCCCCCTTGATGAGCCAAATTTTTTGTTTATCAAACAGAGACAGCAGTGTCTCCGTCTCAGTAAAAGCCGTAAACGTGATCATGCTGCTGCAGCAGCAGCAGAGAGCGATATAGCTCTCTGCATAGAGTACAGCTCAGCCTCAGCAGCTCCCTCCGTCCTCACACTCAACTGCTCCCAACTCCCAGCCCATGGTGGTACAGTACAGTGCATCCGGAAAGTATTAACAGTGCTTCACTTTTTCCACATTTTGTTATGTCACAGCTTTATTCCAAAATTACCCATAATGACAACGTGAAAAAAGTTATTTTTGAGATTTTTGCAAATTTATTAAAAATTAAATGCTAAGAAATTACATGTACATAAGTATTTACAGCCTTTGCTCAATACTTTGTTGATGCATTTTTGGTAGCAATTACAGCCTCAAGTCTTTTTGAATATGATGCCACAAGCTTGGCACACCTATCTTTTGGCAGTTTCGCCCATTCCTCTTTGCAGTACCTCTCAAGCTCCATCTGGTTGGATGGGAAGCGTCAGTGCACAGCCATTTTCAGATCTCTCCAGAGATATTCAATCGGATTTATGTCTGGGCGCAGGCTGGGCCACTCAAGGACATTCACAGAGTTGTCCTGAAGCCACTCCTTTGATATCTTGGCTGTGTGCTTAGGGTCGTTGTCCTGCTGAAAGATGAACCGTCATCCCAGTCTGAGGTCAAGAGCACTCTGGAGCAGGTTTTCATCGAGGATGTCTCTGTACATAGCTGCATTCATCTTTCCCTCTATCCTGACTAGTCTCCCAGTTCCTGCCACTGAAAAACATCCCCACAGCATGATGCTGCCACCACCATGCTTCACTGTAGGGATGATATTGGCCTGGTTTCAAGTAGTGAACCCCCGAACCCTCCCCCCCGAACTTCACCCATTTTACACGGTTCCGAGGCAGATTCGAATCTTCCCGCCTTGCTCGGTTAACCCGAGCGTGCCCGAACGTCATCATCCCGCTGTCAAATTCTCGCGAGATTCGGATTCTATATAAGGAGCCGCGCGTCGCCGCCATTTTTCACTCGTGCATTGGAAATGATAGTGAGAGGACGTGGCTGGCGTCCTCTCAGTTTTATTCAGGTGGCTGCAAATATTTATGCTTACTGCTTTATTGTGGGGACTGGGGACCAGCAGTATTATATAGGAGGAGTACAGTGCAGAGTTTTGCTGACCAGTGACCACCAGTATTATACGTTCTCTGCCTGAAAAACGCTCCATATCTGTGCTCAGTGTGCTGAATATATATGTGCTCACACTGCTTTATTGTGGGGACTGGGGACCACCAGTATTATATAGGAGGAGTACAGTGCAGAGTTTTGCTGACCAGTGACCACCAGTATTATACGTTCTCTGCCTGAAAAACGCTCCATATCTATGCTCAGTGTGCTGCATATATCTGTGCTCACACTGCTTTATTGTGGGGACTGGGGACCACCAGTATTATATAGGAGGAGTACAGTGCAGAGTTTTGCTGACGAGTGACCACCAGTATTATACGTTCTCTGCCTGAAAAACGCTCCATATCTGTGCTGCACTGTAGTATATAGTAGTGATGAGCACCGGAAATTTTTCGGGTTTTGTGTTTTGGTTTTGGGTTCGGTTCCGCGGCCGTGTTTTGGGTTCGAACGCGTTTTGGCAAAACCTCACCGAATTTTTTTTGTCGGATTCGGGTGTGTTTTGGATTCGGGTGTTTTTTTCAAAAAACCCTAAAAAACAGCTTAAATCATAGAATTTGGGGGTCATTTTGATCCCAAAGTATTATTAACCTCAATAACCATAATTTCCACTCATTTTCAGTCTATTCTGAACACCTCACACCTCACAATATTATTTTTAGTCCTAAAATTTGCACCGAGGTCGCTGGATGACTAAGCTCAGCGACCCAAGTGGCCGACACAAACACCTGGCCCATCTAGGAGTGGCACTGCAGTGTCACGCAGGATGGCCCTTCAAAAAACTACTCCCCAAACCGCACATGACGCAAAGAAGAAAAAAAAGAGGCGCAATGAGGTAGCTGTGTGACTAAGATAAGCGACCCTAGTGGCCGACACAAACACCTGGCCCATCTAGGAGTGGCACTGCAGTGTCACGCAGGATGGCCCTTCCAAAAAACACCCCCCAAACAGCACATGACGCAAAGAAAAAAAGAGGCGCAATGAGGTAGCTGTGTGACTAAGATAAGCGACCCAAGTGGCCGACACAAACACCTGGCCCATCTAGGAGTGGCACTGCAGTGTCACGCAGGATGGCCCTTCCAAAAAACACCCCCCAAACAGCACATGACGCAAAGAAAAAAAGAGGCGCAATGAGGTAGCTGTGTGACTAAGATAAGCGACCCAAGTGGCCGACACAAACACCTGGCCTATCTAGGAGTGGCACTGCAGTGTCACGCAGGATGGCCCTTCCAAAAACTACTCCCCAAACAGCACATGACGCAAAGAAAAATGAAAGAAAAAAGAGGTGCAAGATGGAATTGTCCTTGGGCCCTCCCACCCACCCTTATGTTGTATAAACAGGACATGCACACTTTAACCAACCCATCATTTCAGTGACAGGGTCTGCCACATGACTGTGACTGAAATGACGGGTTGGTTTGGACCCCCACCAAAAAAGAAGCAATTAATCTCTCCTTGCACAAACTGGCTCTACAGAGGCAAGATGTCCACCTCATCATCATCCTCCAATATATCACCGTGTACATCCCCCTCCTCACAGATTATCAATTCGTCCCCACTGGAATCCACCATCTCAGCTCCCTGTGTACTTTGTGGAGGCAATTGCTGCTGGTCAATGTCTCCACGGAGGAATTGATTATAATTAATTTTAATGAACATCATCTTCTCCACATTTTCTGGATGTAACCTCGTACGCCGATTGCTGACAAGGTGAGCGGCGGCACTAAACACTCTTTCGGAGTACACACTTGTGGGAGGGCAACTTAGATAGAATAAAGCCAGTTTGTGCAAGGGCCTCCAAATTGCCTCTTTTTCCTGCCAGTATAAGTACGGACTGTCTGACGTGCCTACTTGGATGCGGTCACTCATATAATCCTCCACCATTCTTTCAATGGGGAGAGAATCATATGCAGTGACAGTAGACGACATGTCCGTAATCGTTGTCAGGTCCTTCAGTCCGGACCAGATGTCAGCATCAGCAGTCGCTCCAGACTGCCCTGCATCACCGCCAGCGGGTGGGCTCGGAATTCTGAGCCTTTTCCTCGCACCCCCAGTTGCGGGAGAATGTGAAGGAGGAGATGTTGACAGGTCGCGTTCCGCTTGACTTGACAATTTTGTCACCAGCAGTTCTTTGAACCCCAGCAGACTTGTGTCTGCCGGAAAGAGAGATCCAAGGTAGGTTTTAAATCTAGGATCGAGCACGGTGGCCAAAATGTAGTGCTCTGATTTCAACAGATTGACCACCCGTGAATCCTTGTTAAGCGAATTAAGGGCTCCATCCACAAGTCCCACATGCCTAGCGGAATCGCTCCCTTTTAGCTCCTCCTTCAATGCCTCCAGCTTCTTCTGCAAAAGCCTGATGAGGGGAATGACCTGACTCAGGCTGGCAGTGTCTGAACTGACTTCACGTGTGGCAAGTTCAAAAGGTTGCAGAACCTTGCACAACGTTGAAATCATTCTCCACTGCGCTTGAGACAGGTGCATTCCACCTCCTATATCGTGCTCAGTTGTATAGGCTTGAATGGCCTTTTGCTGCTCCTCCAACCTCTGAGGCATATAGAGGGTTGAATTTCACCTCGTTACCACTTCTTGCTTCAGATGATGGCAGGGCAGGTTCAGGCGTTTTTGGTGGTGCTCCAGTCTTCTGTACGTGGTGCCTGTACGCCGAAAGTGTCCCGCAATTCTTCTGGCCACCGACAGCATCTCTTGCACGCCCCTCTCGTTTTTTAAATAATTCTGCACCACCAAATTCAAGGTATGTGCAAAACATGGGACGTGCTGGAATTTGCCCATATTTAATGCACACACAATATTGCTGGCGTTGTCCGATGCCACAAATCCACAGGAGAGTCCAATTGGGGTAAGCCATTCTGCGATGATCTTCCTCAGTTGCCGTAAGAGGTTTTTAGCTGTGTGCGTATTCTGGAAAGCGGTGATACAAAGCGTAGCCTGCCTAGGAAAGAGTTGGCGTTTGCGAGATGCTGCTACTGGTGCCGCCGCTGCTGTTCTTGCGGCGGGAGTCCATACATCTACCCAGTTGGCTGTCACAGTCATATAGTCCTGAGCCTGCCCTGCTCCACTTGTCCACATGTCCGTGGTTAAGTGGACATTGGGTACAACTGCATTTTTTAGGACACTGGTGAGTCTTTTTCTGAGGTCTGTGTACATTTTCGGTATCGCCTGCCTAGAGAAATGGAACCTAGATGGTATTTGGTACCGGGGACACAGTACCTCAAACAAGTCTATAGTTGGCTCTGCAGTAATGATGGATACCGGAACCACGTTTCTCACCGCCCAGGATGCCAAGGCCTCAGTTATCCGCTTTGCAGCAGGATGACTGCTGTGATATTTCATCTTCCTCGCAAAGGACTGTTGGACAGTCAATTGCTTGGTGGAAGTAGTAAAAGTGGTCTTACGAGTACGACTTCCCCTCTGGGATGACCATCGACTCCCAGCAGCAACAACAGCAGCGCCAGCAGCAGTAGGCGTTACACGCAAGGATGCATCGGAGGAATCCCAGGCAGGAGAGGACTCGTCAGAATTGCCAGTGACATGGCATGCAGGACTATTGGCATTCCTGGGGAAGGAGGAAATTGACACTGAGGGAGTTGGTGGGGTGGTTTGCGTGAGCTTGGTTACTAGAGGAAGGGATTTAGTGGTCAGTGGACTGCTTCCGCTGTCGCCCAAAGTTTTTGAACTTGTCACTGACTTATGATGAATGCGCTGCAGGTGACGTATAAGGGAGGATGTTCCGAGGTGGTTAACGTCCTTACCCCTACTTATTACAGCTTGACAAAGGCAACACACGGCTTGACAAATGTTGTCCGCATTTCTGTTGAAATACTTCCACACCGAAGAGCTGATTTTTTGGGTATTTTCACCAGGCATGTCAATGGCCCTATTCCTCCCACGGACAACAGGTGTCTCCCCGGGTGCCTGACTTAAACAAACCACCTCACCATCAGAATCCTCCTGGTCAATTTCCTCCCCAGCGCCAGCAACACCCATATCCTCCTCATCCTGGTGTACTTCAACACTGACATCTTCAATCTGACTATCAGGAACTGGACTGCGGGTGCTCCTTCCAGCACTTGCAGGGGGCGTGCAAATGGTGGAAGGCGCATGCTCTTCACGTCCAGTGTTGGGAAGGTCAGGCATCGCAAACGACACAATTGGACTCTCCTTGTGGATTTGTGATTTCGAAAAACGCACAGTTCTTTGCTGTGCTTTTGCCAGCTTGAGTCTTTTCATTTTTCTAGCGAGAGGCTGAGTGCTTCCATCCTCATGTGAAGCTGAACCACTAGCCATGAACATAGGCCAGGGCCTCAGCCGTTCCTTGCCACTCCGTGTGGTAAATGGCATATTGGCAAGTTTACGCTTCTCCTCCGACAATTTTATTTTAGATTTTTGAGTCCTTTTTTTACTGATATTTGGTGTTTTGGATTTTACATGCTCTGTACTATGACATTGGGCATCGGCCTTTGCAGACGACTTTGATGGCATTTCATCATCTCGGCCATGACTAGTGGCAGCAGCTTCAGCACGAGGTGGAAGTCGATCTTGATCTTTCCCTATTTTTGGAACCTCAACATTTTTGTTCTCCATATTTTAATAGGCACAACTAAAAGGCACCTCAGGTAAACAATGGAGATGGATGGATACTAGTATACTTATGGATGGACGAGCGACTGCCGACACAGAGGTAGCTACAGCCGTGGACTACCGTACTGCGTCTGCTGCTAATATAGACTGGATGATAATGATATAAAAAATATATACATATCACTACTGCAGCCGGACAGGTATATATTATATAATGACGGACCTGCTGGACACTGTCAGCACTGCAGACTCCTAAAGTAAGCTACTAGTATCAAGAAGATAGAAAAAAAAAACACCACAGGTAGGTGGTATACTATTATGGATGGACGAGCGACTGCCGACACAGAGGTAGCTACAGCCGTGGACTACCGTACTGCGTCTGCTGCTAATATAGACTGGATGATAATGATATAAAAAATATATATATATCACTACTGCAGCCGGACAGGTATATATTATATAATGATGGACCTGCTGGACACTGTCAGCACTGCAGACTCCTAAAGTAAGCTACTAGTATCAAGAAGATAGAAAAAAAAAACACCACAGGTAGGTGGTATACAATTATGGATGGACGAGCGACTGCCGACACAGAGGTAGCTACAGCCGTGGACTACCGTACTGCGTCTGCTGCTAATATAGACTGGATGATAATGATATAAAATATATATATATATCACTACTACAGCCGGACAGGTATATATTATATAATGACGGACCTGCTGGACACTGTCAGCACTGCAGACTCCTAAAGTAAGTTACTAGTATCAAGAAGATAGAAAAAAAAAAAACACAACAGGTAGGTGGTATACAATTATGGATGGACGAGCGACTGCCGACACAGAGGTAGCTACAGCCGTGGACTACCGTACTGCGTCTGCTGCTAATATAGACTGGATGATAATGATATAAAAAATATATATATATCACTACTGCAGCCGGACAGGTATATATTATATAATGACGGACCTGCTGGACACTGTCAGCACTGCAGACTCCTAAAGTAAGCTACTAGTATCAAGAAGATAGAAAAAAAAACCACAACAGGTAGGTGGTATACAATTATGGATGGACGAGCGACTGCCGACACAGAGGTAGCTACAGCCGTGGACTACCGTACTGCGTCTGCTGCTAATATAGACTGGATGATAATGATATAAAAAATATATATATATCACTACTGCAGGACAGGTATATATTATATAATGACGGACCTGCTGGACACTGTCAGCAGAATGCGTTTATAGAATAAAAACACCACACGACGAGTGTTTAACTTTTTCAGGCAGACAATCACAATATACTGGTGGTCACTGGTCACTGGTCAGTCACACTGGCAGTGGCACTCTGGCAGCAAAAGTGTGCACTGTTAAATATATGTACTCCTGCTATAACTGCTCCCCAGTCTCCCCCACAATTAAGCTGTGTGAGCAGTGAGCACTCAGCACAGTCAAATATACATAGATGATGCAGCACACTGAGGCTGAGCACAGATATGGTATCAAGAAGATAGAAAAAAAAAACACAACAGGTAGGTGGTATACAATTATGGATGGACGAGCGACTGCCGACACAGAGGTAGCTACAGCCGTGGACTACCGTACTGCGTCTGCTGCTAATATAGACTGGATGATAATGATATAAAAAATATATATATATCACTACTGCAGGACAGGTATATATTATATAATGACGGACCTGCTGGACACTGTCAGCAGAATGCGTTTATAGAATAAACACGACGAGTGTTTAACTTTTTCAGGCAGACAATCACAATATACTGGTGGTCACTGGTCACTGGTCAGTCACACTGGCAGTGGCACTCTGGCAGCAAAAGTGTGCACTGTTAAATATATGTACTCCTGCTATAACTGCTCCCCAGTCTCCCCCACAATTAAGCTGTGTGAGCAGTGAGCACTCAGCACAGTCAAATATACATAGATGATGCAGCACACTGAGGCTGAGCACAGATATGGTATACTGTGTCACTGTGTATCGTTTTTTTTCAGGCAGAGAACGGATTATATTAAATAATAATAAAACTGCACTGGTGGTCACTGGTCAGTCACTAGTAAACTCTGCACTCTCTGAGTACTCCTAAGCTCCAGTAAATCAAGTGTCTCACTCTCACTATCTATTTCTATTCTAAACGGAGAGGACGCCAGCCACGTCCTCTCCCTATCAATCTCAATGCACGTGTGAAAATGGCGGCGACGCGCGGCTCCTTATATAGAATCCGAGTCTCGCGATAGAATACGAGCCTCGCGAGAATCCGACAGCGGGATGATGACGTTCGGGCGCGCTCGGGTTAGCCGAGCAAGGCGGGAAGATCCGAGTCTGCCTCGGACCCGTGTAAAAAGCGTGAAGTTCGGGGGGGTTCGGTTTCCGAGAAACCGAACCCGCTCATCACTAGTATATAGTAGGAGTACAGTGCATAATTTTGCTGACCACCAGTATATAATATATAGCAGTACGGTACAGAAGGCCACTGCTCTACCTACCTCTGTGTCGTCAAGTATACTATCCATCCATACCTGTGGTGCATTTCAGTTTTGCACAGTTTGCTGACCACCAGTATATAGTATATAGCAGTACGGTACAGTAGGCCACTGCTCTACCTACCTCTGTGTCGTCAAGTATACTATCCATCCATACCTGTGGTGCATTTCAGTTGTGCGCAGTATATATAGTAGTAAGCCATTGCTATTGATACTGGCATATAATTCCACACATTAAAAAATGGAGAACAAAAATGTGGAGGGTAAAATAGGGAAAGATCAAGATCCACTTCCACCTCGTGCTGAAGCTGCTGTCACTAGTCATGACCGAGACGATGAAATGCCATCAACGTCGTCTGCCAAGGCCGATGCCCAATGTCATAGTAGAGAGCATGTAAAATCCAAAAAACAAAAGTTCAGTAAAATGACCCAAATATCAAAATTAAAAGTGTCTGAGGAGAAGCGTAAACTTGCCAATATGCCATTTACGACACGGAGTGGCAAGGAACGGCTGAGGCCCTGGCCTATGATCATGGCTAGTGGTTCAGATTCACATGAGGATGGAAGCACTCATCCTCTCGCTAGAAAACTGCAGTGCCACTCCTAGATGGGCCAGGTGTTTGTGTCGGCCACTTGTGTCGCTTAGCTTAGCCATCCAGCGATCTTGGTGCACCTCTTTTTTTCTTTGCATCATGTGCTGTTTGGGGACTATTTTTTAAATCTGCCATCCTGTCTGACACTGCAGTGCCACTCCTAGATGGGCCAGGTGTTTGTGTCGGCCACTTGGGTCGCTTAGCTTAGTCACACAGCTACCTCATTGCGCCTCTTTTTTTCTTTGCATCATGTGCTGTTCGGGGACTATTTTTTTGAAGTGACATCCTGCCTGACACTGCAGTGCCACTCCTAGATGGGCCAGGTGTTTGTGTCGGCCACTTTGGTCGCTTAACTTAGTCACACAGCTACCTCATTGCGCCCAGAGCCGGCCCTAACCAATATGATGCCCTAGGCAAGATTTTGGCTGGTGCCCCCTAGCACCACCGCTGGTTCCGCCTCTGACCCTGCACCCCTTTCCCAGCACCATCACCCCTCACCCATAGCAGTCCTTATTTTGGTGTTTGTACCCCCTATATTTTAAATAGAAAAAGTTCGCACATTTGGCGC
Organism: Pseudophryne corroboree; assembly: GCF_028390025.1. Lineage (NCBI taxonomy): Eukaryota > Metazoa > Chordata > Amphibia > Anura > Myobatrachidae > Pseudophryne > Pseudophryne corroboree. The sequence goes on from NC_086449.1 coordinate 185,000,831, forward strand.
ACAGCCCAAAAAGGGGTGTGTTTTTGCTGGCAAGGGGCATGGCCACACAATAGTAACCCCAATTCCAATTACGCCACACAGTACTGCAACTTTATTCACATTTGATCATGCGATAGTTTCCATAATTCATATTACATCCCACAGTAGTATTACTTTACCTTATAAACATTACTCCTCACAGTAGAGCCCCTTATTCACATTACATCACACTGACTTGCTCCTTATTCACATTACACCACACACTATTGCTCCTTATTCATATTAGACGACACAGTAGTGCCCTTTCTATACGCAACGCCACATAGTAGAGCACCTTATACACATAATGCAACACATTAGTAATGCATTTATACACATAATTCCACACAGTAATGCCCCATACACATTATTAATGTCCTTATAAACATAATGTGCCTTACACATTATGACAACCTTTATTAATGCCCTTTTACACATAATGTCCCTTACATATATGCCACACATTATTAATGCACTTATACACATATTGACACACATAGTGCCCCCTACACATGTGCTGCACATTATTAGTGCCCCTATGCACATAATGACACACATACAGTAGTACCCTGTTACACATATGCCGCACATTATTAATGCCCTTATACACACAATGACACACATAGTGCCCCTTACACATATGTTGCACATTATTAATGCAGTTTTACATGACACACATAATGCTCCTTACACATATTCTGAACACTACTGCACAACCAACCCACTCACATGCACACATCACTCACACTGCCACTAACACTGTGACCTCTGCCTCTGCTTGGAAACAGATGTGTCCTCATAAATCTTGCCTCAATGCTAACGTCAAGCACCTTTTTTTTATGAAAATGCATCTTATTTCCATTGCTATGTGGCTAGGATGAACAAGTAGCTTCTGCTGATTAAAATGATATGCAGCATGCCTATATACTGTGTGAGACTGTGGCTGTATCTGCATATGAAATGCTACACACAGAACATAGGCATGCCGCATATCATTTTAATCAGCAGAAGCTGCTGATGCCCCTAGGCATATCAAATGCCCTAGGCTATTGCCTAGTTTGCCTATGCCTATGGCCGGCTCTGATTGCGCCTCTATTTGTCTTTGCATCATGTGCTGTTTGGGGACTATTTTTTTGAAGTGCCATCCTGCCTGACATTGCAGTGCCACTCCTAGATGGGCCAGGTGTTTGTGTCGGCCACTTGGGTCGCTTAGCTTAGTCACACAGCTAACTCATTGCCCCTCTTTTTTTCTTTGCATCATGTGCTGTTTGGGGACTATTTTTTTGAAGTGCCATCCTGCCTGACACTGCAGTGCCACTCCTAGATGGGCCAGGTGTTTGTGTCGGCCACTTGGGTCGCTTAGCTTAGTCACACAGCTACCTCATTGCGCCTCTTTTTTTCTTTGCATCATGTGCTGTTTGGGGACTATTTTTTTGTAGTGCCATCCTGCCTGACACTGCAGTGCCACTCCTAGATGGGCCAGGTGTTTGTGTCGGCCACTTGTGTCGCTTAGCTTAGCCATCCAGCGACCTTGGTGCACCTCTTTTTTTCTTTGCATCATGTGCTGTTTGGGGACTATTTTTTAAATCTGCCATCCTGTCTGACACTGCAGTGCCACTCCTAGATGGGCCAGATGTTTGTGTCGGCCACTTGGGTCGCTTAGCTTAGTCACACAGCTACCTCATTGCGCCTCTTTTTTTCTTTGCATCATGTGCTGTTTGGGGATTATTTTTTTGAAGTGCCATCCTGCCTGACACTGCAGTGCCACTCCTAGATGGGCCAGGTGTTTGTGTCGGCCATTTGGGTCGCTTAGCTTAGTCACACAGCTACCTCATTGCGCCTCTTTTTTTCTTTGCATCATGTGCTGTTTGGGGACTATTTTTTTGAAGTGCCATCCTGCCTGACACTGCAGTGCCACTCCTAGATGGGCCAGGTGTTTGTGTTGGCCACTTGGGTTGCTTAGCTTAGTCACACAGCTACCTCATTGTGCTTCTTTTTATCTTTGCATCATGTGCTGTTTGGGGACTACTTTTTTGAAGTGCCGTCCTGCCTGACACTGCAGTGCCACTCCTAGATGGGCCAGGTGTTTGTGTCGGCTACTTGGGTCGCTTAGCTTAGTCACACAGCTACCTCATTGCGCCTCTATTTTTCTTTGCATCATGTGCTGTTTGGGGACTATTTTTTTGAAGTGCCATCCTGTCTGACACTGCAGTGCCACTCCTAGATGGGCCAGGTGTTTGTGTCGGCCACTTGGGTCGCTTAGCTTAGTCACACAGCTAACTCATTGTGCCTCTTTTTTTCTTTGCATCATGTGCTGTTTGGGGACTATGTTTTTTGAAGTACCATCCTGCCTGACACTGCAGTGCCACTCCTAGATGGGCCAGGTGTTTGTGTCGGCCACTTGGGTCGCTTAGCTTAGTCACACAGCTACCTCATTGCGCCTCTTTTTTTCTTTGCATCATGTGCTGTTTGGGGACTATTTTTTTGTAGTGCCATCCTGCCTGACACTGCAGTGCCACTCCTAGATGGGCCAGGTGTTTGTGTCGGCCACTTGTGTCGCTTAGCTTAGCCATCCAGCAACCTTGGTGCACCTCTTTTTTTCTTTGCATCATGTGCTGTTTGGGGACTATTTTTTAAATCTGCCATCCTGTCTGACACTGCAGTGCCACTCCTAGATGGGCCAGGTGTTTGTCTCGGCCACTTGTGTCGCTTAGCTTAGCCATCCAGCGACCTTGGTGCACCTCTTTTTTTCTTTGCATCATGTGCTGTTTGGGGACTATTTTTTAAATCTGCCATCCTGTCTGACACTGCAGTGCCACTCCTAGATGGGCCAGGTGTTTGTGTCGGCCACTTGGGTCGCTTAGCTTAGTCACACAGCTACCTCGGTGCAAATTTTAGGACTAAAAATAATATTGTGAGGTATGAGGTGTTCAGAATAGACTGAAAATGAGTGTAAATTATGGTTATTGAGGTTAATAATACTATGGGATCAAAATGACCCCCAAATTCTATGATTTAAGCTGTTTTTGAGGGTTTTTTGTAAAAAAAACACCCGAATCCAAAACACACCCGAATCCGACAAAAAATGTTCAGGGAGGTTTTGTCAAAACGCGTCCGAATCCAAAACACGGCCGCGGAACCGAATCCAAAACCAAAACACAAAACCCGAAAAATTTCCTGTGTATATCACTAGTTTCAAGCAAACATGACGCCTGGCATTCAGACCAAAGAGTTCAATCTTTGTCTCATCAGACAAGAGAATTTTGTTTCTCATGGTCTGAGAGTCCTTTAGGTGCATTTTGGCAAACTCCTGGTAGGCTGCCATTTGCTTTTTATTAAGGAGTGGCTTCCGTCTGACCACTCTACCATACAGGGCTGATTGGTGGATTGCTGCAGAGATGGTTGTCCTTCTGGTAGGTTCTCCTCTCTCCACAGTAGAATGCTGTGACAGAGTGACCATCGGGTTCTTGGACACCTCCCTGACTAGGGCCTTTCTCCCCCGATCGCTCAGTTTAGACAGCCGGCCAGCTTTAGGAAGAGTCCTGGTGATTCTGAACTTCTTCCATTTACAGATGATGGAGGCCACTGTGCTCATTGGGACCTTCAAAGCAGTAGATATTTTTCTGTAACCTTCCCTAGATTTGTGCCTCAAGACAATCCTGTCTCGGAGGTCTACAGACAATTCCTTTGACTTCATGCTTGGTTTGTGCTCAAACATGCACTGTTAAGTGTGGGACCTTATATAGACAGGTGTGTGCCTTTCCAAATCATGTCCAATCAACTGAATTTACCACAGGTGGTCTCCAATTAAGCTGTAGGAACATCTCAAGGATGATCAGTGGAAACAGGATGCATCTGAGCTCAATTTTAAGCTCTATGGCAAAGGCTGTGCATACTTATTTCTATTCTAGTTTTTTATTTTTAATAAATTTGCAAAAATCTCAAATAAACTTTTTTCACATTGTCATTATGGGGTATTGTGTGTAGAATTTTGAGGGAGAAATTAATTTATTCCATTTTGGAATAAGGCTGTAACAAAAAATGTGGAAAAAATGAAGCGCCGTGAATACTTTCCAGATGCACTGAATGTATAAAATATACAGTTTGGACTGTATACTATACTGTTTATGAAGCTTGTGTGTGTATGTACAGATGGGTCCATGTTTATCTTGACATTTAATAGGATTAATTGAGACTGGGCAGTCGGACTTAATCCCCTTCTGTAATGACTTAATCTCCTGCTGTATTGTTCTCTGTATTGTACTGCAGCTGAGAACAATAGATGAAGGGTTTATGTTAATAAACCGTGTTGTGCCTAGGCGCAGCAAACTAGCAAAGATATCTGTGGACCATCTGTATGTATGTATATATGTATGTATGTATGTATGTATGCATGTATGTGTGTTTGTGTATGTATGCATGTATGTATGTATGTATGTTTGTGTATGTATGTTTTTATGTATGTATGAATAAATGTGTGTGATCTGTATGTATATATATATATATATATATATATATACACACATACACACACACACACACACACACACACACACACACACACACACACACACACACACACACACAGAGAAACCACCCTGACTAAATCCTACGTTTGCTCCTGGGGTAGATGGACTTACTTTTATTAATAACTTTGATTAATACCCTGCCTTCTTAGGATTAGTAATACATTCAAAATACAGAGGAATAGCTCTTTGCCACCTAATGATAGGTATAGTACTTTCCCACCTAATAAGCATATGCAAACAGCTATACTTGTGTCTGAACTTTTTATCTGCCTAGCTTGTGCTACAGTATGTTTTTCTAGGAAATTGTAAAATGAATGAAATTATGGTTAATCTAATAACATATTGCTAGCATTATTAAGAATTGATAAGAAATGTGTGGTGGGGTTCATTCCAATTTTTAATAAACAGTGATTCATTATATTATAACAATATGATTTAGGACATTCATCTCGTCAGTTGTAGTCTCCTGGCAATTGGTGAATAAACAGTGTTTTAAATTACAGTACCTGCTAATTACAGTAGTTCAATTAAATAATAAATGCCTAGGTGTCTCCAAGGGAATTCACTCCTGATTGCAAAGATTATGATTCACATACAGCAGTACAGTGGGTTAGTGTTTTCGAGTATATAAATAAATAATAACAATATATCTTCCTGCTGTGCTTTTTAAATATACATTGTTATTTAATTGTAGAACATTTTTAATGATCTCAAACTAGCCCACACATGGGCTGTTTCTTGAGTAAATGCAGATAATGCAAATCATCATTATTAATGTTAGGCGCATGACAATACACATAGGAGTTTCCTAATAAACAAAGCTGTGTGTATGGCTCTGCAACACTTATTGATGACTCCTTCTCATTCTAGCTCTGCGATGTCTATAATGCCCCATAATGATCCTATCAAAATCATTAGTCTTACCAATCATATTGAAAAATGTGGTTTGAAAATCTTCTCTATTGGCCTGTATACTGTATGTGGTCATCTTACTAATAAAGCTGGCTACACATCTAAATATTATTATCATTTGGTAATGTACAGTATGGGAGCAAATGACTACCGGCCATTTGCTCCCAAGTGTTGGAAACTAAAAATAGTTGTTCAGATAAGTTGGTCAAACGGATTTAACAGACTTGTCTGAATGACCATTTTTGTCCATTTTCCAGCATTTTGCTGCAAATGAATGACTGATGTTTGTTCGCACACGTTACCAGATTTTCATTCAACCGGCCAACTTCTCAGCAGATTGGAATTGTAATCTTAAAATGTATGGCCGGGTTAAGACTAATATGTTCCAGGAATTTCGGTATTGTTGATCAAAGTCACAGAAGCAGCAGGAATGCTCCGTACACTAGGCCTAATTCATGGTCAATGGTCACCCAATGGTCGATGTTCATTTAATGGATTGATTATTGGCAGACTGCGATCGCACTGTGCATGTGCCAATGTGCTGCTGCCATCCTAGTCACAATGCGGATTTCATGGAAAAGTGATTGACAGGTAATGATCAATGGAGGTGTTAATGGAGAGTGGCGACAAAACCGCAGGTGTTTCATTGCCATTTTCAGGGTGTGTATATGCAATCAGCTGCAGCCATGTACACAGAGAAACATTGCACCAGCGTTGCTCTGCCAGCCATGTGCAGTCTGCATAGCCATAAGATTACCCCAGTAGTCTATATTCTACTTTATTGCATACAGTATAGGCTAGGAATGTGTACACAATTGCAAATGACTTTGCAATGGCTCAGAGGTTCCCAAACGCGGTCCTCAAGGCACCCCAACAGTCCAGGATTTAGGTATATCCATGGCTCAGCACAGATGGTTAAATCAAATTGACTGAGGTGCTAATTAAGTCACCTGTGGCCAAGCATGGATACATTTAAAACCTGGACCGTTGGGGTGCCTTGAGGACCGTGTTTGGGAACCTCTGCAATGGCTCCATTCATTCCTGGGCTGCAGCTTCACCTGCTAACGTTAGCAATTCCATAGCCTAGAAAATTGCATTCATGTACAAACATGAATTAGACCCATTGTCACATTTAGAGACTGACCTAATATTCATTTTTAAATGGAAAACTATTGACTTCTTTCCAATATTTCAGCAATATCTCTTCTATAGATATTATTATTAGACCTGCAGCTACAATAGGACAATTGAAAAATTATTTCAATAGTACTGCAGTGTCAGACACTAAATTCTTTAAAACTCATATTGCCTGCCAGATCTACTGTATGCCTCTCTTGCCCTTCTGCTTCTCATTCCATTAGTGCAAAAGATCTTCTCCCAGCAAAGGAAATGAAGGTGTATATAACGGTGAAATAAATAGCTAGCGTTAAGCACGGTTTTCTGATGTACTATTGTAGCTAGAAATGTTTCTTTACTGTGACAGATGTACCTGACAATGTACAAGAATGAAATAGACAATGGCATAATACACAGTATTAGTTTTCTATTACAGCAAATGGCAAGCTTAAAAAAAAAGTTGTTTCTTTAAATAGTAAAGGTCACAAGGTCACAGCTGATTTTAATTTTATAAATAGTGAGACCGCCACTTGCACAGTCTGTCTGGCAGGTGCAGTTTCTCCATCTGAGCATGGCGTACTATGGGCCTAATTCAGATCTGATCGCAGCAGCAAATTTGTTAGCTAATGGGCAAAACCATGTGCACTGCAGGGGGGACAGATATAACATGTGCAGAGAGAGTTAGATTTGGGTGGGTTATTTTGTTTCTGTGCAGGGTAAATACTGGCTGCTTTATTCTTACACTGCAATTTAGATTTCAGTTTGAACACACCCCACCCAAATCTAACTCTCTCTGCACATGTTATATCTGCCCCACCTGCAGTGCACATGATTTTGCCCATTAGCTAACGATTTTGCTGCTGCGATCAGATCTAAATTAGGCCCTATGTGAGCAGTTGTGCGTCTTTAGATGCAATCGCTGTCAGTGACATGCCTGCGTATGCCTAGCCATCCCCCATCACCTCCCAGGAATGCCCACTAATACCCACACTCCCTGCATCCAAATTCATAACCATAGGGATGCATGTGCAGTAAGATTTAAATGCATGTGCCATGTGATTTAAGTTATTATTATTATCTTTTATTTATATGGTGCCACATGGGATCCACAGCCCCCAATTACAGAGTACATAAACAAATGAGCAAAATAAGAAAAAAAGCACTTACAGTTTGAGACAATATAGGACAAGTACAAGTTATATACAGAAAACCAAGGGTTAAGTGCCATCAAAGGGAGTACTGAGTATAAGATAGTGTAAGTAAGAGGTCCTGCTCTTGTGAGCTTACAATCTAAATACATGCACAGCGCAACTTAGATGTATGCACATCATAGTACGTAAAACACCGTCCAACTGCTCTCTTATCAGCTGATTCAAGTCCATTGTGTGACAACATAATGTTTCATGTGTTATGTTAGCACTCTAAAAGCTTTTTTTTAGTTAAGATAAACTGAAACTATTAAAAATGTATTTTAATAGTTACTCATCCCACAGGGATCTTTAGTACAAAGACACTGCATATTTTATAGAAATTGCTACTTAAATGCGTTAGATGAATCAGAACATAACACAAAGGCATTCCAAGAGGTACAAATAGCATACCAAGCCGTAATCACTTTGGGCAATGACTGGGGCCAGAAAATTACATTTCAGTAATAACATGTTGCTATCCAGATTGAACGGTAGTGCTGATTAGCCGCCAATTAAAGAAAGTGACTGATAGGAGCTTTCCATGGTCCTGACTTCCCATGCCAGAACTTGGTATTACCTTGGTACAATATAAATGCTCTTCTACAGTAGGTCTTGTACACTCAAAGACAATAATTATTTGGAAACAGGGAACACAAGAGAAAAACAACATAGTGCTCATAGAGTTTATAGAGGAAACTTGCATGATACTGATCTTGGAATGAGCTGAACCAAATAAATTCTGTATACTGTGTGTAAACTTCTCGTGAATCAGTGATAATCCAACCAGTCAGGAATCATTAAATAAAGCAGCTTTGTAGAGACAGATTTTTCATATATATCTGACTGTAACTGGTGCATAGGTGCTGGAGACTACTCTGAACTGGTGGGCCATTCACTGAGTTTAAGATAAATTGTATATATTAGTAAATATAAAAATGTGTAAAAAATATTTTTTTATTATTTGGTATAAATTTCCAATTTTTTTTATCATGAAACAAGTAGGAATGAGCGGGTTCGGTTCCTCGGAAACCGAACCCGCCCGAACTTCAGTTTTTTTTACACGGGTCCGAGCGACTCGGATCTTCCCGCCTTGCTCGGTTAACCCGAGCGCGCCCGAACGTCATCATCCTGCTGTCGGATTCTCGCGAGGCTCGGATTCTATCGCGAGACTCGGATTCTATATAAGGAGCCGCGCGTCGCCGCCATTTTCACACGTGCATTGAGATTCATAGGGAGAGGACGTGGCTGGCGTCCTCTCTGTTTAGAATAGATAGAGAGTGAGACAGTAGAGAGAGAGACACAGTAGTAATTTTGGGGAGCATTAGGAGGAGTACTAGTTACTTGCTGAAGTGATAGATAGTGTGACTGTATATTATCTGACTTGTGGGGGAGACACTGACAGTGGGGAGCAGTTAGAGTCTGAGAGCAGGACTCAGGAGTACATATAACGTACAGTGCACACTTTTGCTGCCAGAGTGCCACACTGCCATTGTGACCACACTGACCACCAGTGTAATATATATTGTGATTGTCTGCTTAGGAGTACTACTTGCAAGTTGCTGATAGTGTGACCAGTGACCTGACCACCAGTCACCACCAGTTTAATATATATATATATATATATATATATATATATATATAATTGTATATAATATATATATAATATTGTATACCACCTACCCGTGGTTTTTTTTTTTTTCTTCTTCTTTATACATACTACTATAGTAGCTTACTGTAGCAGTCTGCGGTGCTGCTGAGCTGACTGTGTCCAGCAGGTCCGTCATCAGTCATTACATAATAAATATATATACCTGTCAGGCTGCAGTACTAGTGATATTATATATATATATATTGATTTCATCTCATTATCATCCAGTCTATATTAGCAGCAGACACAGTACGGTAGTCCACGGCTGTAGCTACCTCTGTGTCGGCAGTCGCTCGTCCATCCATAATTGTATACCACCTACCCGTGGTTTTTTTTTTCTTTCTTCTTTATACATACTACTATAGTAGCTTACTGTAGCAGTCTGCGGTGCTGCTGAGCTGACAGTGTCCAGCAGGTCCGTCATCAGTCATTACATAATAAATATATATACCTGTCCGGCTGCAGTACTAGTGATATTATATATATATATATATTGATTTCATCTCATTATCATCCAGTCTATATTAGCAGCAGACACAGTACGGTAGTCCACGGCTGTAGCTACCTCTGTGTCGGCAGTCGCTCGTCCATCCATAATTGTATACCACCTACCCGTGGTTTTTTTTTCTTTCTTCTTTATACATACTACTATAGTAGCTTACTGTAGCAGTCTGCGGTGCTGCTGAGCTGACAGTGTCCAGCAGGTCCGTCATCAGTCATTACATAATAAATATATATACCTGTCCGGCTGCAGTACTAGTGATATTATATATATATATATTGATTTCATCTCATTATCATCCAGTCTATATTAGCAGCAGACACAGTACGGTAGTCCACGGCTGTAGCTACCTCTGTGTCGGCAGTCGCTCGTCCATCCATAATTGTATACCACCTACCCGTGTTTTTTTTTCTTTTCTTTCTTCTTTATACATACTACTATAGTAGCTTACTGTAGCAGTCTGCGGTGCTGCTGAGCTGACAGTGTCCAGCAGGTCCGTCATCAGTCATTACATAATAAATATATATACCTGTCCGGCTGCAGTACTAGTGATATTATATATATATATATTGATTTCATCTCATTATCATCCAGTCTATATTAGCAGCAGACACAGTACGGTAGTCCACGGCTGTAGCTACCTCTGTGTCGGCAGTCGCTCGTCCATCCATAATTGTATACCACCTACCCGTGGTTTTTTTTTTCTTTCTTCTTTATACATACTACTATAGTAGCTTACTGTAGCAGTCTGCGGTGCTGCTGAGCTGACAGTGTCCTGCAGGTCCGTCATCAGTCATTACATAATAAATATATATACCTGTCCGGCTGCAGTACTAGTGATATTATATATATATATATATATTGATTTCATCTCATTATCATCCAGTCTATATTAGCAGCAGACACAGTACGGTAGTCCACGGCTGTAGCTACCTCTGTGTCGGCAGTCGCTCGTCCATCCATAATTGTAAACCACCTACCCGTGGTTTTTTTTCTTTCTTCTTTATACATACTACTATAGTAGCTTACTGTAGCAGTCTGCGGTGCTGCTGAGCTGACAGTGTCCAGCAGGTCCGTCATCAGTCATTACATAATAAATATATCTACCTGTCCAGCTGCAGTACTAGTGTGATATAATATATATTGATTTCATCTCATTATCATCCAGTCTATATTAGCAGCAGACACAGTACGGTAGTATACGGCTGTAGCTACCTCTGTGTCGGCAGTCGCTCGTCCATCCATAATTGTATACCACCTACCCGTGGTTTTTTTTTTCTTTCTTCTTTATACATACTACTATAGTAGCTTACTGTAGCAGTCTGCGGTGCTGCTGAGCTGACAGTTTCCAGCAGGTCCGTCATCAGTCATTACATAATAAATATATCTACCTGTCCGGCTGCAGTACTAGTGTGATATAATATATATTGATTTCATCTCATTATCATCCAGTCTATATTAGCAGCAGACACAGTACGGTAGTCCACGGCTGTAGCTACCTCTGTGTCGGCAGTCGCTCGTCCATCCATAATTGTATACCACCTACCCGTGGTTTTTTTTTCTTTCTTCTTTATACATACTACTATAGTAGCTTACTGTAGCAGTCTGCGGTGCTGCTGAGCTGACAGTGTCCAGCAGGTCCGTCATCAGTCATTACATAATAAATATATCTACCTGTCCAGCTGCAGTACTAGTGTGATATAATATATATTGATTTCATCTCATTATCATCCAGTCTATATTAGCAGCAGACACAGTACGGTAGTCCACGGCTGTAGCTACCTCTGTGTCGGCAGTCGCTCGTCCATCCATAATTGTATACCACCTACCCGTGGTTTTTTTTTTCTTTCTTCTTTATACATACTACTATAGTAGCTTACTGTAGCAGTCTGCGGTGCTGCTGAGCTGACAGTTTCCAGCAGGTCCGTCATCAGTCATTACATAATAAATATATCTACCTGTCCGGCTGCAGTACTAGTGTGATATAATATATATTGATTTCATCTCATTATCATCCAGTCTATATTAGCAGCAGACACAGTACGGTAGTCCACGGCTGTAGCTACCTCTGTGTCGGCAGTCGCTCGTCCATCCATAATTGTATACCACCTACCCGTGGTTTTTTTTTTCTTTCTTCTTTATACATACTACTATAGTAGCTTACTGTAGCAGTCTGCGGTGCTGCTGAGCTGACAGTGTCCAGCAGGTCTGTCATCAGTCATTACATAATAAATATATATACCTGTCCGGCTGCAGTACTAGTGATATTATATATATATATATATATATATTAATTTCATCTCCTTATCATCCAGTCTATATTAGCAGCAGACACAGTACGGTAGTCCACGGCTGTAGCTACCTCTGTGTCGGCAGTCGCTCGTCCATCCATAAGTATACTAGTATCCATCCATCTCCATTGTTTACCTGAGGTGCCTTTTAGTTGTGCCTATTAAAATATGGAGAACAAAAATGTTGAGGTTCCAAAATTAGGGAAAGATCAAGATCCACTTCCACCTCGTGCTGAAGCTGCTGCCACTAGTCATGGCCGAGACGATGAAATGCCAGCAACGTCGTCTGCCAAGGCCGATGCCCAATGTCATAGTACAGAGCATGTAAAATCCAAAACACCAAATATCAGTAAAAAAAGGACTCCAAAATCTAAAATAAAATTGTCGGAGGAGAAGCGTAAACTTGCCAATATGCCATTTACCACACGGAGTGGCAAGGAACGGCTGAGGCCCTGGCCTATGTTCATGGCTAGTGGTTCAGCTTCACATGAGGATGGAAGCACTCAGCCTCTCGCTAGAAAACTGAAAAGACTCAAGCTGGCAAAAGCACCGCAAAGAACTGTGCGTTCTTCGAAATCCCAAATCCACAAGGAGAGTCCAATTGTGTCGGTTGCGATGCCTGACCTTCCCAACACTGGACGTGAAGAGCATGCGCCTTCCACCATTTGCACGCCCCCTGCAAGTGCTGGAAGGAGCACCCGCAGTCCAGTTCCTGATAGTCAGATTGAAGATGTCAGTGTTGAAGTACACCAGGATGAGGAGGATATGGGTGTTGCTGGCGCTGGGGAGGAAATTGACAAGGAGGATTCTGATGGTGAGGTGGTTTGTTTAAGTCAGGCACCCGGGGAGACACCTGTTGTCCATGGGAGGAATAGGGCCGTTGACATGCCTGGTGAAAATACCAAAAAACCAGCTCTTCGGTGTGGAAGTATTTCACCAGAAATGCGGACAACATTTGTCAAGCCGTGTGTTGCCTTTGTCAAGCTGTAATAAGTAGGGGTAAGGACGTTAACCACCTCGGAACATCCTCCCTTATACGTCACCTGCAGCGCATTCATAATAAGTCAGTGACAAGTTCAAAAACTTTGGGCGACAGCGGAAGCAGTCCACTGACCAGTAAATCCCTTCCTCTTGTAACCAAGCTCACGCAAACCACCCCACCAACTCCCTCAGTGTCAATTTCCTCCTTCCCCAGGAATGCCAATAGTCCTGCATGCCATGTCACTGGCAATTCTGACGAGTCCTCTCCTGCCTGGGATTCCTCCGATGCATCCTTGCGTGTAACGCCTACTGCTGCTGGCGCTGCTGTTGTTGCTGCTGGGAGTCGATGGTCATCCCAGAGGGGAAGTCGTAAGCCCACTTTTACTACTTCCACCAAGCAATTGACTGTCCAACAGTCCTTTGCGAGGAAGATGAAATATCACAGCAGTCATCCTGTTGCAAAGCGGATAACTGAGGCCTTGACAACTATGTTGGTGTTAGACGTGCGTCCGGTATCCGCCGTTAGTTCACAGGGAACTAGACAATTTCTTGAGGCAGTGTGCCCCCGTTACCAAATACCATCTAGGTTCCACTTCTCTAGGCAGGCGATTCCGAGAATGTACACGGACGTCAGAAAAAGACTCACCAGTGTCCTAAAAAATGCAGTTGTACCCAATGTCCACTTAACCACGGACATGTGGACAAGTGGAGCAGGGCAGGGTCAGGACTATATGACTGTGACAGCCCACTGGGTAGATGTATGGACTCCCGCCGCAAGAACAGCAGCGGCGGCACCAATAGCAGCATCTCGCAAACGCCAACTCTTTCCTAGGCAGGCTACGCTTTGTATCACCGGTTTCCAGAATACGCACACAGCTGAAAACCTCTTACGGCAACTGAGGAAGATCATCGCGGAATGGCTTACCCCAATTGGACTCTCCTGTGGATTTGTGGCATCGGACAATGCCAGCAATATTGTGTGTGCATTAAATATGAGCAAATTCCAGCACGTCCCATGTTTTGCACATACCTTAAATTTGGTGGTGCAGAATTTTTTTAAAAACGACAGGGGCGTGCAAGAGATGCTGTCGGTGGCCAGAAGAATTGCGGGACACTTTCGGCGTACAGGCACCACGTACAGAAGACTGGAGCACCACCAAAAACGCCTGAACCTGCCCTGCCATCATCTGAAGCAAGAAGTGGTAACGAGGTGGAATTCAACCCTCTATATGCTTCAGAGGTTGGAGGAGCAGCAAAAGGCCATTCAAGCCTATACAATTGAGCACGATATAGGAGGTGGAATGTACCTGTCTCAAGCGCAGTGGAGAATGATTTCAACGTTGTGCAAGGTTCTGCAACCTTTTGAACTTGCCACACGTGAAGTCAGTTCAGACACTGCCAGCCTGAGTCAGGTCATTCCCCTCATCAGGCTTTTGCAGAAGAAGCTGGAGGCATTGAAGGAGGAGCTAAAAGGGAGCGATTCCGCTAGGCATGTGGGACTTGTGGATGGAGCCCTTAATTCGCTTAACAAGGATTCACGGGTGGTCAATCTGTTGAAATCAGAGCACTACATTTTGGCCACCGTGCTCGATCCTAGATTTAAAACCTACCTTGGATCTCTCTTTCCGGCAGACACAAGTCTGCTGGGGTTCAAAGACCTGCTGGTGACAAAATTGTCAAGTCAAGCGGAACGCGACCTGTCAACATCTCCTCCTTCACATTCTCCCGCAACTGGGGGTGCGAGGAAAAGGCTCAGAATTCCGAGCCCACCCGCTGGCGGTGATGCAGGGCAGTCTGGAGCGACTGCTGATGCTGACATCTGGTCCGGACTGAAGGACCTGCCATTGTAACCAATGATGGGAACTTTCTGCTCAGCGGTGACGTCACTTTAGGTCAACCGCAGGGCAGAAAGTTCCCATCATTGGTTACAATGTAGCGCATAGGCGCTACATTGTAACACTGCCGCGTGCTGCCTGTCAGTGAGGACAGCAGAACACAGCTGATCAGGAGAGTGCTACAACGTGGCACTCCCTGATTGGCTGAAGAAACCCACTTAGCCAGAAGGCAAAGTGGGTTTCTGGCATTCGTGGAAAGGTGACCCATGTGCAAACATGGGTCACCTTTCAGTTCGTGGTCGGGCAACCGTTTTTTTGTTTTATTCAAGTACGTGGATTATCCCTGGATTTGCCGAGGAGCCTGGACCACTGGATCTGGTGAGTAGAATTTCTTCAACAGGTACCCCTTGGATTCTACTGGAGAAGAGGACCGACCTGCGTGGGAACATAAGGTAAGTATGTATGTATGTGTGTATGTATGTAATAAAATTATACTTTCACGGTGTGTGTGTCTTGTGTTTTTTTGGGTATTTTTTTAGTGGTAGTACTACAGGTACCAGCGGGCCCGTTTTTCCGCCGCATGCTGGTACTTGTGGTTCTCCAAGTACAAGCATGCGGGGGAGGCTTGCTGGGACTTGTAGTACTGCTACTAAAAACAATATCTTTTATTTTACAACAAAGGCTATCAGCCCTCCCATCCGCAGCCCATTGGATGGGGGGGGACAGCCTCGGGCTTCACCCCTGGCCCTTGGGTGGCTGGGGGGGGGGACCCCTTGATTGAAGGGGTCCCCACTCCCCCAGGGTACCCCGGCCAGGGGTGACTAGTTGGATTTTTGATGCCACGGCCGCAGGGCGCTGTATAAAAGTGACCCCCGGCTGTGGCATTATCTGTCCAGCTAGTGGAGCCCGGTGCTGGTTTTAAAAATACGGGGGACCCCTACTCTTTTTGTCCCCCGTATTTTTGGGACCAGGACCAGGCGCAGAGCCCGATGCTGGTTGCTTAAATATGGGGGAACCCCTGTCATTTTTTTTCCCATATTTCTGCAACCAGGATCGGCTCAAAGAGCCCGAGGCTGGTTATGCTTAGGAGGGGGGACCCCACGCAATTTTTTTTAGGATTTTACTTTGTTTAATTTAAAAAAAAAAAAAAATACGAACCCCAGCACGGATCACACAGATCCGGCCGAGATTGATTGTAAAAAAAAACGGCAGTGTTTTGCTAATCACTGCCGTCAAATTAGGTAAAAAAACACGAATGACATCGACATCGGAAGCAAAGAAAAATACTAATACGACAGCTTAGTAAATTAGTCGTAATCAATTCAAAAAGTTGCAGTTTTACACTGCCGATGTCATTCGTGATTGAACTTTGACCTATTTTCGGAAATTACGAATCTTAGTAAATATACCCCATGGTCTTTAAAATGGAGTGCTATACTAGATAGGCTGGTGTACACTCAAAAGTCTTTTTGCTGACTTATTCAATATACAGTATAAAAAAAGGAATAGAAAAATGATCACCATTATTTAAATTATTTATTTATTTATTAACAGTTATTTATATAGTGCACACATATTCTGCAGCAATTTACTGAGAATAATTAGTCACGCGCATATGTCCCTGCCCCAGTGGAGCTTACGAGCTATAAAAGATTACAACATGTGCACATACATATACACTAGGGTTAATTTTTTTCAGAATCCAATTTACCTATAAGTATGCTCTTGAATTGAAATAAATCATACTCAATTAGTGAAACTTAGAAACTGGAGGTCTGCATAATGGCCAAGGAACTTCCCACAGTCAGCTTCAATCTGTCATGTACTTTGATGTCTTCAACGTGCATGGGTTTATAGAGTCAGTAGTGCTTGTGTAGATGCAGAGGCTTGGACAGACCATAGACAGGGGTTGGCAGAGTGTTGAGTTCTTACTAAATATGAGCAACATGCCTGCGTCCGCCTAGCCATCCCCCTGTTAACTCTCAGAAATGGCCACTAAAACCCAGTCTTCTTGTGTCCAAATTCATTCTTTATCTCTAAACAGTAACTATAAGGATGCATGCGCAGTGCGATTTAAATGCATGTGCAATGTGACTTAGATGTATGCACAGTACTTAAAACACCATCCAACTGCTGAATCAACTCCATATGTGACAGCATAATGTTTCATGTGTTATACTAGCACTCTAAAAGCTTTTTTAAGTTAAGATGAACTGAAACGTTAAAGTATTTTAATAGTTACTCATCCCACAGGCAGCTTTAGTACATAGACACTGCATGTTTTGTAGAAATTGCTGCCTAAATGTGCATTAGATGAACCAAAACATAACATGAAGGCGCTGCATTCCAAGAGGTACAAATAGCATACCAAGCCGTAATCACTTTGAGCAATGACTGGGGCCAGAAAATGACATTTCAGTAATAACATGTTGCTATACAGATTGAGCGGCAGTACTGATTAGATTGTCAATTAAAGAAAGTGACCGATAGGAGCTATCCATGGTCCTGACTTCCCATTCCTGAGCTTGTATTGCCTTGGTACAATATAAATGCTCTTTTACAGTAAGTCTTGTACACGTAAAGATAATAATGAATTGAAAACAGGGAACACAAAAGAAAAATGACATAGTGCTCACAGAGCTTACAGTGAAAATGGAATAATACTGATATTGGGATGAGCTGCACTCACTGATAGAACTCAAAAATGCAGGTGAATATATTTAATAATCATTTTTTTCCTTCAAGAATATCCCCACCTTACAAATGAATATGAACCAAATGAATTCTGTATAGGTGCTGGAGACTGCTCTGAACTGGTGGGTCATTCATTTCCATTAAACTGTTGAAAACTGAGCTTAAGGTAAACTGCATATATTAATAAATATAAAAATGTGTAAAAAAATAATTTTATTATTTCGTATAAAGTTCCATGAACTTTTATCTTGAAACAAGAAAACACAATCTTAATAATTTGTCTTCTCCATCCCATAATGGGCAAGGAAAAGCTCAAAGTCAGCTTCAGTCTGCCATTTACTTTGATGTCTCCAACACGAATGGGTTTATAGAGCAAGATAGCAGTGCTTGTGTAGATGCAGAGACTTGGACAGACCATGGGCAGGGGTGGGCAGAGTGTTGAGTACTTTCTAAGTATGAGGTTGTTGCACCTTTATGCTTAGCTCTAAGAGTAGTGCAAAATAATATGGGTTGGAGAAGATTAATTTTTAGTCATAGTCATTGCACTATGGAGGGTCACACAGCCATGGTCACTCCCCAAAAGGATCTTGCACCAGCTCACAGCTGGCAGTCTTCAAGTCGTGTTCTTTAATTTTAATTGTGAATTCTTTCATTCCTTTACATTGAATTTCAGTGGAGAAGCACATTTCACGCAATGTAATAAAAAGGTTTGCATACAAAAAAGTGTTCCCTCATGATGATGAATAATTTAACCATCAAGTACACTTTGTAAATGTTGTGGGTGAAGCCATGGTAGGTTAGGTCAACAAAATAATTATGTGTTTATGGATTAAGATGGAAATGGGCAGAGAGAGTTATACTTACAGCATATTATATTCTGTGTTTCTGGTAGGTACTCACAAAGCTGTGGGAGAGAAAGTGAAAGATCAGGGCCAAATCAAAGGTACTGTATGAAGTAGATTGTTACACTTCTTGGCTGAGTGCCAGTTTTCAGTACTACTAGTCCTAGATGTGATAACCTTTAATGGACCATTATAGAAGTCAAACAATATAAAGCCTGTGATGCTGTAACACAGTGTTTATTAGATTAGACATTACAGAGAACTGTAGTACTGGACTAACTGCAAAACAGCCTTGAACAAAACAACGTTCTTCAAATTAACCTTTTGGAGAAATTAACTTGGTGGGTTTAGACTGGCATATATTTGAGCAAATGTTCTCTTTTGTAGTATATAATTAAATGTTAATTAAATAGATGCTTTTAAAAACAAATTACAATGTTAACAGCTAAGAATCAAATGCTGACTGGCCTTGTGTTTTAGCAAATGGCATTGGAAGAATTATGCCCAATAGGGTTATAATGTGGTAAAACATAAAACATGTGAAACAAATGTTTACCTGCCCTAAGTACAAATTCATGGTCATTCCAGACATCAAGATTCAAATACATCTAAAAATCTTATCTATTGGTCTGTAAATATGATCATCATACTAATAAAGCTGGCTACACATCTAAATATTATCATAGTTGGCTGGATGGAACAAAAAATCTGGTAATGTATGGGAGCAAATGACAGATCATCATTATTAATGTTGGATGCATGAGGGGTGTGGTATGTTAGATAGAATAGACTCATGTCGACAGTGACCTTTTGTCATGTCAACCTAGTACATGTCAACTTAGAGTCTCTGTCGACCTAGAAACCATGTCTACCTACTTACTGTCGACCAATAGTGGTCGACCTAGACACTGTCGACCTAAGTCTTGATGACCTAAAGACTGTATCCCCAATACACATAGGAAATTTCTAATAAACAAAACTGTGTGTATGGCTCTTGCTACATTTATTGATAACTTATTATTTTAGCACTCAGATTTCTGCAATGAACTATATTTATCCTATCAAAGTCAATAGGCTTGACAAATGTATTGAAAAATGTGGTTTCAAAATCTTCTCTACTGTCCAGTATATGTGGTCATCTTACTTTTAAAGTTGGTTATACAATTCTAAATATTATTATATTATCATAAATGGCTGGGAAGCAAATGACCATCAGCCATTTGCTCACAAATGCTGGAAAATAAAATTATTTCTTCAGATAAGTTGATTAAACGGATCTAATCAACTTGTTTTAACCGACTTGTCTGAATGACCATTTTTGTCCATTTTCTGAAATTTTGCTGCAAATGGATGACTGATGGTTGGTCTCATACTGTACATTACCAGGTTTTCATTCAACCAGCTAACTTGTCAACAGATTGGAACTGGAATCTTTAGATGTGTAGCCAGCATTAGACTAATATGGTGTGTAATAGAGTGTGCAGTCGAGGCTCCTCCCTTCTTCCTCTATATTTATGTATATATTGTACACTGGAAGGCAAGGCTTCCTTCCTCTGGTATTGACACCCCTCCCATTCACCCTCAGGTGTTTTAATTAGCAAGGTTGCTGCATTTCAGATCACAAATTGATAAGGTCCTATTTAAAGGTAAGACCTGGATAAATTTATATAATCTGATAGTATTAGGAATGTTAGGGACCCATGTGATGAATTCACCTGGTCATGGTACATGGGCACACATATTTGCACAAATGTGTGCTAAGAACTTCAATTATACTCCATGTTAATTGGGAGGGTTTATTGAAATTATTTTTACTATCCGTGTTCTTAGTGCTAGGAGTGTGCATCTGGATTTCTCTTCCTCCAGCATAGTATTAGAAGCATCAGCATGATAGCACCTCTTGATATCTTTAGTGATAGGGTGTGCAGTCCAGGCTCTCCCTTTTATTAGACTTATATGTTCCAGAAATGTTGATCATGTTGATCAAAGCCACGGTTGCAGCAGGTACATCTAGGCCTAATTAATGTTTGTGCACAATGACTGATGTTTACGTAATGGAGCTATTATTAGCAGACTGTGCATTTGCAGCGATCGCACTGCAAAAGCGCTAAGGTGCTGCAGCTAACCCGCTCGCAATGAGGATTTCATGGAAAAGTGACTGTTTGGAACTGCTAACTCGGAGTGGCGGCAGAAATGGAGGTCTCTCATTGCTATTTTTGTGGTATACATATGCAGTCAGCTGCAGGCATGAGAAACATGGTGCTGTGACACTACTGCCAAGTCCAGTCAGCATGCCTATATGGCTACCCTAACAGTTTATGTTTTCCTTTATTGCATATACAGTGTGAACATGTACAAAATTGCAAATTAGTTTGCAATGGCTCCGTTGGGTGTCTCTTTTAATTTCATGGTGCCAACTTCACTTACTAGCATTAGCATTTCCGTAGTCTAGAAAAGTGCATCCGCATACATGAATTAGTCTCATTGCCACATTTAGAGACTGACCTAATATTCATTTTTAAATGGAAAACTATTGACTTCTTTCCAATATTTCAGCACTATCTCTTCCATAGTGTTTAACTCATTAGACCTGCAGTACAATGGGACAATTGAAAAATGATTTCAATAGAACTGCAGTGTCAGACACTAAGGGCCTAATTCAGCATGGAATGCAGGTATGATTATATTCACATGCTGAATCAGATGCAGAGGCTTGGACAGACCATGGGCAGGGGTGGGCAGAGTGTTGAGTTCTTACTAAATATGAGGTTGTTGCACCTTTATGCTTAGCTCTAAGAGTAGTGCAAAAATAATATGGGATGGAGAAGATGAATTTTTAGTCATAGTCATTGCACTATGGAGGGTCACACAGCCATGGTCACTCCCCAAAAGGATCTTGCACCAGCTCACAGCTGGCAGTCTTCAAGACTTGTTCTTTAGTTTTAATTGTGAAGTCTTTCATTCCTTTACATTGAATTTCAGTGGAGAAGCACATTTCATGCAATGTAATAAAAAGGTTTGCATACAAAAAAGTGTTCCCTCATGATGATGATTAATTTAACCATCAAGTACACTTTGTAAATGTTGTGGGTGAAGCCATGGTAGGTTAGGTCAACAAAATAATTATGTTTTTATGGATTAAGATGGAAATGGGCAGAGAGAGTTATACTTACAGCATATTATATTCTGTGTTTCTGGTAGGTACTCACAAAGCTGTGGGAGAGAAAGTGAAAGATCAGGGCCAAATCAAAGGTACTGTATGAAGTAGATTGTTACACTTCTTGGCTGAGTGCCAGTTTTCAGTACTACTAGTCCTAGATGTGATAACCTTTAATGGACCATTATAGAAGTCAAACAATATAAAGCCTGTGATGCTGTAACACAGTGTTTATTAGTTTAGACATTA
This sequence comes from Pseudophryne corroboree, assembly GCF_028390025.1. NCBI lineage: Eukaryota > Metazoa > Chordata > Amphibia > Anura > Myobatrachidae > Pseudophryne > Pseudophryne corroboree. The sequence continues at coordinate 185,022,795 of NC_086449.1, forward strand.
CAGAGAACTGTAGTACTGGACTAACTGCAAAACAGCCTTGAACAAAACAACGTTCTTCAAATTAACCTTTGGGAGAAATGAACTTGGTGGGTTTAGACTGGCATATATTTGAGCAAATGTTCTCTTTTGTAGTATATAAGGAAATGTTAATTAAATAGATGCTGCTTAAAAACAAATTACAATGTTAACTGCTAAGAATCAAATGCTGACTGACCTTGGCATTGGAGTAATTGTGCCAATTATAAGGTTAGAATGTGTTAAAATATAAAACATGTGAAACAAATGTTTGAGTATTGTAACGGGAATCGCTGTATTGATTTCTATATATGTAAATGAGAATGCTGCCAATGAGGTTTGGGGGATCCCCCTCCCCTCAGAAAGATAGTATGCAAGCAAATGATACCTCTGGCACTTGCCCTTACATATAAGTTTTCTTTTGCAGTGTTCAAAATCAGTATATTCAAAATACCAACAAAGTATATTTCTGTGAATATAGCAAGAATTTATTTAATGATAAGGTCACACAATGATGAGTCAGTTAAAATATATGATGGTAGTTTCGCAGTAAACCGGTACACAAATAAAACGAAAAGACAAAACATACAATCACAAAAAAGACAAACAACAAATGTGCATCCCCTGTTTGTTCTGGTTGTGTGGGAGTGATGTGCCTCTAGAGCAATCTTACTCAAACCCACTGAATAAAATCAATAATGTTCTGTTTAAAAAAAATGATAAAACTTGTCCAAAAGAGATAAATAAAACAGTTGTGGGTTTAAAGGTTTTATTCCAAACCTTTGGCTGGTAAATAATTGTCCAGTGATTTCAGTCTTTGTATAGCAGAAATAGTTTGCTGGCAAAATCAGTAGGGTGCTGTCCGTAATGTAGCCAATACCTCTTCCCTCTCCTCTCATTCATCGACGCGTTTCCCTTGTCAATCAGGGTTTCATAAGGATGGAGAGTACCTCTGCACATACTTGCCTTTATACCCTGGATCAATCATTAAGCTGTGCAGGGCTGCGGCATTTCCAGTACTGGTGGCTCCGCCCGGTGATGATGTCAGGTCTCAACGTCACTTCCACCCTTATTGACGGAGTGTGTGGGCTGTATGTAGCCTCGTTATTTGCTGGTTGGTGGGGAGTCTATTGAAAGCTGCTCTCGTGCGTCACTTCCGCCCTTCCATTCATGAAGTCTGTTACGTCACTTCTGCCCTCACATCATCACGATTCCTATAACAGCTGTCCTTGGTTCTGTGTCAATACATGCCATACATGTGTATTTATTCATGCAACATAAATGGAGTCTGAGTATGTTAATTTATATAGGGGGCAGGGATATGCACAGTGCTAATAAGTCTACAGAAATGGACTAAAGAAAATACAGTGAAAAAAATATATATTAGTAAGAATAAAAAATAATAATTATAGTGATAATAAAATAAAAATAAATATAAAAATAAAATGGAAAAAAATAACATGAAAATAAAAATAAAGATGATAATAATAATAATAATAATAATAATACAAAAAATATATAATTATAGAAATGATGAATTTCTATATTTAGAAAGTAATGATCATTGGATGGGAAATATTGGACATTAGTTCTTCTGTGTTGTCCATGGGGCTCCCGGCGGCCAGCATACTGGCGCCATAATCCCAACCACCGGCATACCAACAGCTGGGCGAGCGCAAATTAGCCCCTTGTGGGCTCGCTGCGCTCACCATGCTGCGAGCACAGTGGCACGCTAGGCACGCCACGCTATCTTTTCTCCCTCCAGGGGGGTTGTGGACCCCAAGAGGGAGAAAAGGTGTCAGTATGCCGGCTGTCGGGATTCTGGCGCCGATATACTGTGCACTGGGATCCCGACAGCCGGCAAACTGAAGACCACCCTATTCCATGAACCAGGAAGAGAGAATGGAGGGTTGGTTCTTTAAAAAAGGTGTAGACTCTTGATATAGATTCCGAGGGGTCTGTTCATCTACTTATCTATACGGTTCAGAATTTGAGGTCCGAAGTCTAAGTTTAATCCTTTTGGGTGGAGGGTTTCCAGTTCAAAGATCAGTCTCTTTTCCTCCTTTAGCAGCTCTTCATCTAAATTTCCACCTCTCCATGACAGCTGTATTGACTTTAGACCTACAAAAGTGAGTTTAGATGGATCACAATTATGTTTACCTTTGAAGTGCTTACATAGACTATGGTCTTCCTTGCCATTTCTTATGTTATTTAAATGTTCATTAATGTGGATATGGAGTTTCTGTATTGTCTTTCCCACATATTGGAAACTACAAGGACACCAAAGAAGATATATGATGCCATTTGCGTGGCACGTGATAGTCTCTCTAATTCTAAAGGATCCTCTTTTGTTGTTTGTTTTGATGTTGGTGATCGGTCTCATTGTGTGACTATTGGTTTTCTTGCAGGCTATGCAGGAGCCACATTTATAGAACCCTGCTTTCTTGGTGTCCAGCCAATGTCTTGTTAGTTTCATTCTTCTGAAGCTGGCTGTGTACTACTTTACTTTTTATAGTTGGGGCTCTTCTATAGATAACTCTCAGTGCTCCAGAGAGGATGGTGCATATTTCTTTGTCTGCCATAAGGACATGCCAGTGTTTCTTTAGTGATTTTTCCAACCATTTGCTCTGTCCCGGGAAGTATGTAAGAAATAGGACATCTTCTTTATCGATATTTTCCTTTGTTTTGTAGGTGAGGAGTGAATTTCTTTCTATCTTGCTTACTGTTTCATGATCTTTTTCCAGGTTTAGTTTGTTACAATATTCTGTTCAAACTGATTTAGCAAATACTTTGATTGTTCTTCCCAATCTTGTCTTCTGGAGCAGTTCCTTCTTATGCAATTAAGTTGACCCTTAGGGATGTTTGATATCCAATGAAGTTGATGATTACTCTTTGCATCCAGATAAATATTGCAGTCAACTTTCTTTATGTATGTCCTTGTTTCGATTGTGTTATTTTCTATAAATATCATAAAGTTGAGGAAATCAATTGAGGTTTTTCTTTTTCACTTGTAAATTATAGATGCTCTTGATTTAAGTTGATGTAGTTGATAAAATTCATAAGATTGCTTTTATCTCCATTCTATATGATAAGGACATCGTCAATGTAGCGGGTCCATAAAATCAGACTTTTTTGATATTGGCTGTTAGTCCAAATTCTTTCCTTTTCCCACTGCAAGAGGAAAAGGTTGGTGTAAGAGGGATCAAAAACTGTTCCCATTGCATTCCCTCTTTTTTGGATATAGAATTTGTTATTGAAGAAGTAATTGTGGGTTAATATGAAACTGATTCCCTCTATGATATAACTGATCTGTTGCTCTTTGATATCTCAGCCTGCTTCCGGGATATGAAACAGATGTTTACCTGCCCTAAGGACAAACTCATGGTCATTCCAGCCATCACAGATTCAAATACACCTAAAAATCTTCTCTATTGGCCTGTATATATGGTCATCCTACTAATAAAGCTGGCTACACATCTAAATATTATCATATGGCTGGTTGGAACAAAGATCTGATAATGTATGGGAGCAAATGACAGATAACCATTATTAATGTTGGATGCATGACAATACAAATAGGAGTTTCCTAATAAACAAAGCTGTGTGTATGGCTCTTGCTACATTTATTGATGACTCCTTCTTATTTTAGCACTCAGATGTCTGCATTGAGCTATAATGATCCTATCAATGTCGGTAGGCTTGACAATCATATTGAAAAATGTGGTTAAAACAGCTTCTTTATTGTCCAGTATATGTGGTCCTCTTACTAGTAATGTTTGTTACTAATCTAATTATTATTATCATAGATGGCTGGTTGGAACAAAAATTTGGTAATATATGGGAGCAAATGACCACCAGCTGTTTGCTCACAAATGCTGGGACCTAAAATTATTTGTTCAGAAAATAACTTGCTTAATGACCATTTCTGTCCATTTTCTGGAATTTGTCTGCAAGTGGATGTTTACTCTCATACTGTACAGTACATTACCAGGGTTTCAGTCAACCAGCCAACTTGTCAGCAAATTCTAACTGGAATTTTTAGATGTGTAGCCAGCATTAGACTAATATGTTCGACAAATGTCAATCTTGTTGATTAAAGCCACAGTTGCAGCAGATACATCTAGGCCTAATTAATGTTTGTATAGAATGGCTGATGTTTACATAATGGAGCGATTATTGGCAGACTGTGTATATGCAGTGATCGCATAAGTGCCTTGGTGCTGCAGCTAACCCGCTCACAATGAGGATTTCATGGAAAAGTGATTGACAGGAAGTGACAGTTTGGAGCTGTTAATGGGGAGTGGCGGCAGAAATGCAGGTCTTTTATTGCCATTTTTGGGGTGTATACATGCAGTCAGCTGTAGTCATGAGACACTACTGCCGAGTCCAGTCGGCATACCCATATGGCTACCCTTACAGTTTCTGTTTTCCTTTATTGCGTATACAGTGTGAATATGTACGAAATTGCAAATTAGTTTGCAAAATCTCCATTGGGCATCTCTTTTAATTTGATGGTGCCAACTTCACTTACTAACATTAGCATTTCCGTAGCCCAGAAAATTGCATTAAAGTACAAACATAAGTTATTCCCATTGCCACATTTAGAGACTGACCTAATATTTATTTTTAAATGAAAAACTATTGACTTCTTTCCAATATTTCAGCACTATCTCTTCTGTAGATTTTAACTTATTGGACCTGCAGTTACAATGAGACAATTGAAAAATGATTTCAATAGAACTGCAGTGTCAGACACTAAGGGTCTAATTCAGCATGGAACACAGGTATGATTATGGGGGTCATTCTGACTCATTTGCATGCAGCAGATCTTCGCTGCAATGTGAATGGGTCTGGAATGAGCATGCGCGGCATGCGCATTGCGCACGCGCGTCGTTGCCCAGCAACAGGTCGCTGGGCAACGACGCTAACAGAGAAACAGAGAAGAAAGCAGTCGCAGCAAGAAGATGGAAAGCAAGAGGGCATTCTGGGGCATCAACTTACCATTTTCTGCCATTTTCAGGCAGTGTTAAGTAAAATACAGGTGTGTCCAGGCGAACAGAGGGTGGATGTCTGACGTCAAAGCTGGCCCCATCATCGCTGGATCTGTTGCACAGGGTAAGTATGTCCAGGGCTTGTCTTGTTTTGAGTGAAACTTTTTTAGCAATCACAGCCCTGCTATACTAAAATACACTCCCCCATAGGCGGAGATTAGTTGATCGCACCAGCAGCAAAAAGTTGCTTGGTGCGATCAACTCGGAATGAGGGCCTATGTTCACATGCTGAAGCCCTGTTAAGTGTGCGCATGTGACAGCATCTCACTTGTGCACACACCTCTGCCTGATTGACAGGCAGAGGCATTTGCAGGGCCGGAGGGGGCATGTATCTGACGTCATCTACGAATGCTGCAATGAAAAACATGGCGCCCAGTACGACTGCATTTTTCATTATTTTGAGTGGACATGGGTCAGCTGCAACTGTAGATTGTGCTCATGTTTTGTGTATTCATTGCGATTCTGCTAATGCATACACAGATTTGCGGATGCATTGGTTGGCATCTATTATCTTTTCTGGGTGACTCGTCACATGCGATTTTTAGCTGTAGAATGTTTGAGAATATTGCCAATTCAGCATCAGTAGTGATCCATAGTTAATTAGGCCCAGAATTCTTTAATTGTACAGAATCTGATAGATCTACTGTATGCCTATCTCACCCTTTTACTTCTAATTCCATCTCCCAACACAGGAAAGGAAGGTGTATATGTCTATGAAATAAATATCTAGCATGAAGTACAGGTTTCTGATGTACTATTGCAGGTAGAAATGATCCTTTTATGTGACAGATGTACCTGACAATGTACAAGATTGAAATAGACAATGGCACAATATATGGTATCAATTTTTCATTATAGGAAATTACAAAAAAAGTTGCTTCTATAAATAGTAAAAAGACCTTGTATTGAGGCTGATTCTGAGTCACACACAGATGCGTCTTTTGCCACAACTGCCTCCGCCTCTTTAAGTGAAAGTCACAGCTGATATTAATTTATAACTAGTGAGACCCCCACCTGCAGTGGCTTGTGGCAGTGCCAGTCTGTCTCAGTGCGTTTGTAGACACACCATGCAGGTTCAGTTTCTCCATCTAAGTATGGTGAACTATGTGAGCAGTTGTGCATCTTTAGATGCAACCGCTGTCAGCGACATGCCTGCATCCGCCTAGCCATCCCCCTGTTACCTCCCAGGAATGCCAACTAAACCCCACACTACCTGTGTCCAAATTCATTCTTTATCTCTGAGCGGTAACCATCAGAATGCATGCGCAGTGCAATGTAAATGTATGCAGAGTACTTAAAACACCGTCCAACTATTCTCTTATCAGCTGAATCAAGTCCATTATGTGACAGCATAATGTTTCATGTGTTATACTAGCAATTTAAAAACTTTTTTAAGTTAAGATGAACTAAAACTATTAAAATATTTTAATAGTTACTCATCCCACAGGCAGCTTTAGTACAGAGACACTGCATATTTTGTAGAAATTGCTACTTAAATGAGCATTAAAATGCATTAGAACATAACATGAAGGCACTGCATTCCAAGAGGTACAAATAGCATACCAAGCCATAATCACTGGGACCAGAAAATGACATTTCAGTAATAACATGTTGCTATCCACAGTGAGCGGTAGTGCTGATTATATTGCCAATTGAAGAAAGTGACCGATAGGAGCTATCCATGGTCCTGACTTCCCATTCCTGAGCTTGTATTGCCTTGGTACAATATAAATGCTCTTCTACAGTAGGTCTTGTACACTCAACTATAATAATGAATTGAAAACAGTGAACCCAAGAGAAAAATGTCCTAGTGCTCAGAGTTTAGAGTGAAGAATTGAATGACACTGATCTTGGAATGAGCTGCAATCACTAATAGGAAGCAAAAATGCAGGTAAATGTGTTTAATAGTGTTTTTTCTTCAAGATTATCCCCACCTTAAAAATGAATATGTACCAAATAAAAACTGTATACTGTGTAAAAACTTCCTGTGAATCAGTGATAATCCAGCCAATACGGAATAATTAAATAAAGCAGCTTTAGAGAGACATCTTGTTCATATATATCTGACTGTAACTGATACACTCTGAACTGGGTCATTTACTTCCATTAAACAGTTTTTAACTGAGTTTAAGGTAAATTGTATATATTAATAAATATAAAAATGTGGAAAAAAAATATTTTATTATTTGGTATAAATTTCTATGAATTTTTATCCTGAAACAAGATACACAATCTTAAAAATACAGTATGTCTTCTCCATCACTAATGTCTGGTGGGATGCATGCATCCATACTGTTTTAAGACCGTTTGTGTCTTTATTGTATATTTTTGTGACTTTATTGCATATTTCTCAAAAATGGCTATACTGTACCCACATTCTTCATGATACCTTATTAAATGTTAAATTGATTTCTAATTATAGTTTTTGCACATTTTTTCCACATACTCAAAACTGTAGAGAATAAACTCTTTAAATAATTTTTTTTATTTACATTTTTCTCTGGAAACGTGGTCTTTAAAATTGAGTGCTATTCTAGATAAGCTGGTGTACACTCAAAAGTCTTTTTGCTGATCGGTTTAATATACAGTATTATAAAATTAATAGAAAAATTATCAGCATTATTTTATTTATTTATTAACAGTTATTTATATAGTGCACACATATTCCGCAATAATAAGTAATTAGCATCAGTCCCTGCCCTAGTGGAGCTCACAATCTATAAAAGCTTACAACATGTACACATACATATACACTAGGATTATATTTTTCAGAATCCAATGAACCTAACAGTATGCTCTTGGCTTGAAATAAATCATACAGTTAGTGAAATTTGGAGACTGGAGGTATGCATAATACGGTGCCAGATTATGGTCCACATGGTCCTGGAGCTGAAATTTACAAAGGGCCTATAATATGCGGCCGCCAAGGGTATGACTAGTGATATAGTGGGGTATGACCAGTAGCATTCACAGGACCACCCATTACTATACTCACACAGCTGCACCCATTACTACACTCACACCGCAGCACCCGTTACTACACTCGCACTGCATCACCAAATTCTACACTGACACCACAGAACTATTACTGCACTCATACAGCAGAACCCGTTATGACACTCACACAGCAGAATATGTTACTACACTCACACAGCACCCCTTACTATACACACACACACACACACACACACACACACACACACACACACACACACACACACACACTAAAGCACCCTTTACTACACACACACAGCGGCACCCCTTACTACCTCCACCTAACACTCATAAACCATTCATTGATCAATTCCAATATCCCAGTGCCCACTAACACATTCACCTCCCCACACCACCACATATACACACACAGTACACACATACCCACATATACACACACACAGTACACACTATACACATAAGAAGTACACACACCCCCACCACCACCACATATACACCCTCAGTACACACATACATAAAGTACACACACACACACACACACACACACACACACACACACACACACACACACACACACACCACCACATATATACACACACACAGTACAAACTACACACACATAAAGTACACACACACACACACACACACACACACACACACACACACACACACACACACACGCACACACAACACATACATAAAGTATACACAAACCGCCCCATCACAACATATACACACAGACACATGTTGCTTTTAAAATCTGGTATAATCCAATCAAATAGGTTAGCAGAAATATTCCTTCTTGCCACTGCATTATTCAAATGGAATTTTAAATGTATAAATGTTTCTTGTTTTTTGGTCATGTATTGTTGTGTCTATGTATACCGGTATTAGGACCATCAGCATTATATAAACCATATAAACTGTAAATAATACTGTTTTTATGCTTTGTATCCTAATATATTGGATTATACCAGAATTTAAAAGTAAACTGCATATGTGATATTATTTGTTTAGGAGTGAGTGCTGGGAGTTATATATGCTAAGCATCCAATTTCTATGGGCTAGTGGAACCCCTTCCCTCCTCAGCTTCTACTCATATAACAAATAGGTGTTAGCCAAGCCCTCCCAAACATACACAGACCCCCATCACCACATATACACACACACAGTACACACTACACACACATAAAGTACACCCCCACCACATATACACACAGTACACACTACACACACATAAAGTACACACACCACCCATCACACACACACACACACACACACACACACACACACACACACACACACACACACACACACACACACACACACACACACTGTACACCCCCCCCACACCACATATACACACACAGTACACACCAAACACAAACTACTCCACCACCACATACACACACACAGTACACACATTACACACACACACACACACACACACACACACACACACACACACACACACACACCACCACATATACACACACATATAAAGTACACACACTCACATTACACAAAGACCTCCACCACCACATATACACACACATAAAGTACAAACACACACACACACACACACACACACACCTCCACCACATATACACCCACATTACACACACAAAAAGTACATACACTCGCACACACCTCCACCATCACATATACACATACATTACACGCATATAAAGTATACACACCTCCACCACCACCACCACCACCACCACATATATACACACACACATACACACACATAAAGTACAAACACACAACTTTACCACCACATATAGACACACTTAAAGTACACACAAACACCCCCATTATCACATATACACATGCACACAGTACACATTATACACACACACACCACCACATATACACACAGTACATACTACATACACACACACACACACACACACACACACGCACACACACACCCCCATCACCACATACATATACACACACACACACACACACACACAGTACACACTATACACACACGCACCACCACATATACACACACAGTACACACTACACACACATCAGTACAAACCAGTGGCATGCGATGAGGTCAGTGGCTGGTAAGGCACTACAGCCATAATGTCTGCTGAATCCTGCCGATGACCCCTACCGCCGCCAAGCCAAACTCGCCCACCATCAACTGACCCAGCCCTCCGCCACTAATTTGCATCTCAGTCCGATGCCGCCAATGCCCGCTGCCTGCCTGCTCATCATACTTGTGATATATTGTACATTTTTATAGAAAAAAAATTAGTGTTTGGGACTGGGAAGGAAGTGGGAGGAGGACATGAATGCAATTTTGTTGTCCAGGGATTCCATTAACTTAATAGCACCATGGATGCGGCACTATTAAGTTAATATAAGTCCTGGACAACAAAATAGCCAGCAGTGGGTGACAGGGAGAGGGTGACGCCAGAGAGAGGGTGACAGCAGTGGGTGACAGGGAGTGGGTGACGCCAGGGAGAGGGTGACTGGAAGAGCGTGATGCCAGGGAGAGGGTGACAGCAGTGGGTGATGCCAGGGAGAAGGTGACGGGGAGGGTGATGCCATGGAGAGGGTGACAGCAGTGGGTGATGCGAGGGAAAGGGTGGCAGCAGTGGGGGATGCCAGGGAGAGGGTGACACCAGGGAGAGGGTGACAGCAGTGGGTGACGCCGGGGAAAGGGTGGCTGTAGTGGGTGACAGGGTGAGGGTGATGCCAGGGAAAGGGTAACAGTAGTAGCAGCGAGTGAGAGTGTATAAGAGAGATGTAAAGGGTGATGAGAACAGACAATTATATTGGTAATTACTTACATGGACCTGGGCTTAGAACTGCGGGGATCGCCGGTGAGAAGAGCATCCTTAACAGGAATCCGGGGTCGGGAGAGAGAGAGTGAGAGAAGCGGGGAGAAGCAGGGGGTCATGGCCCCTCTCCACCTCTGGCCAGACTGGACTCACTGGGGTATATTTACTAAGGTCCCAATTTCATTCGAGTTGGGTTTTTTTTCTAAGTGTGATCTAGGGAATTTACTAAACACAAATCTCTGCAGTGTTGGGGCTATTTGTATTGAGATACACTGCCGACCACACAAATACGAATCAATAGACCATCGGTCAAACAAGACTGTTATTTAATAGAACTCAGAAATTTACTAAGAATTTGTATTCTCAATCACTGCCAACAATAGCCAAACACTGCCGGGAAGGCATATAATTTGTAAAAAAAAATGGAGCTTTCAAATAGACCTGCTTTTTGCTGGCGTGTTGTGATAGTCATGCACGGATCAGTGAGATCCGTGCATGCTTATCTTTGGAAAAGGGTCTGAATGGGTTAAAAAATTTAAAAAAAATGCATGAGGTCCCCCTCCTAAGTATAATCAGCCTTGGGCTCTTTGAGCCGGTCCTGGTTGTGTAAATACTGGGAAACAAAGTGGACAGGGGTTCCCCTTATTTAGACAACCAGCACTGGACTCTTAGTCCGGTCCTGGTTCCAAAAATATGGGGGACAAAAGATGTAGGGGTCCTCCGTATTTTTAAAACCAGCACCGGGCTCCACTAGCCAGGGACATGATGCCACAGCCGGGGGACACATTTATGTAGGTCCCTGCAGCCGTGGCATTACCCCACCAACTAGTCACCTCTTGCCGGGGTTCCCTGGAGGAGTGGGGATCCCTTAGATCAAGGGTCCCCCCTCCAGGCACCCAAGGGCCAGGGGTGAAGCCCGAGGCTGTCCCCAGCACCCCTGGGTGGTGGATGCTGGGCTAGTAGCCAAAATTGTGTTACAAAAAAAAAAAGAATATTGTATTTTGTTGTAGAACTACAAGGCCCAGCAAGCCTCCCCCTCTTGCTGGTACTTGGAGAACCTCAAGTACCAGCATGCGGGGAAATAACAGGCCCGCTGGTACCTGCAGTTCTAAAAAAAAAATCCCCAAAAAAACACAACTCACACAACTTGTAAGTAAAAATTTATTAAAACACACTTACACACTCATACATACTTACCTACATCCAACGCCGAGAATCATGTCTACTTGTCCAGTAGAATCCAATAGGGGTACCAGTAAAAATGAAAATTATACTTACAAACTTCGTTCCTGAAGTAATCCACAGGAAGGGGGGAAAGGAGAGAGAGACATTAACCTGAGTATTATGCTGCTGCCACTGCGGAGGAGGAATGAGAAGGGAGAGTCCTGCCTGCTACCGCATTGACTCCTGCTTCAGGACCACCGCTGCTGTAGCCGGCCTCCTGGCTAGCTCCAATGCCAGTCACCGCCAGGACCCGCCACCACTCTCACCTCCTATGCCATGTGTGGGTGATTGGACAGTGGATCCAGCACTGGATCCGCTGTCCAATCACAGGTGCCTCGCTGACATAGGGGTGGTGTCCCTGTCAGCGAGGCACTTGTTTAAGTGCCGCTTTCCCCATCTTTTTTAATGGTTCTTTACAGCCCAGTGCCTGTCTCCGCCCCACACTCTGTCCCCGTTCCCATTATCTATGGGAGGCACTGCTATCAGTACCTCCAAAAGAACTTTAAGGACCTAAAATTATTAGAATAAAATAAAGAAGATACTTATGACACAGAATATGTGTCATAAGTATCTTCTTTGTATTATTTTAATAATTAATCACAGGAGAGGCACTGCCTCCCCTGACTGCACGTCCCTGACACAAACAGTATACACACATTAATCAAGAAGCCATTACACTTGCCAGGCTACCTACAGCAGCAGCTCCTCGTACAGTCTGGGGGCAGAGCTTAAGGCTGTGAATGGCAGAAAGACCCCCAGTGAAGCAGTGACTGAAGGAGAGGGAGGGGTGGCCACCACACTGCCTGCATGGCACCGTGACAACCCAGGTGAGAGTGCTGGACGGAGCCGGAGGAGGAGGTGGAGCATGGGGGAGAGGAGGCTGCATGCAGTCTATGACAGGAAAAAGATTTTCTTCTCAATGCTGTCAGTTTGCTATGGGCCTATTTTCAATTGGGAGCTGTAGCTGCAGCTCCATCCGCCCCATTGTTAATCCGGCTCTGGCAGAATAGGCAAGGAACTGCCCAAAGTCAGCTTCAGTCTGCCATGCTCTTTGATGTCTACAACATGAATGGGTTTATAGAGTAAGATAGCAGTGCTTGTGTAGATGCAGAGGCTTGGACAGACCATGGGCAGGGGTTGGAAGAGTGCTGAGTTCTTACTAAGTCTGAGGTTTTTGCACCACTATTCTTAGCTCTAAGAGTAGTGCAAAAATAATATGGGATGGAGAAGATTCATTTTTAGTCATAGTCATTGCACTAAGGAGGGTCACACAGCCATGGTCACTCCCCAAAAGGATCTTGCAACAGCTCACAGCTGGCAGTCTTCAAGTCTTGTTCTGTAGTTTTAATTGTGAAGTATTTCATTCCTTTACATTGAATTTCAGTGGAGAAGCAGGCAAGGTAATAAAAAGGTTTGCATACAAAAAAGTGCTCCCTCATGATGACGATTAATTTAACCATCAATTGCACTTTGTAAAATGATGTGGGTGAAGCCATGGTAGGTTAGATCAACAAAATAATTATGTGTTTATGGCTTAAGATGGAAATGGACAGAGGGAATTACACTTACAGCATCTTATTTTTCTGTGTTTCTGGTACGTATTCACAAAGCTGTGGGAGAGAAAGTGAAAGATCAGGGCCAAATCAAAGGTACTGTATAAAGTAGATTGTTCTACTTCTTGGCTAAGTGGCAGTTTTCAGTACTACTAGTCCTAGATGTGATAACCTTTAATGGACCATTATAGATGTCAAACAATATAAAGCCTTTGATACTGTAACACAGTGTTTATTAGTTTAGACATTACAGAGAACTGTAGTACTGGGCTGCAAAACAGCCTTGAACAAAACAACGTTCTTCAAATTAACCTTTGGGAGAAATGAACTTGGCGGGTTTAGACTGCTATGTATTTGAGCAAATGTTCTCTTTTGTAGTATATAAGGAAATGTGAATTAAATAGTTGCTGTTTAAAAACAACTTACAATGTTGACTGCTAAGAATTAAATGCTGACTGACCTTGTGTTTTAGCAAATGGCATTGGAAAATTGAGCCCAATTATAGGGTTATAAAATGTGGTAAAACATATGAAACAAATGTTTGAGTATTGTAAGGGGAAAGCTGCGCTAATCGCTGTATTGATTTCTGTACAGGTTGAGTAACCCTCATCCAAAATGCTTGGGACCAGAAGTATTTTGGATATCGGATTATAGCATATTTTGGAATAATCACATACCAAAATTAGATATCATGGTGATGGGACCCAAGTCTAAGCACAGAAGGCATTTATGTTTCATATACACCTTAGTCACACAGCCTGAATATCATTTTAGCCAATATTTTTAATAACTTTGTACATTAAACAAAGTGTGTGTACATTTACACAATTCATTTATGTTTCATATACACCTTATACACAAAGCCTGAAGGTCATTAAATACAATATTTTTAATAACTTTGTGTATTAAACAAAGTTTGTGTACATTGTGCCATCAGAAAACAAAGGTTTCACTATCTCACTCTCACTCAAAAAATTCCGTATTTCGGAATATTTGGCTATGGGATACTCAACCTGTATATGTAAATGAGAATGCTGCCATTGAGGTTTTGGGGGCTCCACCTCCCCTCAGAAAGATAGTATGCAAGCAAATGATACTTCTAGCACTTGCCCTTACATATAAGACTTCTTTTGCAGTGTTCAAAACCCGTATATTAAAAATACAGAGTATATTTCTGTGAATATAGCAAAAAATGTTTCAATGATAAGGTCACACAATGATGAGTCAGTTAAAATATATGATGGTAGTATGGGACTAAACCGTTACACACATAAAACAAAAAGACAAAACAAACAATCACAAAGATGACAAACAACCAATCTGCATTCCTTATTTGTTCTGGTTGTGTGGGAGTGATGTGCCTCTAGAGCGATCTTACTCAAACCTACTGAATAAAATCAATAATGTTCTTTTTTTTAAAATGATAAAACTTGTCTAAAAGAGATTAAAAAAACAGTAGCAGGTTCTAAGGTTTTTTTCAAACCTTTGGCTGGTAAATAATTGTCCAGTGATTTAATTCTTTGTATAATAGAAGTAGTTTGCCGGCAAAATCAGGATGGTGCTGTCCATAATGTAGCCATCACCGCTTCTCTGATCCTCTCATTCATCGACGTGTTTCCCCTTTCAAGCAGGCTTCATCAGGATGGAGAGTACCTCTGCTCATACTTGCCTTTATACCCTGGATAAATCATTAAGCTGTGCAGGGCTGCGTCATTTCTGGTTCTGGTAGCTCCGCCCAGCGGCGCTGTCAGGTCTCGATGTCACTTTCGCCCTAATTGAAGAAGTGTGTGGGCTGTATGTAGCCTCGTTACTTGCTGGTTGGTGAGGACACTATTGAGAGATGCTCTCATGCATCACTTCCGCCCTTCCATTCATGATGTCTATTACATCACTTCCGCCCTCACATCATCGCATTCCTATAACAGCTGTCCTTGGTTCTGTGTCAATACATGGGATAATTTAATCCTTGGGAGTTGGTGATCTTGTATTTATTCATGCAAAATAAACAGAGTCTTAGTATGTTCATTTATATAGGGGCAGGGATATGCACAGTGCTTATAGAGAAAAGAAGATAATACATGCAAAACAAGACAAACACGACAAAACATGTAAATATATATAATGGCCTAAACGGATGATATAAAAAATAGTCATAGGAATAGATGTGTGCATACAAAAATAAGTGAATGATTCAATATGATGGGTGGACTGATGACATATCGTATATAGTGCTAATAAATCTACAGAAATTGACTAAATAAAATATACTGGGCAAAAATATATATTAGTAAGAATAAATAATAATAATAATAATAATAATAATAAATAAAACATAAAAATAAAAAATAAAAAAATAAAAATAAAGCTAATAATAATAATAATATTAATACAAAAAATATATAATTATAGAAATTATGGATTTCTAGATTTGGAAAGTAATTATCATTGCATGGGAAATATCGGACATTCGTTATTTGTTCTTCTGTATGATCCATGAACCAGGAAGTGAGAATGGAGGGTTGGTTCTTTAAAAAAGGTGAAGACTCTTGGGATAGATTCCGAGGGGTTTGTTCATCTACTTATCTATATGGTTCAGGATCTAAGGAACAAAAGGAGTTCGAAGTCTATGTTTAATCCTTTTGGGTGGAGGGTTTCCAATTCAAAGATCAGTCTTTTTTCCTCCTTTAGCAGCTCTTCATCTAAATTTCCACCTCTCCATGATGGCTGTATTGATTTTAGACCTACAAAGGTGAGTTTAGATGGATCACAATTATGTATACCTTTGAAGTGCTTACATACACTATGGTCTTCCTTGCCATTTCTTATGTTGTTTAAATGTTCAATAATGTGGATATGGAGTTTCTGTATTGTCTTTCCCACATATTGGAAACCACAAGGGCACCAAAGAAGATATATGATGCCATTTGAGTGGCACATGATGGTCTCTCTAATTCTAAAGGATCCTCTTTTGTTGTTTGTTTTGATGTTGGTGATTGGTCTCATTGTGTGACTATTGGTCTTCTTACAGGCTATGCAGGAGCCACATTTATAGAACCCTGCTTTCTTGGTGTCCAGCCATGTCTTGTTAGTTTCATTCTTCTGAAGCTGGCTGTGTACTACTTTACTTTTTACTTTTTATAGTTGGGGCTCTTCTATAGATAACTCTCAGTGTTCCAGGGAGTATGGTGCGCATTTCTTCATCTGCCATAAGGACATGCCAATGTTTCTTTAGTGATTTTTCCAACCATTTGCTCTGTCCCGGGAAGTATGTAAGAAATAGGACATTTTCTTTATCGATAGTTTCCTTTGTTTTGTAGGTGAAGAGTAAATTTCTTTCTATCTTGCTTACTGTTTCATGATCTTTTTCCAGGTCTAGTTTGTTATAGTATTCTGTTCAAACTGAATTAGCAAATACTTTGATTGTTCTTCCCAATCTTGTCTTCTGGAGCAGTTCCTTCTTATGCGCTTAAGTTGACCCTTAGGGATGTTTGATATCCAATGATGTTGATGATTACTCTTTGCATCCAGATAACTATTGCAGTCAACTTTCTTTGTGTATGTCCTTGTTTAGATTGTGTTATTCTCTATAAATATTGTAAGGTCTAGGAAATCAATTGAGGTTTTTCTTTTTTCACTTGTAAATTATAGATGCTCTTGATTAAAGTTGATGTAGTTGATAAAATTCATAAGATTGCTTCCATCTCCTTACCATATGATAAAGACATCGTCAATGTAGCGGGCCCATAAAATCTGACTTTTTTGATATTGGTTGTTTGTCCAATTTCTTTCCTTTTCCCACTGTTGGAGGAGAAGGTTGGCATAAGAGGGAGCAAAAACTGTTCCCACTACAGTCCCTCTTTTTTGGATATAGATTTTGTTACTGAAAAAGAAGTAATTGTGGGTTAATATGAAACAGATTCCCTCTGTGATATAATTGATCTGTTGCTCTTTGATATCTCAGTCTGCTTCCAGGATATGAAACAGATGTTTACCTGCCCTAAGGACAAATTTGTGGTCATTCCAGCCATCACAGATTCAAATACATCTAAAAATCATCTCTATTGGTCTGTACTGTATATGTGGTCATCATACTAATAAAGCTGGCTACACATCTAAATATTATCATAGTTGGCTGATTGGAACAGAAATCTGGTAATGTATGGGAGCAAATGACAGATCATCATTATTAATGTTGGATGCATGACAATACAAATAGGAGTTTCCTAATAAACAAAGCTGTGAGTATGGCTCTTGCTACACTTATTGATGACTCCTTCTTATTTTAGCACTAAGATGTCTGCAATGAGCTATAATGATCCTATCAATGTCGGTAGGCTTGACCAATGTATTGAAAAATGTGGTTAATAAATCTTCTCTATTGTCCAGTATATGTGGTCCTCTTACTAGTAATGTTGGCTACTAATCTAAATATTATTATCATAGATGGCTGGTTGGAACAAAAATTTGGTAATATATGGGAGCAAATGACCACCAGCTGTTTGCTCACAACCACTGGAACCTAAAATTAATTGTTCAGATAATAACTTGCTTAATGACCATTTTCTGGAATTTGTCTGCAAGTGTTTGTTTGCTCTCACACTGTACATTACCAGGTTTTCATTCAACCAGCCAACTTGTCAGCAGATTCTAACTGGAATTTTTAGATGTGTAGCCAGCATTAGACTAATATGTTCCAGAAATGTTGATCCTGTTGATCAAAGCCACGGTCGCAGCAGGTACATCTAGGCCTAATTAATGTTTGTACACAATGGCTGATGTTTACGTAATGAAGCAATTATTGGTAAACTGTGCATATGCAACGATCGCATAAGTGCCTTGGTGCTGCAGCTAACCCGCTCACAATGAGGATTTCATGGAAAAGTGATTGACAGGAAGTGACCATTTGGATGTGTTAATGGAGAGTGGTAGCAGAAATGCAGGTCTTTTATTGCCATATTTGGGGTGTATACATGCAGTCAGCTGCAGTCATAAGAAACATGGTGCTGTGACACTACTGCTGAGTCCAGTCGGCATACCCACATGGCTACCCTAACAGTTTATGTTTTCACTTCCATGCGTATACAGTGTGAATATGTACAAAATTGCAAATTAGTTTGTGATGGGTCCATTGGGCATCTCTTTTAATTTCATGGCACCAACTTCACTTGCTAGCATTAGCATTTCCAAAGCCTAGAAAATTACATAGCATACAAACATAAATTATTCCCATTGCCACATTTAGAGACTGACCTAATATTCATTTTTAAATGAAAAACTATTGACTTCTTTCCAATATTTCAGCACTATCTCTTCTGTCGATTTTAACTTATTAGACCTGCAGCTACAATGAGAAAATTGAAAAATTATTTCAGTAGAACTGCAGTGTCAGACACTAAGGGCCTTTTTTCAGTATGGAACACAGGTATGATTATGTTCGCATGCTGCAGCCCTGTGAAGTGTGCGCATGTGAGAGCATCTCAGTTGTGCACACACCTCTGCCTGATTGACCGGCAGTGGCATTCGCGGGTACGGAGGGGGCGTGTATCTGACGTCATCTACAAATGCTGCAATGAAAAACATGGTGCCAGGTGCGACTGCATTTACATTATTTTGAGTGGACGTGAGTCAGCCGCAACTGTAGATTGTGCTAATTTTTTGTGTATGCATTGCGATTCTGCTAATGCATGCAGATATTTGCGTATGCATTGGTTGGCATCTATTATCTTTGCTGGGTGGCTCTTTACATGCGATTTTTAGCTGTAGCATGTTTGAGAATATTACTAATTCAGCCTCAATAGTGATCCATAGTGAATAAGGCCCAGAATTCTTTAAATGTAAATAATCTGCTAGATCTACTGAATGTCTCTCTCACCCTTTTGCTTCTAATTCCATTAGTAAAAAGAACATCTCCCAACACAGGAAAGGAAGGTGTATGTGTCTATGAAATAAATATCTAGCATGAACTACGGGTTTCTGATGTACTATTGTAGCTAGAAATGTTCCTTTTATGTGACAGATGTACCTGACAATGTACAAGATTGAAATAGACAATGGCACAATATATGGTATCAATTTTTCATTATAGGAAATTACAATCTGTTAAAAAAAGTTGTTTCTTTAAATAGTAAAAAGACCTTGTATTGAGGCTGATTCTGAATCACACACAGATGCGTCTTTTGCCACAGCTGCCTCCGCCTCTTTAAGTGAAAGTCACAGCTGATATTAATTTATAACTAGTGAGACCCCCACCTGCAGTGGCTTGTGGCAGTGCAAGTCTGTCTCAGTGTGTTTGTAGACACACCATGCAGGTTCAGTTCTCCATCTGAGTATGGTGAACTATGGCCCTCATTCCGAGTTGATCGGTCGCAAGGTGAATTTAGCAGAGTTACACACGCTAAGCCGCCGCCTACTGGGAGTGAATCTTAGCTTCTTAAAATTGCGACCGATGTATTCGCAATATTGCGATTACTAACTACTTAGCAGTTTCAGAGTAGCTCCAGACTTACTCTGCCTGTGCGATCATTTCAGTGCTTGTCGTTCCTGGTTGACGTCACAAACACACCCAGCGTTCGCCTAGGCACTCCCACCGTTTCTCCGGCCACTCCTGCGTTTTTTCCGGAAACGGTAGCGTTTTCAGCCACACGCCCCTGAAACGCCGTGTTTCCGCCCAGTAACACCCATTTCCTGTCAATCACATTACGATCGCCGGAGCGAAGAAAAAGCCGTGAGTAAAAATACTTTCTTCATAGTAAAGTTACTTGGCGCAGTCGCAGTGCGAACATTGCGCATGCGTACTAAGCGGATTTTCACTGCGATGCGATGAAAAATACCGAGCGAACAACTCGGAATGAGGGCCTATGTGAGCAGTTGTGCATCTTTAGATGCAACCGCTGTCAGCGACATGCCTGCGTCCGCCTAGCCATCCCCCTGTTACCTCCCAGGAATGCCAACTAAAACCCACACTACCTGTGTCCAAATTCATTCTTTATCTCTGAGCGGTAACCATCAGAATGCATGCGCAGTGCAATGTAAATGTATGCAGAGTACTTAAAACACCGTCCAACAGTTTTCTTATCAGCTGAATCAAGTCCATTTTGTGACAGCATAATGTTTAATGTGTTACTGTATGTTAGCACTCTAAAAGCTTTTTAAAGTTAAGATGAACTAAAACTATTAAAATATTTTAATAGTTACTAATCCCACAGGGATCTTTAGTACAGAGACACTGCATATTTTGTAGAAATTGCTACTTAAACCAAATTATAACATGAAGGCGCTGCATTCCAAGAGGTACAAATAGCATACCAAGCCGTAATCACTTTGAGCAATGACTGTGGCCAGAAAATGACATTTCAGTAATAACATGTTGCTATCCAGAATGAGCAGTATTGCTGATTAGACTGTCAATTAAAGAAAGTGACCGATAGGAGCTATCCATGTTCCTGACTTTCCATTCCTGAGCTTGTATTGCCTTGGTACAATATAAATGCTCTTCTACAGTAGGTCTTGTACACTCAACTATAATAATGAATTGAAAACAGTGAACCCAAGAGAAAAATGTAATTGTGCTCACAGAGCTTACAGTGAAGAATTGAATCTTGGAATGAGCTGCACTCACTAATACGATGCAAATATGCAGGTAAATGTGTCTAATAATGTTTTTTTTTCTTTAAGAATATCCCCACCTTACAAATGAATATGAACCAAATAAATACTGAATACTGTGTAAAATGGTCTCATGAATCAGTGACAATCCAGCCAATAAGGAATAATTAAATAAAGCAGCTTTAGAGAGACATCTTGTTCATATATATCTGACTGTAACTGGTGCACAGGAGCTGGAGACTACTCTGAACTGAACTTAGTAAATATAAAATTGTGTAAAAAATGTATTTTATTATCTATATATAAATGTGAAAGCCTTCACTCACTCACTCACTCACTCACTCACTCACTCATTCACTCATCACTATTTCTCTTACATCCCGATATGTTAGGAAGATGAAATGTAACATAGGTATTCTGGAGGTGGGAAACAGGAATACAACATAATTAGAATTTTAATAAACCTCCCCTAAGGGGATGAAAATGGGGTTGACATAATAACGTCATTACCGATGCGTGGCTTGCATTGCGTGAACGATAATGCCCAAACTGACAATGGGATCATATTTGGTTTGAACCTCCAGTGTGAAGAATTTAATAAACTACAAAAGTGGTCTTGTCTTTTTTTACCGTATTTGCTATGGGTGCTCCTCAGGTAATGCCAATAACCATGGATTAATATTTACTTGCATTAAGACGTCTCAAGTTTACAGCTCTATAGATTTACCAAATTATTAACACTCATTCATATTTACAACTGTGATGAGTCAGTCAGTCAGTCAGTCAGTGAGGTATTTCGCATTTATATATACAAAGATTATAAAAGGAACAGAAAAATGATCAGCATTATTTTATTTATTAACACTTATTTATATAGCACACACATATTCCGCAATAATGAATAATTTGCATCTTCTCCCATCTTCAATGGAGATGATTCATTTTTAGTCATAGTCATTGCACTATGGAGGGTCACACATCCATGGTCACTCCCCAAAAGGATCTTGCACCAGGTCACAGCTGGCAATTTTCCAGTCTTGTTCTTTAGTTTTAATTGTGAAGTATTTTACTCCTTTACATTGAATTTCAGTGGAGAAGCACATTTCAGGCAATGTAATAAAAAGGTTTGCACACAAAAAAGTTTTCCTTCATGAGAATGATTAATTTAACCATCAATTGCACTTTGTAAATGTTGTGGGTGAAGCCATGGTAGGTTAGGTCAACAAAATAATTATGTTTTTATGAATTAAGATGGAAATGGACAGAGAGAGATTATATCTAAAGCATATTATTTTTCTGTGTTTCTGGTAGGTACTCGCAAAGCTGTGGGAGAGAAAGTGAAAGATCAGGGCCAAATCAAAGGTACTGTATGAAGTAGATTGTTACACTTCTTGGCTAAGTGGCAGTTTTCAGTACTACTAGTCCTAGATGTGATAACCTTTAATGGACCATTATAGACATCAAACAATATAAAGCCTTTGATGCTGTAACACAGTATTTATTAGTTTAGACATTAGAGAGAACTGTAGTACTGGGCTAACTGTTACCAACAGTACATAAGAACACCTTTGTTTTGCTCTGCAACAATAATGATGACTGGTTCTGGGCAAAACAGCCTTGAACAAAACAACGTTCTTCAAATTAACCTTTGGGAGGAATGAATTTGGCGGGTTTAGACTGGCATATATTTCAGCATATGTTCTCTTTTGTAGTATATAAGGAAATGTTAATTAAATAGATGCTGTTTAAAAACAAATTACAATGATAACTAGCCTTGTGTTTTAGTAAATAGCATTGAAAAAATTGTACCCAATTATAGGGCTATAATGTGGTGAAACATAAAACACATTAAACAAATGTTCCCTGCCCTAAGGACAGGACAATTCCAACTGGGTTTATCAAAAGAGTTATCAGTGGTCAGAAGCTCTGCACAATTTCAAACGGAATAAATCTGCTGAATGAATTTATTGAATATTTGAAAGGAGAAGAGAGACAGAAAAATAAGCCTTTGTACAGTATGCTGCATGCCCATTGGTGTCTATATGCCATCAAATCCTACATAAGGTATTCTGTGAGTACAGTATAAAAGAGGATATGAAAAGTTCTATAAACTTTTAGTATTTCTGTTTACACATATTCTCAATCACTACAAATTGCTATTTTCTTGTACTACTATACCAAACTGATCACACGGTCACTTTTAGGCTAGATGACACCCACGCTAGAGTGTAATGATGGGGTCTCTTACTTACCAAGTAATATGCTATAAATAATAAATAATTAAGTTCCATGATCAAAAGTATAAAAAAACTAGCCATTCTACCTGATCTTCACACAGGAGTTTCTGATTTTCATGGTTTTAAAAATAAATGAGTGTTAAAAATGTGATAAATCTATAGAGCTGTAAACTTGAGACTTCTTAGTGAGTGATTTTGCATTTTTGTAGTTTATGAAATTCTACACACAAGGTGGAATCCAAATTTTGATCCAGTTGTCCATTTGGGCGTTATCACTATGTCAACTCACTTTTCATCCCCTCAGAGGAGGTTTAATAAAATTCTAACTATGTAGTTTTCCTATTTCCCACCTGCAGAATACCTATGTTAAAGTTCAGCTTCCTAACATATCGGTAAGTAAGAGAATTAGTGATGAGTCAGAGAGTGAGTGAGGACCTTTGCATTTACATATACAACTCCTGTTCACCATGCTTCAGGGACTGGTTATAAAGGTGTCAAGAGTGCAGTTACCGTTTGGCCAGCCATAACATTGAGCCTGATTCAGAGGAGGATGCAATGTCAATGTCTGACGCAGTGAATAAATATTTTTGCTACTGCACATATATCAAAGTTGCACTTCACACAGGCCACAATTGATTAGCGCTGGTGGAGACAGTGATAAATTATTTACAAAGCGAAAGGGTTCAGTATGAAATACCGGCAGTCGGGATTCTGGTGTTCGGTATACAGACTCCAGCATCCTGATCGCACCAATGCTGACAAGGGTGTAAAGGGTACCTAACCACCCTCCCTTACACTAACCCTTCCTGTCCACAGCCTAACCCTAACATACCCCTGGTGGTGCCTAAACCTAACCCTCCCTTACCGCAGCCTAAACCTAACTTGGCATTTCATACTTTCCTTCGGGATCCTGACTGTTGGGATATATTTGTTGGGATGCTGATCTCTTCAGGTTTCTGGCATTGGTATTCTGTCGGCTGTCGGAATCCCAGTGTCGAAATTACGGCTGCCAGGATCCTGACAGCTGGGATCCCGAACACATACCAAATTAATGATAGGGAATGACCATTTGCAGAAGGTAATAGGGATAACTACAAAAACACAAGCATGTTGTGACCGTTTCCTGGCTGTTTACCAGTCAGCGGCTGCAAATTTGTTTGTCCCTTGTGTCTTAGTTGAGACAGACATTCTGAGACACTATAGTGTTGGGCAGAAGTTTACTGTTGCATTCGATGTTCCGGATGTTGTACATAAGAGGCAGATCTGAGATGCTGGTGGTGGGTGTCTCTATACAAGCGACAGTGGCTGAGTCATTAGCATATTTCCACGTCTGCTGTGTTGCAAATACATCTGTGTGCACCTCTGCATCAGGCCCATTATCCTCCAAGGCCGGACTGCCCATATGGCTCTTCAGGCACATGCCAGAAGGGCCGATGGGCTGGTGGGCCTGTCCAGTCCCACAGAGAGAAGGGGAAGGCCCTAGCCGGTATCCGGACTCCAGGTCGACAGCACAAAGGTCGACACACCTTAGGTCGACGCCAATTGGTCGACACACCTTAGGTCGACGTGGACAAAGGTCGACATGGACAAAAGGTCGACAGGAACAAGGTCGACATGGAAAAAGGTCGACATGAGTTTTTCACAATTGTTTTCTTTTTTTGAACCTTTTCATACTTAACGATCCACGTGGACTACGATTGGAACGGTAAAGTGTGCCGAGCAAAGCGGTAGCGGAGCGAAGGCACCATGCCCGAAGCATGGCGAGCGAAGCGAGCCATGCGAGGGGACGCGGTGCACTAATTGGGGTTCCCGGTCACTCTACAAAGAAAACGACACAAAAAAACCACCTAAAACTCATGTCGACCTTTTTCCATGTCGACCTTGTTCCTGTCGACCTTTTGTCCATGTCGACCTTTTGTTCATGTCGACCTAAGGTGTGTCGACCAATTGGTGTCGACCTAAGGTGTGTCGACCTTTGTGCTGTCGACCCTCAGTCCCAGACCCATTCTGAGTTGATCGCAGCAGCAAATTTGCTAGCAGTTGGACAAAACCATGTGCACTGCAGGTAGAGCAGATATAACATGTGCAGATAGAGTTAGATTTGGGTGGGGTGTGTTCAAACTGAAATCTAAATTGCAGTGTAAAAATAAAGCAGCCAGTATTTACCCTGCACAGAAACAATATAACCCACCCAAATCTAACTCTCTCTGCAAATGTTATATCTGCCACCCACCCTGCATTGCACATGGTTTTGCCCAACTGCTAACAAATTTGCTGCTGCGATCAACTCTGAATTACCCCCATAGTACATTCAATCTACTTCTGTTCATAGTAATTGATTTATTACTCTTAATGCCCATTATTACAGGCATTTTTTTTTTATTTTGCTGAACATTCTTCTTGTAATACCTTATTCTGTGGGTATTATCACTAGTATACAGTAATACTTCCTACTGAGTAATGTCAGTGGAATTTTCAATCTTATATGGGCATTAACCGATATCCTTTTTGGACATAAAACATTTATCCTTTACAGGCAACATTGTCATCTTTATATTACACACTATTGGCCAGATGCTCTAAGCCTTGAAAATTGATAAATTGCATGGTGATAAAGCCCAAACCAATCAGCTCCTAACTGTCATTTTTCAAACCCAGTCTGTAACATGGCAGTTTGGAGCTGATTGTTTGGTACTTTAGGACTTTGAGATGTATCACTTTTCAAGGCTTAGTACATCTCTCCCTCATAGACATTTGTACTGTTGTTAGTTCTAACAATCGTACTATATTCTCATTGTCCTATTATATCCCGTAGAGTACTAAACTGACTGACATATCACATTGTAATAGTCAATTTCAGGCCCGGGTACCGGGGGTGGGGGAAGTGTGTGTGTGTGTGTGGGGGGGGGGGGGGGAGGGGCGTGGCCAAATTCATGGTCATTCCAGACATCACAGATTCAAATACAACAAGCATCTCATGGCTTACTTGATGCACAGGTCTCAGTTCTTTATTTTCCATACAATAGGCATTGTCATGCAATTATGCTCATGACTTGACAAAGTTGATATCATTTGACCCTTGTTTTAGACTTTTTACATTCAGACTTTAGATCATTATATCTATTACATAACACTCCACAGACTACTGCAGGGAGCTCTGAAACAAGAATCCAATTACTTTCTGAGAAGCTTGTGCTCTTCATTAAAGCACTACACCACCTCTAAGGAAGAGGAAGGATATAATATGCAACAAGAGGATTACACAGAAGGACAGCTGTAACATAACAAGGGAACAAGCAGATATCATAAGCAGCAGCAACATTGCAATCAATTATATTTTGTCAGACACTAGATGAGGTTGAGAAAAAAATCGATACAGACTAGCAATGTGCTTTAACAAAATGAGATGACATTTCTTCTTCAACAAGATGAATACTGCTTGCAAAACTATGTACAAATCAGGATAAGTTATATACAACTACATCAATCTTGAGAAGCTAATTTTAAGAATATTATGTCATTTTTGCATACTAACATTGGATCCACAATCCCAATATTAAAGAATCAGTCAAAATTTTAAGAGCCTAAGGGGGTGCAGATATAAGGAAAGGGGCATGACTGCGCCCATAATGTGCACCTGTTAGTAGGTGGGTCCCGTCTGTTATACCTAAAATTCCAATTGACTGTTGTTAGGATTATAACAACACCATAATTATAATATGATTAGAATATAATCAGGAGTTAAAACATAAATGGACTGGGAAGTTTATGCTTGCAGAAATGTGTGATCTAAAGTGGCTGTATTTTGTCACATAGCTTAGTGGTGTCATATAAGATCAGCAGGTCAGATAATTATTTATGGCACTTTTTAGAGTCTGAGGGCCCCATACATCTGGCAGCTGTTTCACCCGAACCAACTGGAACCACTGATCTGTTGAACAGAAATGCTGATTGGCGCCCATTGTTAATCATCGATCTGTTGAGAAATCAAAGAAAGTCTTTATGTTAAGAATCCCTTACTTGGCTATCTTGACCTATTTCTAGTCTGGATCGGGGAATTGAGATCTTTAAACTTGTTTAATAATCCCAATTTCCTGACCTGGGGCAAAATTTACTATTGTTTGATTTTGATTTAAAGGGGATTTTGGCATTATGTTTCCATTCGATTCTAAAGCCAAATTCAACTCACATCCCAACAGAAATCGAATTTCTAAAAAACATAAATGTTTTTCCATAGTCCAATATAAAATCCCCTCATTTACTAAAGTTTGATTTGAAATCGAACTCAAAATCGAACTCAAAATTGAATTTGAAACCCCCAAATGAATAGAATGAAGTTAGACATTCGACTTGAGCTTCTAAATGCCATTCTTTTGCTAGGAAATTGATTGGGATGACTTTTTAAGTACCCAAATGGACGTAAAGCAGTGTGAATGCTCTCCAAGGTTATGGTATGTTGTACACTTACCTGCAGTATGCAAATTACCACTTGACTGAGAGAACCCAGGAGTATTAATCAGAGCAACATCAGCAGTTTCATATGTTGAATACTACACATTTTTATACCAATGGGCATCATACCTAGTACATGAATGTGCAATAGATAGCAGCGTAGCACAATAACTCACACATTTGCTGGATGATATAATGAAGCTTCACGAGTGTTGTAACTGGCTATCCTGGTTTGTGCTATAATGCCTACATCCTCAGCAAATCATCCCTGTCTGCAAAATTTGAGGTGAGTCAAATGCCAGAGGGATGGTTGTTGGGTAAGTTACCTACAGTATACATATAGCCACCCTATCCATGACAGAATGCACCTTTGGTCTATTAAAAATAGATAATTTAGAAGGCATATTATTATATCATTTGGCAGAAGTGTCCGATATTGTGGTCTGCTGCCATCTATTACATAATCACGCATTAAATAAACCGCTCACCTCAGATTATGCAACTGACTATGTGAGCACAGAAAGTGGAAGTCAGGCAAGAAGGTAGATTAGGCCTAAGATAAGGCCAACTAGTTTCAGCTGTTAATATAAAAAAAAAAAAACACAACATTTTAGGTTAGGTTTTCATCTATAAAACAGTGTAAAAAGAGATCTCCCCCTTTAATTAGTGTGCATGTGATACATTTGGACCAATAGGAAGCAATGAGAAAGTTCTGTTCTATTTTGCATTCGATTTTGCTAGAGATTTTAATGGGAATTTAAGGGTCAATTTTCAAAATCTCAACCCAAAATCCCTACTAAACATGAATCAAAATTGAGTTTGAAGTGAAAATTGAATGCAAAATTGATTTTTAGTAAATGAGGGATTTTGGGGGGATTTAGAAAACAAATTTTGTAGATGGATAAAAGTGATCTCAGAATCAAATTTTAGTAACTATACCCCCTGGTGTGAGGGGGATAGGAGAATTGTGACAATCAGTCACATATATATAGAGGCCTAAAGGCTATAGAGGACATGTGACCATCCCAGAACGTTATATTAATTTATATAGGCAACCTAATACATCAATATACTAACTTTAATATATCCATATGACATAGGGTGACCCTATCTATTTATAATCAGGTTGATTAGCTGCAACTAACACATCACTATAGCATGAAAAGCAAGCTACAGAGATCACATAATTTTGCAAAGGATACAGAGATTACATTCATGAACTACAGATGGAGCCCTGCTCATCTATCCCTTTAACAGGATTAACTGAGCCAGTGCTGTTGGATTTAATCCCCTGCTATAATGACTTAATCCCCTGCTGTATTGTCCTCTCTGTATTGTACTGCAGCTGAGAACAATAGATGAAAGGTTTATGCTAATAAACCTTGGTGCAGCTAGGCGCAGCAGAGAAGCCTAGATGAGTGAGGCTCCATCTGTATATACATCTGCACGTAAATGAATATCTCTTGAATAGAATTATTATAGTTCATTGATTTTCCAGTTAATAGATGTTTTGTTTATAGGAATATCTGATTAGGATGTGTTGGAACAAAAGCAAATGTAAAACTAATTACCATACACACAGACATTATATTAGTGAAGCAATGAATGTTTAAAGGGCAATGGGGTAATTCAGACTAGATCGCTGCAGCAGCAGCAATCACAGTCTGAATCCCTTTGTGGAGTGCGCTCTCGCACCCCGGGAGCACATTGAGATGCTAACAGCATCTCAGGGCTGCGATCGTCTCTGCCTGATTGAGAAGCAGAGGTGGTCGTGGGGGGGAGGGGGCATGCCAACAGTGTTAGAACGCAGATGGCGGGGCACGGTCTGGACAATGCAGGCTTGTCCAGACCATTGCGGGGGCGGGCCCCGGCAACTGCGTGACATCATACGCAGCCGCTGTGACCCGGGACGTGGAGGGTAGCCCCCTGCCAGCACACAGGAACTACACTGGCAGGGAGCTACTCGCTGGATGCAAAAGCATCACCACTGTGCATTGCTTTTGCACCCTTGCAGGGGAGGGGGGTATGGCCAGACATGCGGGGCGGACTCAAGGGCATTTCTACAGAGGAGGGGGTCTGTGTTCACCTCCGGGTGGGCCCCCTCTTCTGAACGGCACTGTAGACTCTGGCACAATACTGTGCATGTGCAGGCCTCCGTTAACAGGGCGCCTGCCTTGATCCAGACTCCAATTTGGTTACTGAGCATGCGCGGTGGCCATTTTTATCAGCATTTGCCGCCATGACCGCAGCGCCCGGCGCTGGAATCCGGAATGGTAAGCATTAAAATGGATGCAGTGTGTGCGGTGTGGGCCCCCCCACAGCACCCATTGCACCCATTCTAGAAATGCCAATGGGCGGACTAGCCCTGTGCTGGGCGTCCCCCCGCATGTCTGAGAAACTGATCGTATATGTGCTAAATTTAGCACATCTATGATCAGACCTGGATTATCCTATATATACTGTATTGATCTGAGTTACCGATCCGCTATAAGTCATAATTAAAGTTACTTATTCAAAGCTGTCTGTAGATTTAGTAAGTATTCTATACAAGCCATGGGAAGAAGGACTCAGAGTGAGTAAAGTTAGTGCTATAGTCTGCTGATAGGGAAAAATATGGCGTCATACAAGATAAAATGCATGAAAAGGTACCAGCAAATAAATAACTAAAAGAACCTTAAATTAAATTTCACATTTTTATATTCCCTCTTTGTAAAAATGAAGACAAACAGTAAAATGTTTAAAGTATTTTAAGCATTCTGCCATCCTTTGGCATTTTGTATCTCCTTTAATTATGTTTTATCATTGTGTTTTTAGAGAATTCTTAAGCGAGATGAGTGAGATTGCTTATAAGTGCAACATATAAGGCAGATGTTTGGGCTACAGTAACTGTGATTATTTAAGAGGTTATATTATGAGATAGCTCAGGGAGTAACTGTAATACAATATGTCAGATTGAAACCAAATCTTACTGATACTTTTCTATATAATAGCAAGCAGAGATGTGTGGTTCGGTTCTCCAGGAATCCGAATCCATCCAAAACCTGCGGTTCGGAATTCGGATTTTAAATCCAAATTTCGGATTGTAAAAATAACATGATTTTAGCTGTTTTTGTAGATTTTTAACAAAGTTTATTGATTTTTTTATCGAATGAATGAAATAAAACAGAATACAGCTCAAATTAACTTTTAATGAAGCATTTAGGGGCATATTAATCACAATCTGCATCTCAGATGCGGGATGGGATGTGATAAAATCACCCCTATCTGCAATGCGATAATTGATTACACCGCAGGGAATTATCAATTGTATCATGCAGGACCAGAGCTTGCGAGAGAGCACTATCCCTGTGACTCCACTCAGCCATCTTCTCCATGTCATCTGATCGCCAGCTTCCAGCTCTGAGACCCCGGCATCTGATGTCTCCACTGTAAACTGAGAGGCTGGTTTACAGCAGACATCAGATGACCGGGGTCACAGTGCAGGAAGCCGGCAATCAGATGACTGGAGGCACAAAGGAGCCCCCTGGGAAACTGATCATCACACCAGGGGGACTTTAGGTAAATTTAAAAAATACTTTTTTTCAGGTGATCAGCCTGTGGTTTTTAGACAAACATGGCTGATCACTGGCGCAGACTCCAGACTCAGCTCTGCCTGTCAGAGCAGAGAATGGAGCCAGGGTCCAGAGGGGACTGTGGATAACGCTGTCTCAGTATAGAGTTATTATTATCACAGGGTTGCCTCCGGTATTTTTTTACATATTTTTTGTTTAGTAAATTCGGCTAAATCCCATTTCCTATTACAAGTATGGGAAATGTAATCTGTGAATTAAAGGGGTTGGAGTAGTTTTTCCGGAAAACTACTTCTAAAACCGTATAATACATTTCAGTGAAACTAAAATAATGTGGAAAGACTTTTCACATTATTTTAGAAAAAAACAATATTAATAAATATGCCTTATTACTATAATGAAGGTCATTTAGTACGGCCACTAAATGTTGAGATCTTTAAGAAGCATAGTTGCAGCTGGCAGTATTTTTATCTGAGTGAGCTCACTCCAGCTAATGTTCCGGTGAGGCAAATATTAGGAGGAATATGTTAGTAAAGAATATATGACAATTATGGTGAAATAAAAAAGTGTTCTACAGAAATACAAATTGGACGAGAGCATCATTGGTACATGGAATCCAGTTAATATGACTATAGAACCTAAAAGCAATATGTTGTACACTAAACTGAAGCAAACACCTATGCAGTTCTTATGACCATGATAGAGCAATTAGTGTCCATCTCCTAAGAGGCCCAGCAACACTTGTAAGATTTATTGTCACAACTGTGTGATCTCC
Organism: Pseudophryne corroboree; assembly: GCF_028390025.1. Taxonomy (NCBI): domain Eukaryota; kingdom Metazoa; phylum Chordata; class Amphibia; order Anura; family Myobatrachidae; genus Pseudophryne; species Pseudophryne corroboree. The sequence continues at coordinate 185,055,035 of NC_086449.1, forward strand.
TGTATGACTAAAGGGGGGTACTCACAGAGCGATATTCTGAGCAATCTGACTAGATTGCTTAGAATTTAAGCATTTAAGAATTTAAGCATTATCACTCCGTGTGTACCCCCTACACACGGAGTGATTTTATTAGGGGGTGCACTATTGGAGTGGCATGTCTAGCACCGCCTATTGGGCATGTCTAACACCACCTATTGGGCGTGACTAACACCACCCATTGGGGCATGGTTGATGCTAGATCCAAGTGGGCTAAGGGACCTTTTCCATTGGGGAGGAGCTACGACACAAGAGGGAGGAGCTAGGCAAGCGGGATAGTTCCTCTACTATCCACGCCACCACCAATTACCTTTAGTAATCAGGTGGCGAGTGGAGCGAGCCACGGAGCCCGAAGTGTGGCGAGCAAAGCGAGCCCGCGAGGGTACTTTTCGGGTACCCTGTTTGGCCGTAGCTCCTCCCCCTGGTGGCGTATCTCCTCCCCTAGGTACATCAGAAGGTCCCTTCTCCCACTCCGATATAGAATCAACCATTGGGGCATGTCTAGCACTGCATATCGGGCATGTCTAGCACTGTATATTGGCTCCTAATTGCAAACTGAATAATATAGGGAATCCGATTAAATAGAGTGTACAGCACTGGCACCTCATTGGCATCTGATAGTTGCCCCCTATATTACAGCAGATATATTAAATTGCCTGTTGTGTGAATGGCTTAGAAGGTGGGTGTTGGTGGTTTATTTAAGAAACTCTGCACATGAAAAAAAAATAAAAAGGATTACATATATATATTAGCTGTCCCAAGCATTCAGTAGTTCAATTGACTATAGGTGCACTCAAGAAACTACTGAATGCTTTGCTCAGCCACTATACATAATTTAAGTATTTAAAAAAAAAATAATAATTAATAAGTGCACCCACAGATCTATTTTTTTTTCTTTTTTGTACCTTACTGTATTGCCAGGGGTTTCGTGCTCTGGGTGTCATGCTTTACGTAGTATATGTTTACAGCAGTACATCCATGATAGTTAGTTACAAAACCAAAAAAATTAGATCCACTGACGTAACTACAGCTCCCGCAGCCACTGCGGGGGATGGAGGCTCCAGGCTTTCAGGGGGGAACAAAGCCAAGCCCCCGCAATTGCTGCAGGAGCTGTAGTTGTGTCAATGGATCTCTTTTTTTGGTTTTGTAACAAACTATCATGAATTTACTGCTGTAAACATATACTGCATAATTTTATTCCCCATGGCTGGCCTGGCCCCTCTCTCTTTCCCCTGCAGGCTCAGTGACACATTGAAAAGGCCCTATTTAGAGGTAAGTCCTGTATAAATTTATAGAATGTGATATTATTAGGGATGTTAGGGACCCATGTGATGAAGTCACCTGGCTGCGGTACATGGGCCCGCATATTTGCGCAAATGTGTGCTAAGAACTTCAATTATACTCCATATTAATTGTGAGGGTTTATTTAAATTATTTTTATTATCAGTGTTCTTAGTGCTAAGAGTGTGCATCTGCATCTCTCTTCCCTCAGTGGCAGGGTAGGCTGCAGCATGCAGTCAGCTGTCTCAGTGACATTGACAGACAGAGAGAATCTCACCCTCTGCTAAACTGTCTCTGGCTTCCTCAACTGTGTCCTCTGCTCTGGGCTCCGAGTCCTTCTGAGAGTAGCTGCATGGGCTGGGCCAGTGGCATCGCCAGGCGGAAGTTGCAGGGGCCAGGGCACGCATGGGCTGAAAGCGCGGTAAGAAAGCGCAGGCAGGGAGGGATCGCGGTGTGACCCGTCACAACGCTAGGCGGAGCCTGACGTCAGTCCTCCCTTAGAATACACAGTAGAGTAAGGCTATACTGATACTGTACATCGTCCACGGCGGGCGGCGGGCGGCGGGCGCAGCGGGGTCCGGGTGGGGGGTGGTTCACAGAAGACAGCAACGAATGAGCAGCACTTCGGCAGGCTGGGCTCGGTGGCGCCTCGCTGGCTACGGCAGCGGCGATCATCATTTAATGTCAGTGCTGCTGTAGCAGGCGTGATGTGCGGGGGGTGCCGGACATTAGGGGGTGCCTGTGCGCACCAGGCACCCCCCGTGCACACGCCTATGTAAGAAACTCTGCACATGAAAAAAAATAAAAAGGATTACATATATATATTAGCTGATCCAAGCATTCAGTAGTTCAATTGACTATAGGTGCACTCAAGAAACTACTGAATGCTTTGCTCAGCCACTATACATAATTTAAGTATTTAAAAAAAAAATTATAATTAATAAGTGCACCCACAGATCTATTTTTTTTCTTTTTTGTATCTTACTGTATTTGGCCATATACATGAAGTTCTGTGGATGCACTCAGGAAAAAATAAATAAATAAAAATAGAATAATGGTTATACAGGTTGAGTATCCTTTATCCAAAATGCTTGGGACCAGAAGTATTTTGGATATCGGATTTTTCCGTATTTTGAAATAATTGCATACCATAATGAGATATCATGGTGATGGGACCCAAGTCTAAGCACAGAATGCATTTATGTTTCATATATACCTTATACACACAGCCTGAAGGTAATTTTAGACAATATTTTTAATAACTTTGTGCATTAAACAAAGTGTGTGTACATTCACACAAATCATTTATGTTTCATATACACCTTGGGGGTCATTCCGAGTTGTTCGCTCGCAAGCGGATTTTAGCAGATTTGCTCATGCTAAGCCGCCGCCTACTGGGAGTGAATCTTAGCATCTTAAAATTGCGAACGATGTATTCGCAATATTGCGATTACACACCTCGTAGCAGTTTCTGAGTAGCTCCAGACTTACTCGGCATCTGCGATCATTTCAGTGCTTGTCGTTCCTGGTTTGACGTCACAAACACAGACAGCGTTCGCCCAGACACTCCCCCGTTTCTCCGGCCACTCCTGCGTTTTTTCCGGAAACGGTAGCGTTTTTTCCCACACGCCCATAAAATGGCCTGTTTCCGCCCAGTAACACCCATTTCCTGTCAATCACATTACGATCGCCAGAACGAAGAAAAAGCCGTGAGTAAAAATCCTAACTGCATAGCAAATTTACTTGGCGCAGTCGCAGTGCGGACATTGCGCATGCGCATTAAGCGGAAAATCACTGCGATGCGAAGATTTTTACCGAGCGAACAACTCGGAATGACCCCCCTTATACACACAGCCTGAAGGTCATTTAATACAATATTTTTAATAACTTTGTGTATTAAACAAAGTTTGTGTACATTGAGCCATCAGAAAACAAAGGTTTCACTATCTCACTCTCACTCAAAAAATTCCGTATTTCGGAATATTTGGATATGGGATACTCAACCTGTATAAATATATTTCTCAAGAGTACACTGTGCACACTGCACCTACAGATCTCATTAGTGTCATAACTAGAAATTCTGCACCCACAAGCCAAAAAAGTTTCCGTTATGCCACACACAACAATGCCCCTGACACATTATGCACCACAGTAAAGCTTCAAATTACTTTTAAATTACCTGCTCGTTGCCAGGGGTTTCGTGCTCTGGGTGTCATGCTTGTTACCATGGGTGTAATGCTCGTTGCTAGGTGTCTCATGCTCTTGGTGTCATGTTTGTATGCCAGGGGTCTCATGCTCTTGGTGTCATGCTCGTTGCCAGGGGTTTCATGCTCTGGGTGTAATTCTCATCGCTAGGGGTTTCATGCGCTGGGTGTCATGTTCGTTGCCAGGGGTGTCATGCTTATTGACAGGGGTGTATGTGGCTGGCACTGCCGCCAGCACTGAGCGCTCCCGGCACATCCGGGTTATGCTGCTGTGCTGCATAGGGACACAGGAGTCTGATGCTAGAGGTCAAGTATGACCTCTAGCATCTGTCTCCTCCAAGGCTGCAGCCATTTTTGGAGGTCACTGAGACAGCTGATTGCGTGCTGCAGCCTGCCCTGTTGCTGAGCCTGCAACTGCTCCTGCAGGGGAATGACACGGGGCCAGGCCAGCCATGGGGAATAAAATTACGTAGTATATGTTTACAGCAGTACATCCATGATAGTTAGTTACAAAACCAAAAAAACTAGATCTACTGACGTAACTACAGCTCCCGCAGCCACTGCGGGGGATGGAGGCTCCAGGCTTTCAGGGGGGATCAAAGCCAAGCCCCCGCAGTTGCTGCAGGAGATGTAGTTGTGTCAATGGATCTCTTTTTTTGGTTTTGTAACAAACTATCATGAATTTACTGCTGTAAACATATACAGGTTGAGTATCCCTTATCCAAAATGCTTGGGACCAGAGGTATTTTGGATATGGGATTTTTCCGTATTTTGGAATAATTGTATACCATAATGAGATATCATGGTGATGGGACCTAAATCTAAGCACAGAATGCGTTTTTGTGTCATATACACCTTATACACACAGCCTGAAAGTCATTTTAGACAATATTTTTTATAACTGTGTGCATTAAACAAAGTGTGTCTACATTCACACAATTCATTTATGTTTCATATACACCTTATACACACAGCCTGAAGGTCATTTAATACAATATTTTTTAATAACTTTGTGTAGTAAACAAAGTTTGTGTAATTGAGCCATCAGAAAACAAAGGTTTCACTATCTCACTCTCACTCAAAAAAGTCCGTATTTCGGAATATTCCGTATTTCGGAATATTTGGATATGGGATACTCAACCTGTACTACATACTTTTATTCCCCATGGCTGGCCTGGCCCCTCTCTCTTTCCCCTGCAGGCTCAGTGGCAGGGTAGGCTGCAGCACGCAGTCAGCTGTCTCAGTGACATTGACAGACAGAGAGAATCTCACCCTCTGCTAAACTGTCTCTGGCTTCCTCAACTGTGTCCTCTGCTCTGGGCTCCGAGTCCTTCTGAGAGTAGCTGCATGGGCTGGGCCAGTGGCATCGCCAGGCGGAAGGTGCAGGGGCCAGGGCACACATGGGCTGAGAGCACGGTAAGAAAGTGCAGGTAGGGAGGGCTCGCGGTGTGACACGTCACAACGCTAGGCGGAGCCTGACGTCAGTCCTCCCTTAGAATACACAGTAGACTGAGTAGAGCAAGGCTATACTGATACTGTACATCGTCCACGGCGGGCGGCTGGCGGCGGGTGCAGCGGGGTCCAGGTGGGGGGTGGTTCACAGAAGGCAGCAACGAATGAGCAGCACTTCGGCAGGCTAGGCTCGGTGGCGCCTCGCTGGCTACGGCAGCGGCGATCATCATTTAATGTCAGTGCTGCTGTAGCAGGCGTGATGTGCGGGGGGTGCCGGACATTAGGGGGTGCCTGTGAGCACCAGGCACCCCCCGTGCGCACGCCTATGCCCACATTAGCCCGTCTATATGGGCCTTAAGTAGGTTTGACAGGGGAGAAAGCCAATACACATAATAGAGAACACTGTCTCCCTTTTACCAGCCGATAACTATAACTCACAGGATTAACTTTTCCACTAATGAAACCCCTAGTTACAGTACAGTACCTATGACAAGATCTGGGACAAGAACTAAACCTGAAAATTTTCTAGTTCTGTTATGAACCGGTCCGAGTACTGCACTTCCCACAGCTATATGAAATGGTTAACAATAACAAAAGTATTCTTATGCACTATTTACATTACTGCTAAGTAGATCACAAAGTAATATCCATAGTATTTGTTTTATAAATCTGCCCATATAGATTGTTTACGAGCCTTTAAAAGGCGTCCTCAGTCTATGAAGTGCACTGAAATTGAATTCTCATAGCCTTCCATGAGATTTAATATGTTTTATACTCTCTGGGCGACAAGTAATGTCTGCATCATTTTTATGGATCCCAGAAAATGAAGATTTTTTATATTTAAAAGATAAAAAAAAACTGCTTAACACCGGTAACAGGATTTTCTTTCAGAAATTACTGGCACAATAGATGCATAAATGAAAAATACGTTTGAATAGCTGTAATCTTGCAGACTATTAGGAAAAGGCTTATCTTAATGCACTGTTCTTTATGTACTGTACATACAGTACAGTATGTCTTCTCTTTGTGTAGAGAGAGTGAAGAAAGAGTTAAGATGATATAAGTGGGACTGTAAAATGAGACTGGCAGAATCTGATACAAATGAAGTGTCATACAGTAACAAAAATAATGAGTTTAATGCATCAGAGGTTTTTTTTTGTGTCCAGTGAGTAGATCTGTGCACGTGTAGCCTTTTTTCCATCTAAAAGATAATCATTGGCAGCTGAGGTTTTAACTGAAAGCCACGGTACTGCAATAAGAATAATGTGACCTTTTTATAGCCAGTGAGAGCCGATATTGCATTTATGAAATTGACAACAAAACTAAGTTATTTGGATACAGTGGAGCTAGGTCTGGGAATGTTCCATGAGAATTTTAAGCTGTATAGCATCATTTGTTACTGATCCATGGTGTAATGGGACCAGCATTCTGCTTTGAACACTTGCAGTCAGAATATGCTCTGTTCTTGATTCTGGCTCACAGATCAATCTCATATATAGAAGTAAGGGAAATGGGCTCTACTTTGTATACTTAACACCAGTATACAGATGTGTCTTCATACAACAAGGGGGAAATTCAATTGATGCCAAATGGATTGCCTCTGCCAAATTTATATGACACCTACCGCACTTAACTGCGGCAGGATCTTAATAAAAAGTGTTCAGTACCCCATAAGGCAGCAAGCACTTTTAAGCAAATAGGGGAGTGAATCATCCGGGTAAAGGGTGTGAGTCAGGCTACTGTTGACGACATTTAAATGCCATGTCAACGGCAATTCACATCCTTCACCCACAATTAAATTCCCCCCAAGCCTCAGTACACCGTGTGGCATTAGTAAGCTGCACTGAGCAGTTTAGCGCAGTGACTTTTTCTATAGAGTCTTATTCGCACAGCAGACACAGTGACGCAATACTCAATCTACCTAAGTTTTAATTATGTACAGAGCTGAAGCACAACCGAACAATAGTGTCCACCTTTGAATCAGCATGATCACAAATACTCTAATATTCAGCAGTACCCAAGCACAGTTATTTCTTATCACATTACATCAATATTGCAGTATATAGGGTAATGAGATTGACAAGCACCCCTGAAATATCCAGAATTGTGTAACACAATCAAGGAACGACACTACACATGGAGGCTGATGTAGAGTTGGATGCTATACAGTAGCTGCACCAGCAGCTGCTGTGTTAAATATGCAAAAACCACAGGTGGAGTATTGTGCAAATAGACTACTACTGCCACTGGCCTGCAGCATCGGATCCCTCTATGTGAACTTCGGACATCTGAGTATCCCGCAGGTTACTCAGGATGTCTGGTGAAATCACACTGCCGAGGCCATTGGAGCTGCGTATTCTGTCATTGGCAAGCCCAGAAAATTGGGCTGATACACCACCATTTTCTGGAACACGGCCGTCACTGTCCCCAAAGACCAGCAGCATGTCAATCATGCTGCAGCTTTTGAGGGACAGAATATGAAATTGCAGACCCAGATATACATACAATATGCGCAATGCGGCTTCTGCACATGCATAGATCTAAAAACATCCATGTGTGTAAACATTGGGTGTGCATACCTTTCTGAATCAGTCCCATGGTACATAGAAAAGTATATAAACCAATGGACAACCTAACACATTATAATTATTACAAAATGCACACTTACCTGCATTGCTTAAACCTCCCTACAGATTTTCCTATGAAAGCGTTTGTTGTTTACTGATTAGTTCAATAATACCATGTGACTTGTACATGGGCTTCTGTAAATTATAGTTGTGCTTCTGATACGAGACTTGTGATGAACTATAATTCCTAGAAAGTCATAAGCCTAGTGTAGCTGCATTCATATCTCTCAAATCCAATCCTGTGATAATGATTTGATGTATTGCTGCAAAATTCCCTGCACTTGTTTCTGTATTGCGTATTTTTATCAAATATTGTAGGTCTACATTTAATACTACTTAGGAAGGGCTTTCTTATATACAGTATTATTCCAGTGAAACTTTACAGTGAAAAATCCATTGAAATAGGAGTCCTACAGAAATGACACTGTCTGCGCAAACAATATGGAACACTTAATTCCTTCATCCAGTCCTTGGGGGACATTTACTAAGAGCTGAAAACATTGCACATTTACTAACATGCACTTTCACTTTTGTCTATCATTTGTGTATGTTGTTGATTTTTGGCATGTGTGAGTTTGCAGCTTTCGCATGGGAAGTCACTTCATAAGTCACATTTGAATCATCTATAATTTGCAAAAGAATGCCTCACAAGTCGCATGCCAACACATAGCTAATCATGCCTCAATTTGCACCATAAGTCGCACATTAATTCGCAAGTCGGCAGAGAGCAACAAATTGCATCAACACATTTCAATTGGTCAAAACATGCACATGCTACAGTGACATCATCATGTTGTTATAAATACACCCACAAACCACCAGGAACACATGCATTGGTGGTGCTTGTGGTGGAGTGTGGCTTTTATTAGCTTTCTGATTGGTTTGTCCATAATTAAAATGGTTTTCACATGTTGCTTTTTGGGAGTGGTGCATTTAGGTGCGGTTTTTGTGCAATTTTTGTATGGCTTTTTATGCAACTTACATGTCATGACGCTCAATAAAAAAAGATCATTGAAGTGCGAATTTTATGCGATTTTAGTGCAAATGTGTGCACATTTGCAAAGACCATACTTCGTGCAAATTTCGCTGATCCCAATGTTATTTTGATGATGTTTGTACTGATGGTGATTTGTCGCTATTTGGAGTGCAAAGTCGCATTTGACATGTGACTTCCATGCAAATTAATCCTTAGTAAATTTGAGATAAGCTAAATCGCAACTTTTTCGCAAAAAAAACAAATCGACTAAAGTCGACCTTTAGTAAATTTGCCTCCTAGTGTCATGAAATTGAAAAATATCCATCTTGTGGACCGCCCTATGGTTATGCACAACTGTGACAAAATATACTCCTGGTCCATGGATACTTCGATTCCTCCAACTCATATACTGTATGGGCCGATTCTGAGTGTGGAGTCTCAAACTGAAATCTCACAACTCCCACAATAATCACTGTCTCGGGCAACCAAGAGACACAGGATTCAGCTCCAGTCTCCGCATGTTGTCCATGCCACACTGTTGTTAACAATGTAATATAAATCTGCAGGACTGTCCTTAATGCGATAAGGGTCAGCAGGAGTTTTCAGAATGTAATTGGATATACTCGGCCTCCAGCGTGGTTTGGTGAAGAAGAAATGCATCTCTGTGGACTATAAAGTATTCACCAACGCAGTAGAGATTCACTAGTGACTGGCATCATTGGCACAGAGAGAGGGGAGGGTACTGCTTGCCTGGGCTTGACTGTGGGGAGATTGGAAGGGGAAAAAGAGGAATTACCCCTCTTTTGCATGTGCTTGTATGCACAGTCTTCAAAGCTGATCTCACTCAGAGCAGGTGTGTGACCATTATGGACCATTATGCAATAGGTAGCATCTATCCTTGTGTATCTATGCCTATTTCCCTATAGATTGTAAGCCTGCGAGCAGGGCCTTCCTACCTCTGTCTGTCTGTTTTTACCCAGTTTTGTTCTATTACTGTTGTTCTAATTGTAAAGCGCAACGGAATATGCTGCGCTATATAAGAAACTGTTAATAAATAAATAAATAATAAATAAATAAGGTGTGGCCACACCACCTTCAACAAGGGGGCATGCCAGTTATTTTGGCTGGTCTGACAGTATCAATGGTGTAAGTCTAAGGTTCTTGTTTGGGGCAATGTTCATCTATAGTGAAGTAATTCTCTCACCTTTTATTTGAAGCTAGCAGTCCCTGGCAGAAAGCTGTGGTTGCCCTTCCTTGCTATCAATAAACAGAACACCTGTATAATTAAATAAGTTAGATCACCCAACTGGTTTATAATTAGGATGATATCATTGTTCTCAAGATGAACCCATTCCCTGGTCTTTTAACTATTTCTTGGTTATTACAACCATATTGGTCTTACTACATCGAACCTTCACATTGCATATCAGAGTCATGATAGCACTCTCAAGCCAAAAATACAACCACTAGCTCCTTTATTTGTATTGCTCACATGAATATCTTCAGTGGACACTGATGTGCAAAAAATACATGGACAAATACATAGGTAATGCAATAGGTACAATCATGAAGGGACTCACGCTGGGCCCTGTGTGCACTGCACAACTTGCACCCTTTATAGATATACCATGGTATTGTAACCTTAACATCACTATCTTTTGCCCCTATATTGAATGTACCTGTGAAGTTCTATTTTTTCTTGCTATAAGGAGCCATTTGTTTCAGAACCATTGTAGACAAGAAGATTTGGAGAGGGCACCTTTCTTTCCAGTCATGCTTTTGTTAATTGCTAGAGTAAAGAACTTCCTTTCAGTACACTCAGTTTATTGGCCCTCATTCCGAGTTGATCGCTAGCTGCTTTCGATCGCAGCGCAGCGATCAGGCTAAAAATCGGCACTTCTGCGCATGCGGCTCAATGCGCACGCGCGACGTACTTTCACAAAAGCCGATGCAGTTTTACACAAGCTCTAGTGACGCATTTCAGTCGCACTGCTGGCCACAGAGTGATTGACAGAAAGTGGGTGTTTCTCAGTGGTAACTGACCGTTTTTCGGGAGTGTGTGTAAAATCAGAGGCATGTCAGCGTGGCTGGGCAAACGCAGGGCGTGTTCGTGACGTCAAAACAGGAACTAAATAGTCTGAAGTGATCGCAAGCTAGGAATAGGTCTTGAGCTACTCAGAAACTGCACAGTCTTTTTTTGTAGCAGCGCTGCGAACCTTTGGTTCGCACTTCTGCTAAGCTAAAAAACACTCCCAGAGGGCGGCGGCTTAGCGTTTGCACGGCTGCTAAAAGCAGCTAGCGAGCGAACAACTCGGAATGAGGGCCATTGTTATTTTGTGGTTCCATCAATATAACTGTATGAGCTTGTCTATAAATTTTAAACAAAGAAATAGAGTGAGCAGTTGCATAGCTGGTGGAAGGGGGCACAGTAAGAGCGTAAGAAATATTAAAAATGGATGTGGGTGTCGACTAAATTTTCTGGCGTTCACTGTGTTGCAATGCTCTGTGTACTTCAAACCAGTCGCTGGAGACTGTGTTTACTATACGGCAGTCACTGGGATGCTCTATTTACTGAATGAAGATCACTAGGATGTTCTGTTTACTGTTTCATGATCACTGAGTTCTGACTGTGTTCCCTTATACTTGTGTGTGTGGGATATTCATGTAATGCCAGGGGTAGTCATTGATGTCATCTGGATATATTATTTCTGAGACATCTGGAGAGCCTATTTTTCATCTTCACTCCACCTCATGTCAGAAGCAGGCTACGCTACTTAGAGTAAGAAAGATATTACACATGAATGTTATATTTGAAAGTATGACAACAAGGTATACTGTATACAGAAAGAAGACAAGCTTCTTCTTGCTCATCATTTTAGCAGATACAGTAGTAAAAATGGTTAAATACTTTGAACTTATTTGTATGAATTTTATGTTTTTGCTGTATATCTTTTTCAATTATTGGGGATGATTGTTTTGTTTGTCATTTGCAACGCTTATTTTAGAGGTGTTAAGAAACTGCAAGCAAAGTTGTATAGGTTCATATATTGTAATCTCACTTATGGCTGCTGTGAGAATTATAAAATCTCTACCTGCTGTATTATTGCCTATAATAAACATAAAATAGTAACTGAATAATAAAAATCATAATTTTTTTTGCGGGCTTCAGTATTTGTCAGATCATATAAAGAATTAGAACAGATTTTAAATTTGAAACAAATCTCTCTCTGCAGCGGGGTGCACTGGGGTTCCACAAGGAATAACATCGGGGTGTAGAGTTGGATCTTGATCCGAAGCACTAACAGGCTAAAAGCTTTGACTGTTCCCAAGATGCACAGCGCCGCCTCCTCTATAACCCCGCCTCTGTGCACAGGAGCTCAGTTTGTAAGTTGGTGCCTGCAGTGCAGGCAGCTAACAGGGAGGGCTGTGCTAGGCAGCCCTGAAAAGTGCTTTTTTAGAAGAAAAGAAGACTTCAAGGGCCGCAGCACAGGCACTTAAAAGTGCTATATGTCAGTTTGACATATCGTGCTGAGGCTCCCTCACCTCCCCCAGCGGTGCTGTATACTCCTGCGCCCTGGTTGCCGGGTACTTACAGCGGAGTGCTCTGGTTTCTCTTCAGGCACACACACGCCTGCCGCTTCTCTCCAGGATCGCGTGGCCGTATTACAGGGAGGAGGTAAGATGGTCCCCCAGGTGGGACCCGCTGAAAACCGCGATCCGCCGCGGTCTCTAGGAGACGGGACGTGCGCGCTGGCGTGGACACTGTGCCCATACAGGGACCCCACTAGACCACCAGGGCAAGAGGCACAGGTCGGATTACCTCATAATCCAGTTTAATAGGCCCCGCAGTACCCGGTGGTGAAGTCCAGCAAGGGGATAAGGCTCTGACCTGTAGCCCCTCCCCAGCCCCAGGTGCCATTTACTGCAAATGTTCCCGCCCTGGAGCTGCATCTCTTTGTCTCCCTCACTCCCTGTCAGCGTTTGGGCGCCATTACACACATGCTGAGCTGATTCTGGAACTGCTGGGCAATGTCACCGCTGTAAAGCCGCCTGCATCAACAGCGCTGTGCATTTACAGGACACTTAAGTGTTCTACATGTCATTTAGACAGTGTTAGTTAAGAACAAGTGCATTACTACAGGCATATTTAGTATAAGTATCCTGTGATATACATCCAGTCTTTACTGTGCATTGTTATATCTGTATACCTATGTAGCTTTACTTAGTGGTACTGTTTGTTCTTAGTATTGCTAGTCCATTGTAGTTTTACTGTTGGTAATCATTTCTGCATTGTATATGTGACTGAGTGTGTGCCAATAGCTCTATTTCGTGTATCCCACACATATTGCTATCCCTATATTCTGTACCCTGAGGGGGGCTAAGCGCGTCAGTGTCCTCATAAATATAGGCCCTCATTCCGAGTTGTTCGCTCGGTAAAAATCTTCGCATCGCAGCGATTTTCCGCTTAATGCGCATGCGCAATGTCCGCACTGCGACTGCGCCAAGTAAATTTGCTATGCAGTTAGGAATTTTACTCACGGCTTTTTCATCGTTCTGGCGATCGTAATGTGATTGACAGGAAATGGGTGTTACTGGGCGGAAACAGGCCGTTTTATGGGCGTGTGGGAAAAAACGCTACCGTTTCCGGAAAAAACGCAGGAGTGGCTGGAGAAACGGGGGAGTGTCTGGGCGAACGCTGGGAGTGTTTGTGACGTCAAACCAGGAACGACAAGCACTGAACTGATAGCAGATGCCGAGTAAGTCTGAAGCTACTCAGAAACTGCTACGAGGTGTGTAATCGCAATATTGCGAATACATCGTTCGCAATTTTAAGATGCTAAGATTCACTCCCAGTAGGCGGCGGCTTAGCATGAGCAAATCTGCTAAAATTCACTTGCGAGCGAACAACTCGGAATGAGGGCCATAGTGTTTCACAGGATATACTACTTTGGTATTTTTCTCTGTGTTTTACAGTCACCACATACCTCTTAATTCCTCTGTTTGTGCACTGCTTTGCAGTCACACTATACAGGGGTTTTTTGTCAGGTAATTTGTCTGCTTATATTGTACTGTTACACCCTAAGGTTACGCTTACATATAATGTCTGCTAAACAGGGAGGTCGATCTATGGCTGATCCTGCACCATGCAGTGCTGATGCCACAGATTACTCGGAGGAAAACATAGCAGCTGAGGGTTCAGGTACTGGGGGTTCTATAACCCATGGTCAGTCTGCAGCAATGGAGGCAAATCAAGACCCACCTTGGGCTCTTTCTCTAATTTACTTACTACGCTAGTAACTAGACTTGCACCCCCTATGGGACCTCCTGTGCTATTACAGCCACATCAAGTCCCTGCAGTTAATCCGCCATGGGCAGATACTCTGTCCTCTCAGTTACATCAATTAAATCGGTCTCTGGCTAAGCAAAATTCTGACTCACCCGTCTAAGACCAAGGGGACATCCAAACGGGCCATTACTTCCTCACAATCCACACGTTTCAGATACCTCATCCGATGAAGATGGCGCTTACACTGACCCTTCAGACACAGATGCAGATGCTTCTGATGGGGAATCTCTGACACAAGTGGGTGTTCCTGACCTCTTGGAGGCATTCAGGCTGATTCTTCAAATCGATGATGACGAAGAGCCTCCAGCTACCTCAAAGAAAACAGATAAGTTTAAACGTCAGAAGGTTTCTAAAAAGATGCTAGCCCGTTATCCCCTTGCTGCAAAGTTAAGTAAAAATTGGGAAACACCTCAGCCGGTGGATTCACAAGTCGCTCGTCTGGTGGTGTCCTATGCTCTGCCTGTCACTACCGTCACCTCCCTGAAGGACCCGACGGATAAGCATGTGGAGGGTTGCTTGAAGTCCATTTACACTCTTGCTGGAGCTGTACATAGGCCCACTATTGCGGCCTCTTGGACTGCTAAGGCTATAGAGGCCTGGGTTCAGGAAGTTGAAAAGGGAACTACCGTCTGATTTTCCTGATAATGCTAGATAGTGTCTTTCATACATTATTACAGCCTCTCATCATATTCAGGAGGTGGCATCTGATGCAGGTATCCTGGTGGCCAAAGCGTCTACTACGTCTGTTCTGGCTCGCCGGATCCTGTGGTTGCAATCCTGGTCTGTAGATCTGGACTCTAAAAAGACCTTGGAGGTGAACCCTTTTAAGGGAAACATTCATTTTGGGGAAGATCTCAACAAGATTGCTGCTGACTTAGCTTCAGCTAAGACTGCATGTCTGCCTAGTACTTCTCCTTCAGCTCTGAAGGCTAAGAGTACTTCCTTTCGTTCCTTTCGACCTCCAGGTAAAGCAAGGGTTCAGGCGTACCCGAAAAAAAAGGCTCACACTTCCAAAACCTCAGCCCAAACCTAAACGTGCCTGGGCTGCCCGTCAGCCTGCTTCCAAAACGGACAAGCCTGCTGCACGACGGGGCAGACCTCCCCCTGGGGGATCCCAGGGTGGGAGGCCGACTTCTACGGTTTGCTCAGGCGTGGTTACAGACCACTTCGGATGCCTGGGTAAGGGAAGTCGTCACTCACGGATACGCCATCTCTTTCAAGAAACGTGCCCCTCGTCAGTTTGCTCAACAAACATCCCTTTGGATCAGGTAAAAGCAAAAACTCTATATTTGGTGGTACAATCTCTCCTGGATACAGGAGTGATAGTACTGGTGCCTCTGGCCCAGAGAGTCAGAGGGTACTATTCCATGCTGTTCCTAGTCCAGAAACCGAATGGGTCCTCTCGGCCTATTCTCAACCTCAAGTCTTTGAACAAATATGTGAAAGTTTCCAAATTCCGTATGGAAATGCTTCGCTCTATTGTTCTGGCTTTGGAGCCCATGGACTATATGGTATCCCTGGACATACAGGATGCTTACCTGCATATTCCTATTGCAGTGTCGCATCAGCAATACCTGCAGTTTGCTATTGGCAACCTACATTTTCAATTCCAGGCCTTACCTTTTCAGTCTGACCACGGCTCCAAGAATTTTCACCAAGGTCATGACGGCTCTACTCCACCATCAGGGTATCAGGATCCTGCCATATCTGGACGACTTGTTGATCCTGGCGAACTCTCCAGAGGTTCTCCTCTGTCATCTGGAACTGATGGTCCAATTCCTGCAAGCCCACGGGTGGCTCATTAACTGGAAGAAATCTTCCCTGCTCCCTGCTCAGAGCATGTTGCACCTGGGAGCACTATTGGACACCCACAACCAGCAGTTGTTTTTGTCTCCGGAAAAGATCCTGAAACTTCAGGAAAAGATAAGATGCTTCCTCTCTCACCCACGTGTGTCGATACACTCTGCGATGCAAGTACTAGGCCTCATGGTGTCGGCTTTCGACATGGTAGAGTACGCTCAATTTCATTCCCTCTCCCTGCAGAGGTTGATAATCTCCAAGTGGGACGGCCTACTTAACCGGATCAGGACCCACATGATCTCCTTGACTCCGGAGGTCTGCTTATCACTGAGCTGGTGGCTACAGGACCAGCAGCTGAGCAGGGGTCATCCCTTCTGGATCTCCAACTGGGTCCTTCTGATGACGGATGCCAGTCTGCGGGGCTGGGGCGCGGTGTTGGAGCAACACTGTCTTCAGGGTCGATGGACCAGGGAGGAATCTCTTCTCCCGATAAACATTTTGGAATTGCGGGCCGTGTTCAATACGTTGACACTAGTCCTGCCTCTCGTACAGAACAGGCCTGTTCAAGTACAGTCAGACAACGCCACCATGGTGGCATACATAAATCATCAAGGCGGCACTCGAAGCCACATGGCAATGAAGGAAGTATCAAAAATCTTTTGTTGGGCTGAACGCTATATGCCAGCCTTACCGACAGTGTTCATTCCGGGTATCCTCAACTGGGAAGCGGACTTCCTCAGTCGTCAGGCCATACATGCCAGAGAGTGGAGCCTTCATCTGGATATCTTTCAACTCCCAGTGGACAAGTGGGGCCTACCAGATGTAGACCTGATGGCGTCTCGACACAATAACCAGGTTCCGGTCTTCGGAGCAAGGACAAAGGATCCTCAAGCAGCGTTCGTGGATGCACTGGCCATACGTGTTCCCTCCAGTGTCACTTCTGCCCAGGGTGATGAGGAAGTTCAAGCAAAAAGGAGGAATACTACTTCTAATCGCTCCAGCGTGACCCAGACGGCATTGGTTCTCAGACCTGCAGGGTCTCTCGATAGAGCGTCCTCTTCTACTTCCGCAATGCCCAGACCTCCTTGTTCAGGGCCCTTGTGTCTACCAGGATTTGGCCCGGCTGGCTTTGACGGCGTGGCTCTTGAAGCTACCGTACTGAGGTCCAAAGGATTTTCTGAGGCGGTCATTCAAACTATGTTGAAGGCCCGTAAACCAGCTTCGGCTCGGATTTATTATAGGGTCTGGAATTCTTACTTCGCCTGGTGTGCGACTAACCATTATGATGCATATAAGTTCAGTACTGCCAAGCTTTTGGTTTTCCTGCAACAGGGCCTGGACTTAGGCCTTCGCCTGGCTTCCCTCAAGGTTCATATTTCTGCCTTGTCGATATGGTTTTAGAGAAAAATTGCGACTCTGCCTAATGTTCATACATTCACTCAAGGTGTTTTACGGATTCAACCTCCCTACTGTATGTCCCGCCTGTGGCTCCTTGGGATTTGTTGGTTGTTCTGGACGCCTTACAAGAGTCTCCGTTTGAACCTCTTGAGTCGGTGGACCTTAAGTGGCTTACTCTTAAGGTTCTGTTCTTGCTGGCTATTGCCTCTGCTAGACGGGTTTCAGACTTGGGTGCCCTGTCCTGTCGGTCACCCTTTCTGATTTTTCACCATGACTGGGTGGTTCTTAGAACTCGCCCTGGTTATCTGCCTAAGGTGGTGTCATCTTTCCACCTTAACCAAGAGATTGTGGTTCCAGCCTTTACCTCTCCTGGTTTGTCCTCCAAAGAAAGGTCTTTGGATGTGGTACGGGCTCTCCGTATTTATGTGAACAGAACAGCTTCTCTTAGAAGATCTGATTCCCTCTTTGTCCTTTTTGGTTTTCACAACCGTGGCTGGCCTGCTAATAAGCAGACCTTGGCCAGATGGATTAGAATGGTGATTGCACATGCTTATGTACAGGCTGGTCTTCCAGCTCCTGCTACCATCAAAGCCCACTCTACTCAGTCTTTTGGACCTTCTTGGGCGGCCCGACGTGGTGCGACCCTTGAACAATTGTGCATGGTTTTCAGTGAACATGTTCATAAGTTTCTATACCTTCGATACTTCCGCCTCCCAGGATGCCTCCTTTGGATGCCGGGTTCTTGTGCCCGCTACAGTGTGTCCCCTCCCATGAGGAACTGCTTTAGGACATCCCCGATGTTATTCCCTGTGGAACCCCAGTGTACCCCACTCCAGAAAAGGAGATTCATGGTAAGAACTTACCTTTGTTAAATCTCTTTCTGCGAGGTACACTGGGTTCCATAGGGCGCCCACCCTGATGTACTTCGCTTCTTTGGGTTTGTGTGGCATTAGCCGTTGGTACCTTTCTCCTGTCGTGAGAATGTGGTATATGTGGCTGCTAACGATTGTCGTCTCTTTTACCTGCTACTGCATTGGACTGGTTAACAAAACTGAGCTCCTGTGCACGAAGGCGTGGTTATAGAGAAGTTGGTGCTGTGCATCTTGGGAACAGTCAAAGCTTTTAGTCTGTTGGTGCCTCGGATCAAGATCCAACTCTACACCCCAATGTTATTCCCTGTGGAACCCAGTGTACCTCGCAGAAAGAGATTTAACAAAGGTAATTTCTTACCATAAATCTCTTCTCTGCCTCCTTCTACTGTACCCAAATTATGCTTTGCAAAACATAATCGTTTGTTAAATGGCTTATAATGATGATGACAAAGATATGACATTTTTACAATGATCTGGGTATTGTCTTCTCACACACTTTGAACGTGAATGTTTTGAGAATTTCCAAAACATGGTGAACAAAAACTAATGACTACACAAACTTTAAAAATTCTATATATTTATATGTCAACATGTCATTTTTAGCGTATTTCCAGCCCTACTCTACCATAACTATGGGTGCACACCCTGCCATTTTTCAGGTTTTGTGTTTTGGTTTTAGATCTGGATCTGTCCTCGTGTTGTGGATCTGTATTGGTTTTGCCAAAACCGCCCTTGCAGAGTTTGGATTGGGTTTTGGCTTTGTATCTGTATTTTTTGGTGGGAAAAATCATATAAACAGTTAATATGACAGAATTTGGGGGAGTTTTTGTTCCTACAGTATTATTAACCTCAATGAAATTCTTTTCCACTCATTTCCAGACTATTCTGAACACCTCACAGCTCACAATATTGTTTGCATCCAGTTTAGGCCAAAAGGTTGCACCAAAGTATCTGGACGAAGCAGCAGCAGCCCTTGGATGTATATACCGGAAGGACAAAATATTTAGAAAAAATGTATTTTAAAAAAAAAGACACATTAGGCAAGGCTCAAGATTTCAGTTCACAAAAAGATGATTACGGCAAAGAAGAATAATATATTTAATGTATTTAATTTAATTTATTTTAATTTCAATTTATTTTAATTTATTTTATATTATTTATTTAGGATCAAATTCTTAATTTCCTAAAAGATATCTTTGATATGCAGAAAGTTCAGTATATAAGTGTGGAGAGTTTATTCATATTCATTTAATTTAAATGTAGCTAATTTATAATTATTATTAATAATATTAATGTGAATTAATCACAATGTGGTGATTAGAATTATGAAAATATGACAATAAGTTATAACATAAGCATATGAGCTATGGACACCACACCCTGAAATGGATGGAGTAGGCCTGGATGTATTCTGGGAGAATACGGCACACAGTTTTTTTTAAAAGATATCTTTTATTTTGGGTGGACTGACAGAACACCCCTAGATGTAGATGAATGGGTCAGCTTCAGTCCCTGGATGTATACTGGGATAACACAGCACAAAATATTACAGGTTGAGTTTCCCTTATCCAAAATGCTTGGGACCAGAGGAATTTTGGATATTGGATTTTTCCGTATTTTGGAATAATTGCATACCATAATGAGATATTATGGTGATGGGACCTAAATCTAAGCACAGAATGCATTTATGTTTCATATACACCTTATACACACAGCCAGAAGGTAATTTTAGCCAATATTTTTTATAACTTTGTGCATTAAACAAAGTGTGTGTACATTCACACAATTAATTTATGTTTCATATACACCTTATGCACACAGCCTGAAGGTCATTTAATACAATATTTTTAATAACTTTGAGTATTAAACAAAGTTTGTGTACATAGAGCCATCAAAAAGTAAAGGTTTCACTATCTCAGTCTCACTCAAAAAAGTCTGTATTTCGGAATATTCCGTATTTCGGAATATTTTGATATGGGACACTCAACCTGTATTGAAATAATAAATAAAAAAATTATATATATATATATATATATATATTATATCACACACTGTGGTTACAGTGTTGCACAAATGAGCCAAAAATATGATTTTTTTATGTCACACAGTGGCGGTTACAGTGTCACACAGATGAATCAGATATATATATAATAATTACACACTGCGGTTTACTACACAGACAGCGTCGCACAATGCATTTATAAGTAGGAAATAATATACTGCGGTCTGTCCGGCAGTGTCACAGTACTTATGAAAATGTAAAACAATTGTATAGTACACTGGGGTAGAGCACAGACAAAAAAAGATATTTTTTTTATATAATTATGAGTTTAAGCTTTTTGTTTTTAGCTTTTTTTATTTTCATTTTACACTGAGGCAGAGCCCCTGGATGGACTGACAGAGCATCCCTTAATGGATGAGCAGCCCCTTGATGGACCAACAGCAGCAGCCTCCAGATGTATACTGGGGTACAGCACAAAATATAAATGTTTATTTTTTTTAACACTGGTGCAGGGCCCCTGGATGGACAGATGCAGCAGCCCCTTGATGGATGGAGACAGCAGCAGCCTCTGGATGTATACTGGGGTGCAGCACAAGATTGAATTAAATATATATATATATATATATATATATACACACACATACATTAATATATATTATTTTTTTTACCACTGGGTCAGGGCCCCTGGATGGATGGACAGGGCACCCCTTAATGGATGAAGCAGCCCCTTGATGGACCAACAGCAGCAGCATCTGGATGTATACTGGGGTGCAGTACAAAATATAATTTATTTATTTTTTTAATGCTGGGGCAATGCCCCTGGATGGACTAACAGAGAGCACCCCCTTGACAGAGTACACCCTTGACAGACAGAGCAGCCCCTGGAAGACACAGCAACCCTTGTAGGAGGACACAACAGACCCTTAGAAGCCACAGCAGCCCATAAATGTGAGCCCACAGCAGCTCCTTAGATATCACAGCAACCCCTTAGATGTCACATCAGCCCCTTAGATGTCACAGCAGCCCCTAAATGATTCGGATACCAGCTCGGATTGCAACATTCCTGAGGAACCGAACCCGCTGATCTCTAGTCGTAACTCTAACCATAACCGTGGCCTAACCCCAAACTTAACTGTAACCCTACACCTAACACTCATATACATGCATGGTGACATTATGTCATGTCATAATTTTCACTGTCTTTACTCGTACAGAGGCGCAGTACAGTTTCAAATGCACACACCAAGAAATGTACTAGAAATGTGTTGGGATATTCCTGAGTGGTTACAGGGGGTTGGCTAATCAGGCTCAGATGTAGTATAGTATTAGCATGCTATTGGAGTAACAAGGACGGGTTGCTGAAAGTGGTTGTGTATAGAGCCACTAAATTGCTCACATTGCAGGCCGTACTCAGATGGATGATCTGTACCTAGGGGATGTAGCTATGTGACCGGCAGTCAGGACACCACCGGTCACAATACCGACGGCTACATCCCGCCCCCCTCTAAATCCTGACAGTCAGCATGCCGACTTGCAAGGACTATTCCCACTTCCACAACACCCATAGAGTGGGAATACAACCTGTGGCGAGTGCAGTTTGCCACCGAGCCCGCATCATGGCGAGTGCAGCGAGCGCGCAACATTTTGCTGCGGGGATCTTATGGTCAATATGCTAATCGCCAGGATCCCCAACGCCGGTAAGCCATACCTAACCTTTACCATAGGGTTTGTGAGAGTTTCAATGGTGAGACTGATGGTGGCATTGAAAGACACACAAAGCATGATTGCAGCATCTGTAGAAACAGTGGGTGTCTCAGTCCCTGCACATTTGGATGCATAGATGTGCACCAGGGAAGGGTATTGTAGCGAGATCTGCATAAAGTCACAGATGCAACTGCAGCAAAAAAAAAAAAAACATGACAGGCAGCATCTCAGAATCCCTTAACTTTCCATCAACAAACCCCACCTACATTAGGGCTGCTTCCAGAAATTTCCAAGGCTGGTTTTCCATTCCTGTCCACCCCTGAGCAGTACAAAGGACATGTCTTCACATTATCGGAGAGTCCATGTTAAACTGGATACACACTATAAAATAATCTGTCCAATATTTCTGGTTAGAGCAAATATCTGGTAATGTACAGTATGGGAGCAAATGACAATCAACCATTTGCTATGAAAAGCTGGAATACTGTATGGACAGAAAATGGTCATTTGGATAAATTCAAATGGAATTAACCAATTTGTCTGCATGTCCATTTTTTTCCAGTGTTTGGGAGCAAATAAATTGTCAATTGTCATTTGTTCCCAAACATTTACAGATTATTGTTCCAACCAGAAAGATTGTACAGATAAAGTCCTTGCACAAAAGTATATACTGTAAGAAGATTGAAAATTCATCTCTTCTTTTGAAAAATCTATAAAGAGCTTGGTAAATACTGGCTTACAGCATAGCATCCTGCTTCTGAGTTACATAACGTATGTTATTGTCTATGCCTATGTATTCTGTGGTTATTTTTAAAGAAAAATAAATCTTGCTTACTCTTCACGTTCTATTCCTAATAATGATATCGGAATGTTTGGTACAGGTACTGAAGATGCCATCTCTTGGCTCTGTCTTGAAAACATTATGTGATTTACAGTGTCTGCTCAATGACAAATTGCTCCTCCCTGTTGCTTTCTCAATTGGCAATACATTCTATGCTTTTTAAAAGTTGTTTAAACAAAACTGTGCAACCTCCTACCAGTTCATGATGAAATGCTTTTTTACCTCTCTGTACAAAGGAAATGTCCTGGGTACACAGTGTTCTTAAAAAAGAAACAAACCTCTGGAACAGTAACAAGCCACATTGGATGGATAACGCTACTTTCCCCATCTACAGGCCTCAGGTGATACAGTAAAATCATATGAACGGCAATATTTTTCTATTACTGGAGGAAATGTATAGTGCATGACAAATAGAAGTCATCACAATTTCCTCACCATATTAAATATGACCACCTTTATTGTCAATCTCCCCTGAATAGATGTAAGCTGGCTAAACTTAAAACAGACATATGAAATGGAAGAATGAGTCTTGAAAACACTAAAAATTATTGAATAGAGCAGGTTTCCTTTACATTTTAACTGAGCTCTACACTGTGGGCAAGAGTCAATTGTTTTGCACGTCTAATCTCCCATCTAAAGACTGGAGATCATAGGGCGCAATTTAATTGTTTTATTTTTCCACATATTTCTCACCCATTGAGGGTATGTTTAACCGCAAAAAGAAGCTGAACCTGACCAAAGTGTGTGGCCGATTGCAAAAAACTGCCACTTGGGTGCCCAAATGGATCACTTCTCGCGCATATCAGCTCGCCATCCCCAGGGGGTAAGAGTTGAAATGCAGCCATTGCGCATGAATGGAGTTGCAATCGAATAGCTCCTTTAGGGCACCATCTAGTAGCTGCCAGCATATCAAGAATTGAATCTCACCTTTAGTTTCATACTTGCCGACTTTTTTTAAACTCGAATTTTGGTACTTTTACATAGATGAGCGATATCTGGGCTCTAGGTCGACCATGAAAAGGTTGGCAGTCATTAGGTCAATGACTAATGGTCGACATGCAGTAGGTCGACATGGTCAAAATGTCAACCTGGACAATAGGTCAACATATAAAAGGTTGACATTTCTTATGGTCGACAGGTACAAAAGGTCGACAGGTACAAATGATTGACACACATAAAATCGACATAGCTTTTCATTTTCTTTTCGCATTTTCAACTTTTTCATACTTTACCAACTACGTGGACTACAATTGTGAATAGTAACCTGCCCGAAGTGAGGAGACATGGTACACTCATTTTGGTTTCACATGCTTTTACAGCAAAAATGACAGCAAATAAATGTTAAAATGTTGCATCAATTTTTTTGTGTCAACCTTTTCTCATGTTGACCTTTTCATGTGTCGACCTTTTGAACCTGTCAACGTAATGCATGTTGACCAATAGTGGTCAACCTAATGACTGTAGACCTTTATGGTGGGAAGTAATTACCCTAGAGACTTATGTTGCACAGAAATTGATACCACGAGGACTACGAATAAAGAAACTTCCCAGTTTCAACACCGGTTCAGAAAGATTTAGAACGGACTGGTATAAAATTCTGGACTCATGCTCTCTCTCACTGATGGAAATAATTATCAGTGATAGGAGAGAGAATTTAAAGGTTATTGAAAGTGAAATAGAATTGTTAATGAGTTTAATTTATCCTTATAAAGATTCGGTTGATTATAAAGATCTTGAAAAAGAGATAACAATTAAACTTAGAAAAAATGAACAAGATTTAATTAAGAAGAAACAGAAGACATTTTTAAGGGATAAGAAAGATCTAGTAAGTGGTAATTATTATCAAAAATTTGAGACAGTAGAAGACCAGATTGAAAGAGATAGGGATAAGGTTATAGACACAATAATATCTCCACAAATTGGTAGACAGGTAAACAACAAAAAAGATACTTTTAGGAAAGAAAGACAGCATTTTGAGAAAAGAGATGAATATCTAACATCAAATAGAAGATTTAATGTAAGAAGTAGAAAGAATAAAGAATCATCCCCAGTTCACAGACAGAAAAGGAGCCCATCACCCCAAAGGGATCGTAGATTTAGGTATGGAGGTAAAGACATTCCCCCTAGGAGAAGGGAAGATTATGGGAATTTCAGAGAACATGGATCTCCCAGATATAGATTACAGACGGGGAGTCGCCTTAGAGGTGAACAATTCAGTAACCATTCGAGAGGGACTGAACCCGATAATGGGAGAGATCAGAGAGAGGAAGGTAGATGGAGAAAAAAATGAAAATGAGAGTGAATATCGTTTTTTAGGGGGGAGCCATCAAGACCCAAAAATAGGAAGATTACATCAGAATACACTAAGGAGTTGGAGATATTAAGAAGGATCAATAAAAAGTGTAAGAGAAGGGGGAAAAGAGGGGGGTTGGTTAAAAAGAAAGAAAAGAATAAGATAAAGAGTAAGGAATCAAAACTACTAAGAAAAAGGGAGAGAGATGTGAATGAAATGAAAGAAATAAAAGATACCAAAGTTTATAACATTAGTTCATACATGTTGACTCCAATAGAAGAAAGTGTGTTAAAACGAGGGCTAAAGTTTGCACCTACTAACACAGCTAAGTCTTTTGATTTATTTGTTGACATGCAAAAATTCTTGAGAAAACTCTCTTTGAAACGTTTTTTTTCTGGTAAAAATACCATGGTAAATGATGAACAAGTGGAGAGATCTAGATTCAAGAAAAAAATCCACATTTAACCCTGTACAGAGTAGAGGTGCGGCAGTAAACACGTTTGGAAAGATGGTTATGAATGATCTGGAGAAATTGTGGGATGTGGGTGTGTCTAAGAAAAGGGGAGGAAAATGTAATAATAATTTCTCTAAAAAAGAAAGAGAGGCGCTGAAGAATCTTCAGGAAAAGAAGTCCATCACCATCAAACCAGCTGATAAAGGGGGTGGGGTGGTGGTGATGGACACAGAGAAATATGAGGAAAAGATACAAATTATGTTGTCTGATAGGAATACCTATCAACCCTTGAAAAAGAACCCGATGGATAAAATACAATCAGATCTTAATGAGATGGTGAAAAGATACTATGAGATGGGGGTAGTTACTGAACAGGAAAGATATTTTTTGTTGGTGGATGACCCCACCCTCCCAGTAATTTATGGACTGCCAAAGGTCCACAAAAATGTGGAGGATTCCCCATTTACGTCCTATAGTGGCAGGGGTGGGTTCAGTTACCTCAAACCCCTCTCATTTGATAGATTCACACTCGCAACCCCTGGCATGCAGAGGTAGGGCATATTTAAAGGACACCACAGATATTATTAATAAATTAAAGGAAGTACAGTGGCAGTCGAGAGATATTCTAGTGACTGCAGATGTCAGGTCACTGTATTCAATAATAGAACACAAGAGAGGAATTCAAGCTATATAGAGAATGTCCTTTTGATGGAGAAAATAGACGATAATTTGAAGAAATTAATCTTAGAGGGTATAAGATTTATCTTGACCAATAATCATTTCTTCTTCAAGGATGCCCACTACCTGCAGCGCCTCGGCACGGCGATGGGTACGAGATTCGCCCCCAGTTTTGCTAATATATTCATGGACTCATGGGAGGAGTACCATGTGTGGGGCGAGCTGGGGGCGGGTCTCGTACTCTACTATAGATATATAGATGATATAATTTTTGTGTGGAGGGGAGGAAACCCTCTTATAGTTCCAGAGTAAGTTGAACGACAATGTGTTTTGAGTGATTCTTATACGCAAAGTTTTCATAATATCAACTTTCTGGATTTGACAGTATATATTAAAGACCAGACCATTTGCACACATAATTACACTAGACCCACAGACAGTAATTCCTTTATTAGAAAAGACAGCAGCCATCATCCCAATTGGCTGAAAGGAGTACCGGGAGGTCAGTTCCGACGTGTAGAACGGAACTGCACCGAGAATTCTGTCTATAAACAACAGGTTCAGGTAATGAAAAGCCAGTTTGTGCAAAAAGGCTATGATCCGGACACTTTACAGAACACCTTAGATAGCATAGATCAAATTATCAGAGACTCATTATTACAACCTAGCAGTAGAGAGAAAATGGAAGATTTTTCTCTCTCCTTTGTTACAACATATAGCTCCAAATATAAAAACATTGAGAGAGTTTTGCAGAAACACTGGGGAATCCTCAGGAGTGATTCTGTATTAGAAACAGTATTGCCAGAAAAACCAAGGGTGATATATAAAAAAGCCCCTAATTTAAAGAACCTTTTGGTAAAGAGTGCTGTAGCCCCTGTTCCCACAATGACAACACGAGTGAGATCAAAAGGATTTTTTAGGTGCGGTTTGTGTATGGCATGTAAATCCATTAAAGTAATCGAGGGCAGTAAAATGGAAACATTTGTGTCAACCACAACTAAGAAACAATACAAAATTAATAATTTTATGACATGTGACAGTAGTAACATTGTTTATCTGATACAGTGCATATGCATATGCAATAAACAATATGTGGGGAGGACGAGCAGACCTTTTAAAGTCAGAATGAGGGAACATCTGAATAATATAAAAAAGGGATTTGAGAACCTGTCCTCACACTGCAAAGAGGAACATAACTGTTCAGTCAGTAGCATAGTGAACTTTAAAGCCATCGAACAAGTAAAGGGTAATTGGAGAAAAAAAGATGTAGCAGCTTGTCTAGCGAGAAACGAGATGTGGTGGATATATGAACTAAAAACCCTACAACAGGATGGTTTAAACGGTGACTTCGAGATGAAATGGTTCCTTTAGGTATAAATAACCTTTAGGTATAAATAACCTCCCTTCAGGTCAGTGGCGGAACTAGCGAGCAGTGGGCCCAGGTGCGACAAAATGCTTTGCCCCCCCCCCCCCCACATCCCATCCAAGTCCACCTTCTCACCCCTGGAGAGGATCTGGTGAGGGGGACCTGCTCAGGGCCAGAGAAATGGATACCTAGCAACAGTGCCGTAACTAGATATTTTAGCACTGTGTGCAAGAAACGGCATCGGAGCCCCACCCCTGCATGCAAAACAGGGGCAGTGCGCGCCATAGGCGCGCGCAAAAATACATAGTGGCGTGGCTTCGTGGGGAAGGGGTGTGGCCACAAAATAATACCAATTCATAAAACGGTGCACAGTAGTCTCCATTCTTCAAATTACGCCGCACAGTAGCACCACTACACCAGGTAGAGACCCTTTTACACCTTACAGCGGACAGATTCCTCTTTTTACACATTACGGCATACAGCATCCCCTTTTTACACATTACGGCAGACAGCGTCCCCCTTTTTACACATTACGGCAGACAGCGTCCCCCTTTTTACACATTACGCAGACAGCGTGCACTTTTTACACATAACGGCAGACAGCGTCCCCTTTTTACACATAACGGCAGACAGCGTGCCCTTGTTACACAAAGCGGCAGACAGCGTACACTTTTTAAACATAACGGCAGACAGCGTGCCCTTGTTAAACATAGCGGCAGACAGCGTACACTTTTTACACATAACGGCAGACAGCGTGCCCTTGTTAAACATAGCGGCAGACATCGTACACTTTTTACACATAACGGCAGACAGCATCCCCCTTTTTACACATTACGGCAGACAGCGTGCACTTTTTACACATAACGGCAGACAGCGTCCCCTTTTTACACATAACGGCAGACAGCGTGCCCTTGTTACACAAAGCGGCAGACAGCGTACACTTTTTAAACATAACGGCAGACAGCGTGCCCTTGTTAAACATAGCGGCAGACAGCGTACACTTTTTACACATAACGGCAGACAGCGTGCCCTTGTTAAACATAGCGCCAGACATCGTACACTTTTTACACATAACGGCAGACAGCGTCCCCCTTTTTACACATTACGGCAGACAGCGTGCACTTTTTACACATAACGGCAGACAGCGTGCACTTTTTACACATAACGGCAGACAGCGTCCCCTTTTTACACATTACGGCAGACAGTGTGCCCTTGTTACAAATTACGGCAGACAGCGTCCCCCTTTTTACACATTACGGCAGGCAGATTCCCCCTTTTTACACATAGCGGCAGGCAGATTTCCCATTTTTACACATAGCGGCAGGCAGACCCCCCTTTTTACACATTGCGGCAGGCAGATTCCCCCTTTTTACACATTGCGGCAGGCAGTCCCCCGTTTTTACACATTGCGGCAGGCAGATTCCCCATTTTTACACATTGCGACAGGCAGATTCCCCCTTTTTACACATTGTGGCAGGCAGTCCCAACAAAGAAAGAAAGAAAGAAAGAAAGAAAGAGACAGAAAGAAAGAGACAGAAAGAAAGAAGAATTATACTTACCCTCTCCGCTGGCTCAGGCTCCTCGGTGCAGCGTCAGACGATTCCCGGGCTGGAGAGAAGGAGGAGGAGGAGGGAGCCGCAGCAGCGCTATGTTATTGGTGGAGGCGCTGCTGCTGCTGCCCCTCTGCTTCACTATAGGCTGTACTCGGAAGACAGCCTATAGTGAAGCAGAGGGGCAGCAGCAGCAGCGCCTCCACCAGTAGTAAAGCGCTGCTGCGGCTCCCTCCTTCACCTCCCTCCTCCTCCTTCCCCCGTACCGCTGCTCCTCTCCTCTCTCCGGGCGGCTGTGCGCTGCGGGCAGCGGTTGCCCGCAGCGCACAGCGGCATGTAATGAGTCAGTTTGACTCATTACATGCTTTGGGCCCCTGGACAGAGGCGGGCCCCAGTGCAACGCACTGGTTGCACTGGCGGTAGTTCCGCCTCTGCTTCAGGTATAAATAACTTTTCTGGTGTTGGAATTTATTCTCCAGTATTTGAATACATTATAAAGCCAAAAGTGGTATAATTACAAGGAGGTAGAAGCACATGATGTTGCTATATCTATCTAGTGAAAGTCGTATGTTGATAAAGTGCAATAGAGCAAAGTGTTATAATAGGTAGATTTTTTTAATACTTATGAAGAAACGATGTGTTTAAGAATGTAATAGGACATGTACCTTAAAAAGCCCCGATATATGTATAATAAAGGATGGAACCTGTATAATTAAATGTAGGAGTTGGCACACCTCATTTCCCGGGCACAGTATAAATTAGTGACCAGACCAAACCCACCTATACCTTGACAAAGACCCTGATTGTTTAGAAACCCGTCGGCGGTAGTAGGTGGATTTGGTCACTCTATGCATAAGGAGAGAGCCGGGAGCGTTAATATAGACAAGACGCAGAGCAGGAGAATCAGCGGCATAAGGGGTTTGTTCTCGATACAGAAAGCCGGTGGATGACCAGCGGCAGGAAAGCCCTCAAGTGCACAGCTGCGGGTAAAAAGCGACACTCTCGGAGCAGGGGGAACGCCGTGCTTCAATTCTGGTGTCCAGGAGGTCCGGTGAGATAATCCCTTTTTGTTGAAATCCAATGCTGAACTGTAATACCTGCTGAAAGTAGAACTTTAAAGTAGAACATTGTCTACGAGCAAAGAAAGCTTTTTAATGTCCTTTAATACATTTTTAATATTTTAATTTTTATCTGGGCAGCACATCTTTTATGGATATATTTTTTTGGAAGTAGTACACGTATAAGAAATAAGAACTGCTGGCATATAAAATCACTTGAAAACAGCGCTGTAAAGATTTCCAAGGCTTTTTGGTTTTGTTTACCTTTGTAAATTATATCCTGTAATACCCTAGATGAACATACTGTACAGATGTAGCCATGCTCATCATGGCTACATCTGTATTCAATTTTATACTGTAGGTGATTTTGAAATGGATATCCTAAACCGAACACAAAATCACTAGTCAAAATCAAACATCGAATTCGATTATGAAATCAAATGCAAAATCAAATATTAGTAAATATGGGATTTGATGAGTGGAAAAAGAGGTTTGTTTTGATTCGATTTCAATCAAATTAAACCGCAGATCTCTGGGAACATAGCAGATGCTCTGCAGCCAGCACTGTGCCAACATAGTGGTAAGTATAGTTAAATTGGTGCAGAGTGTGCGGTGTGTAATCCCCCCTGGATCCAGGGGCCAATGTGCACAACACACCGTGCACCCATTATAGATACACCAGTGGCAGTGACCAGAGTGAGAGTGTGTGGGACTGTGGGCTCTGAGACACTAAAAAAAAAAAAAGAGAGGACACACACCAGTGACCAGAGGGAGAGTGTGTGGTTCTGTGTAGGACTGAACCACACAGGCAAAACTGTTGAATGTTCAAGCACCATGTAATAAAATATAAAAAGAATAAAACTGTTGTGTGTTCCAGCACCATGTAAAAAAAATTAAAATACAATTAAAACTATTGTGTGTTCAGGCACCATGTAAAATACTAAATAAAATAATAATGTTGGGTGTTCAACCACCATGTAACATAATAATAAAACTGCTATGTGTTCAAGCACCGTGTTAGAATATTTTTTGTTTTTAGGAGTCGATATGGATCACGATCAGACAATAGAAGAGCAGGAGCAAAAACCCAGTACTAATGATATGGCTGCTGGCAGTCATGATAGTACTTCAACATCTACTAAAGGTGGTCCAGGGGACACAAAGTTTAAGGAAGTGTACAAAAAATCTAAACAATATTTTGCAATGTTAAACAAAACATCAGCTCTAATGGGAAAATTTACAGTGAAAAAATGTAAAATTTCCAACATGCCATACACCACACATAGTGGCAAGGAAAGTCTCAGGCAATGGCCTTTGTGTGTGAGTGGTGGTCCTGCTTGCTACTTCATATACTAGAAGAATGTCTGTTTTGGAAGTCAGTCATCTTATCCTGTAACCTCATATGATTATGCAACACCTTCTCGCTCTGAGCCTAGTAGAGGTGTCACCATTAAAACAAACAAATCAGTGTCCAAAAAAAAAGAAGAACACTAAGGCTAAAGAACAAACTGTACGTTAGGACTCCAGGCACCTCGATACTTCATATACGCCAATCTGAGAACGCTGCCTGTGACACCTTACTCCTTACCTCAACATGTGTGGTAAATCAATATGGTAATTGCCACCAGCAAAAGTACCTTTTGGGTCAAGCCCAGGTTGAGCTCCTACTCTCACCCCCAAACACAATTTTTAATACATAAAAATTAAGTAACATAAGCCTCTCGGGACTTGAGTGTGAAAACACAGAATACAGAGTTAAGATTAAGATTTTTAATCCAAAGGGGCGTGGCCACGGCGGCATCAATTTCCGGAGCTCCGCCGGGCGCGCACCCGCGGCGTCCACGGCTTCCGCGGCATCTGAGGTGAGCAGCACCCCACTCCTGCACCCCCAGGGCACCATACTGGCCCAATCCATCTCCCCTGGTGCCAGATATTGTGAGGGCTGGATAAAGGAAGGGAGAGTGTGTGTGCTGGGCGGCCATCTTGACTGCAGTTTCCAGTGTCCCTCCTCACTGCATGGAGCTGTGTGTGTGAAGATCATATTGGGCTGGATGATTTGAGCTGGTCCCCGCTGCCCTGCTTTCGGCTTCTGGACTATCCTACACTATATATATATACCACTGGATCCCACTGGTCCCCCCATCCCCCTTCTGTATTATTGCTGGATGTCCTGGACCCTGGTGTGCTGCTGATATTACATTCCCCATCCACTGCTGTATTCCCTGACACTGAGTATTAGGACTTTGAGCACTGCTGGGCCTTGATACAATGGTGAGGGGTGGCCAGAGCGCGGCCGCAGCTAAATTGCAAAGGTTTGCTCGACAGCCTGCTACCCAGCCAACGCAGTCATCTCCTAAGCCCTCCCCTTCTGCCAGAATGGATCTCCCGGCCGGGGCCGACTCCGGAGCGAACGCACAGCCATCTGCTCCTTCCATTCAACAGGTCCTGGAGGCCATAGCAGCCAGCGGACAACGCCTGTAGGACAAAATGGAGAAGGTGCAGTGCAATTTGTCATTGCTGCGCCAGGACGTCCAGCGGGTCCGGGAGAGGGTGGGCGAAACTGAGATGCGGGTCTCTAATCTGGAGGACCTCAGCGGCCCACTGCAGCGTTCTGTGTCTGCGGTGACACAACAAGTCTCGACACTGCAAACCAAACTCCTGGATATGGAGGGCCGACTTCGCAGAAATAATGTGAGGTTCGTGGGTCTACCTGAAAAGGAGGAGGGGGCACATCCCGAAGATTTCCTAGAGTCCTGGCTGAAAGAAGCATATGGCGATGAATCCTTTACCTCCCAGTTTGCGGTGGAACGGGCTTACCGAGTACCTTTCCGGCCCTTGCCCCCAGGCGCCCCTCCACGGACATTTATTGCAAAATTCTTGCACTATAAAGACCAGGACTCTGTCATGCGCCTAGGGCGCACGAAGGGCCCCCTGCTTCGGAACGTAGTCCGGGTGTCGGCATTTCCGGACTTTGCAGCGGACGTTCAAAAAGACCGGGCTCAGTTTCTTCCCATTAAGCGACATTTTTGTGACCTGAATCTCCCCTACTCAATGCTGTTCCCCTCCAGGTTGCGTGTGGTGGCGGATGGGGAAACCAAGTTCTTCAGTTCTCCGAGGGAGGCGGCTGCCTGGTTGGACAGATATGCTCCAGGTGTCCGCCAACTGGCTCCAGACTGACACCAGGACTTCCTCCTACATGGGCCTACAATCTGCAAGTATAAGTCAGGGGAGCTTCCTCTTGTTTAGTGGTTCTGGACTTTGCTGAGAAGAGTTATATACGTATAAGGGTTCTGTGTTGGGGTTGTTTTGGATCTGTACGCCTAGAATAGTGTTGCTGTAGGCTTTCGGATCTCCAGGGGTAGAGTTCAGTTAGGGATATGTGTATGCCACAGTTCGGGAAGGTATACGGGGTGGGGGGTGGCTGTGGGTTTGCTGTAAGTTTCTCAGCAGTTTTTTTGTTCCTTTTTTAGTTTTTTGGTTTCTATATAATTGTTTTTCAGATAGTGAGGTGATGCT
Organism: Pseudophryne corroboree; assembly: GCF_028390025.1. NCBI lineage: Eukaryota > Metazoa > Chordata > Amphibia > Anura > Myobatrachidae > Pseudophryne > Pseudophryne corroboree. Next base: position 185,088,490 of record NC_086449.1, read on the forward strand.
GTGCTATTTTATGGGGTTTGGCTTGGGAACCGGGGGCCTGCGGACGATTTGGATATGAGGGTGGAGCACAGTACGGGAAGGTAGTTGCCCGGATTGCATTGATGATGGTACTTCCTCTTAGCCTTCAGGTATATGGGAGTGATGGGTCCCAGTTGGTACATTGGCTGACATGTCTCCCTTAAAAATCTTGGCGTGGAATGTCTGGGGCATTAATAACAAAATAAAGCGATCCCTAGTTTTTAAAATGATTAAGAAATATGGGCCGGACATTATTTGCCTGAGCGAAACTCATTTAGAGGGTAATAGACTGTTGTCGCTCCTCCGCAGGCCCTGGGTGGGCTGGGCGTATCATTCCTCACACTCCTCCTCTTCCCGAGGGGTGTCGGTCATGATAAAGAGGACTGTACAGTTTGAACTGATCACGGTAAATACAGATCCGTATGGTAGATTTGTATTTCTAGAATGTAAATTGTATTCTCGTAATTTTTTCCTATTGTCTGTATATGACCCTCCCCATTCTCATATGATGTCCTGCAGAAGGCCGCCTCATTTATGGCTTCTTCCCCTCACACTCCTGTCATCTGTCTGGGGGACTTCAACAATGTGTTGGATGTCTCTCTGGACAGATGGAGGACACCTCGGGATTCAGGGGCGGGGGGGGGCGACCCGAATTCATCCGAATCTAAGTTTGCGGATTTTCTAGATAGTATGCAGTGGGTGGATGCTTGGAGGACTCGGTATCCTACGCTTCGGCAATACTCCTGCTTCTCCAGTACGCACGGCTCCTTCTCCAGAATTGACCTGGCCCTGGTCTCACCTGAGCTCTTACCTAGTATAAAAGATGTCCACTACGAGGCATGGGGGGTGTCTGATCACTCGCCCCTGATCCTGTCTCTGGATGGGGAGTGCCAAAGGGGACAGTCTTATTGGAGGTTGCATCCGTCTTGGTTGACCCAGCTGGGTGACTGCCCAGATTTAGCGCCCATGTGGGAGGGGTTTTTTGTGGATAATTTGGGTACGGCCCCGGCCCAAGTAGTTTGGGATACATTTAAAGCTTATTTACGTGGTACATTGATTGGCAAAATTGCTGCCTGCAAAGTGGCATGTAGGGCGACGGAGAGACAGCTTGAGTCTGAATGTAGGGATCTGGAGACCCGCTATCTGACCGAGGGGACCTCTGCGCTGAAGGCTCGCTGGCTGCTGGCTCAGGAGGCCTGGCTGGCTCACCTTTCGGCCAAAAATGCACGCTCCCTTTTGTTTAGGGCTACTAATATATATATGCAGGCGGACAGACCAGGTAGTTTACTGGCCCATTTGGTGCATTATGACCGACCTGGGACTACGATAGCGCAGATGTCTGGCCTGGACGGTTCCACGGTAGATAACACCCCTCACATTGCACAGATGTTCCTCTTATACTTTAGGGAGGTTTATGATACTCGGCTGACATGCTCCATGGAGGACTTAGACCTGTACCTGACGAAAATTCCCCTTTCTAAACTTTCCCCTAGGGACGCTTTAGATGCGCCTTTGACTCTGGAGGAGGTGACGGCGGCGGTGGAGATGTCTCCCAGTGGCAAGTACCCGGGTAGTGACGGTATCCCCACGGAGCTGTACAAACAGAACATACAATTCTTTGGCCCTAAGTTGCATGAAATGTATACTGATATATTTACCACTAATCACCTTCCTCCCTCAATGCCAGAGGTCGTCATTATAGTGCTCCCAAAACCCGGAAAGGACCCCAAACTTTTGGAGTCCTACAGGCCGATCTCTCTCATCCCTACCGATGCCAAGATCCTGGCAAAAATTCTGGCGCTCCGGCTCAACTTAGTGATTGAATCTATAATAGATCCGGATCAATCCGGCTTCATGCCCGGGAAATCCACGTCCATTAACTTGCGCAGGCTGTACACTATTTTGCAGGCCCCTCATGACTTCCCCTCAGACGCGGTTGTGGTCTCATTGGATGTGGCTAAGGCATTCGACAGTGTCGAGTGGCCTTACCTGTGGGGAGTCATGAGAAGCATGGGCTTTGGCCCTAATTTTATACAATGGATCAAATTGCTATATCAAAATCCACGCGCCAGGGTCTTGGTCAACGGCTACATTTTCTCCTCCTTTCCTCTGACACGGGGCACCAGACAGGGATGCCCCCTTTCTCCTGCCTTGTTTGCCATAGCCATCGAGCCCCTGGCTTGCTTGGTTAGGTCACATCCGGACATTGGGGGAGTTGATACGGGTACATGCACTGACAAAATAGCCCTTTATGCGGATGACTTGTTGTTATTCCTCCATGATTACGTGGTGGATATGCCTACTGTGTTGCAGGTCATAGAGACATTTGGTGGTTTTTCTGGTCTCCGCATAAACTGGTCCAAATCATTTATAATGCCCATTATGGGCTCTCCCCCCCAGGTCCCGAGGCTCTCTCTGCCGCTATGCTGGACAGGCCAGTTTAAGTACGTTGGGATCCAAGTCACTAATGACCCCTCGGACTTTATACCCTTGAATCTTGACCTGCTTGTACAGCTGATTGTACGCAAGTCGAGAGCTTGGTGTAAACTCCCGCTGACAATGACGAGTAGGGTTAGCCTCATTAAAATGGTAGTGTTGCCCAAACTATTGTACGTTCTCTTGTAATCCCCTGTGTACATCTTTCCAGCCTTCTTTAGGAAATTAAATAGTATCATAGCGTTCCTGATCTGGGCCAATAAAAGGCCTAGAATAAAATTAACTACCCTTACCAGACAAAAAGCTGATGGAGGCTTGGCCTTGCCTCACTTCCAACTGTATTACTACGCGGCTCAGTTGTCCCATATCGGTATCTGGCTCAGGGGTGGAGACGAGGCTGGCTTATACTGGGCGTTCCTTAGGTGTTACTACCCAGATCTCTCCCTGGCGCAGGTCCTGGTGGGGGGGGGGGGAGTCCTTCTAGATTCTCGCCTCCTATTGTCTTTCAGGCCATGAAGATCTGGCTAGCTTTGAAGAGTCTGCTTGGGTATGATGGTGTGGACCCAGACACTCCCCTTTGGCACTCCGCGTCGTTCCATGAATTGGGGTCTCTGGAGGGTGGGGAGGTGTGAGCTCCGTATTCGATAACTTCAGTGTCCCAGCTGTATAGTGATGGTTCATTGAAATCGTTTCAGCAATTAAAGGAGGAGTTTGGACTCCTGAATTCTTACTTTTACAGATTTTTACAGCTCAGGCACGCCTTGCAAGCACAGTTTGGAGACTCTCCCCCGGCGCTCCTCCCCTTCCCCATAAAAACCTTTTTACATTCACTGGGTCGAGTTAAGGTGACCTCCTTCACCTACTCGTACCTTCTTAAAACAATTCACGCAAACCCGCTCTCGAATCTTCGGGAGCACTGGGAGTGTTACTTGGGCCCCATAGATGTGGAAGATTGGGAGGTAGCGCTGGGTAACTCGAGCCAGGTCACCAAATCATTACGGTTCCAACAGATACAACTCTTTATTTTGCACAGATCATATATGACGCCAAGTAGACTGGCCAGATTTGGGGTCGGTAGTGTTAATGTTTGTCCCAAGTGTGGGGCTGCTGGAGGAACCTTCTGGCACCTTGCATGGGAATGTCAGTCATTGCAGGCGTTCTGGGCTGGGGTCGGGTCGATTCTGGAACACACGGGGATATCGAGAGGTTTGCTGACTCCGAGATTTTGTATTTTGGGGGTGGGTGGTCCTGACTCTGGGTCTCGGTGGGAGGACATGTATGCCCGTAGTATGTGCGCCCTTGCTAAGGTGTGTATTGTGCGGGCATGGATGGCTCCGCATTCTCCCACGATATCTGCATATAAAGTTTTGGTGAATGATACTCTATTGAAAGACCGCTATGTATATATGAAAAATAATGCACTCACCAAATACGAGAAAATATGGTCTCCTTGGATCAATTCAGCATACTCATCCCTTGCCCTTCGGATTTAGGGGGTACTGACCGTAACTGCGACGCGTTCTCTGGGCCCAGAGGAGCCGAGCTGGACCTCTCTCTCTCCTTTACTTTATTTTATGTTATTTATTTTGCTATTGTATCTCACCTCACACACTCGGGTAGTTATAGGTAAGACGGGTTTGTGTTTGTTTTTTGGGGGGTTTGTTTTGGGTTAAGGGGTTGTGGGCTATATTTGGCCTGCTAGTTGGGGTAGTTACCATAATGGTTCGGGGAGAACATTTAAAATGTTAAGTATGTGGATCATGATTTGTATACGGACTTCGGTAAATATGTATTCTGTGGGGGAACAATGCAAAGTATATTGTATAATGTCAACTATGTTTCCCAGCGTACACTGAAATGTCTGTACCATTAATTACTTTGTTGAATAAAAACACTCTATTCAAAAAAAAATAATAATTTTTAATCCAAGTCAAAAATTACAGTTACAGAAAAAATAAGAATTTACTTACCGATAATTCTATTTCTCGTAGTCCGTAGTGGATGCTGGGGACTCCGTAAGGACCATGGGGAATAGCGGCTCCGCAGGAGACTGGGCACATCTAAAGAAAGCTTTAGGACTATGTGGTGTGCACTGGCTCCTCCCCCTATGACCCTCCTCCAAACCTCAGTTAGGATACTGTGCCCGGACGAGCGTACACAATAAGGAAGGATTTTGAATCCCGGGTAAGACTCATACCAGCCACACCCATCACACCGTACAACTTGTGATCTAAACCCAGTTAACAGCATGATAACAGAGGAGCCTCTAGAAAAAATGGCTCACTACAGCAATAACCCGATTTTTTTTTTTTTTTTGGTAACAATAACTATGTACCAGTATTGCAGACAATCCGCACTTGGGATGGGCGCCCAGCATCCACTACGGACTACGAGAAATAGAATTATCGGTAAGTAAATTCTTATTTTCTCTAACGTCCTAAGTGGATGCTGGGGACTCCGTAAGGACCATGGGGATTATACCAAAGCTCCCAAACGGGCGGGAGAGTGCGGATGACTCTGCAGCACCAAATGAGAGAACTCCAGGTCCTCCTCAGCCAGGGTATCAATTTTGTAGAATTTTACAAACGTATTTGCTCCTGACCAAGTAGCTGCTCGGCAAAGTTGTAGAGCCGAGACCCCTCGGGCAGCCGCCCAAGATGAGCCCACCTTCCTTGTGGAGTGGGCATTTACAGATTTATGGCTGTGGCAGGCCTGCCACCTAAAGTGCAAGCTGAATTGTACTACAAATCCAACGAGCAATAGTCTGCTTAGAAGCAGGAGCACCCAGCTTGTTGGGTGCATACAGGATAAACAGCGAGTCAGTTTTCCTGACTCCAGCCGTCCTGGAAACATATATTTTCAGGGCCCTGACAGCGTCTAGCAACTTGGAGTCCTCCAAGTCCCTAGTAGCCGCAGGCACCACAATAGGTTGGTTCAGGTGAAACCTGAAACCACCTTAGGGAGAAACTGAGGACGAGTCCTCAATTCCGCCCTGTCCGAATGGAAAATCAGATAAGGGCTTTTACAAGATAAAGCCGCCAATTCTGACACGCGCCTGGCCCAGGCCAGGGCCAACAGCATGACCACATTCCATGTGAGATATTTTAACTCCACAGATTTAAGTGGTTCAAACCCATGTGACTTTTGGAACCCAAAAACTACATTGAGATCCCAAAGCGCCACTGAAGGCACAAAAGGAGGCTGTATATGCAGTACCCCTTTTACAAACGTCTGAACTTCAGGAACTGAAGCTAGTTCTTTTTGGAAGAAAATTGACAGGGCCGAAATTTGAACCTTAATGGACCCCAATTTCAGGCCCATAGACACTCCTGTTTGCAGGAAATGTAGGAAACGACCCAGTTGAATTTCCTCCGTCGGGCCTTACTGGCCTCGCACCACGCAACATATTTTCGCCAAATGCGGTGATAATGTTTTGCGGTTACATCCTTCCTGGCTTTGATCAGGATAGGGATGACTTCATCCGGAATGCCTTTTCAGGATCCGGCGTTCAACCGCCATGCCGTCAAACGCAGCCGCGGTAAGTCTTGGAACAGACAGGGTCCTTGCTGGAGCAGGTCCCTTCTTAGAGGTAGAGGCCACGGATCCTCCGTGAGCATCTCTTGAAGTTCCGGTTACCAAGTCCTTCTTGGCCAATCCGGAGCCACGAATATAGTGCTTACTCCTCTCCATCTTATCAATCTCAGTACCTTGGGTATGAGAGGCAGAGGAGGGAACACATACACTGACTGGTACACCCACGGTGTTACCAGAACGTCTGCAGCTATTGCCTGAGGGTCCCTTGACCTGGCGCAATACCTGTCGAGTTTTTCCCAACGGTTTATAATCATGTGGAAGACTTCTGGGTGAAGTCCCCACTCTCCCGGGTGGAGGTCGTGCTGAGGCAGTCTGCTTCCCAGTTGTCCACTCCCGGAATGAATACTGCTGACAGTGCTATCACATGATTTTCCGCCCAGCGAAGAATCCTTGCAGCTTCTGCCATTGCCCTCCTGCTTCTTGTGCCACCCTGTCTGTTTACGTGGGTGACTGCCGTGATGTTGTCCGACTGGATCAACACCGGCTGACCTTGAAGCAGAGGTCTCGCTAAGCTTAGAGCATTGTAAATGGCCCTTAGCTTCAGGATATTTATGTGAAGTGATGTCTCCAGACTTGACCATAAGCCCTGGATATTCCTTCCCTGTGTGACTGCTCCCCAGCCTCGCAGGCTGGCATCCGTGGTCACCAGGACACAGTCCTGAATGCCGAATCTGCGGCCCTCTAGAAGATGAGCACTCTGCAACCACCACAGGAGGGACACCCTTGTCCTTGGTGACAGGGTTATCCGCTGATGCATCTGAAGATGCGACCCGGACCATTTGTCCAGCAGGTCCCACTGGAAAGTTCTTGCGTGGAATCTGCCGAATGGGATTGCTTCGTAGGAAGCCACCATTTTACCCAGAACCCTTGTGCATTGATGCACTGAGACTTGGCTCGGTTTTAGGAGGTTCCTGACTAGCTCGGATAACTCCCTGGCTTTCTCCTCCGGGAGAAAAGCCTTTTTCTGGACTGTGTCCAGGATCATCCCTAGGAACAGAAGACAAGTCATCGGAACCAGCTGCGATTTTGGAATATTGAGAATCCAATCGTGCTGCCGCAACACTACCTGAAATAGTGCTACACCGACCTCCAACTGTTCCCTGGATCTTACCCTTATCAGGGAATCGTCCAAGTAAAGGATAACTAAAATTCCCTTCCTTCGAAGGAATATCATCATTCCGGCCATTACCTTGGTAAAGACCCGGGGTGCCGTGGACCATCCCTACGGCAGCGTCTGAACTGATAGTGACAGTTCTGTACCATAAACCTGAGGTACCCTTGATGAGATGGTAAATTTTGACATGAAGGTAAGCATCCTTGATGTCCCGAGACATCATGTAGTCCCCTTCTTCCAGGTTCGCAATCACTGCTCTGAGTGACTCAATCTTGAATTTGAACCTCTGTATGTAAGTGTTCAAAGATTTTAGATTTAGAATCGGTCTCACCGAGCCGTCCGGCTTCGGTACCACAACAGTGTGGAATAATACCCCGTTCCCTGTTGCAGGAGGGGTACCTTGTTATCACCTGCTGGGAATACAGCTTGTGAATGGCTTCCAAAACAGTCTCCCTGTCAGAAGGAGACTTTGGTAAAGCCGACTTTAGGAAACGGCGAGGGGGAGACGTCTCGAATTCTAATTTGTACCCCTGAGATATCACCTGAAGGATCCAGGGGTCTACTTGCGAGTGAGCCCACTGCGCGCTGAAATTCATTGAGACGGGCCCCCCACCGTGCCTGAATCTGCTTGTAAAGCCCCAGCGTCATACTGAGGGCTTGGCAGAGGCGGGAGAGGGTTTCTGTTCCTGGGAACTGGCTGATTTCTGCAGCCTTTTTCCTCTCCCTCTGTCACGGGGCAGAAATGAGGAATCTTTTGCCCGCTTGTCCACGAAAAGACTGCGCCTGATAATATGGCGCCTTCTCATGTTGAGAGGCGACCTGGGGTACAAACGTGGATTTCCCAGCTGTTGCCGTGGCCACCAGGTCTGAAAGACCGACCCCAAATAACTCCTCCCTTTAATAAGGCAATACTTCCAAATGCCGTTTGCAATACGCATCACCTGACCACTGACGTGTCCATAACCCTCTACTGGTAGAAATGAACAACGCACTTAGACTTGATGCCAGTCGGCAAATATTCCGCTGTGCATCACGCATATATAGAAATGCATCTTTTAAATGCTCTATAGGCAATAATATACTGTCCCTATCTAGGGTATCAATATTTTCAGTCAGGGAATCCGACCACGCCAACCCAGCACTGCACATCCAGGCTGAGGCGATTGCTGGTCGCAGTATAACACCAGTATGTGTGTAAATACATTTTAGGATACCCTCCTGCTTTTTATCAGCAGGATCCTTAAGGGCGGCCATCTCAGGAGAGGGTAGAGCCCTTACAAGCGTGTGAGCGCTTTATCCCCCCTAGGGGGTGTTTCCCAACGCACCCTAACCTCTGGCGGGAAAGGATATAATGCCAATAACATTTTAGAAATTATCAGTTGTTATAGGGGGAAAACCACGCATCATCACACACCTCATTTAATTTCTCAGATTCAGGAAAACTACAGGTAGTTTTTCCTCACCGAACATAATACCCCTTTTTGGTGGTACTCGTATTATCAGAAATGTGTAAAACATTTTTCATTGCCTCAATCATGTAACGTGTGGCCCTACTGGAAGTCACATTTGTCTCTTCACCGTCGACACTGGAGTCAGTATCCGTGTCGGCGTCTATAACTGCCATCTGAGGTAACGGGCGCTTTAGAGCCCCTGACGGCCTATGAGACGTCTGGACAGGCACAAGCTGAGTAGCCGGCTGTCTCATGTCAACAACTGTCTTTTATACAGAGCTGACACTGTCATGTAATTCCTTCCAACAGTTCATCCACTCAGGTGTCGACCCCCTAGGGGGTGACATCACTATTACAGGCAATCTGCTCCGTCTCCACATCATTTTTCTCCTCATACATGTCGACACAAATGTACCGACATACAGCACACACACAGGGAATGCTCTGATAGAGGACAGGACCCCACTAGCCCTTTGGGGAGACAGAGGGAGAGTTTGCCAGCACACACCAGAGCGCTATATATATACAGGGATAACCTTATATAAGTGTTTTTCCCCTTATAGCTGCTGTTTTATTTAATACTGCGCGTAATTAGTGCCCCCCCTCTCTTTTTTTAACCCTTTCTGTAGTGTAGTGACTGCAGGGGAGAGACAGGGAGCTTCCCTCCAACGGAGCTGTGAGGGAAAATGGCGCCAGTGTGCTGAGGAGATAGGCTCCGCCCCCTTATCGGCGGCCTTATCTCTCGTTTTTCTATGTATTTTGGCAGGGGTTAAATGCATCCATATAGCCCAGGAGCTATATGTGATGCATTCTTTTGCCATCCAAGGTGTTTATTATTGCGTCTCAGGGCGCTCCCCCCCAGCGCCCTGCACCCTCAGTGACCGGAGTGTGAAGTGTGCTGAGAGCAATGGCGCACAGCTGCAGTGCTGTGCGCTACCTTGTTGAAGACAGGACGTCTTCTGCCGCCGATTTTCCGGACCTCTTCTGCCTTCTGGCTCTGTAAGGGGGCCGGCGGCGCGGCTCTGGGACCCATCCAGGCTGGGCCTGTGATCGTCCCTCTGGAGCTAATGTCCAGTAGCCTAAGAAGCCCAATCCACTCTGCACGCAGGTGAGTTCGCTTCTTCTCCCCTTAGTCCCTCGATGCAGTGAGCCTGTTGCCAGCAGGTCTCACTGAAAATAAAAAACCTAAACTAAAACTTTCACTAAGAAGCTCAGGAGAGCCCCTAGTGTGCACCCTTCTCGTTCGGGCACAGAGATCTAACTGAGGCTTGGAGGAGGGTCATAGGGGGAGGAGCCAGTGCACACCACATAGTCCTAAAGCTTTCTTTAGATGTGCCCAGTCTCCTGCGGAGCCGCTATTCCCCATGGTCCTTACGGAGTCCCCAGCATCCACTTAGGACGTTAGAGAAAGAAAGGTTACAAGAATATAATAGTTTCTATAGTCACATAAGTAATTGCAATTTCAATAAATAAAATAGGGAGAAAAACAACTTCCTAGTCACCTGTATTACTCAACGCTGGTTGAGTGAGGCTTCTCGGCATATGCTGCAACATTATAGGGTCCAATCTCTCATTGTAACCACCTCACGATAATGACAAATTTTCAGAGTCAGTTTCCCATATGTAAAGCTACATGCTGCAGCTTCCCCCCACCTATTTGGTATTCCTTTAACCCTCCCAAAACCAGAGTGGAGTGAGTCTCAGCTTACACTGTGGGGAGCAGTAGCTATAAATAACATAACAAAGGGAGTTGTTTTCTCCCCCTAATCTTTCCTGGATTGTCTATTACTGTACATTTGGTTACAATTACCTGATTTTTATTACACTATCCATTACTTATTTCTAAATGCCAATATAGGGGGGTTGACAGAAATAAAACCTGATTCAGTAGACTGATAAAGTTTTGGCATATCATACAATAATAATCATGTATGAGCTACAATTGTGATACTGTCCTGTATATAAGATCATTTTTTTTTTTTAGCTCCTGCTGACTAGCATATGGCACAACTTGGGCAGATATTGTATAGTCGGCAATGAGACTATGGGGCATATTCAATTGAACTCGAAAGCTGCCATCTGTCGAAAAGACGGCAGTTTTCGACTTTTTTAGGTCGGAAGGGGTTCCGACCTATTCAATCAAACCCCAAATTTTTCGACAAGTCGAGGAATTCGACTTGTCGAAAAGCACGTGGATCGGCGGAATAGCTGCCGATCCACGTGCTTGTGTCGAAATCGGGGCCAAAACCGGCAGACAGGGGAGAGCTCTAGCGCTGCTCTCCCCTGTCTGCCCGCGGCTCACCCCCGTCTCCCCCCCCCCGGGTCGGATCCATTCCGACAAATGAATGTCGGAATGGATACGACTTCAATTGAATATACCCCTATGTAAGTATAATCTTATGGCTTATTATACATCTATTGAAAGTATCTATTTTCTATTTGCTGTCCTAAACTGTGCTACAGTATATTGAGCTACACTGTTTCTAAACTACTATGACTGTTGTGTATTGATACTACTATTGAAACATTTATCATTGATATTTCGCGTGTTACTCGTATATTTAAGAGCTCATTGTTGTGTCTGTGTCTATTGGGTCGAACTATTACCTGCGAAGGGTGCGATGTGCCATTGTTGCTGCATTTAAATGCTGGCAACAGTACCCAATCTCGTACCCTTCACAGACTGTATCGGGCTACAGTTGCACCAAAGTGCTTGGAGCGTTATGAAGCAGCAAGCACTTTTGTGCAAATTCAGGTTGCCATAAAGTGCTGCCACTGCCACGATGATTCACAGCCCCGATATCATTGCGGCTAATAGGATCGACCCATATATGTTTTCATGGTCTATATATTTACCCCTATAATACATACATTTTATTAATCTTTTAACTTTATTTACAAGTGTGCCCCCATAAAAAGGAGAGTTACTTCCTCTTTTTCTCAGTGATTATATCTATACTCTCAGGGCAACACATCCACATGAGACACTATTGACTCAAACTCTTTGATCATAGACAGCATATCCTTACGTATCTTTCATAATTACTTTATTTATTGACAAATGATCCAGTGCTTAAGTCTCTCCCCCACCCCCTTCCTAATGTACTAATATTTGTTAGTGTAAGATAGGATGATTTGGAGTTTGCAGGTCTGCAGTGCAACTTCAAATTTTCTTCTTTTTGCAACCCTTGGCTATTAATATTGAATTATTTTATGGCCTTTTCTCTTTAAAATACATTTTCTAAATTAAATTAATCAATTTAAATCAGTCAATCAATCAATCAATCAATCAATCAATCAATCAATCAATCAATCAATGCTTTAACTGCCTGCCACTACATACTCCACCTTCATTTCCTTGTGCTGCCCTGGGGCCTCTTCTTTTGAAAACTTGCTTCTGCTGCATCATGTAGTTTATTAAACTGCCATTCTGTCTGCCATTCCTGTGCTGCAGATGTGCTATATTCTTTTAAACTGCAGTGTGTTTGTTCCGCTGCTCTGTCGCTTATAGTATAGTAATATTTACCACTTTCACAACTTCGGTCCTAAAGGCACACTAACAGTCCAGGTTTGAAGGATATCAATGCTTGAGCGCAGATGGTTAAATCAAAATAAGGTACTAATTAACTCACCTGTGCTCAATTATGGCTATCCTTAACTCAATTATGGCTATCCTTAAAACCTGGACTGTTAGTGTGCCTTGAGGACTGAGATTGGGAAACACTTATCTAAATCCATTTAACATTAGCTGTCACCCTGAAGTGAGTTCAAGTTTATTTCAATATTGAATAGTGTTACTTTTTATTAGAAACCAGGTACAACAATTAGTATTTCTTACTGAAGGGGAAACCTATGTTTTTGATAATAATAATAATAATAATAATAATAATAGTAAGGGATCACACGTGTTTTTGAATAACTTTGCAATGCTAGGTAACAGGACCTCATCATATCTTTCTAAATAGGCAAAAAGTGAATGTGGAAAAGGTAGTGGGGGTCATTCCGAGTTGATCACTCGCTAGGTATTTTTTGCATTGCTGCGATCAGATAGACGCCGCCTATGGGGGAGTCTATATTTGCTTTGCAAGTGTGCAAACGCCTGTGCAGCCGAGCGGTACAAAAAAGTTTTGTGCAGTTTCCTAGTAGGTCTAAACTAATAGGCCCTACACACATGCCGATTTTTTGAAAGATATGAACGATCTCGTTCATAAATGAACGAGAACTCGTTCATATCTTTCAGTGTGGAGGCTCCAGCGATGAACGATGCGCGGCCCCGCGCTCATTCATCGCTGGTCCCCCGTCGGCTGTGCATGCAGGCCAATATGGACGATCTCGTCCATATTTGCCTGCACGTCTATGGAGCCGGGTGACGGGGGGAGTGAAGAAACTTCACTCCCCCCGTCACTGCCCCCCAGCCGCCGGGTTGCTCGTCGGCCGTATCGGCCGTCGGGCACCTCGGCGGCACATCGCCATATGTGTAGGGCCCTTTACTCAGCCACTGCGATCACTTCAGCCTGTCCGGTTAAATCCATCGCCCAGCACTGATCCGCTTTGTACCCGTACGACGCGCCTGTGCATTGCAGTGCATACGAATGCACAGTTTTGCCGAGTTTTGACCTGATCGCAGCGCTGCAAAAAATAGCTAGCGTGCGATCAGGTCAGAATGACCCCCAGTGTCGGGGGAGATGCAAAGCAAAAATGGTTCCACTCAGTACCGTAGAGTATTTAAATAGTATTCTAACATAAAAACATTGGCATGTGGTCAGGACAAGTCCTAGAACTGACACAACAAATACCAGCTCTGTGTATTTAATTGATTAACATAGAGCCCCAGTTTGTTGTAGAAAAAAAATGTAAGAGTAGCTGGTTGACTGTTGAAAGGAGTATGCGTGTGTTGGTACAGTATTATGGACTTGTGGTGGTGTACAAACTACCAACTAGTGCAGTGCAGGGGTGGACTGGCCCACAGGGGTACAGGGGAAACCACCGGTGGGCCCCACTGCCGGAGGCCCACATCCTCCTCTAGGGATCAGGTTCCAAACTGAGCACTTCAATTATACACTATACATAGGTTACCTTATACAGCACAGGACTATGTATTTACTCTATATATTTATCAAGGTGCCCAGACCATACACTATAAGTTGGCCAAACCTCTAAACATGGGCCCCTACCACTGCATTTTCCCAGTGGGCCCTTCATGCCCCAGTCTGACACTGGTGTAGTGCATACAGTACACAATATAGCAAGCGGGTCAAGGCTGAGGTGCAATGAAAAATAGAGTTCATAAAAGAAACCAATTTGTTCCAAAACTGCTTTATTTTGGTGCATTCTAAAAAATCTGAAAACATGGGATATAGTAGAGTGACATTTAGAACAGCAGCCTGTCTTGTCACTGATCACATGTTTACTGTGGTACTGAGAGATATACAGCTCTATTTAAGACTTTAAAGACTTCCTGGGGAATTGCTAACAGCAGGTATTTCATAGTGGAGTCAAAGTGCAAGAAAATCTCATCTGAGGCTGGGAAAGAAGGAATCTCCTTTGACCAGCTTGTAATCATGGTGCTCCATACTTTGGCTGGATCTACAGATTAAGATCTTCATAATGATATCTGGTACAATATGTGTTGGTTTGGAGAAAAGACAGTAATGAAGTCAGTGGAACAATAGTTTATGGAAATATCGCTGGGGATAGAAACTTAACAAAATGGCGTAACAACAAGTACATATAAAACCATTCATTGGATTCACCGTACCAACTGCAGGTGAGCATGGGTTACACTTGTTTTTTATGTTGAGATGGTCTGGAGTATAATGTGTATTATGTGTACTACACAATTCTGCACTGTTTACCACATATCCATTCTACATGTTGGCTTTGTGCTAAATATGTGAGTATTTGTTGGCCTTCTGGCAGTCCCAGGGGCTCCACACATGCCCAGAAGACCTTGCTGTGCTTTACTGCACACGTGCTGGCCTGCTTATCCTCATTCTATGCTATGCTCTCCTGAGCAGAAAGGAGAGCAGTCTAGCTTTACCAAGTCCTTTAACCTCTTGGCCCCAAGGCGATTTAACCCTCCACAGTGACTGCAGACACTGTATGTCACTGTGTGATGTACAGACACACGTATGTGAAAATGTGTATATGTATGTGTAGAGTAGAGATGAGCGCCTGAAATTTTTCGGGTTTTGTGTTTTGGTTTTGGGTTCGGTTCCGCGGCCGTGTTTTGGGTTCGAACGCGTTTTGGCAAAACCTCACCGAATTATTTTTGTCGGATTCGGGTGTGTTTTGGATTCGGGTGTTTTTTTCAAAAAACCCAAAAAAACAGCTTAAATCATAGAATTTGGGGGTAATTTTGATCCCAAAGTATTATTAACCTCAAAAAACATAATTTACACTCATTTTCAGCCTATTCTGAACACATCACACCTCACAATATTATTTTTAGTCCTAAAATTTGCACCGAGGTCGCTGTGTGAGTAAGATAAGCGACCCTAGTGGCCGACACAAACACCGGGCCCATCTAGGAGTGGCACTGCAGTGTCACGCAGGATGTCCCTTCCAAAAAACCCTCCCCAAACAGCACATGACGCAAAGAAAAAAAGAGGCGCAATGAGGTAGCTGTGTGAGTAAGATTAGCGACCCTAGTGGCCGACACAAACACCGGGCCCATCTAGGAGTGGCACTGCAGTGTCACGCAGGATGTCCCTTCCAAAAAACCCTCCCCAAACAGCACATGACGCAAAGAAAAAAAGAGGCGCAATGAGGTAGCTGACTGTGTGAGAAAGATAAGCGACCCTAGTGGCCGACACAAACACCGGGCCCATCTAGGAGTGGCACTGCAGTGTCACGCAGGATGGCCCTTCCAAAAAACCCTCCCCAAACAGCACATGACGCAAAGAAAAAAAGAGGCGCAATGAGGTAGCTGACTGTGTGAGTAAGATTAGCGACCCTAGTGGCCGACACAAACACCGGGCACATCTAGGAGTGGCACTGCAGTGTCACGCAGGATGTCCCTTCCAAAAAACCCTCCCCAAACAGCACATGACGCAAAGAAAAAAAGAGGCGCAATGAGGTAGCTGTGTGAGTAAGATTAGCGACCCTAGTGGCCGACACAAACACCGGGCCCATCTAGGAGTGGCACTGCAGTGTCACGCAGGATGTCCCTTCCAAAAAACCCTCCCCAATCAGCACATGATGCAAAGAAAAAGAAAAGAAAAAAGAGGTGCAAGATGGAATTATCCTTGGGCCCTCCCACCCACCCTTATGTTGTATAAACAAAACAGGACATGCACACTTTAACCAACCCATCATTTCAGTGACAGGGTCTGCCACATGACTGTGACTGATATGACGGGTTGGTTTGGACCCCCCCCAAAAAAGAAGCAATTAATCTCTCCTTGCACAAACTGGCTCTACAGAGGCAAGATGTCCACCTCATCTTCACCCTCCGATATATCACCGTGTACATCCCCCTCCTCACAGATTATCAATTCGTCCCCACTGGAATCCACCATCTCAGCTCCCTGTGTACTTTGTGGAGGCAATTGCTGCTGGTCAATGTCTCCGCGGAGGAATTGATTATAATTCATTTTAATGAACATCATCTTCTCCACATTTTCTGGATGTAACCTCGTACGCCGATTGCTGACAAGGTGAGCGGCGGCACTAAACACTCTTTCGGAGTACACACTTGTGGGAGGGCAACTTAGGTAGAATAAAGCCAGTTTGTGCAAGGGCCTCCAAATTGCCTCTTTTTCCTGCCAGTATAAGTACGGACTGTGTGACGTGCCTACTTGGATGCGGTCACTCATATAATCCTCCACCATTCTATCAATGTTGAGAGAATCATATGCAGTGACAGTAGACGACATGTCCGTAATCGTTGTCAGGTCCTTCAGTCCGGACCAGATGTCAGCATCAGCAGTCGCTCCAGACTGCCCTGCATCACCGCCAGCGGGTGGGCTCGGAATTCTGAGCCTTTTCCTCGCACCCCCAGTTGCGGGAGAATGTGAAGGAGGAGATGTTGACAGGTCGCGTTCCGCTTGACTTGACAATTTTGTCACCAGCAGGTCTTTCAACCCCAGCAGACCTGTGTCTGCCGGAAAGAGAGATCCAAGGTAGGCTTTAAATCTAGGATCGAGCATGGTGGCCAAAATGTAGTGCTCTGATTTCAACAGATTGACCACCCGTGAATCCTTGTTAAGCGAATTAAGGGCTGCATCCACAAGTCTCACATGCCTAGCGGAATCGCTCCGTGTTAGCTCCTTCTTCAATGCCTCCAGCTTCTTCTGCAAAAGCCTGATGAGGGGAATGACCTGACTCAGGCTGGCAGTGTCTGAACTGACTTCACGTGTGGCAAGTTCAAAGGGCATCAGAACCTTGCACAACGTTGAAATCATTCTCCACTGCACTTGAGACAGGTGCATTCCACCTACTATATCGTGCTCAATTGTATAGGCTTGAATGGCCTTTTGCTGCTCCTCCAACCTCTGAAGCATATAGAGGGTTGAATTCCACCTCGTTACCACTTCTTGCTTCAGATGATGGCAGGGCAGGTTCAGTAGTTTTTGGTGGTGCTCCAGTTTTCTGTACGTGGTGCCTGTACGCCGAAAGTGTCCCGCAATTCTTCTGGCCACCGACAGCATCTCTTGCACGCCCCTGTCGTTTTTTAAAAAATTCTGCACCACCAAATTCAAGGTATGTGCAAAACATGGGACGTGCTGGAATTGGCCCAGATTTAATGCACACACAATATTGCTGGCGTTGTCCGATGCCACAAATCCACAGGAGAGTCCAATTGGGGTAAGCCATTCCGCGATGATCTTCCTCAGTTGCCGTAAGAGGTTTTCAGCTGTGTGCGTATTCTGGAAAGCGGTGATACAAAGCGTAGCCTGCCTAGGAAAGAGTTGGCGTTTGCGAGATGCTGCTACTGGTGCCGCCGCTGCTGTTCTTGCGGCGGGAGTCCATACATCTACCCAGTGGGCTGTCACAGTCATATAGTCCTGACCCTGCCCTGCTCCACTTGTCCACATGTCCGTGGTTAAGTGGACATTGGGTACAGCTGCATTTTTTAGGACACTGGTGACTCTTTTTCTGAGGTCTGTGTACATTTTCGGTATCGCCTGCCTAGAGAAATGGAACCTAGATGGTATTTGGTACCGGGGACACAGTACCTCCAACAAGTCTCTAGTTGGCTCTGCAGTAATGATGGATACCGGAACCACGTTTCTCACCACCCAGGATGCCAAGGCCTCAGTTATCCGCTTTGCAGTAGGATGACTGCTGTGATATTTCATCTTCCTCGCAAAGGACTGTTGAACAGTCAATTGCTTACTGGAAGTAGTACAAGTGGGCTTACGACTTCCCCTCTGGGATGACCATCGACTCCCAGCGGCAACAACAGCAGCGCCAGCAGCAGTAGGCGTTACACGCAAGGATGCATCGGAGGAATCCCAGGCAGGAGAGGACTCGTCAGACTTGCCAGTGACATGGCCTGCAGGACTATTGGCATTCCTGGGGAAGGAGGAAATTGACACTGAGGGAGTTGGTGGGGTGGTTTGCGTGAGCTTGGTTACAAGAGGAAGGGATTTACTGGTCAGTGGACTGCTTCCGCTGTCACCCAAAGTTTTTGAACTTGTCACTGACTTATTATGAATGCGCTGCAGGTGACGTATAAGGGAGGATGTTCCGAGGTGGTTAACGTCCTTACCCCTACTTATTACAGCTTGACAAAGGGAACACACGGCTTGACACCTGTTGTCCGCATTTCTGGTGAAATACCTCCACACCGAAGAGCTGATTTTTTTGGTATTTTCACCTGGCATGTCAACGGCCATATTCCTCCCACGGACAACAGGTGTCTCCCCGGGTGCCTGACTTAAACAAACCACCTCACCATCAGAATCCTCCTGGTCAATTTCCTCCCCAGCGCCAGCAACACCCATATCCTCCTCATCCTGGTGTACTTCAACACTGACATCTTCAATCTGACTATCAGGAACTGGACTGCGGGTGCTCCTTCCAGCACTTGCAGGGGGCGTGCAAATGGTGGAAGGCGCATGCTCTTCACCTCCAGTGTTGGGAAGGTCAGGCATCGCAACCGACACAATTGGACTCTCCTTGTGGATTTGGGATTTCGAAGAACGCACAGTTCTTTGCGGTGCTTTTGCCAGCTTGAGTCTTTTCAGTTTTCTAGCGAGAGGCTGAGTGCTTCCATCCTCATGTGAAGCTGAACCACTAGCCATGAACATAGGCCAGGGCCTCAGCCGTTCCTTGCCACTCCGTGTGGTAAATGGCATATTGGCAAGTTTACGCTTCTCCTCCGACAATTTTATTTTAGGTTTTGGAGTCCTTTTTTTTCTGATATTTGGTGTTTTGGATTTGACATGCTCTGTACTATGACATTGGGCATCGGCCTTGGCAGACGACGTTGCTGGCATTTCATCGTCTCGGCCATGACTAGTGGCAGCAGCTTCAGCACGAGGTGGAAGTGGATCTTGATCTTTCCCTAATTTTGGAACCTCAACTTTTTTGTTCTCCATATTTTATAGGCAGAACTAAAAGGCACCTCAGGTAAACAATGGAGATGGATGGATTGGATACTAGTATTGGATACCTGCCGACTGCCGACACAGAGGTAGCCACAGCCGTGAACTACCGCACTGTACACTGGTTGATAAAGAGATAGTAGTATACTCGTAACAACTAGTATGACACTATGACGACGGTATAAAGAATGAAAAAAAAACCACGGTTAGGTGGTATATATTATAATAATAATACAATTATGGATGGACGGACTGCCTGCCGACTGCCGACACAGAGGTAGCCACAGCCGTGAACTACCGCACTGTACACTGGTTGATAAAGAGATAGTAGTATACTCGTAACAACTAGTATGACACTATGACGACGGTATAAAGAATGAAAAAAAAACCACGGTTAGGTGGTATATATTATAATAATAATACAATTATGGATGGACGGACTGCCTGCCGACTGCCGACACAGAGGTAGCCACAGCCGTGAACTACCGCACTGTACACTGGTTGATAAAGAGATAGTAGTATACTCGTAACAACTAGTATGACACTATGACGACGGTATAAAGAATGAAAAAAAAACCACGGTTAGGTGGTATATATTATAATAATAATACAATTATGGATGGACGGACTGCCTGCCGACTGCCGACACAGAGGTAGCCACAGCCGTGAACTACCGCACTGTACACTGGTTGATAAAGAGATAGTAGTATACTCGTAACAACTAGTATGACACTATGACGACGGTATAAAGAATGAAAAAAAAACCACGGTTAGGTGGTATATATTATAATAATAATACAATTATGGATGGACGGACTGCCTGCCGACTGCCGACACAGAGGTAGCCACAGCCGTGAACTACCGCACTGTACACTGGTTGATAAAGAGATAGTAGTATACTCGTAACAACTAGTATGACACTATGACGACGGTATAAAGAATGAAAAAAAAACCACGGTTAGGTGGTATATATTATAATAATAATACAATTATGGATGGACGGACTGCCTGCCGACTGCCGACACAGAGGTAGCCACAGCCGTGAACTACCGCACTGTACACTGGTTGATAAAGAGATAGTAGTATACTCGTAACAACTAGTATGACACTATGACGACGGTATAAAGAATGAAAAAAAAACCACGGTTAGGTGGTATATATTATAATAATAATACAATTATGGATGGACGGACTGCCTGCCGACTGCCGACACAGAGGTAGCCACAGCCGTGAACTACCGCACTGTACACTGGTTGATAAAGAGATAGTAGTATACTCGTAACAACTAGTATGACACTATGACGACGGTATAAAGAATGAAAAAAAAACCACGGTTAGGTGGTATATATTATAATAATAATACAATTATGGATGGACGGACTGCCTGCCGACTGCCGACACAGAGGTAGCCACAGCCGTGAACTACCGCACTGTACACTGGTTGATAAAGAGATAGTAGTATACTCGTAACAACTAGTATGACACTATGACGACGGTATAAAGAATGAAAAAAAAACCACGGTTAGGTGGTATATATTATAATAATAATACAATTATGGATGGACGGACT
Source organism: Pseudophryne corroboree (assembly GCF_028390025.1). Taxonomy (NCBI): domain Eukaryota; kingdom Metazoa; phylum Chordata; class Amphibia; order Anura; family Myobatrachidae; genus Pseudophryne; species Pseudophryne corroboree. The sequence continues at coordinate 185,109,226 of NC_086449.1, forward strand.
GCCTGCCGACTGCCGACACAGAGGTAGCCACAGCCGTGAACTACCGCACTGTACACTGGTTGATAAAGAGATAGTAGTATACTCGTAACAACTAGTATGACACTATGACGACGGTATAAAGAATGAAAAAAAAACCACGGTTAGGTGGTATATATTATAATAATAATACAATTATGGATGGACGGACTGCCTGCCGACTGCCGACACAGAGGTAGCCACAGCCGTGAACTACCGCACTGTACACTGGTTGATAAAGAGATAGTAGTATACTCGTAACAACTAGTATGACACTATGACGACGGTATAAAGAATGAAAAAAAAACCACGGTTAGGTGGTATATATTATAATAATAATACAATTATGGATGGACGGACTGCCTGCCGACTGCCGACACAGAGGTAGCCACAGCCGTGAACTACCGCACTGTACACTGGTTGATAAAGAGATAGTAGTATACTCGTAACAACTAGTATGACACTATGACGACGGTATAAAGAATGAAAAAAAAACCACGGTTAGGTGGTATATATTATAATAATAATACAATTATGGATGGACGGACTGCCTGCCGACTGCCGACACAGAGGTAGCCACAGCCGTGAACTACCGCACTGTACACTGGTTGATAAAGAGATAGTAGTATACTCGTAACAACTAGTATGACACTATGACGACGGTATAAAGAATGAAAAAAAAACCACGGTTAGGTGGTATATATTATAATAATAATACAATTATGGATGGACGGACTGCCTGCCGACTGCCGACACAGAGGTAGCCACAGCCGTGAACTACCGCACTGTACACTGGTTGATAAAGAGATAGTAGTATACTCGTAACAACTAGTATGACACTATGACGACGGTATAAAGAATGAAAAAAAAACCACGGTTAGGTGGTATATATTATAATAATAATACAATTATGGATGGACGGACTGCCTGCCGACTGCCGACACAGAGGTAGCCACAGCCGTGAACTACCGCACTGTACACTGGTTGATAAAGAGATAGTAGTATACTCGTAACAACTAGTATGACACTATGACGACGGTATAAAGAATGAAAAAAAAACCACGGTTAGGTGGTATATATTATAATAATAATACAATTATGGATGGACGGACTGCCTGCCGACTGCCGACACAGAGGTAGCCACAGCCGTGAACTACCGCACTGTACACTGGTTGATAAAGAGATAGTAGTATACTCGTAACAACTAGTATGACACTATGACGACGGTATAAAGAATGAAAAAAAAACCACGGTTAGGTGGTATATATTATAATAATAATACAATTATGGATGGACGGACTGCCTGCCGACTGCCGACACAGAGGTAGCCACAGCCGTGAACTACCGCACTGTACACTGGTTGATAAAGAGATAGTAGTATACTCGTAACAACTAGTATGACACTATGACGACGGTATAAAGAATGAAAAAAAAACCACGGTTAGGTGGTATATATTATAATAATAATACAATTATGGATGGACGGACTGCCTGCCGACTGCCGACACAGAGGTAGCCACAGCCGTGAACTACCGCACTGTACACTGGTTGATAAAGAGATAGTAGTATACTCGTAACAACTAGTATGACACTATGACGACGGTATAAAGAATGAAAAAAAACCACGGTTAGGTGGTATATATTATAATAATAATACAATTATGGATGGACGGACTGCCTGCCGACTGCCGACACAGAGGTAGCCACAGCCGTGAACTACCGCACTGTACACTGGTTGATAAAGAGATAGTAGTATACTCGTAACAACTAGTATGACACTATGACGACGGTATAAAGAATGAAAAAAAAACCACGGTTAGGTGGTATATATTATAATAATAATACAATTATGGATGGACGGACTGCCTGCCGACTGCCGACACAGAGGTAGCCACAGCCGTGAACTACCGCACTGTACACTGGTTGATAAAGAGATAGTAGTATACTCGTAACAACTAGTATGACACTATGACGGTATAAAGAATGAAAAAAAACCACGGTTAGGTGGTATATATTATAATAATAATACAATTATGGATGGACGGACTGCCTGCCGACTGCCGACACAGAGGTAGCCACAGCCGTGAACTACCGCACTGTACACTGGTTGATAAAGAGATAGTAGTATACTCGTAACAACTAGTATGACACTATGACGGTATAAAGAATGAAAAAAAAACCACGGTTAGGTGGTATATATTATAATAATAATAATACAATTATGGATGGACGGACTGCCTGCCGACTGCCGACACAGAGGTAGCCACAGCCGTGAACTACCGCACTGTACACTGGTTGATAAAGAGATAGTAGTATACTCGTAACAACTAGTATGACACTATGACGACGGTATAAAGAAAGAAAAAAAAATACCACGGTTAGGTGGTATATATTGTAATACAATTATGGATGGACGGACTGCCTGCCGAGTTCCGACTGCCGACACAGAGGTAGCCACAGCCGTGAACTACCGCACTGTACTGTGTCTGCTGCTAATATAGACTGGTTGATAAAGAGATAGTATACAATACATACAACAATATACTACTATACTGGTGGTCAGGCACTGGTCACCACTAGTCACACTGGCAGTGGCACTCCTGCAGCAAAAGTGTGCACTGTTTAATTTTAAATTAATATAATATTATGTACTCCTGGGGGCTCCTGCTATAACAACCTGCAGTGCTCCCCAGTCTCCCCCACAATTATTATAAGCTTTGCCTTTTATACATTGATGTGCAGCACACTGGGCTGAGCTGAGTGCACACAGACTGAGTCACACTGTGTGACTGGCTGCTGCTGTGTATCGTTTTTTTTCAGGCAGAGAACGGATATAGCAGAGAACGGATATATTAAAATAAATAAAAGTTAGTAACAACAACTGCACTGGTCACTGTGGTAAACTCTGTCTGACTCTGCACAATCTCTCTCTCTCTTCTAATCTAATTTCTAATGGAGAGGACGCCAGCCACGTCCTCTCCCTATCAATCTCAATGCACGTGTGAAAATGGCGGCGACGCGCGGCTCCTTATATAGAATCCGAGTCTCGCGATAGAATCCGAGCCTCGCGAGAATCCGACAGCGTCATGATGACGTTCGGGCGCGCTCGGGTTAACCGAGCAAGGCGGGAGGATCCGAGTCTGCTCGGACCCGTGAAAAAAACATGAAGTTCGTGCGGGTTCGGTTTCAGAGAAACCGAACCCGCTCATCTCTAGTGTAGAGTAGACATTTGTTCCCCCTGCACCTATAACCATCTTACTCTGCCTTCCAATAGACTTTGCAAGATATATAGTTGCATCTGCACAAATCACGTCATGTAACGTTATCAAAATGGAGCATCTCGCTATTTTGTTCTTCCTAAATGAGTACCTTTGGTTCTCTGGGATACTGCTGGTTATTAAAATGATAAGAATTTGAATGCCTAAAAATGTTCTACTACAACTCCTCACATATTCTTTCAAAGTATCACTTTACTTTCCATTACAGCAGTAGTAAATGACAGTGATTACTGCTATGACACAGTCCTTCCCACTCCTACAGTATATTGCTTGGCTGCTCGCAAACATATTTTCCCAGGGAACACTTCATACTTTATGGGGTGTATTATGTCCCACATGACATTTTAGTACCTTATATTCACAAAATTGTAAGACTGCTATTATTTCATGAGCTGCTATTAATGTATTTATAGCTTTGTTCATACCTTTTTCTCTGGTGAAGATGTATTATATCCATTGTGTAACTGTCTATTGTATGAATCACGAGAAACTTTGTAATCTTTTGTTTAAGCTAACAAAATAGCAATAAGTGCAGTTGAATGCTTTCTTATACACACAATTAGACCACCTAATATGGCACATACTGGGCAATTAATGAATAGCATTATAGCAGCATTGTATGGATGAAAAAACAATTAAATATAAACTTTTAGCTATTATAAGTTTTTAGAAAAATTACATTGCCATTTTAAGTATAATTTTGTATAGACCCCAAACCCCCCCGCTATAGGAAAACACTGCACCAACATTTTAAAAAAGGGGCTACGTTTAATTTGCTAGCTGTCGGGATCCCGGCGCTCAGGATACTGATGTCGTAATCCCGCCAGCCGACAATGCCGCCAGCCGGGATCCCGGCGCAACAGGGCTATTCCCACTCGTGGGTGTCCACGACACCCACAGAGTAGAAATAGATCCTGTGGAGAGCACAGTGAGCCACTGAGTCCCCAGAGTGGTGAGCACGGTGTGCCAGCAAGGGGACTCTTAGCACGCACCCCGCTGCTGGCACTCTGGCGGGTGGGATACCGCTGTCGGGATATTGTCAGTCGGCATCTGGCCCGCTGGTAAAACATACTGAATCCATAGAAAGCGTAATGACTGAAAATGAACTATTACTGTATAAATGATGTCTTACAGGATAAATTAGTTTTAGAATGAGATAGGTAAGAGAAACAAAATAAGACACATCTGCTGTACTAACGTCCACTGCTCGATCTTTCATTCAGGAGTGTCACCTGATGGCTGGATCTGTCTGAGCTGGAGAAACTTGAGGTGGAGAGTTTTTAAAATTCCCTCCAACATTGCAGCACTTCAAGACTAGGCTGCAGTGGCATATCTATAATGCTATATTCACGTAGATGGTGCCTGCGCATGTGATGGTAAGGACTCTCGTACTGTGCCACAGCCTCTGGTATCTTTGAAAAACTTTCTGAGGATATCACACAGAAGATAGTACCTTGGCAGAATGTAGGGGAGTGCTGGATGTAGAGCGCATTGCACACATACAGTACATGCCTCTGCTAGGCTGATACCTGCATAATCCAAGGGACAAATATTGTGGGGTTCCCTTTGAAAAAGCCGGGTGTGGATTAGTAGCTATACACTAAAAAGGTCTACAGTCAATAGGCTTACCAGTAATGATAGACATGCATTAGGTCAACAGGGTCAAAAGGTTGACATAGAATATATAGACATTAGAAAAGGTTGATGAGATCAGAAGGTCAATAGGGTCAAAAGATCGACATGGAAATGGTCAACACAAAAAAAGATAGACAGATATTTTGTTTTTTGGGGTGTTTTGTCACTATTCTGCTACAAACAAGCCTCATTAGTGTACCACCTCCCTTGTGCTTGGCTCAGGTTACGGTTACTATTCCCAATCCTAGTCCACGTGGATGGTAAAGTATGAAAAAGTTGAAAAGAAAATGGAAAAAAACTTGTGTCGACCATATGTGTATCAATCATGTCAACTTTTTGACACTGTTGACCTTTTGACCTGTCTACCTTTTACATGATGCCCTTTTGACCCTGTCAGCCTTTTGACCCTGTCTACCTACTGCAGGGGTGGCCAACCAGTCTATGACAAAGAGCCCAAAAACCTTGTTAAGTACGTCAAAGAACCGACATCGAGCCGAAGGAGCACATGCAAAAATGGAATGTGGCCTTGTGCCTGCTAGACCACTCCCCTGGTATAAAATACATTGAAAAAGCCACTTTCAAATAAAATAATTAAAAAAGCCAGATTCACATAATACACTTCAGCTCCCCATATGTCACTCCAGCCAACACCCTCCTGTCACTTCAGCCAGCACCCTGCTGAGTCACTCTAGCCAGCTCTCCCATGTGTCACTCCTGCTAACACCCTCCTATGTCACTCCAGCCAGCTCTCCCATGTGTCACTCCTGCTAGCACCCTCCTATGTCACTCCAGCCAGCTCCCCATGAGTCACTCCTGCTAGCACCGACCTGTGTCACTCCAGCTAGCTCTCCCATGTGTCACTACTGTCAGGACCCTGCTGTGTCACTCCAGCCAGCTCCCCCATGTGTCTCTCCTGCTACCACCCTCCTATGTCACTCCAGCCAGCTCTCCCATGTGTCACTACTTCCAGCACCCTCATGCGTCACTTCAGTCAGCTCCCCCATGTGTAACTGCTGCCAGGACCTTCCTGTGTCACTCCAGCCAGCTCTGCCTTGAGTCACTCTAGCCCACCCTCATGTATCACTACAGCCTCCCCACCAATTCGTGCAATTGCAGCAGCCCTTAATGTGTCCTCTGTTTGTTGGTGGGTGTCTCACCTCTAGTATCTGGCTCCTTCAGTTTTCAGTCTCCGTAGTGCTGCTGCTTGTCTGGCTGGAGTGCAGCGGTTTCTGTATTTGTTGTGGTCACATGATTTAAAGTGTTGGGAGCCACATTTGAATAAAGAAAGAGCCGCATGTGGCTCAGAGCCACTGGTTGGCAACCGCTGACCTACTGCATGTCTACCATAAGGTTCGACCTATTGACTGTAGACCTTTTGAGCATAGCTCTATAGACCGGATACCATCAGAATAGTTAATTAGCTGATGCTTTACATTTGAGTACAGTCTCTGTACATAGGGCCTAATTCAGTAAGGATTGCAAATCCTGCTAATTAGCAGAATTTTCAATCCTTTGGATCACATGCTGGAGGCCACCCATTGCTGGCCAAGGCCGCCCAGCATGCTGACCGGCGCCTCCCCCCGTTCAACAAGAAGAAATTGTGAATGCATCGCAATTTCTGCTTGTTAGCAGAAACTGAGGAAGCCTCCTACTGGCTTAGCTGCATTCACAGGAGGCCCGCTGCCATGTTCTTGATCGTGGCGGCTGCATATGACATCACACAGCCGCCGAGTTCACGCCCCCATTTGGCCGCCTCTGCCCCCATTCGTGCTGCACCGCTCCCGCAATGCTCCATCTCCACCCTGGAAACAGAGCATTGCCGCCTCTCCCTACCCCACAACTGCCTACAGGTAGAGGCGATCGCATTTTATGCTGCCCCCCCGCAGAAAGTACAGGGACATGTGCAGGACAAGCACTGTGCATGCGACCGTGGGGTGGACTTAATAATTCCAGTTGGATAGTGATTTGTGATCCAACCTGAATTAGTCCCATAATGCAGTATTCTCTTCCTGCACATCAGTGAAAAGCAAGCTCTTCTAAGTCATTCACCTATTTAGGGAGACATATTTTAGGCCAGTGACTGGTTACATTTATTAGCACACTACAGTAGGTATGGTAGCAAAAGGGAAGCAAAATAACTGACAGCAAAAACATCCAAATGAGTGAGAGGTTTTGTTCGAGCGCAGAACTGGAATAAACAATGTGCCTTCAATTATTCACTGAGAAAAGCAATATAACAAGTTCCAGACACCCAGCCAGCATCAAGCACTGCCATATTCTGTGTGACGTGGGCGACTAGAGCAGGAATCAGCACATCACAGTTTGTTACTGTATGAATACTCGTCACTTTGGATTGGTATCGTGAACCAATTGGCACCAATCATTATTCATTCTCATGTTTTGGCCAAACTAATAAAAAGAATTAAACAGGTAACATAATAAATGATTCCATATATAGTATATAACTATATGATGTGTATACAGTATATGAGGGAAGTACTTTTATATTTATTTTATTTTATTTTTATCCTCTATTATCTCAGTGTATGTCACCCCATTGAGTTGTCCCTGTAATGAGCTACTGGTACACAAGCTATCAAATAATTTTGAATAGTCTTAGCAAAGTAAAAAAAATAATAATTACAGGTATAGTTTTCCATATCCAAAATTCCATAATGCGAAATATTTCAAAATACAGATTTTTTTCTGACTGAGATAGTGACACCTTTGCTTTCTGATAGTTCAAAGTACTCAAATTTTGTTTCATGCACAACATTATAAAAAATATTGTGTAAAATTACCTACAGGCTGTGTGTTTAAGTTGTCAGGGGCGTATCTACCCATTGGCCAGGATGGCACTCGCCAGGGGCGCCAGCAAGGAGGAGGATAAAAAAGTAGTACTGCCAGACTGTACCTGGTAAGAGTCTGTTACTGCTGGAGCGGCGCCAGTATACGGCAGCACCGCACTTGCGATCAGACTCAAAATAAACTACAGCTCCCAGCAGCCTTTGTTGCTGGGAGTTACTAGCAGCAAGGGCTGCTGGAAACTGTAGTTTAATTTGAGGCTGATTACAAGTGCAGTGCTGTCGGACACTAGTCTGATCACTAGTCCAGTGTGGTGCTGACGGACACCGGTGCCGCGCCGGCAGTAACAGACTCTCACCAGGTACACAGCAATTGTTATATAGCACAGTACTAATGAAAAAGTGGCAGTGTTTGGGAGAAGGGACTCTAGTACCTGGAAAACTACACAATTTTCATGCATGTTAGATGTTAGTAAGTAGTAAGTAAGCAAAAACTTTAACATGTTGAGTGTAATAAAGAAAATACATATATTACCTATTTCAAGGCCATGTTCATGGAAATGTATATCAGGTTATTGTATAATTGATCATTTTATCTTGGAAGTGATGGCACCCTGATGTTTCTTCTAACAGGAAGCACTTCTTCCACCCAACTAATGGTGTTTGGTTAATGGCTGGGTCCATTTGAGGCTCATCTCACTACATCTAATTAGCATTTCATTCGGGATGCAGTCAAGATGCCAGCGTTTGACATCCCGGCAGTCGGAAAGCTGACGCCAGCATACCGAAACTGCTCGGAATGCTGATGCTGGCATTCCAACATAGATAGCGATGCAAAAATGCCAAATCTGAATCAAGTTGGTTCCAAAGTCTCCACTGGCAAGCCGCATGGGAGGGTTAGGGTTAGGCTGCAGAGAGGGAGATTAGGAAGGGTGGGTTAGGGTTAGGCACCACTTAAGAGGATGGGGGCGGGTTAGGGTCAGGCTGTGGGAAAGGTGGGTTAGGATTAGGGGGGAGGGATGGCGTAACGTGAATACAAGACACTACTGTGTGGTGTAATGTGAAAGGGACACTACTGTGTGGCATAATTTGAATTGGAAGTACTATTGTGTCCACGCTCTTCCCCCACAAGACCATTCCTCATTTCCAATACTCACACCTTATTTCAAATGTGTGTAGGGGGCGCCAGCCCCTTACTTTGCCAGGGACGCTTGGACCCCTAGATACACCCCTGTAAGGTGTATATAAATCATAAATGCATTCTGTGTATATAGACATGGTTGACAGTATACTTTTTCCCAGCCTGTTTTCTCCTCAGTATGTAAGTGCAAGGGGGAAGGGAGATAGATGTTTCCCCCTATGTAGCACACTGCCTGTGTGCTCAGTTTCACTGTGCACATTATAATCAGACTTGCCTACCCTCCCAGAATGGCCGGGAGGCTCCTGAAAATCAGATGACCCTCCCAGCCACCCAGAAAGACAAGCAAGCGTCCTGGATCTTTCCCGCAACCCCCTTCAGATTTTAGTGGAAGTGGGCAGTGCGAGGGGGGCCAATGATGAGATTGGCACTGAATAGCCTCCCACCGCTCTATAGTGCCTGTTTCCACGAAACTGTAGAGTAGGGGTGGAACCACAATGATGCATTCTCAAGGCCACGCCCCTGAGATGCCCACAATCCTGCCTACCACAGCCCCGGCAAGCCCAGCACTCGCCGACCATCCCCCTATTCGCCGACCGGGCTGTCCCCTCCCGGAAGAGGGTGTAATCAAGTCGACAAGTAACTATGATTATAATGCAAATTAATGTTTGTGCATCATAGCTGCTGTGAACAGGACTGTACGTTAGACATTAATAGGGTATTGTATTGATTAATCTGAACATGTGATTATATAATGTATAGTAGTCTCTCTTCTTACATAGCTGTGTTGTTCCTGTCAATGATTGGGTATGGGTCATTGGGTCGACAGTCATTAGGTCGACCACTATTGGTCGATATGCATTAGGTCGACAGAGTCATTAGATCGACATGGTCATTAGGTCTACATGAGTTTTTTTTACTTTTATTGGTGTCGTTTTCTTCGTAAAGTGATGGGGAACCTCAATTAGTGCACCGTGTACCCTCGCATGGCTCGCTTCACTCGCCATGCTTCAAGTACGGTGCCTCGCTCTGCTACCGCTGCTCTTGGCACAGGTTACCGTTCCCAATTGTTGTCCACGTGGATCGTAAAGTATGAAAAAGTCAATTTTTTTTAAAAAAATGTGAAAAACTCATGTTGACCTTTTGAACTGTCAACCTAGTACAGGTCGACCTAATGAACGTGTCGGCCTAATGCATGTTGACCAATAGTGGTCGACCTAATGACTGTCGACCTAAGTGGTGTTGACCTAATGACCGTATTCCCATTAATTATGTATTATAGTTTAGGGTGCCTTGTTGCTATGTATAATATGTTTACACGTGAAAGTGATGCATGACTAGGGATGTATTGGTTACTGTATTATGGTTTGCAATGACTTGTTGTCTAGTGTAAAATGTGTGCAACTGGGTGTACTATCCTGTTTGTCCATTTGTCTGTGCTTCTGGGACACACCACAGGAAGTCCCAAGATGCCAACCCCCCCCCCCCTCCCCCTCCCTCTCTCTCTACTCCACAGAGGAAGCCATGATCTGCTGAATGGCATGTGACATCACAAATGAATATAGGGAGTTAAAAGGAATGGTTTTATGGCACCTGAAGTGCCAAACTAATTATCAACATAATTTTCTAGACATGTGCGCATGCCCATTTTTCGTGTTTTGGTTTGTTTTTCGTGTTTTGTTTTGGATTTGTTTCGCCAAAACTGCCCTTGTGTGTTTGGTTTTGGTTCTAATTTTTTTTTAAATCATAAAAACAGCTAAAATCACATAATTTGGGGGTGTTTTTGTTTCTTCGGTATTATTAACCTCAATAACATTCATTTCCACTCATTTCCAGTGTATTTTGAGTACCTTACAGCTCACAATATTGTTTTAATCCAGTTTTGGGCAAATGTTTGCACCGAGGTAGCTGGATGACTAAACTACAGTAGGCTACAGAAGTGGGCGGCACAAACACCTGGCCCATCTAGGAGTGGCACTGCAGTGACAGACAGGATGGCAGTTTTGTTTTATGCACTATTCCAAAAATAAAATGCTCCTAAAAGCACATAATGCAAAGAAATAAGGTGCAAGATGGAATAATCCTTTGGCCCTGCCACCCACCCTTATGTTGTATATTTTAAACAGGACATGCACAGTTTAACAAACCAATCATTTCAGTGACAGGGACCATCAGTTCTGGCTGAAATGATTGGTTTGTTTGGAACCCCACAAATTTTTTTTTTAGAAGGACCTCCTTCGTTTTGAATTATAATCTTGTGCAATAAATTTCATGTCTTCGCCGCAAATGACGTAACATGGAAGAGATGCCTAGATAGTTCCAACCGCTACTAAATTTGGCCTCACAAATGAATCAGATGCTTTCATTAACATTGTCAGGATTGGTGTTAAAATAATCCCACACCCAAGAGGTGGGTTTTTTTGTCGTATGCCCAGACATCACAATGGCTTTCTTTTTATCACGGTCAACAACTGCAGCCACTAGTGGCTGACTTACACAAACATCATCATCATCAACATCCTCACTGTCAGATAGTACACACATATCTCCCTCATCCTGTCCCACTTCCACACACGAATCCTCAATTTGTATCATGTCCTCCTCATCAGATTCATCACCCTCCTCAACAGATACATCACAACTTTTACTTGTACTGCTCCCCACATGTCCAGATTGTTCAGAAATGGTGGAAAGAGGTGAAAGAGGCTTCTCTATGAGGACAGTGTGAGAAATGTCAGCTGATGTGGACACATCTAAACGTTCCTCAAGAATGTCTGATGGTTCTGATTCTGAATGCGCAGTTTGTTTTACTGCCTCTGCAGCTAATTTTCCTCTTGATTTTTTTCTTTACCACTCTAAAATTAAATGATTTTACATGCCCTGGCCCAAGCCCTCTATGCCCCCGGGCATCTGCCTTAGCAGATGATATTGACGGACTTGCATTGTCAATGTCATGACTAGTGGAAGCAGCTTCAGCACTAGTAGTAGCCTCCATTCCTATCAACACAAAGTGGGGTTGACCTTCACCAACAGCGTTGCACAAATTAGTCAGAAATATATATAATAAATAATTACATACTGCGGTCGACTTCATCGACAGCGTCAAACAAATGAGTCAGAAATGTATATAATAATAATTACACACTGCAGTTTACTTCACTGACAGCATCGCACAAAAGAGTCAGAAATTTATATAATAATACACACTGTGGTTGACTTCACAGACAGTGTTGCAGGAAATAATATACTGCGGTCAGACCGGCAGTGTCACAGTACTTATGAAAATAAAATAAAAATTGTATAGTACACTGGGGTACAGCACAAACTAAAAAAAATAATAATACTTTTTTTCTAATTTTTATTTTAGGCTTTTTGTTTTTAGCTTTATTATTTTAATTTTACACTGGGAATGAGCCCCTGGATGGGCGGACAGATAACCCCTTTCAGATACAGCAGACAGAGCACCCCTTTCTCAGATACAGCTGAAAGAGAGCACCCCTTTCAAATACAGCTGACAAAAAGCACCCTTTTTTCAGATACAGCTGACAGAGCGAGCACACCTTTTTCAGATACAGCTGACAGAGCACCCCTTTACAGATACAGCTAACAGAGAGAGAAAAACCCCTTTTCAGATACAGCTGACAGAGAGAGCACCCCTTTCAAATACAGCAGACAGAGAGCACCCTTTTTTCAGATACAGCTGACAAAGTACCCCTTTATAGATACAGCTGACATAGAGAGCACCCCTTTTTCAAATACAGCTGACAGAGAGAGAGAGAGAGAGAGAGCGCACCCCTTTTTCAGAAACAGCTGAAAGAGAGAGCACCCCTTTACAGATACAGCTCACAGAGAGAGCATCCCTTTACAGATACAGCTGACAGAGTGAGCACCCCTTTCAAATACAGCAGACAGAGGACACCCCTTTTTCAGATACAGCAGGTAGAGAGAGCAACCTTTTTTCAGATATAGCTGACAGAGAGAGCACCCCTTTTTCAGATACAGCTGACATGGCACCCCCACCTGCCACAGCCATGCCACGCCACGCCACACCATGGAGTAATGAGAAGGACACTTCCGTTCAGTACCCTCCCCAATGCAGGAGTAAAGATGGAGCAGATGCACAGGGACTTATATAGAATCCAAACCCACGAGAATCCAACAGTGGGATGAAGATGTTTTGCCTTGATAACATCATCAAGGCAGGTGGAAAAACCGGAGGTGGGCTCGGATCCCAGGTCAGATCACAAAGCTTGGGGGTGTTCAGTACTCAGGGAACTGAAAACGCTCATCTCTAATAATTACAATGATGTGCTTTTATTCTAGCGCTTTATTGTACTAAAAAATGTGCTTTATTCTAGAGCGAACTTTGGTAGCAGTTGCAGCCACCATCAGGGAGTCCAGGGCCTGGACAGAGAGGGGGCCTGTGGCTGTATCTGCATATGAAATGCTATGTTATAGTGATATCCAGGAATACACTGTAATGTAACATTTTGTATGCAGATACAGCCCAGTCACACACAGACTATAGGCATGCCGCATATCATTTTAATCAGCAGAAGCTGTTTGTGCCCCATGGCATACCAAATGCCCTAAGCATTTACCCAGTTTGCCTATGCCTAGGTCCGGCTCTGTCAGGAGCTGTCCTAGGCTCACTGTTGGTGTGCCTGCTGGAACAGGGTGACTTTCAGGTATGCCCTACTTAGCCAATAGAGGACCCCTCAGGCCCAGTGGTGGGCTCTACAAGTCTCAGGTCATAGTGGCTAGGATTCGAATAAACCATTTTCCATAGACATTTGAAGTTGCACAGCAGCTTGCCCTCCCTAGCCCAGGTAGGTAAGTGTGATTAACTGTTTCTATTGCTAATACTGAAGGTCTCACTGTTTTAGGGACATGGCGTTTCTATAATGGGTGCAGTGTGTGTGATGCACAAGGGCTCCTGGGTCCAGGGGGGCCCACAGCGAACACCCTGCATCTATATAGTATACTTTCCCCTCTGGAGTCCTGCGGCGGTGGCCCTGAACTGTGTACACAAATTTCTTGGAAAATGGTCGTGGCCATTTCCGAATGTTTTGCTCATGCTCAGTAGAGATGTCCCTGGGAACATGGCGCCTGTGCCTTGTTCCCGGAGAGACCTGCGCATGTGCAGTAGACTCTGGTATTATGCTTCAGACAGGACCCCTCCTCTCTTAAAACGCCCCTGGGTAGTCTCTCAGTGTGGAAATTCTTTACATATTGAATATAGTTTTGAGTATACTGTTTTTACATGTATAACTAGTATGTATGTAAAATGAAGATACAGTACCTTCTCTATTGTGTGATTCTTGTACGGTGCGTTGGGACTCATAAGCAGAAGCAGCAGCTCCTACTTACATTTATTAGAAAGGCTGCCACTACCCCCTTGCATGGAAAAGAGACAGGCATATGCGCAGACGCCGTGGTGCAACTGCGCGTGCACAAACCGCCGGCTTGTATGGACTGCATCAGCTGCAGCCCATAGAAGCTGGAGTGGCTTCTGAACACATGGCCTGTAGGGGCTACTTGATGACTGGAGTTGAGAAATATTTGTTTTCAATGCTCACAATGAAGATAGTGTGACAGTTTTTAGCGATTTTACCTTTTGTAAATCTTGTGGTTTGAAAATTACAAGAAAACTTGATGTACTCTGATGTCATTAAGAATTATTTTATGAGTGACACTCAGTGTTGTGCTACTAGTGATCACTATTAAGCGTTTGCCACGCTATGTAGCCATTATGTTGTCATTCAGAATGTCATCATGGGCAAAATATAGCCCATAGGTGGAGCTAGAACCAGAGATCTCCATTGCATCACATAAGCCCAAAACCAACCATCGCAGAAATACATGTATTTGTTTTCTGCTACTAGCTTGAGAAAACATGATTGATGCTGCTTTTGGGGTACTGCAAGTTACCAGGAAGGTATGTGGGTGCACTAATGACTGTAAGTGGTCCTAATGGAGATATTATGCTGCTGCTTTGTATTTTTCTTCCTCTCTGGAATGTGTATAAATGCTACGTTTACTGTGAGCTGTCATTTCACTAGGATACATTAATCCTGAATCCTCTTTTGAAATGGAAAACACAATTCATAGGCAGCTGAGCACATGAATAACTAAGAACTATAATAACCTGTTACCATTCATTTTAATTAAGTTCTTATGCAAATGAGAGTTGTATTAAACCTTGACATGAAGACTGAATATGTCTAAGTTTACCTCAGCTCTATCCCATCCCTAACATATGTAGTGTTTCTTATGGTTCTATTCTTGCTTCTCCTTGAAGAGAATAAGACATACAGTATAAATCAGAATCAGAATCAGCTTTGTTGGCCAGGTATACTTGCATATACTAGGAATTTGTCTTCGGTTTGCTATACAACAGCCAAGTACGTAACAGACAAGCAGGTGTGTGTGTGTGTGTGTGTGTGTGTGTGGGGTGGGGGGGGTGGGGGGGGGTCAAGTAAAGTCATACAGATAGGTATACCGTAGGGACACAAGTTAGTTACATGTACGTCTAGTCAGTCAATGTTCAGGAGTACAGCAGGCGGACCGCTTGGGAAATAAACTTTTGAGGCTTCTGGTGTACCTGGCGGGGACGGCCCTGAAACACCTTCCTGAAGGAAGCAAGTTAGACATTCTGTGGCCGGGTGTAACTGGTCTTTTACTATCTTCATTGCCCGCTTTTTAGCTCTGGACAGGTACAGGTCCTGGACTGAGGGAAGGTCGGCCCGATGATCTTCTCTGCTGTTCTGACCACCTTTTGGAGCCTGCATCTGTCCCTCGCGCTGGCGGAGCTGTACCATACCAGAATCAAGGAGCACAGTACTGACTCCACAATCGCAGAGTAGAAGAGGAGCAGAAGCTTCTGTGGGATGTTGAACTTCCTTAGTTGCCTGAGGAAGAACAACCTCTGCTGCACTTTCCTAACAGTGGCGTCAGCGTTGGACCCCCATTTAAGGTACCGGGAGATTGTAGTCCCTAAAACTAAAAGGAGTCCAATAGCGATACCACACTGTCAGCAATTGTAAGCGGAGGTGCACTAGATGACTTCTTCCTGAAGTCCACTATCACCTAGACAGTTTTGAGGGGGTTAAGCTCAAGGTTGTAGTGGCTGCACCACTGGGCCAACCAGTCTACTTCCTGTCTATAGGCTGGTTCGTCCCCATCCTTGATGAGGCTGATGATGGTGGTGGTAGGAAAGCACTACCTAATCCCATCAAATGAATCGCTAACTGTAAACATTTTAGGTATACAATTGTGACACCCCCACCAGACCGTGGAGTCCTTGCCCATTGTTATAGGACCTTTTATTGTGATAACAGTTATATATATATAGGTGCACAGGGGCTATATACATTGTACCCTGTGTACATTGGTGACAGTGGATAGGTGGATGCCTTTTGTTATGTGCAGCATACATTGGTGGCAGGGGTTGAGCGGGTGCAGGGGCCCGGCGCGTGGTTAGAAACTGCTGGACTATTCACGCACGCCGGCTGCACAGGATCTTGTGAGCACCGGGCAGCCATTGAAAGGAACTGCACACTTACTGGATGGTCCTCAGGGAGAGAGGATGCAGGACTGCGCGGCTCCGTTGTGACCCCGCAAGAGTGACACCAGTCAGCGTGAGGGAGAGAGTCCGGCAGCGGCGAGGCGGAGCTACCCGGGAGAGAATCCAGCCAGCGGGACGGAGTGGAGGTGCGGCTTGCAGGCAACGGTCATGCCGGGAGGCGCTACAGAGGCAGGCCCGGGAGGTGGAGCTCACACTGATTGACGGGGTGTCGCTCCTTTCAACCCCCGTACAGCAAAAACTGCAGGAGGCGGTTCTGGAGGTGGCTCCCTCGCAGTGACCATGCCAGGAGGCAGACTGGGCGGAGACAAAGCTTCTTACAGCACCATGGGAACACGTATGTGGATCTCCCTCTTCTACTCTCTGTGAACATCAGTGACAGCAGTAGTTTCCATTAGAGATGAGCGCCTGAAATTTTTCGGGTTTTGTGTTTTGGTTTTGGGTTCGGTTCCGCGGCCGTGTTTTGGGTTCGAACGCGTTTTGGCAAAACCTCACCGAATTTTTTTTGTCGGATTCGGGTGTGTTTTGGATTCGGGTGTTTTTTTCAAAAAACACTAAAAAACAGCTTAAATCATAGAATTTGGGGGTCATTTTGATCCCAAAGTATTATTAACCTCAAAAACCATAATTTACACTCATTTTCAGTCTATTCTGAATACCTCACACCTCACAATATTATTTTTAGTCCTAAAATTTGCACCGAGGTCGCTGTGTGAGTAAGATAAGCGACCCTAGTGGCCGACACAAACACCGGGCCCATCTAGGAGTGGCACTGCAGTGTCACGCAGGATGTCCCTTCCAAAAAACCCTCCCCAAACAGCACATGACGCAAAGAAAAAAAGAGGCGCAATGAGGTAGCTGTGTGAGTAAGATTAGCGACCCTAGTGGCCGACACAAACACCGGGCCCATCTAGGAGTGGCACTGCAGTGTCACGCAGGATGTCCCTTCCAAAAAACCCTCCCCAAACAGCACATGACACAAAGAAAAAAAGAGGCGCAATGAGGTAGCTGTGTGAGTAAGATTAGCGACCCTAGTGGCCGACACAAACACCGGGCCCATCTAGGAGTGGCACTGCAGTGTCACGCAGGATGTCCCTTCCAAAAAACCCTCCCCAATCAGCACATGATGCAAAGAAAAAGAAAAGAAAAAAGAGGTGCAAGATGGAATTGTCCTTGGGCCCTCCCACCCACCCTTATGTTGTATAAACAAAACAGGACATGCACACTTTAACCAACCCATCATTTCAGTGACAGGGTCTGCCACACGACTGTGACTGATATGACGGGTTGGTTTGGACCCCCCCCAAAAAAGAAGCAATTAATCTCTCCTTGCACAAACTGGCTCTACAGAGGCAAGATGTCCACCTCATCTTCACCCTCCGATATATCACCGTGCACATCCCCCTCCTCACAGATTATCAATTCGTCCCCACTGGAATCCACCATCTCAGCTCCCTGTGTACTTTGTGGAGGCAATTGCTGCTGGTCAATGTCTCCGCGGAGGAATTGATTATAATTCATTTTAATGAACATCATCTTCTCCACATTTTCTGGATGTAACCTCGTACGCCGATTGCTGACAAGGTGAGCGGCGGCACTAAACACTCTTTCGGAGTACACACTTGTGGGAGGGCAACTTAGGTAGAATAAAGCCAGTTTGTGCAAGGGCCTCCAAATTGCCTCTTTTTCCTGCCAGTATAAGTACGGACTGTGTGACGTGCCTACTTGGATGCGGTCACTCATATAATCCTCCACCATTCTATCAATGTTGAGAGAATCATATGCAGTGACAGTAGACGACATGTCCGTAATCGTTGTCAGGTCCTTCAGTCCGGACCAGATGTCAGCATCAGCAGTCGCTCCAGACTCCCTGCATCACCACCAGCGGGTGGGCTCGGAATTCTGAGCCTTTTCCTCGCACCCCCAGTTGCGGGAGAATGTGAAGGAGGAGATGTTGACAGGTCGCGTTCCGCTTGACTTGACAATTTTGTCACCAGCAGGTCTTTCAACCCCAGCAGACCTGTGTCTGCCGGAAAGAGAGATCCAAGGTAGGCTTTAAATCTAGGATCGAGCACGGTGGCCAAAATGTAGTGCTCTGATTTCAACAGATTGACCACCCGTGAATCCTTGTTAAGCGAATTAAGGGCTGCATCCACAAGTCCCACATGCCTAGCGGAATCGCTCCCTTTTAGCTCCTTCTTCAATGCCTCCAGCTTCTTCTGCAAAAGCCTGATGAGGGGAATGACCTGACTCAGGCTGGCAGTGTCTGAACTGACTTCACGTGTGGCAAGTTCAAAGGGCATCAGAACCTTGCACAACGTTGAAATCATTCTCCACTGCACTTGAGACAGGTGCATTCCACCTCCTATATCGTGCTCAATTGTATAGGCTTGAATGGCCTTTTGCTGCTCCTCCAACCTCTGAAGCATATAGAGGGTTGAATTCCACCTCGTTACCACTTCTTGCTTCAGATGATGGCAGGGCAGGTTCAGTAGTTTTTGGTGGTGCTCCAGTCTTCTGTACGTGGTGCCTGTATGCCGAAAGTGTCCCGCAATTTTTCTGGCCACCGACAGCATCTCTTGCACGCCCCTGTCGTTTTTTTTAAAAATTCTGCACCACCAAATTCAAGGTATGTGCAAAACATGGGACGTGCTGGAATTTGCCCATATTTAATGCACACACAATATTGCTGGCGTTGTCCGATGCCACAAATCCACAGGAGAGTCCAATTGGGGTAAGCCATTCCGCGATGATCTTCCTCAGTTGCCGTAAGAGGTTTTCAGCTGTGTGCGTATTCTGGAAAGCGGTGATACAAAGCGTAGCCTGCCTAGGAAAGAGTTGGCGTTTGCGAGATGCTGCTACTGGTGCCGCCGCTGCTGTTCTTGCGGCGGGAGTCCATACATCTACCCAGTGGGCTGTCACAGTCATATAGTCCTGACCCTGCCCTGCTCCACTTGTCCACATGTCCGTGGTTAAGTGGACATTGGGTACAACTGCATTTTTTAGGACACTGGTGAGTCTTTTTCTGACGTCCGTGTACATTCTCGGTATCGCCTGCCTAGAGAAGTGGAACCTAGATGGTATTTGGTAACGGGGGCACACTGCCTCAATAAATTGTCTAGTTCCCTGTGAACTAACGGCGGATACCGGACGCACGTCTAACACCAACATAGTTGTCAAGGACTCAGTTATCCGCTTTGCAGTAGGATGACTGCTGTGATATTTCATCTTCCTCGCAAAGGACTGTTGAACAGTCAATTGCTTACTGGAAGTAGTACAAGTGGGCTTACGACTTCCCCTCTGGGATGACCATCGACTCCCAGCGGCAACAACAGCAGCGCCAGCAGCAGTAGGCGTTACACGCAAGGATGCATCGGAGGAATCCCAGGCAGGAGAGGACTCGTCAGAATTGCCAGTGACATGGCCTGCAGGACTATTGGCATTCCTGGGGAAGGAGGAAATTGACACTGAGGGAGTTGGTGGGGTGGTTTGCGTGAGCTTGGTTACAAGAGGAAGGGATTTACTGGTCAGTGGACTGCTTCCGCTGTCACCCAAAGTTTTTGAACTTGTCACTGACTTATTATGAATGCGCTGCAGGTGACGTATAAGGGAGGATGTTCCGAGGTGGTTAACGTCCTTACCCCTACTTATTACAGCTTGACAAAGGGAACACACGGCTTGACACCTGTTGTCCGCATTTCTGGTGAAATACCTCCACACCGAAGAGCTGATTTTTTTGGTATTTTCACCTGGCATGTCAACGGCCATATTCCTCCCACGGACAACAGGTGTCTCCCCGGGTGCCTGACTTAAACAAACCACCTCACCATCAGAATCCTCCTGGTCAATTTCCTCCCCAGCGCCAGCAACACCCATATCCTCCTCATCCTGGTGTACTTCAACACTGACATCTTCAATCTGACTATCAGGAACTGGACTGCGGGTGCTCCTTCCAGCACTTGCA
The DNA here is from genome assembly GCF_028390025.1 of Pseudophryne corroboree. NCBI lineage: Eukaryota > Metazoa > Chordata > Amphibia > Anura > Myobatrachidae > Pseudophryne > Pseudophryne corroboree. The sequence goes on from NC_086449.1 coordinate 185,129,645, forward strand.
GGGGGCGTGCAAATGGTGGAAGGCGCATGCTCTTCACGTCCAGTGTTGGGAAGGTCAGGCATCGCAACCGACACAATTGGACTCTCCTTGTGGATTTGGGATTTCGAAGAATGCACAGTTCTTTGCTGTGCTGCTTTTGCCAGCTTGAGTCTTTTCATTTTTCTAGCGAGAGGCTGAGTGCTTCCATCCTCATGTGAAGCTGAACCACTAGCCATGAACATAGGCCAGGGCCTCAGCCGTTCCTTGCCACTCCGTGTGGTAAATGGCATATTGGCAAGTTTACGCTTCTCCTCCGACAATTTTATTTTAGGTTTTGGAGTCCTTTTTTTACTGATATTTGGTGTTTTGGATTTGACATGCTCTGTACTATGACATTGGGCATCGGCCTTGGCAGACGACGTTGCTGGCATTTCATCGTCTCGGCCATGACTAGTGGCAGCAGCTTCAGCACGAGGTGGAAGTGGATCTTGATCTTTCCCTAATTTTGGAACCTCAACATTTTTGTTCTCCATATTTTAATAGGCACAACTAAAAGGCACCTCAGGTAAACAATGGAGATGGATGGATTGGATACTAGTATACAATTATGGACGGGCTGCCGAGTGCCGACACAGAGGTAGCCACAGCCGTGAACTACCGCACTGTACTGTGTCTGCTGCTAATATATAGACTGGTTGATAAAGAGATAGTATACTCGTAACTAGTATGTATGTATAAAGAAAGAAAAAAAAACCACGGTTAGGTGGTATATACAATTATGGACGGGCTGCCGAGTGCCGACACAGAGGTAGCCACAGCCGTGAACTACCGCACTGTACTGTGTCTGCTGCTAATATATAGACTGGTTGATAAAGAGATAGTATACTCGTAACTAGTATGTATGTATAAAGAAAGAAAAAAAAACCACGGTTAGGTGGTATATACAATTATGGACGGGCTGCCGAGTGCCGACACAGAGGTAGCCACAGCCGTGAACTACCGCACTGTACTGTGTCTGCTGCTAATATATAGACTGGTTGATAAAGAGATAGTATACTCGTAACTAGTATGTATGTTTAAAGAAAGAAAAAAAAACCACGGTTAGGTGGTATATACAATTATGGACGGGCTGCCGAGTGCCGACACAGAGGTAGCCACAGCCGTGAACTACCGCACTGTACTGTGTCTGCTGCTAATATATAGACTGGTTGATAAAGAGATAGTATACTCGTAACTAGTATGTATGTATAAAGAAAGAAAAAAAAAACACGGTTAGGTGGTATATACAATTATGGACGGGCTGCCGAGTGCCGACACAGAGGTAGCCACAGCCGTGAACTACCGCACTGTACTGTGTCTGCTGCTAATATAGACTGGTTGATAAAGAGATAGTATACTCGTAACTAGTATGTATGTATAAAGAAAGAAAAAAAAACCACGGTTAGGTGGTATATACAATTATGGACGGGCTGCCGAGTGCCGACACAGAGGTAGCCACAGCCGTGAACTACCGCACTGTACTGTGTCTGCTGCTAATATATAGACTGGTTGATAAAGAGATAGTATACTCGTAACTAGTATGTATGTATAAAGAAAGAAAAAAAAACCACGGTTAGGTGGTATATACAATTATGGACGGGCTGCCGAGTGCCGACACAGAGGTAGCCACAGCCGTGAACTACCGCACTGTACTGTGTCTGCTGCTAATATAGACTGGTTGATAAAGAGATAGTATACTCGTAACTAGTATGTATGTATAAAGAAAGAAAAAAAAACCACGGTTAGGTGGTATATACAATTATGGACGGGCTGCCGAGTGCCGACACAGAGGTAGCCACAGCCGTGAACTACCGCACTGTACTGTGTCTGCTGCTAATATATAGACTGGTTGATAAAGAGATAGTATACTCGTAACTAGTATGTATGTATAAAGAAAGAAAAAAAAACCACGGTTAGGTGGTATATACAATTATGGACGGGCTGCCGAGTGCCGACACAGAGGTAGCCACAGCCGTGAACTACCGCACTGTACTGTGTCTGCTGCTAATATATAGACTGGTTGATAAAGAGATAGTATACTCGTAACTAGTATGTATGTATAAAGAAAGAAAAAAAAACCACGGTTAGGTGGTATATACAATTATGGACGGGCTGCCGAGTGCCAACACAGAGGTAGCCACAGCCGTGAACTACCGCACTGTACTGTGTCTGCTGCTAATATATAGACTGGTTGATAAAGAGATAGTATACTCGTAACTAGTATGTATGTATAAAGAAAGAAAAAAAAACCACGGTTAGGTGGTATATACAATTATGGACGGGCTGCCGAGTGCCGACACAGAGGTAGCCACAGCCGTGATCTACCGCACTGTACTGTGTCTGCTGCTAATATAGACTGGTTGATAAAGAGATAGTATACTCGTAACTAGTATGTACAGTATGTATAAAGAAAGAAAAAAAAACCACGGTTAGGTGGTATATACAATTATGGACTGGCTGCCGAGTGCCGACACAGAGGTAGCCACAGCCGTGAACTACCGCACTGTACTGTGTCTGCTGCTAATATAGACTGGTTGATAAAGAGATAGTATACTACTAATATTATATATACTGGTGGTCAGGTCACTGGTCACTAGTCACACTGGCAGTGGCACTCCTGCAGCAAAAGTGTGCACTGTTTAATTTTAATATAATATTATGTACTCCTGGCTCCTGCTATAACCTATAACTGGCACTGCAGTAGTGCTCCCCAGTCTCCCCCACAATTATAAGCTGTGTGAGCTGAGCAGTCAGACAGATATATAATATATATAGATGATGCAGCACACTGGCCTGAGCCTGAGCAGTGCACACAGATATGGTATGTGACTGACTGAGTCACTGTGTGTATCACTTTTTTCAGGCAGAGAACGGATATATTAAATAAACTGCACTGTGTGTCTGGTGGTCACTCACTATATAATATATTATGTACTCCTGGCTCCTGCTATAACCTATAACTGGCACTGCAGTAGTGCTCCCCAGTCTCCCCCACAATTATAAGCTGTGTGAGCTGAGCAGTCAGACAGATATATATAATATTATATATAGATAATAGATGATGCAGCACACTGGCCTGAGCCTGAGCAGTGCACACAGATATGGTATGTGACTGAGTCACTGTGTGCTGTGTATCGCTTTTTTCAGGCAGAGAACGGATTATAAATAAAACTGGTGGTCACTATCAGCAAAACTCTGCACTGTACTGAGTACTCCTAATGCTCCCCAAAATTAGTAAATCAAGTGTCTCTCTAATCTATTCTAAACGGAGAGGACGCCAGCCACATCCTCTCCCTATCAATCTCAATGCACGTGTGAAAATGGCGGCGACGCGCGGCTCCTTATATAGAATCCGAGTCTCGCGATAGAATCCGAGCCTCGCGAGAATCCGACAGCGTCATGATGACGTTCGGGCGCGCTCGGGTTAACCGAGCAAGGCGGGAAGATCCGAGTCGCTCGGACCCGTGAAAAAAAACATGAAGTTCTGGCGGGTTCGGATTCAGAGAAACCGAACCCGCTCATCTCTAGTTTCCATAGGCAGGGTGTCCCCGTAGACCAGAGCCGGCCATAGGTATAGGCAAACTAGGCAATTGCCTAGGGCATTTGATATGCCTAGGGGCATCAGCAGCTTCTGCTGATTAAAATGATATGCGGCATGCCTATATTCTGAGTGTAGCATTTCATATGCAGATACAGCCACAGTCTCACACAGTATATAGGCATGCTGCATATCATTTTAATCAACAGAAGCTGCTTGTGCATCCTAGCCACATAGCAATGCAAATAAGATGCATTTTCATAAAAAAAAACGTGCCCGACGTTATCATTGAGGCAAGATTTATGAGGACACATCTGTATCCAAGCAGAGGCAGAGGTCACAGTGTTAGTAGCAGCGTGAGTGCTGTGTGCATGTGAGTGGGTTGGTTGTGCAGTAGTGTTCAGAATATGTGTATGGAGCATTATGTGTGTCATGTAAAAATGCATCAATAATGTGCAACATATGTGTAAGGGGTACTGTGTGTAATTATGGGTATAAGGGCATTAATAATGTGTGGCATATGTGTAACAGGGTACTACTGTATGTGTGTCATTATGTGTAAAGGGGCACTAATAATGTGCAGCAAATGTGTAGGTGGCACTGTGTGTGTCATTATGTGTATAAGGGCATTAATAATGTGCGGCATATGTGTAAGGGACATTATGTGTAAAAGGGCATTGATAAAGGTTGTCATAATGTGTAAGGCGCATTATGGTTATAAGGAAATTAATAAGGTGTCTCATATGTGTAAGGGGCATTACTGTGTGGAATTGTGTGTATAAATGCATGACTAATGTGTGGCATTTTGTGTATAAGGTGCTATACTATATGGCGTTGCATATAGAAAGGGCACTACTGTGTCGTCTAATGTGAATAAAGAGCAGTAGGGTGTGGTGTAATGTGAATAAGGAGCAATTCAGTGTGATGTAATGTGAATAAGGGGCTCTACTGTGAGGCGTAACGTTTATAAGGTAAAGTGATACTACTGTGGGGTGTAATATGAATTATGGACACTATCGCATGATCATGATCATGTGAATAAAGTTGCTGTGCGCCAAATGTGCGAGCTGTTCCTATTTAAAGTATAGGGGGTACAAACACCAAAATAAGGACTGCTATGGGTGAGGGGTGATGGTGCTGGGAAAGAGGTGCAAGGTCAGAGGCGGAACCAGCGGTGGTGCTAGGGGGCACCAGCCAAAATCTTGCCTAGGGCATCATATTGGTTAGGGCCAGCTCTGCCGTAGACAGTACCACGAGAGTGATAGTCCAGAGACATTTCGGGGCAGCAACACCACATAAAAAAGGGGATTCTCTCTTTAATAACTTTATTGTGAGGAGCACCTCTCTTAAAAACAATTCTAGTGCCACCAACCCAGCTGCAGAGGTGGAGAAGTGACAGGGTTAAATGATAATTTCTCCAACGCAGCCAGCTGTGGAGAGCAGGGAAAGCCGTATAGGATATACTACCTAAACTTCTCCAGTTGTAAGTCAGCAATTCCTACCTTCACGGTCTGGCCAAGTATTATACAGTGACAGGATAACTGCCGCAATCCTCAGTGACAGGATAACTGTGTAGCGTGCAACAGGAGCTTTAAAGTAGCAGTGGCAGCACTTATGTCAGAAAGACAGCAGACCAGGGATCCAGAGCATATGCTGTGATTAACCCTCACCTATTACCAGGGAAAGCCGGCAGACTTTCTGGAGCAGAGTACTTTTCCCTCAGGTACAGCCCTGGGTTCTAGTGTAGACTGCAGCTCCAAGGGATATCAGGCAGGAACCATTAAACTCTGTTCACATTTAACCCGGGCAACGAACAATACGAGAGAGCTCTCTTTAAGACAGGTCTAGCCGTGCATGTGCTCTAAGGGATTTGTTTCTTTTTGTGTACTTTATTTGCATGCCTTAGTGTGGGGTAAGGAAAAAGGAGAATTTTGAGTGTAATCTATACATTTCCTAACCGGTTGTTACACATAGTAAGTCCGATTCAGCCTAGTATTGAAATTTTGCAAAGTTGTGTGGAAAAGGTTTACTGTTTTCCAGGGACGCGACGCAGACGGAGTGTTCACTGTGTTAGAGATGAGCGCCTGAAATTTTTCGGGTTTTGTGTTTTGGTTTTGGGTTCGGTTCCGCGGCCGTGTTTTGGGTTCGAACGCGTTTTGGCAAAACCTCACCGAATTTTTTTTGTCGGATTCGGGTGTGTTTTGGATTCGGGTGTTTTTTTCAAAAAACACTAAATAACAGCTTAAATCATAGAATTTGGGGGTCATTTTGATCCCAAAATATTATTAACCTCAAAAACCATAATTTACACTCATTTTCAGTCTATTCTGAACACCTCACACCTCACAATATTATTTTTAGTCCTAAAATTTGCACCGAGGTCGCTGTGTGAGTAAGATAAGCGACCCTAGTGGCCGACACAAACACCGGGCCCATCTAGGAGTGGCACTGCAGTGTCACGCAGGATGTCCCTTCCAAAAAACCCTCCCCAAACAGCACATGACGCAAAGAAAAAAAGAGGCGCAATGAGGTAGCTGTGTGAGTAAGATTAGCGACCCTAGTGGCCGACACAAACACCGGGCCCATCTAGGAGTGGCACTGCAGTGTCACGCAGGATGGCCCTTCCAAAAAACCCTCCCCAAACAGCACATGACGCAAAGAAAAAAAGAGGCGCAATGAGGTAGCTGTGTGAGTAAGATTAGCGACCCTAGTGGCCGACACAAACACCGGGCCCATCTAGGAGTGGCACTGCAGTGTCACGCAGGATGTCCCTTCCAAAAAACCCTCCCCAAACAGCACATGACGCAAAGAAAAAAAGAGGCGCAATGAGGTAGCTGTGTGAGTAAGATTAGCGACCCTAGTGGCCGACACAAACACCGGGCCCATCTAGGAGTGGCACTGCAGTGTCACGCAGGATGTCCCTTCCAAAAAACCCTCCCCAATCAGCACATGATGCAAAGAAAAAGAAAAGAAAAAAGAGGTGCAAGATGGAATTGTCCTTGGGCCCTCCCACCCACCCTTATGTTGTATAAACAAAACAGGACATGCACACTTTAACCAACCCATCATTTCAGTGACAGGGTCTGCCACACGACTGTGACTGATATGACGGGTTGGTTTGGACCCCCCCCAAAAAAGAAGCAATTAATCTCTCCTTGCACAAACTGGCTCTACAGAGGCAAGATGTCCACCTCATCTTCACCCTCCGATATATCACCGTGTACATCCCCCTCCTCACAGATTATCAATTCGTCCCCACTGGAATCCACCATCTCAGCTCCCTGTGTACTTTGTGGAGGCAATTGCTGCTGGTCAATGTCTCCGCGGAGGAATTGATTATAATTCATTTTAATGAACATCATCTTCTCCACATTTTCTGGATGTAACTTCGTACGCCGATTGCTGACAAGGTGAGCGGCGGCACTAAACACTCTTTCGGAGTACACACTTGTGGGAAGCAACTTAGGTAGAATAAAGCCAGTTTGTGCAAGGGCCTCCAAATTGCCTCTTTTTCCTGCCAGTATAAGTACGGACTGTGTGACGTGCCTACTTGGATGCGGTCACTCATATAATCCTCCACCATTCTATCAATGTTGAGAGAATCATATGCAGTGACAGTAGACGACATGTCCGTAATCGTTGTCAGGTCCTTCAGTCCGGATCAGATGTCAGCATCAGCAGTCGCTCCAGACTGCCCTGCATCACCGCCAGCGGGTGGGCTCGGAATTCTGAGCCTTTTCCTCGCACCCCCAGTTGCGGGAGAATGTGAAGGAGGAGATGTTGACAGGTCGCGTTCCGCTTGACTTGACAATTTTGTCACCAGCAGGTCTTTCAACCCCAGCAGACCTGTGTCTGCCGGAAAGAGAGATCCAAGGTAGGCTTTAAATCTAGGATCGAGCACGGTGGCCAAAATGTAGTGCTCTGATTTCAACAGATTGACCACCCGTGAATCCTTGTTAAGCGAATTAAGGGCTGCATCCACAAGTCCCACATGCCTAGCGGAATCGCTCCCTTTTAGCTCCTTCTTCAATGCCTCCAGCTTCTTCTGCAAAAGCCTGATGAGGGGAATGACCTGACTCAGGCTGGCAGTGTCTGAACTGACTTCACGTGTGGCAAGTTCAAAGGGCATCAGAACCTTGCACAACGTTGAAATCATTCTCCACTGCACTTGAGACAGGTGCATTCCACCTCCTATATCGTGCTCAATTGTATAGGCTTGAATGGCCTTTTGCTGCTCCTCCAACCTCTGAAGCATATAGGGGGTTGAATTCCACCTCGTTACCACTTCTTGCTTCAGATGATGGCAGGGCAGGTTCAGTAGTTTTTGGTGGTGCTCCAGTCTTCTGTACGTGGTGCCTGTACGCCGAAAGTGTCCCGCAATTTTTCTGGCCACCGACAGCATCTCTTGCACGCCCCTGTCGTTTTTTAAAAAATTCTGCACCACCAAATTCAAGGTATGTGCAAAACATGGGACGTGCTGGAATTTGCCCATATTTAATGCACACACAATATTGCTGGCGTTGTCCGATGCCACAAATCCACAGGAGAGTCCAATTGGGGTAAGCCATTCCGCGATGATCTTCCTCAGTTGCCGTAAGAGGTTTTCAGCTGTGTGCGTATTCTGGAAAGCGGTGATACAAAGCGTAGCCTGCCTAGGAAAGAGTTGGCGTTTGCGAGATGCTGCTACTGGTGCCGCCGCTGCTGTTCTTGCGGCGGGAGTCCATACATCTACCCAGTGGGCTGTCACAGTCATATAGTCCTGACCCTGCCCTGCTCCACTTGTCCACATGTCCGTGGTTAAGTGGACATTGGGTACAACTGCATTTTTTAGGACACTGGTGAGTCTTTTTCTGACGTCCGTGTACATTCTCGGTATCGCCTGCCTAGAGAAGTGGAACCTAGATGGTATTTGGTAATGGGGGCACACTGCCTCAATAAATTGTCTAGTTCCCTGTGAACTAACGGCGGATACCGGACGCACGTCTAACACCAACATAGTTGTCAAGGACTCAGTTATCCGCTTTGCAGTAGGATGACTGCTGTGATATTTCATCTTCCTCGCAAAGGACTGTTGAACAGTCAATTGCTTACTGGAAGTAGTACAAGTGGGCTTACGACTTCCCCTCTGGGATGACCATCGACTCCCAGCGGCAACAACAGCAGCGCCAGCAGCAGTAGGCGTTACACGCAAGGATGCATCGGAGGAATCCCAGGCAGGAGAGGACTCGTCAGAATTGCCAGTGACATGGCCTGCAGGACTATTGGCATTCCTGGGGAAGGAGGAAATTGACACTGAGGGAGTTGGTGGGGTGGTTTGCGTGAGCTTGGTTACAAGAGGAAGGGATTTACTGGTCAGTGGACTGCTTCCGCTGTCACCCAAAGTTTTTGAACTTGTCACTGACTTATTATGAATGCGCTGCAGGTGACGTATAAGGGAGGATGTTCCGAGGTGGTTAACGTCCTTACCCCTACTTATTACAGCTTGACAAAGGGAACACACGGCTTGACACCTGTTGTCCGCATTTCTGGTGAAATACCTCCACACCGAAGAGCTGATTTTTTTGGTATTTTCACCTGGCATGTCAACGGCCATATTCCTCCCACGGACAACAGGTGTCTCCCCGGGTGCCTGACTTAAACAAACCACCTCACCATCAGAATCCTCCTGGTCAATTTCCTCCCCAGCGCCAGCAACACCCATATCCTCCTCATCCTGGTGTACTTCAACACTGACATCTTCAATCTGACTATCAGGAACTGGACTGCGGGTGCTCCTTCCAGCACTTACAGGGGGCGTGCAAATGGTGGAAGGCGCATGCTCTTCACGTCCAGTGTTGGGAAGGTCAGGCATCGCAACCGACACAATTGGACTCTCCTTGTGGATTTGGGATTTCGAAGAATGCACAGTTCTTTGCTGTGCTGCTTTTGCCAGCTTGAGTCTTTTCATTTTTCTAGCGAGAGGCTGAGTGCTTCCATCCTCATGTGAAGCTGAACCACTAGCCATGAACATAGGCCAGGGCCTCAGCCGTTCCTTGCCACTCCGTGTGGTAAATGGCATATTGGCAAGTTTACGCTTCTCCTCCGACAATTTTATTTTAGGTTTTGGAGTCCTTTTTTTACTGATATTTGGTGTTTTGGATTTGACATGCTCTGTACTATGACATTGGGCATCGGCCTTGGCAGACGACGTTGCTGGCATTTCATCGTCTCGGCCATGACTAGTGGCAGCAGCTTCAGCACGAGGTGGAAGTGGATCTTGATCTTTCCCTAATTTTGGAACCTCAACATTTTTGTTCTCCATATTTTAATAGGCACAACTAAAAGGCACCTCAGGTAAACAATGGAGATGGATGGATTGGATACTAGTATACAATTATGGACGGGCTGCCGAGTGCCGACACAGAGGTAGCCACAGCCGTGAACTACCACACTGTACTGTGTCTGCTGCTAATATATAGACTGGTTGATAAAGAGATAGTATACTCGTAACTAGTATGTATGTATAAAGAAAGAAAAAAAAACCACGGTTAGGTGGTATATACAATTATGGACGGGCTGCCGAGTGCCGACACAGAGGTAGCCACAGCCGTGAACTACCGCACTGTACTGTGTCTGCTGCTAATATAGACTGGTTGATAAAGAGATAGTATACTCGTAACTAGTATGTATGTATAAAGAAAGAAAAAAAAACCACGGTTAGGTGGTATATACAATTATGGACGGGCTGCCGAGTGCCGACACAGAGGTAGCCACAGCCGTGAACTACCGCACTGTACTGTGTCTGCTGCTAATATAGACTGGTTGATAAAGAGATAGTATACTACTAATATTATATATACTGGTGGTCAGGTCACTGGTCACTAGTCACACTGGCAGTGGCACTCCTGCAGCAAAAGTGTGCACTGTTTAATTTTAATATAATATTATGTACTCCTGGCTCCTGCTATAACCTATAACTGGCACTGCAGTAGTGCTCCCCAGTCTCCCCCACAATTATAAGCTGTGTGAGCTGAGCAGTCAGACAGATATATAATATATATAGATGATGCAGCACACTGGCCTGAGCCTGAGCAGTGCACACAGATATGGTATGTGACTGACTGAGTCACTGTGTGTATCGCTTTTTTCAGGCAGAGAACGGATATATTAAATAAACTGCACTGTGTGTCTGGTGGTCACTCACTATATAATATATTATGTACTCCTGGCTCCTGCTATAACCTATAACTGGCACTGCAGTAGTGCTCCCCAGTCTCCCCCACAATTATAAGCTGTGTGAGCTGAGCAGTCAGACAGATATATATAATATTATATATAGATAATAGATGATGCAGCACACTGGCCTGAGCCTGAGCAGTGCACACAGATATGGTATGTGACTGAGTCACTGTGTGCTGTGTATCGCTTTTTTCAGGCAGAGAACGGATTATAAAGTAAACTGCACTGTCCTCACTAGTAAACTCTCTCCACTCAGTCTCTACACTTCTACAGTAACAGTACTCCTCCTAGTCAGCTCCAGTAAATCTCTCTCAGTCTCTTATAATCTAAATGGAGAGGACGCCAGCCACGTCCTCTCCCTATCAATCTCAATGCACGTGTGAAAATGGCGGCGACGCGCGGCTCCTTATATAGAATCCGAGTCTCGCGATAGAATCCGAGCCTCGCGAGAATCCGACAGCGTCATGATGACGTTCGGGCGCGCTCGGGTTAACCGAGCAAGGCGGGAAGATCCGAGTCGCTCGGACCCGTGAAAAAAAACATGAAGTTCTGGCGGGTTCGGATTCAGAGAAACCGAACCCGCTCATCTCTACTGTGAATATCCAGTTCCTGCGCAATAAAATACCTTGTGTTGAATGTATTAATTACCCATATTTGTAATGTTATATTGCATGCTTGCTCCATGTAAATTGATGGTATTGGATTCTCCTGTGGAGAACGGCCATTAGCCAATAAATTGAGCCTTCCTTGGTACCGGAGAGTTACGTTGTGGAATTGAGCTCCCCATTACATCTCTCTGACCCTGCCAGAGGAGAAGGCAACTCGGCACATTTTGCAGATTGTTACACAATGAAAGCACACACCTTCATAGGAGATAATCAAACTGAATGTACAGATCACAATTCTTTTCTTAGAAATAACAAGGCTGTGCACTGAGGAGGCTGCTTTAGAAAATATGATTAACGCTTCCCTTTCCATTGTTACACTATGGAAGAGCGATGTGAGTAGATTTTCATAGGGCATTCCACAAGCCCAGGAACAGGCTGCTCTTCATCTAAATTTTTTACAAGAACAATATAGATAGATAGATAGATAGATAGATAGATAGATAGATAGATAGATAGATAGATAGATAGATAGATAGAGCAATTGGTCCCGGCACTCCTCCAATTTCTTTCAGCTGTATATAACTTGCTCCAATGCCCTCCTAGTACCAAATACTAGCTGGTACCAAATGTGGATAGGCGGCATTCAGGAGTCAGCTTAGTAGCGGTGAATCAAGCTTTATTTGCGTACATGTACGCAAATAAAGCTTGATTCACCGCTACTAAACTGATGTGTAACCTGTTATTTTCATAAATAAAAGTAGAGCAAGAACTTAGTTTTAATGTTTTTTTTTTATTACTCTGAATACAAGTACTGCTTGTTCAGGAAAATTTGTGTTTTGCTTTGCCACACAAAGGATGGTCTCTGTCCAAGTCTGTCACACAAATGGCTTATAAAAAACAAACAAAAAAAAAACAGAATAATTTCATTGGAACTTTAGCCAAGTAAACAGATCACAAGCAGAATTGTTTTATTTACACCAATTTTTAAAAAAAATATTACTAGACAAAGTGTAATGCGTTGAAACCACCGACATTGGATGAAAAGACCTGTTTGATATACAGTAAACAAGTAAAAAACAAACAAACAAAAAACACTTGCTCTACTATATGGGGATGCTACTCTTTTTCGATACCTTATCGTAACCAGAGCCGTATTAACAATGGGTCTCATGGAGCTGCAGCTCAGGCCCACCATGAAAATAGGCCAACAGCACCTGCAGACAGGGAAAAAAATTCTTGCTACAGCAGGAACCAGTAACCAGTGAAGACCCCATATCCCCAGCCAAGACATCTTCGGCCACAGCGTTGGTAGATGAAACGCTGGCCTCCCTGGTATAGATAGTGTACTGTATGCCGGGGAGCCAGAGAGAGGACACTGCACGCAGGGGAGCCGGAGAGGGACACTGCACGCCGGGAAGCCGGAAATGGGACAGTGCATGCCAGGGAGCCGAAGAAGGGACACTGCACACCGGGGAGCCCGAAAGGGGACACTGCACACCAGGGAGCCGGAGAAAGGACACTGCACGCTGGGGAGCCAGAGAGGGGACACTGCACACCGGGGAGCCGAGGGAGAGGAGATGTCATAGCAGCAGCCTCCTGCACTGCCTAAGAGAGTTCCTAATTTTCCCATCATTTCATGCTGTGTCCTCTTCTGTGGATTTCTGGAAACTCAACCGCAGCTCATGACCTCTTGGAGGTCCCTGAGTAGTGCTCTCCCTGGGGAAGGGTGAGGGTAGAATTTATAACTGTATAATGTGCAGGTGAATTTTCACCAAATGCAGGGTGCTCAATATTAAGTCTCTGTAAGCTGCATAATTCATAGGCAGATGCTATCAAGGTAAGAATTGTAGCTTTCAGCCGGCTGTTTAGAGTTACCTCCAGAACAACCAGAGGTTTCAGCTCTCACTGGCAATCACAATATATTCCCTGCTTCCTGGTAATCCCGCTACCACAAATGGGAAGAATTACCAATATTAGGAACTCCTTGCTTGAAAGCAGATCGAGCACAGCACATCTAAAACGATGGACAGAGACTTGATAACTCATTGGATGTGATCCACATAGAGCCACATGTCTCCATACAGCCAGCATACCCCACATAGGGCCCATGTCACCATACAGCTGGTGGATCAGTATGTTTTGCCGGCGCATGGGATCCCGGCGGTCGTATAACCAACGCTGTATGTCTTCGCTGTGAGCTGGATCACAGCGGCACTCATGCACATGCGCAGTTTGCAGATAATCGCTCCATTGTGTGAACATAAGTCATTGGCAACAAACATGAATTAGGCCCAATGTCTTAATTTACATAGAATTAATAAATATTTATACAAAACAAATACTCAACACATACAGCATGAATATAAAATACAAATGATATCCAATTAGCCGAATAAAAAAAGTTGTGTTTCAATCCCAAAAATATAATGTATTGTAAAAATCCTTTGTAGAGTAACACAGAGAGCAGGGTGCACCCCACTGTTTGGGGGACCTGCCCCTTACCTTAGGGAGACAGGGCTGACCTTGTGTGTGCCAGACTGATAGATGAGTCCTGCCACCTATCCACACTGATGATCACAGCCACTTTCTGTCTCTAATTAACACACAGCTGTACATTTTTTTCTGATTCTCTGCTGTCAATTAAAGGCAGCTCATGACTGGTGTAACTGGCACTGTCAGAGATGCCTTAATGAGTGCCAAACTGAGGAAAGCACAAGGGGCGGGGGCAGCTGCCACAGATAGAGCAGAGGCCACTGTGTTCCTGCCCTCTCCAAGGTACATGCCCCTTGTTCTCCACACCACACAGGACATTGTGTTTGTACTCCTGTCCATAGCCAGATTAAGGGGGGGATGCAGGGCATACTGTACCCCGGTCCCCCCTTTGTGAGGGGGCCCTCTGGCCAGAGCACACTGAAATCATTAGCTTTCCCTCTTAAGCAGCAGCAGAGCCAGCAGTCATAATGCGAGCAGGACAGTATGCAGTGCAGGCAGAGACACAGGAATATCAAGTTTTATGAGCTACCGACGGAGCTTTCTAACCAGAGGAGAGATAGAAATGTGGAGAGAGCTGTAATTGACACAGGGATCCCAGCTCTTTCTCCTCCCCACCTGGGTGTCGGAGTTCTTTGCAAACTGTTATGTAACTAAACCATTTGGTTCTAGAGATAGACACACAGAGTCCTCCTGAGTCATATCCCAGTGTGTAAGTAGTACAGAGGCTACTGCTATTACTGCACGTGACAAGATAAATTATTTATTTATTTTTCTATGTGTGTTTTACGGTTAAGTTGTCTTTGTTCCACTACAAGAAAATTTTGTAAAATAGTTGTTTTTCAATTAGGTGGAGCTATAAACAGTACCCAGGCATTATTAAACTATTAGTTAATACTAATATACACCATTGGTTTAAATGTAATAAACACAATAAATACCTCCCACCATGACCCATTTCAGGAGGGACATAATGCTCTTTACCTGGACTTCCTTCTCAATTTATGATTGCAATCACCGGTTTTAAAATACCTTTCTTATAATTTAAATAGTTCAACACAGATGATGCCAATCATATATTAAGTGGGAAGTCCAAGTAGAGAGCATTTTGTCCCTCCTGGAATGGGAAATGTTGGGAAGTATGCACAATTTAATCTACATCCCTCACCTACCATCGGGGCCCCCCTGTCTTAAGTGTCCCGGGCACCCCCAAGGCTTAATACGGCCCTGCTCCTATCACCCACTACCTTCCCCTTTCACCCTCTCTGGCACACACTGCCTCCCCCTGTCACCTTCTGCCTCCCCCTGCCTTCCGCTGTCACCATCTGCCTTCCCATGCCTTCCACTGTTACCGTATGCCTTCCCTTGCCTTTAATTTTCACCATCTGACTCTATGTTAATCTCTGCCTCCCCCTGCCTTCCTCTGTCACTCTCTACAACTCCCTGTCATCCATTGCAGTGTGGCATATTGTATCCTTGGGTTGGGGTGGAGGAGGGGCGCCCAAATTACAAATTATATTTTTGCACCTGGGCCCAACACACACATGTTCTGCCACTGCAGAAAGCACCAAAAAGTTTTTAAAGACCACTATACTGACCTTAACCTGTTGTCCTGTAGGTTCTTACTCATGGTACAAATATCTCACACATGTCCTAGATAGCAAATGTCTATTTTTAAGCATGCTAAGCCAATATATAGTCTATAGCTATGCACAGGAAACTTGAATGTTAACACTGATGAAAATTACATGTGCTACTACTGTTATGTTGTTATGTTGCCCACAGGAAAGGAGTGAACCAGCCCTGTCCCATCCCCCCCCCCCCCCCCCGACCAGCCACAGCAGCCACCCACCAGCACATTCCCCTGCATTTCAGCCATCTTCTCCTTCATGTTGGCTGATGTTTTATGTTAGATCCAAGTGGGCTAAATTACCTCTGAAATCAGGGGGAGGAACAAGGCCGATGGGATAGCACTTTCACTATCCACTTCAAAAACTACTGCCTTTAGTAGGGGCGGATTGGGATAAAAAACCAGCCCGGGAAGTGCATGGAAGCAGACCTAATGAAGGCGGGGTCTGATGAGTGGGTAGAGTCTGTCAAGAGGCCAGGATCACTCCTCTTAAGACCTGATTCTGAGTTGGACGTAGTTTTGGCCTCCTTGTGTCTTGTGCTGCTGTTGCATCTGTGTGCTTATACCACTACACAGCCCTCTCTGGTCTACATCCGAGCATCTACTCTACTCTACATTATGGTGTTAAGAATTACAATTGGAAAATGCTTTGCATTATCTTTTGTGGAATTCTATATCTGGCTGGAAGCAGGGGTGTAAATTTATACCAGGAGTAATTGCTGGTGACCCCCATCCCCCACTCTCGCATTCACTGCCAACACCCAAATCCCAGCAGCACAAGACACACAATCCCCCTAATCTACATTCACTACCTACATCCAAGTAGCAACCAGACATACTCTTTCCCTGTCTTCACTATCAACAGCCCAACAGCGCACACTGTCCTCCCTGTGCTTTCACTTCCAACACTCCAGCAGCACCCAGACACAAGCGCCAATTCAGAACTGTTCGCTCGCTAGGGTTTTTTTAGCAGTCCTGCGTTCGCTTAATCGCCGCCCATAGGAGAGTGTATTTTTGCTTTGCAAGTATGCGAACGCATGTGTAGCAGAGCTGTACAAACAGATTTTGTGCGGTCTCTGAGTAGCCCAGGACTTACTCAGCCACTGCGAACACTTCAGCCTGTCCGGGAATTGACGTCAGGAACCCTCCCTGCAAATGCTTGGACACGCCTGCGTTTTTCCAAACTATACCCAGAAAACATTCAGTTGACACCCACAAACGCCTTCTTCCTGTTAATCTCCTTGCGCACGCCTATGCGAACGGATCCTTCGCACAAATCCATAACTGAGCGGCGATCCACTTTGTACCCGTGCGATGCACCTGCACATTGCGGCGCATATGCATGCGCAGTTTAGACCTGATCGCCCGCTGTACAAAAATGCAGCCTAGCAATCAGGTCTGAATTAGCTCCACAATCTCCTTCCTAATTAATTGCCAACACCCCAGAAAACAAATACTAGCTACTGCTGATCAGGGTCTTCCTGGTGATTCCACAGCAACAGCAAAGGCAGCAAGTTCCATATGTATGAGGAGGAAGAGCCAGCAAAGAAGGGAAGGGCCATGTACTTCATGCTTGTCCCCTGCCCCTTTTACGTACATTGGTGCGGATTGCTTGCTGGAAATATTTATTTATTAATAGTTTCTTATATAGTGCAGCATATTCCATTGCGCTTTACAATTAGAACAACAGTTATAGAACAAAACTGGGCAAAAACAGACCGACATAGAGGTAGGAGGGCCCTGCTCGCAAGCTTACAATCTATAGGGAAATAGGCATTGATACACAAGGATACACAAGGATAGATGCTGCCTATTGCATAATGGTCCGCCAGATTGCTAGGTTCTTAATTGGTTGTATGGGTTGTATTTGCTGGGTTGATCACTCAGCAAATGTTGGCCAAGGCTCAGGAGGTTGTGAGGGCAAAGAAAGACAAAATATGTGAGGTTATGTGTTCTGTACAGAGAGGATGTAATTAGATAGGGAATTGAAGGTTATGTGGGTGGGTCTGGAATTTGATAGGCTTGTCTGAAGAGGTGAGTTTTCAGGGAGCGTTTATAGATTTGGAGACTAGAGTTGAGTCTTATTGTGCATGGTAGGTCATTCCACAGAGTGGGCAAAGCTCCGATAAAGTCCTGTAATTTTAAGTGGGAACAAGTTATACGTGTGGATGAGACACACAGATCTTGTGCAAAGAGGAGAGGTTGGGTAGGGAGATATTTTGTGATGAGTGAAGAGATGTATGATGGTGCAGTTTGGTTAATAGCCTTGCATGTAAGTAAAAGTATTTTATATTTAATACGGTAGAATACCGGTACCCAATGGAGGGACTGACATAGCGGTTCTGCAGACGATGAAGTTTGAGGTGGCGAGATGTCATCCAAGATGAAATGGCAGAAAGGCATTCAGTGACACAGCCCAATACATATAGAGACAAATCTGGGGAGGATAGGTAGATTTGAGTATCATCTGCATACAGATAATACTGAAATCCGAAAGAACTGAATAGTTTGCCAAGAGATGTGGTATAGATTGAGAAAAACAGATATATCCCTAGACTGGGTGTAAGAGGGGTGGTGGTGGCGCGGTGCGTGTAGTGCCTGCTGCCGTGCAGGTTTAGGTTCACCACTTACCAGGCGCCGCACTCTCTCACCTTCAGGTACCGGTACCTTCAACGGACCTGGAAATCTTCAGTCGGACCCGGACACGATGACCTAGGAGGAAGGAGATTTCTGAGTGCCGTCCTCCTACTGTGGACCGAAACGCCCTCCGGAACCGAGGAAAATAGTGCTTTCGGGCTAGGTGAGGGTCATCCCAGGCGTCCGCCTCAGAGCCCAAATTTCACCTATTGGCACTCTTGCACCAGGTGGAAATTCTACCTTGCACCGGCGTGCAAGGCTCACCGTTCGCCCTGAAGGAAGGGAGACAGATAGGGACAAACACAGAAGTAACACACAGACAGATGTTACTCACCGTCCTACGACTTGTACTCCGATCTTCTCCACTTACAGGTCCCTGTAAGGAGGCAAAGAGAGGAACAGCCGTGCAGGGCCTAACTCTAACCTAGTGTGCATCCGCTACACTAGCTACATAAACAAAGCCCTCAAACTGGCTCAAGTGTGGGTGGTGCAACACAAACTATGCACAAACTCTAACAACACTTTGCCCTGCACGGTAACAACACACATATCAGAGTACAACATCAAACGGTGCGGTTCCTTTAGATCCCTACCTGCACTCTGGGGGGTGGACGCCGCACAGCCTACCCACCTCCTGTACCCTCCCTTATGTGGGGCTCAGGCCAAGCGAGCCTGCCTACCTAAACACCCTGGGGTGGACTGGGCCTAGTGCCCAGTAGCACCTGTATTCACCTTCGGGGGAACCGCTTATTTATTGGGCCTAGCACCCCCTATTTGCGCACGGGCCCGAGGCCCGACATCACCCACGGGCCTAGCGCCCGCCTAACTCGTCACTCGTTGGGTGACCTGGGCCTAGTACCCAGCGTCACCTTATGTTCACCTAATTGGCCAGAATACACTAGGGCCTAATGCCACACAGGCCTATTGCCTGATATGCCCCTCGGGCCTAATGCCCGCCTACTGTGCTGTTGGGGTGGCTTGGGCCTAATGCCCAAACCACCAAATCAAATGGTGACCCCAACCTCCTATCTGCGCCACAGGCCTAGTGCCTGAATTGTGCCCCCGGGCCTAATGTCCATCCCTGATGGTCTAGGGAGGAAAGGAGAGGGGGGTGGAAGTAGCCTCACTGAGGCCTCACCTGCTCTGGGGGTCTCCGGCGCCCTCTTCTGTCGCTGACCCGTCCTGGCCAGTGGCGTCGCCTCCGCTCCTCCGCGTCCAGCCGCCGCTGGACATCTTCGTTCAGGAGCCCGACGTCTTCAGGCCTCTTCAGCGGCCACCGGAGCTCTTCTTCAAACGGCCGTCGTCTTCTCCTCCGCGCCGGTCTCTCTTCTGCACTCCTGCGTGCCGACTTCCTTCTCCGGGTCCCGGACGCTTCTTCTGCGCTCTTCCGCGCGCTTCTCCTCACCCGTGGCTCCCGCCCGGCGACTGTCGTCAGACGCCGGGGGCGGGGCCTATGACGCGGCGAGCGCTGATTGGCTCACCGTGCCCACCTCCGATTGGCCGGCGCCCCGCGAGCCGCGATTGGCTCGCGGACGGCGCCGGGTTTGAAAAGACGCCGGCGGCGCTTCTCATTGGCGGCCCAAGTGGCGCCAAGTTCGTAACACCGCCGCACCGTTGCCTGTCGCCGCCGACAGTCTGGTGCAGGGAAATATCTGATCCCTGCACCGGACACCCGCCGCTGCCACACTGATGTGCCCTGTGATACAGGGCACATCTCCACATGGGGAAGGACTTTGGTGTGGGAGTGCTGTCAGAGAGAGGACCGCAGCACATGCTTATTCAGGCTCTGTGGCACATAAAGCAGAACCTAGAGCAATGGAGGAGATCAGGGTGCTTACTTCAGGGCTGTCGCCCAGAGGACACTGACTTCCATTGTCTACTGTATTTACACCCCTGGCTAGAAGTGTACAAAGTGAAACGGCTTAAAATGTCACATAAACTTCAACCTACTTCCACTTTTAGACCACTCATTTATTTCAGAATTCCAGTACTGCTCAGCTTAGCCTAACTGATCTCTTAAATTAGTCAAGAGAACCAGGGGTCTTCAGAACTGTTTTTATTACATGGCTGGTACACTGATTGGGTGATTGTCAAAGTGGCTGTTACTTCTCTATTTTCAAAGGTAGCTGTTTCTTCTCTGTCTCTGGTGAGATTACTGCCACCACCAATGCAAGTAGAGCTGAGACCCCCCCCAACATGTATGATACCCCAACAAACTTAGCAGTTTACAGGAATGGTGTATATTATAAGGAGCAAGCATCAGAACTCTGGGTGATAAATTTGGGAAGGCTCACAATAATTGACCCTAAACTATTACAAAAGCTATTATACAAATATCTACATTATTAATACATTGTGGAATAAATTTACTTAAAAATGATCAGTATAATATTAAGTGGTAAACAAAAACAAACCAACTAAAAACACGAATGGCATGTACTGCAACTGCGCATTGAATTAATTTAAACTTTTGCAAAAACTGAAATCTTTTATATCTGGGCATCAGGGGAGGCAAACGCAGGTAACAGGTGGTACATTAATCCCATCAAAGGTAAGGTGCAAGTGCAGTGTGGAAGTGCAATGAAACATAGCAATAGAAAGAAATATCCAATCTCAAGGCAGGTAACTAAGCAGGTTCAATCAGCAACACGTAAACAGAAAAAGTATTAGTATCAGGAAATGCAGACAGACCAGATCAGGAGTAACAAAGAGCAAAAGTACTCCTTCTAGGCCAGTGAATAGTTATATAAGCCTGGAGCTTGCCAAGAGCATTAAGTGCTATCAGCTCATTAAGGGCAATGGGCTGCTATTCTTTATCTCCATGTCTGATCTACAGTGCAGTAGTTAAATGGTAAAATTATTCTGCATCAAGTTGATGGCTGAACCTATGTTTCCCCACTTAGAACCCAAGCAGGTCCACAAAAGATACTACTACCACATTGTCCAAAACGCACAACCTGCAGTGTAAATAAATGTTTGTGGCCGTAAGAAAAAAAAGTTTGTGAAACTGTGCATGGTTATACGGCCTTACTGTAGACAAATCACATGGCCCTATGTGGGCACTGCCATTATGTAGTCTTAGGACTGCTAATATCGGAGAAGCCTTGATGCAGCTCAGCAGCTAAACATGTCTTTGCAAATGCATGCAACCAATTCTCTGAAATTCTATTACCATATAGGTTCAGGTATGGTTACAGATAATTTTTAGTGTTCTGGGGGGATACAAGGGGGGAACCCCCCCCCCCTCTCTGTCTGCTGTTTGTTTATGACCCCCTACCCTTTTCAAGCACCTGATATATAATTATCTCCAGGAATGAGAACCCCCCCGAACTTCACCCTTTTTACACGGGTCCGAGCCATACTCGGATTCTCCCGTATGGCTCGGGTAACCCGAGCGCGCCTGAACGTCATCATCCCGCTGTCGGATTCTCGCGAGATTCGGATTCTATATAAGCAGCCGCGCGTCGCCGCCATTTTCACTCGTGCATTGGAAATGTTAGGGAGAGGACGTGGCTGGCGTCCTCTCCGTTATTGTTGAACTTGATTGTGCACTATTGCTTAATTGTGGGGAGGGCTGGGGAGCAGCTGTATACTATAGGAGGAGTACAGTGCAGACTTTTGCTGATCAGTGACCACCAGTTATCCGTTCTCTGCCTGAAAAAAACGCTCCATATCTGTGCTCAGTGTGCTGCATATATCTGTGCTCACACTGCTTAATTGTGGGGACTGGGGAGCAGCTGTATTATATAGCAGGAGTACAGTGCAGAGTTTTGCTGACAGTGACCACCAGTATACGTTGTCTGCCTGAAAAACACTCCATATCTGTGCTCAGTGTGCTGCTTTATTGTGGGGACTGGGGACCACCAGTATAATATTATATATTAGGGGGAGTACAGTGCAGAGTTTTGCTGACCAGTGACCACCAGTATATAATATATAGCATTACGGTACAGTAGGCCACTGCTGTACCTACCTCTGTGTCGTCATTAAGTATACTATCCATCTAGATTCTATACCTGTGGTGCATTTCAGTTGTGCAGTTTGCTGACACAGTGACCACCAGTATACTATATATAGCAGTATGGTACGGAAGGCCACTGCTGTACCTACCTCTGTGTCGTCATTAAGTATACTATCCATCTACATTCTATACCTGTGGTGCATTTTAGTTTTGCAGTTTGCTGACACAGTGACCACCAGTATACTATATATAGCAGTACGGTACGGAAGGCCACTGCTGTACCTACCTCTGTGTCGTCATTAAGTATACTATCCATCTACATTCTATACCTGTGGTGCATTTTAGTTTTGCAGTTTGCTGACACAGTGACCACCAGTATACTATATATAGCAGTACGGTACGGAAGGCCACTGCTGTACCTACCTCTGTGTCGTCATTAAGTATACTATCCATCTACATTCTATACCTGTGGTGCATTTTAGTTTTGCAGTTTGCTGACACAGTGACCACCAGTATACTATATATAGCAGTACGGTACGGAAGGCCACTGCTGTACCTTCCTCTGTGTCGTCATTAAGTATACTATCCATCTACATTCTATACCTGTGGTGCATTTTAGTTTTGCAGTTTGCTGACACAGTGACCACCAGTATACTATATATAGCAGTACGGTACGGAAGGCCACTGCTGTACCTACCTCTGTGTCGTCATTAAGTATACTATCCATCTACATTCTATACCTGTGGTGCATTTTAGTTTTGCAGTTTGCTGACACAGTGACCACCAGTATACTATATATAGCAGTACGGTACGGAAGGCCACTACTGTACCTACCTCTGTGTCGTCATTAAGTATACTATCCATCTACATTCTATACCTGTGGTGCATTTTAGTTTTGAAGTTTGCTGACAGTGACCACCAGTATATATAGCAGTACGGTACGGAAGGCCACTGCTCTACCTACCTCTGTGTCGTCAAGTATACTATCCATCCATACCTGTGGTGCATTTCAGTTGTGCGCAGTATATATAGTAGTAGGCCATTGCTATTGATAGTTACTGGCATATAATTCCACACATTAAAAAATGGAGAACAAAAATGTGGAGGTTAAAATAGGGAAAGATCAAGATCCACTTCCACCTCGTGCTGAAGCTGCTGCCACTAGTTATGGCCGAGACGATAAAATGCCATCAACGTCGTCTGCCAAGGCCGATGCCCAATGTCATAGTAGAGAGCATGTAAAATCCAAAAAACAAAAGTTCAGTAAAATGACCCAAAAATCAAAATTAAAAGCGTTTGAGGAGAAGCGTAAACTTGCCAATATGCCATTTACGACACGGAGTGGCAAGGAACGGCTGAGGCCCTGGCCTATGTTCATGGCTAGTGGTTCAGCTTCACATGAGGATGGAAGCACTCATCCTCTTGCTAGAAAAATGAAAAAACTTTAGCTGGCAAAAGCACAGCAAAGAACTGTGCGTTCTTCTAAATCACAAATACCCAAGGAGAGTCCAATTGTGTCGGTTGCGATGCCTGACCTTCCCAACACTGGACGGGAAGAGCTTGCGCCTTCCACCATTTGCACGCCCCCTGCAAGTGCTGGAAGGAGCACCCGCAGTCCAGTTCCTGATAGTCAAATTGAAGATGTCACTGTTGAAGTACACCAGGATGAGGATATGGGTGTTGCTGGCGCTGGGGAGGAAATTGACAAGGAGGATTCTGATGGTGAGGTGGTTTGTTTAAGTCAGGCACCCGGGGAGACACCTGTTGTCCGTGGGACGAATATGGCCATTGACATGCCTGGTCAAAATACAAAAAAAATCAGCTCTTCGGTGTGGAATTATTTCAACACAAATGCGGACAACAGGTGTCAAGCCGTGTGTTGCCTTTGTCAAGCTGTAAAAAGTAGGGGTAAGGACGTTAACCACCTCGGAACATCCTCCCTTATACGTCACCTGCAGCGCATTCATCATAAGTCAGTGACAAGTTCAAAAACTTTGGGTGACAGCGGAAGCAGTCCACTGACCACTAAATCCCTTCCTCTTCTAACCAAGCTCCTACAAACCACACCACCAACTCCCTCAGTGTCAATTTCCTCCTTACCCAGGAAAGCCAATAGTCCTGCAGGCCATGTCACTGGCAAGTCTGACGAGTCCTCTCCTGCCTGGGATTCCTCCGATGAATCCTTGAGTGTAACGCCTACTGCTGCTGGCGCTGCTGTTGTAGCTGCTGGGAGTCGATCGTCATCCCAGTGGGGAAGTCGGAAGACCACTTGTACTACTTCCAGTAAGCAATTGACTGTCCAACAGTCCTTTGCGAGCAAGATGATATATCACAGCAGTCATCCTGCTGCAAAGCAGATAACTCAGGCCTTGGCAGCCTGGGCGGTGAGAAACGTGGTTCCGGTATCCACCGTTAATTCAGAGGCAACTAGAGACTTGATTGAGGTACTGTGTCCCCGGTACCAAACACCATCTAGGTTCCATTTCTCTAGGCATGCGATACCGAAAATGTACACAGACCTCAGAAAAAGACTCACCAGTGTCCTAAAAAATGCAGTTGTACCCAAAGTCCACTTAACCACGGACATGTGGACAAGTGGAGCAGGGCAGACTCAGGACTATATGACTGTGACAGCCCACTGGGTAGATGTATTGCCTCCCGCAGCAAGAACAGCAGCGGCGGCACCAGTAGCAGCATCTCGCAAATGCCAACTCGTTCAAAGGCAGGCTACGCTTTGCATCACCGCTTTCCAGAAGAGGCACACAGCTGACAACCTCTTACGGAAACTGAGGAAGATCATCGCAGAATGGCTTACCCCAATTGGACTCTCCTGGGGATTTGTGACATCGGACAACGCCAGCAATATTGTGCGTGCATTACATCTGGGCAAATTCCAGCACATCCCATGTTTTGCACATACATTGAATTTGGTGGTGCAGAATTATTTAAAAAACGACAGGAGCGTGCAAGAGATGCTGTCGGTGGCCCGAAGAATTGCGGACCACTTTCGGCATTCAGCCACCGTGTACAGAAGACTGGAGCACCACCAAACAGTCCTGAACCTGCCCTGCCATCATCTGAAGCAAGAGGTGGTAACGAGGTGGAATTCAACCCTCTATATGCTTCAGAGGATGGAGGAGCAGCAAAAGGCCATTCAAGCCTATACATCTGCCCACGATATAGGCAAAGGAGGGGGAATGCACCTGACTCAAGCGCAGAGGAGAATGATTTCAACGTTGTGCAAGGTTCTGCAACCCTTTCAACTTGCCACACGTGAAGTCAGTTCAGACACTGCCAGCCTGAGTCAGGTCATTCCCCTCATCAGGCTTTTGCAGAAGAAGCTGGAGACATTGAAGGAGGAGCTAAAACAGAGCGATTCCGCTAGGCATGTGGGACTTGTGGATGGAGCCCTTAATTCGCTTAACCAGGATTCACGGGTGGTCTATCTGTTGAAATCAGAGCACTACATTTTGGCCACCGTGCTCGATCCTAGATTTAAAACTTACGTTGTATCTCTCTTTCTGGCAGACACAAGTCTGCAGAGGTTCAAAGACCTGCTGGTGAGAAAATTGTCAAGTCAAGCGGAACGTGACCCATCAACATCTCCTCCTTCACATTCTCCCGCAACTGGGGGTGCGAGGAAAAGACTAAGAATTCCGAGCCCACCCGCTGGCGGTGATGCAGGGCAGTCTGGAGCGAGTGCTGACATCTGGTCCGGACTGAAGGACCTGCCAAAGATTACTGACATGTCGTCTACTGTCACTTCATATGATTCTCTCACCATTGAAAGAATGGTGGAGGATTATATGAGTGACCGCATCCAAGTAGGCACGTCAGACAGTCCGTACGTATACTGGCAGGAAAAAGAGGCAATTTGGAGGCCCTTGCACAAACTTGCTTTATTCTACCTAAGTTGCCCTCCCTCCAGTGTGTACTCAGAAAGAGTGTTTAGTGCAGCCGGTCACCTTGTCAGCAATCGGCGTACGAGGTTACTTCCAGAAAAAGTGGAGAAGATGATGTTCATCAAAATGAATTATAATCAATTCCTCCGTGGAGACATTCACCAGCAGCAATTGCCTCCACAAAGTACACAGGGACCTGAGATGGTGGATTCCAGTGGGGACGAATTAATAATCTGTGAGGAGGGGGATGTACACTGTCAAAGGGGTGAGTAATCGGAGGATGATGATGAGGTGGACATCTTGCCTCTGTAGAGCCAGTTTGTGCAAGGAGAGATTGATTGCTTCTTTTTTTGGTGGGGGCCCAAACCAACCAGTCATTTCAGTCACAGTCGTGTGGCAGACCCTGTCGCTGAAATGATGGGTTCATTAAAGTGTGCATGTCCTGTTTATACAACATAAGGGTGGGTGGGAGGGCCCAAGGACAATTCCATCTTGCACCTCTTTTTTCTTTCATTTTTCTTTGCATCATGTGCTGTTTGGGGACTATTTTTTTGAAGTGCCATCCTGTCTGACACTGCAGTGCCACTCCTAGATGGGCCAGGTGTTTGTGTCGGCCACTTGTGTCGCTTAGCTTAGTCACACAGCGACCTTGGTGCACCTCTTTTTTTCTTTGCATCATGTGTTGTTTGGGGACAATTTTTTTGAAGTGCCATCCTGCCTGACACTGCAGTGCCACTCCTAGATGGGCCAGGTGTTTGTGTCGGCCACTTGTGTCGCTTAGCTTAGTCACACAGCGACCTTGGTGCGCCTCTTTTTTTCTTTGCATCATGTGCTGTTTGGGGACTATTTTTTCGAAGTGCCATCCTGCCTGACACTGCAGTGCCACTCCTAGATGGGCCAGGTGTTTGTGTCAGCCACTTGTGTCGCTTAGCTTTGCCATCCAGCGACCTCGGTGTAAATTTTAGGACTAAAAATAATATTGTGAGGTTTGAGGTGTTCAGAATAGACTGGAAATGAGTGGAAATTATGGTTATTGAGGTTAATAATACTATGGGATCAAAATGACCCCCAAATTCTATGATTTAAGCTGTATTTTAGGGTTTTTTGTAAAAAACACCCGAATCCAAAACACACCCGAATCCGACAAAAAATTTTCGGTGAGGTTTTGCCAAAACGCGTCTGAATCCAAAACACGGCCGCGGAACCGAATCCAAAACCAAAACACAATACCCGAAAAATGTCCGGTGCACATCACTAGTTAGAATGCATTGAATGGGAGCAGCATTTGGAAGGCATGCTGTTCCTTGTGTTGCTAATGGGAGATCCCGAGGGTGGCTCCCAGGTAAGCTTGCTCTTTGTCTGGATGCATTTTAGTATGAGCCTTTATCATGAGGCCTTACTGTAGACAAATCACATGGCCCTATGTGGGCACTGCCATTATGTAGTGTTAGGACTGCTGATATCGGAGAAGCCTTGACGCGGTTCAACAGCTAAACATGTCTTTGCAAATGCATGCGACCATTTCTCTGAAATTCTATTACCAGATAGGTTCAGGTATGGTTACAGATAATTTTTAGTGTGCTTGGGGGATACCAGGGGGGAAACAGCAACCCCCTCTCTGTCTGCTGTAAGCTTCAGCTTACTCAGGATTGGCGTCACAGGGTGGCTTGCGAGGCCAAGGAAGCTGCATCTCGCAAAACACAGTCCTTGGCCTTGCTACTCCTGGAAAATGGGTACCACACACCCCTGTTTTCTCGATGCCAGCCGCCCCCACCCCTCCCACAAATGCCTCTGTCTGTCAATCAGGCAGAGGTGTTTACAAACCTGCACCAAGATCACAGGACGTGTTTTGCATATGCTTGTTAAGTCTGTGACTTATATTTCAATAAGCGTTTTGATGTAACCAGGACACAGTGTGTGTTGGATGTTTGTTTACTGAAACACAGGAACCAAAAGACACAGAATAGAGATTTATATGCCAACTATTACAAACACAAAATAAGATCCATTTTAACCTTCCACCGGAATACATATACAGCAATGGAAACTAATATACACCATACTCCTCCCAACTTAGACAAATGCAGACAAAAAAAAAAGATTAGCATTATGCAATGTAGACGTCACCCCAGAAGGCTACAAATCAATCTTTTGAGGTGCCATACGAACTCTGTCTGGGTATTATGTTTAAATCCCAGAATGACTGGCTGCTCCACCAAATTCACAATAAAAGGTTTAGGATCAGTTGTTGTTACTAAGGGAACCTCATGCTCAGGTGACACTATAGCAGGCTTGGGAAGAGTCTCTGTAGCTGACCCAGAGGGGTACATTTTCTCCACAGTGTCAGGAACAGTCTCTGTAGCAGTCCCAGAGAGGTATACTGGAAATTAACCCCCACATCACTGGCTTGGCTATGTCCAGCTGTCGACGTACAGTCAGTTTGCCTCCCGACCTCAATTATTTGATCAATGTGGTGATGCCACAATTCTCCTCTGACTTCAATCACATACATCAGAGTGCTGGATTTGGAAGAAACTATTCCCAGTTGGTTCACAGCAATTGTTTTCTTAAATGTAGTAGATTCCATCTTTATTACCTTTGCCAATTTTGAATGAGCATCCACTGGAATAAGAAACATACAATCCATGAATGGACCAGCAAAGTCAATATGTACCCGCTGCCATGGAGGCTATTCTCAGGAGTGTAACGGGGCTAAAGTTGGTGAATTTTTAACTATTTGACATACTTCACACCCTTTTGTCAATGTTTCAATTTGACCATTGATTACTCGCCACCACACATAGCTTCTAGCAAGATTCTTCATTATTACTGTGCCTAGGTGACACTCATGTAAATTTTCCAAAACTCTGTTTCACAGTTTAGGTGGTATTACCACTCTGGATCCACACAATTGAGTTCCTTGATAGACAGAAAGCTGATCTCTCCTGGCTAAAAACCCATAATATTGAGCATCATCATGTTTAGGCCAACCTTTGGGAGTTAGGTCCATTACTTTTGATAGTACCGGGTCTTTCCTTGTTTCCCGGTTGATCATGTCATTGCTAATAGGTAGCTGTTCCATCAACGCATTGTGATACACTTCAAGGGGATCTCCACCATTGTCCTCCTAACTTTGGGTCAAGTGAGATAGACAATCAGCTTTGCCATGCAGTTTTGTGCCTTTAAACTCAAAGTCAAAATGTGTTTGCACCCAGGAATAATAACCAATGAGCAGCAGACATGACTGGGACTCCCTTGCGGGGGTTAAATATTGATACCAATGGCTGATAATCCACAATTAATGTAAACCTTTGCCCAGTCAAATATTGATTACATTTCTTTACTCTCCATACTAAATTTAAGGCTTCTCGATCAATTTGAGCATAATTCTTCTCTGCTACTGGCAAGGACCATGAAGCAAATGCTATTGGTGTCTCACTTCCATCTCTCAGTTGATGTGACAACACTGCTCCAATGCCCTATGGTGAAGCATCACACGCCAGTCTGATGGGTAGCTTTGGATCAAAATGAGTAAGGACTTTATCAGATGTAATCAATCTTTTTGTGTCAGAGAATGCTTTCTCATAGTCTTTTGTCAACTTCCAACGTGCATTTTTCTGTAGTAGGCCATTTAGCAGGTGTAGTACTGTGAAGGGGTCTGGTAAGAAAATTGTGATAATAATTAACTAGACCCAGGTAAGATCTCAGTTGTGATACAGACTGAGGCTGGGGTGCTTGCAGTACTGCCTCAATTTTATCAGTCGATTTGTGCAGGCCTTCTTTATCCGTGTCCACAATAGGAAATGCTTTTGAGGAAAAATGCACATTTGTCTTTATTAACTCTGAGTCCATATTCCTGCAGTCGGGTTAATACTCTTTCCAAATTATTTAAATCATCTTTGCCTGTCACAATTATGTCATCCAGGTAACATTGCGTACCTGGTATTACTTGTAGGACTTGATCCATTGCTCTCAAATGCAAATGTTTTCCTGTTTTTTCTTTCTTTACTATTGGAACTGTAGGCCCATTTGCTCCATTCCACTGGGGAGAGTACTGTATACCAGAGTCTTCCAGTTTCCGTACTTCTACCTCAACCACTGGTCAGATAGCATATGGTACTGTTTGAGCTTTACAAAACTTTGGAACGGCATGTGGATCCAACTCTGTACTGGCCTTAATGCCCTTTAACGTGCCTATCTCTGGTTGGAGGATAGGTTGTGCGGCAGCTAACAATTTCGAAAGTTCCTTAGTAGCTGCGTCACTTTTGGATACATTAGATGCGGTAGACTGTAGCATGTGAATGGAATGGAATACCAATCAAGTTGAAATTTTCTTATCCATTCACGGCCCAATAATGGAAGGATTGGGCCGGTGGAAGTATGTATAAATACAGCTTATGGGTATTGCCTGTGTGTTTCACAAAAACTTTTATTTTTCATAATGGGCACACTGGTTCACACATATATGTGCAGAGTGTTACAGATGTTTTCTTTAAAGGAATCGCAGCAAACAGGCGTTTGTAATCACGCATTTATCATTAACAGAGCAGAGCCTGTGTCTAATTCCATTTTAAAGTCAATACCTGATAATTCCAAAGTGACCCAAATCACTTGAAGTTCTTTTACCATCATAGAGTGCACCTCTAGGTTGCATAACCCTTTTTCTGTACCAATCATTAGAGTCTGACTCCTTGTCGGCTACCTTATGCACCTGGGGTGTTGTATATTTTCTCCAAGGAGCTTTGGATACTTGTGGGTGTTTGGGTGCTTTTCTCGACTAGCACAACCTTTCAAAATAGCCTCTTTTCCTACATTTTCTACATACTTTGTCTTTAAACCAGCATTGACTGGCATCATGTGAGGACTTCCCACAGCAGAAACAGGATTGTCCTTGTTTCCAATGAACTGAATTAGGAGTACATTCTGGTCCCTTTTGTTGCAATTCTGATGTATCTGTGGTTGAAGTCTCCATTGAAATAGCGATAGTGTCCGCTCTAAGATTAGTTCAGGCTCAGCCAGCAATTTCTTTTGTATACGTGCACTTTTCATCCCACAAACTAAACAGTTTCTTAGAGCATCTGAGGCTGCTCCTCCATCCCCCTGCCTCATGCCTTAAACATCTCGGGTTTGCTTACATACTGCCATCAGGCTACCTCCCGCTTGCTTGCTCCTAATGTCATCTGCCTGTCACCCCTTCCCACTAGATTGTTAGCTCTTCAGAGCAGGGACCTATTTCCTCCTGTTGTCAAAGCCCTCTTCTCGACACAAAAAGGGAGGTAATCTGCGCACTGGGGTGGTTTTACTGTATGGGATGTGCTGCTAGTCAAAAGGGTGTCCTTGCCCTTTGGTTCAATATGGATATCTGGTTTTCACCTGACTGCGCTCATCCCCTACAGTTTGAGTACTCGTGAAATGATGCAAATGGGTACTTATATAAAGGTGTGTTTTACTTTCACATGTATCAAATATGACACTCAATATAATGAAACAGTGCAGATAAATATTGTGGAACATGAAAAAGGTGGTAATCACAATGTGTGCTCCACGGGGAGCACCTGTTTAACTCAGTCCTTTAATCACTCAAATTGGTGATTAAATCCTTTAGGTTCTTGGCGTGTGTGTTCTGACACAAAGGCCAATGGGTTGGAAAAAATATATATATGTAATGATTAAATCTGGCTGTGTTGCTTTAAAAGTCAAATATAGATTTTCCAGTGGAAATGTCTCTAGTCCTGACCGGACTGTGTGGGCTTTAAAAATCTGTCTTTAGTAATTAGATTCATATAGTTGCAGAGGACGGCGTCCCGTACCTCTGCGTGTGGAAGTCAGGTATTCGTGCACTGTCGTTGCGGCCGTACTTGTAAGATGTACAGGTGCGGGGGGCAGCGGGAACCTCCTGGCAGCTCCGGACAGATTCGTCCCTCAGCTCGCGCACCTGCTCTCCGGTTCGTCCTGTTAGGGATCTCCCCGTGTGCCTGCGCCGCTCGCTGGGTTGGTCGTGTTCGCGTGGGGGGGAGCTCAGCCGCAGGATCTAAACAGAGCCTGTGGCAGTGTTGCACCTCCCCACAACGGTGCAATCACCTGTGTGGTCCTCCTGCTGCCCGTCCGTCTGTACTGCTTACCGATGTCTGCGCCGTAGGTCCGAGGGTCTCACAGCACTCTCCTGTCCTCCAATGGTTTGATGTCTCTTAGTCGTCTCCTCCAACGCGTTTCAACCGGATCGGTCTTCCTCTGGGAGTCTTTGCAGTGTTTTGATAGTGATGGGTGTTAAAATGGCTTGCGGGCGGGACCAGCATCAGTTCCTCCTTTGTTCCACTGATTTGATTGGTGGTTGAGGTTGTCAGTATTGGATGTTAAATTGGCTTGCGGGCGGGACCAGCATCAGTTCCTCCTTTGTTCCACTGATTTGATTGGTGGTTGAGGTTGTCAGTATTGCAGGGGGCAGATCATATGTTCCTGCAATCTGTCCCATTTGTGAGTTTCAGAAACAGGGAAAGCATGAAAACATGGCAATGCAAATGAAATTCCTTTTTTTTTTTTTTTTAAAGGTCCATAGTGGTGTTTCTTAATCATTTTTTGTTAGGCATTTGTATTCTCAGACAAATAATACGATTCTGGTTGTGTGTCTGGGTTTCTGAATTTCAGTCATCGGTACCAAGGTGCATTAACCAATGAACATAATATGCTTTGGTCATGTAAAATTAAATGAGAATTGCGGTTATTGTATACCAGTGATGGTGTGAATCTTATTGTTAGAGCAAATGGTATAGGGCCTGTTGGTAAGCTTGCTATTGTGGAAGATGTTACGTTACGTCGGGATATTTCTTAGTGTTTTATGTGGCAATGGTATGTGGCTTGTTAGTATGCTATCTGATCACGGAGCTTTTCAAAAATTCAAGATGTTTCTTGTGTGTCAACAATAATGGTAAAGTGGATTCTTTGGTATTGTTATGAAATATCTGGGATATATATAACTTTCCTACTTTGGAGTGGTTTATAATCCTATGTTCCCTGTGGGCTTTTTCTGGGTATTGGATATCTGTATACTAAATGATTGGTTCTACTTGCAGATGATAGACCTTATTTCATTATCAATGTTTAACCCTTTTGGTGCTAGTGTGCCAAAGGAGATTATTAAACGTAACTCTTCTTTATTTATTTTTTGTATATAATCCCCTCCCCTCCAGTTCTTCTTGATTTCTTTCAGCCCCGTAAACTTTATGTCACAACTGAAGGCCTGAGCTGACGGGAGGCAGCCTCAGTTGTAGGGGCTGAGATGTAACGGAACCTGGGAGGTTGTATCAGACCCCTAGACATGTAAGTAACATGTAGAATAACTGCCCGAAGGCGTGACCATGACAACCAGGATAAAAGTCAATGATGTTTATTATGACAAACTCCGTAACACAGCAGCAGTAAAAGGAAACATAAAAGTCAACAGAGGATAAATACAATTCCTGGGTACTACAGGGTGGCAAGGGCCACAGGCACTGGTAGTGTGAGACAGTTCTTATAATCTTCTAGTTGGAAAGTCCTTACCAGGCCTGACTGTAGCAATGGAGAGAACCCAGGATCGTACCAGCCGGTGTTCCAGGAAAGGCTGGGCTGCTGAAGATACTGGCAGGATCCAGACTGTTGTTGATACGGAGTGGATACTGGCTGGGACCAGTTAAATAATAAACGAACTTGAGAGCGATGAAATAATAATGAAGTTTGGAGTTTGAGAGCGGTGAAATAATAATACCGGTGGAGAGTGGTAAACTGCAGAAAAGGACACCGGCCCTTTAAGAGAAGCTGTACACTGCTGGAAGCTGGGCTGGAAGCAGGTGATTGTTTGAGAGCGGTGAAATAATAATACCGGTGGAGAGTGGTAAACTGCAGAAAAGGACACCGGCCCTTTAAGAGAAGCTGTACACTGCTGGAAGCTGGGCTGGAAGCAGGTGATTGTTTGAGCTGGAAACAGGTGAGTCCAGAATGGATCGGAGAGTCAGGCTACACCGCAGATGGAATGCTGGTGCGGGTCTCTATAGCAGAAGTCTGGAGACAGGAGCTGGAACCTGGAAGACAACCACAGGAGAGAGACAAACTGGAACTAGGTTAGACAACCAAAGCACTGACGCCTTCCTTGCTCAGGCACAGCTTACTTATACCTGCAGCAAGGAAGGGGTTGGCTAGGCAATTATGCAAATCAACAATACAGACAGCAGATTGGTGGAAATGATCAGATGACAAAATCCAAGATGGCTGCGCCCATGCAGACACTTGGAGGGAAGTTTGGTTTGTAATCCATGTGAGAATTGAAACAGTAATGGCGACGCCGGCCACAGGAGACAGGAGACGCCAGACTGACAAGCGCACATTTAACCACGCGGGCACAGCGGAGGCCGCGGCTGATGAAATCACCACTCTGACATTCTGCATGTGGAAACTCAGGAACAGCGGGATCCGGTCCTGGAACGCTGAGCCAGCCTTAGGAGGCATCTGAAGGGTAAGTAATGGCGTCCAGATACCCGGATCGTGACAGCACCCCCCCCTTTAGGAGTGGCCCCAGGACACTTCTTAGGCTTTAAAGGAAACTTTGCGTGGAAATTTCGGACCAAGGCAGGAGCATGGACGTCTGAGGCATTGGTCCAAGAGCGTTCTTCAGGACCATAGCCCTTCCAGTCAATGAGGTATTATAACTGACCGTAACGGAAACGTGAGTCCAAAATCTTGGCCACCTCGTACTCGACTCCCCGTTGAGTCTGAACTTTGGGAGCTGGAGGAAGTGCGGAATGAAACCGATTCAGGATCAGCGGTTTCAACAAAGAAACATGAAATGTCCTGGGTATTTTCAAGAAGGATGGTAACTGTAACCTGTAGGCAACAGGATTGATGACTTGTTCAATCTTGAAGGGTCCGATGTAGCGAGGTGCAAATTTCATGCTGGGAACTCTCAACCTCAAATTCTTCGTGGACAACCACACACGATCACCCACCTTGAGAGCAGGAACCGCTCTACGCTTCCTATCGGCAAACTTCTTATACCTGAAGGAGGCTTTAAGCAGGGCTGCGCGGACGTTCCTCCAGTTATTTGAAAACTGACGCAAGGTGACATCCACTGCTGGAACAGAAGTTGCGGGAAGCGGTTGGAATTCTGGGACTTTAGGGTGGAATCCATAATTAATGAAGAATGGTGTAGAAGAAGATGAGGAATGGTATTGATTGTTGTGGCTGAACTCGGCCCAAGGAAGGAGTTGAACCCAGTCATCTTGAGAGGAAGACACATATATACGGAGGAAGGCCTCCAAGTCCTGATTCACCCTCTCGGTTTGACCATTGGTCTGAGGATGGTAAGCCGTGGAAAACTTTAACTTGACTTGGAGGGCTTGACACAAACTTCGCCCAAATTTGGCTACAAATTGTACTCCACGATCCGAGATGATCTCTTCAGGAAGACCGTGAAGTCGGAAGATCTCTTGTATAAACACTTGAGCCAACTTGGAAGCTGACGGAAGACCGGTGAGAGGAATGAAATGTGCCATCTTGGTGAACCGGTCAACTACCACCCAGATGGTATTAAACTTGTTGCAGATAGGTAGATCGGAAACAAAGTCCATCGACAAATGGGTCCATGGTCGACGGGGAACAGATAATGGAACCAGTTGCCCCGCAGGCGACTGGCGGGAGACTTTGTGTTGGGCACACTTTGGGCAGGAGGCAATAAATTCCATAACGTCCTTCTTCAGAGTTGGCCACCAGTAGGACCTAGAAATAAATTCAAGGGTTTTCTGAATGCCTGTATGTCCAGCAAAACGGGAAGCATGGGCCCAATGCATGAGCTTCTTCCTTAGAACTGGCTTAACAAAACTTTCCCTGGTGGAGGCGTAGAGTCCATCCCTACCGTGGAGAATGCCAACGGATTATTAATAGGATGCTTGTCTGCAGACTCGGACTCATTTTCTTGCTCCCATGAGCGGGAAAGGGCATCGGCCTTACGATTCTGAGAACCCGGACAGAACTGGAGTTTAAAGTCAAACCTAGAGAAGAAAAGTGCCCATCTAGCCTGACGAGGATTCAGACATTGTGCGCCTTTGAGATATAAAAGATTTTTGTGGTCGGTGAGTATGGTGATTGAGTGGGAAGCTCCCTCCAACAGGTATCTCCACTCCTCCAGAGCGAGCTTGATGGCTAGCAACTCCTGATCGACAATGGCATAGTTGCGCTCAGCTGGAGAGAACTTCCGGGAGAAGAAACTGCAAGGATGTAGATGTCCATCTTTGGCCCTCTGGGATAACACTGCTCCTACTCCAACGGAGGAGGCGTCTACCTCTAAGATAAAAGGAGAGTCGGTGTCAGGCTGTTTCAGAACTGGTGCAGAGATGAACCGTTGCTTCAGAAGGTGAAAGGCCTGTGTAGCTTCCTCGGACCACTTGGACGGATTAGCACCTTTCTTGGTTAATGCAGTGATAGGCGCCACAATGGTGGAAAAGTCTCGTATAAATTTTCTATAATAATTGGCAAACCCTAAGAACCTCTGGACCCCTTTGAGGCTTAAGGGTATAGGCCAATTCTGGATTGCTTGGAGTTTCTCAGGATCCATCTCTAGTCCGGAACCGGACACAATGTAACCTAGAAACGGAATGGTTTTAACTTCAAACACACACTTCTCCAATTTACAATAGAGGTGATTGACACGGAGACGGGAAAGAACCTCTTTTACCCAGAAACGATGATCTTCGAGATTATTAGCAAAGATGAGGATGTCGTCTAGATAAACCACGACATGGCGGTACAAGATGTCCCTGAAGATCTCATTCACGAAGTGCTGGAAGACTGCTGGAGCGTTGCTCAATCCGAAGGGCATGACGAGGTACTCATAATGTCCGTCACGGGTGTTAAAGGCGGTCTTCCACTCGTCACCCTCACGGATTCGGATGAGATTGTAGGCACCCCTCAAGTCCAGCTTTGTGAAAATGGTTGCACCACTAACTCTATCAAAGAGCTCGGTAATCAGGGGTAAAGGGTATCGGTTCTTGACGGTAATGTCGTTCAGACCTCTGTAGTCGATGCACGGACGCAGACCACCGTCTTTCTTCTTAACGAAGAAGAAGCCTGCGCCGGCTGGAGAAGAAGATGGTCGGATGAAACCCTTCGCCAGGTTCTCTTTGATGTACTCTTCCATGGACTGTGTCTCGGGCAGAGACAACGGATAAGTTCGGCCTCGCGGTGGAACCTTCCCTGGAATGAGGTCGATTGGGCAGTCCCATTCTCTATGAGGAGGAAGGATATCAGCAGAGGCTTTACTGAACACATCCGTGAAGTCTTGATATGGAGGAGGCGGAACATCAGTTGACCTGGGGAAGGAAGAACAAACAGGAAGAACTTTGGCTAAACAAGTCTCAGCACAGGAGGGACCCCATGCCAGTATTTGCATAGTCGTCCAGTCAATTGATGGGTTGTGGAGACGGAGCCATGGAAGGCCTAAAACCACTGGATGTGTGGCTCTTGGAATCACTAAAAAAGAAATATACTCAGAATGAAGAACTCCCACTCTCAGACGAACTGGAAGAGTCCTTAAGGAAATGACTGCGTCAAAAATCTTGCTGCCATCCACGGCAGTCAAAGAGATGGACGAGGACAGTCTCTCGGTGGGTAGGGACCACCGTTTAACATAAGATTCGGTTATGAAATTCCCAGCTGCTCCGGAATCAAGGAGGGCAATGACGTTCCTGTAACGTTGAGCAATTTGGAGCGACACTGGGAGGTTACAGTCATGAGGAGATGGAGAGGAGATCATTACTCCTAGCCGGCCCTCTCCTTGGCGAGCTAGGATCTGGAGTTTCCCGGACGTTTGGGACAGGCATTGATAGTGTGCGACGGAGCTGCACAGTAGAGACAGAGAGACTCAGAGAGACGTCTTCGGCGCTCAGCGGGAGATAGACGGGAACGACTAATTTGCATAGGCTCATCCTTGGATGGAGATGGTTGACGAGGAGGAGGAGCAGAAGATTTAGGAGTAGATGATCTTCCTCGCTCGGTTGCTCTCTCTCTGAAACGTAGATCAACCTTCGTGCAAAGAGAAATTAGCTCATCCAACTTAGAGGGCAAGTCTCTGGTAGCTAACTCATCCTTGATGCGTTCTGATAAGCCATGCCAGAATGCAGCATACAGGGTCTCGTCATTCCATGCCAGTTCGGATGCCAGGATTTTAAACTGTATAAGATACTGTCCCACAGTACGTGTTCCCTGGCGTAAACGAAGAATCTCAGATGAAGCAGATGTTATCCGGCCTGGCTCGTCGAAGATGCGCCTGAATGTAGCTACAAAGTCAGTATAGGAGGATAGCAGGGGATCAGACTTCTCCCATAAAGGTGATGCCCAGTCAAGGGCTGAGCCACTGAGAAGGGAGATGACATAGGCAATTTTGGTACGGTCACTGAAGAAATTGCCAGGTAGAAGCTCAAAGTGGATTTCACATTGATTGAGAAATCCCCTGCAGAACCTTGGAGATCCATCAAATTTTGCTGGCGTTGGAAGATGAAGATGTGGACTGGAAATGGGTAAGGTGGGTGGGGTTACAGCTGGTGTCACTGTAGTGGACGCACCGGACGTGCCAGGTCCACGGAGGGTCGTTTGAATCCCATCCAGCCGTGTAGAGAGATCCTGGAGACAGCGGATGATGTGGCCCTGTGCAGCCTCCTGATGTTCAAGTCGGGCTGCCAGTTCTTGCATCGGCCTGGCCGCTTGATCCTGGTCTCCGGCTGGATTCATTAGGTCAGTGCTTACTGTCACAACTGAGGGCCTGAGCTGACGGGAGGCAGCCTCAGTTGTAGGGGCTGAGATGTAACGGAACCTGGGAGGTTGTATCAGACCCCTAGACATGTAAGTAACATGTAGAATAACTGCCCGAAGGCGTGACCACGACAACCAGGATAAAAGTCAATGATGTTTATTATGACAAACTCCGTAACACAGCAGCAGTAAAAGGAAACATAAAAGTCAACAGAGGATAAATACAATTCCTGGGTACTACAGGGTGGCAAGGGCCACAGGCACTGGTAGTGTGAGACAGTTCTTATAATCTTCTAGTTGGAAAGTCCTTACCAGGCCTGACTGTAGCAATGGAGAGAACCCAGGATCGTACCAGCCGATGTTCCAGGAAAGGCTGGGCTGCTGAAGATACTGGCTGGAACCAGACTGTTGTTGATACGGAGTGGATACTGGCTGGGACCAGTTAAATAATAAACGAACTTGAGAGCGATGAAATAATAATGAAGTTTGGAGTTTGAGAGCGGTGAAATAATAATACCGGTGGAGAGTGGTAAACTGCAGAAAAGGACACCGGCCCTTTAAGAGAAGCTGTACACTGCTGGAAGCTGGGCTGGAAGCTGGTGATTGTTTGAGAGCGGTGAAATAATAATACCGGTGGAGAGTGGTAAACTGCAGAAAAGGACACCGGCCCTTTAAGAGAAGCTGTACACTGCTGGAAGCTGGGCTGGAAGCAGGTGATTGTTTGAGCTGGAAACAGGTGAGTCCAGAATGGATCGGAGAGTCAGGCTACACCGCAGATGGAATGCTGGTGCGGGTCTCTATAGCAGAAGTCTGGAGACAGGAGCTGGAACCTGGAAGACAACCACAGGAGAGAGACAAACTGGAACTAGGTTAGACAACCAAAGCACTGACGCCTTCCTTGCTCAGGCACAGCTTACTTATACCTGCAGCAAGGAAGGGGTTGGCTAGGCAATTATGCAAATCAACAATACAGACAGCAGATTGGTGGAAATGATCAGATGACAAAATCCAAGATGGCTGCGCCCATGCAGACACTTGGAGGGAAGTTTGGTTTGTAATCCATGTGAGAATTGAAACAGTAATGGCGACGCCGGCCACAGGAGACAGGAGACGCCAGACTGACAAGCGCACATGTAACCACGCGGGCACAGCGGAGGCCGCGGCTGATGAAATCACCACTCTGACATTCTGCATGTGGAAACTCAGGAACAGCGGGATCCGGTCCTGGAACGCTGAGCCAGCCTTAGGAGGCATCTGAAGGGTAAGTAATGGCGTCCAGTTACCCGGATCGTGACACTTTAGTAATGCGGGGTTTGATTCATGATGGTCTCTAAAGTGTAATGAGAGCGGATGATCTTCTGTTTTTCGTTTAATATTGCGAATGTGTTCACTGATTCTGATTTTCAGTGGTCGGACGGTTCTCCCTATATACTGTAACTTACATGGACATTCTAGTAAGTATATGATGCCTTTGCTGTGGCATGTGATTCTGTCTTTGATTTTGTAACTGTATGAGTTAGTTGCAGATTGTTTCATGATAGTGGGTAATGTGCTTCTTGCTTTTACCATATGGCAACCTGAGCAGATCCCACAGTGGTAAAAACCTCCTTTGTTCTGTGACCCATCTATTGTGGTTTGTATCTGATTTGGTGGCGGTATGTGGCTGTGTGTTAGTTTTTTCTTTATGTCAGGAGCCTTTCGATAGATGACTTTGGGGTTAGGGGGTAGAACTTTAGCTAAATTGTCATCTTGCAATAATATCTGCCAGTGTTTTGTGATGATCTTTTTGATCTGATGGGCTTGGTCTGAATATTGTGTTATGAACAGTGGTTCTTCGATTTGTGTCATCTGTTTTGGCTTCTCTTTGTAGTTAAGGAGTGCGGGCCTCTCTATCTTTTTTGCTGTTTCGAAGGCTACTTGTACTGTCTCGGTATGGTAGTTTTTTTCCTTAAATCTGTCACTCAAAACCTTCCCCTGTGTTTCATAATCACTCATTTTGGAACAGTTTCTACGAAGTCTTTTAAATTGTCCCATTGGTATGCCATTGAGCAATGTCGGATGATGCCCACTGGTGGCTAGTATATAACTGTTCACGTCGACAGTTTTATTGTAAGTGTTTGTGTGTATTCGATCTTCATCTATGAAAATGTTGAGATCTAAAAATTGTACTTTTTCCTTGCTATATGTGGTGGTGAGTTTGAGATTCCGATCGTTCTGATTGAGGTGTGTATTGAAACTTTTGAGTGATTCTTCATCTCCCTTCCAGATGAAGAATATATCATCTATGAATCTGGTCCAGAGGACGAGGTTCGCACCAAGCTCCACATCAGACCAGATTGTATCGTCTTCACACTTGCTCATGAACAGATTTGCATAACTTGGCGCGAACCTTGTCCCCATAGCGGTCCCGGTGGTCTGTAGGTAATAGTTGTTGTTAAACCATAGGCAATTGTGGGTGAGAATATACTCTATGCCCCCCAAAATGAATTCTCGTTGGTCTGGTAACATGTTGGGGTCTTGTTCGAGGTAATGACGTGTGCTGTCTATTCCCTGTGCACAATCTATGATGGAATATAAAGAAATGACATCGCTTGTGACTAACCAGTAGTCCTCTTTCCATGTGATTGATTCTAACTTTCTAAGGATGTCAGTAGTGTCTCTAAGATAGGATTTCTGAGTTTTAACGTATGGCTGTAGAAAGACATCAATATACTGTGAGAGATTTGAGCTGATTGAATCTATTCCGGATATGATCGGTCTGCCTGGTGGTTTTGTTGGGTTTTTGTGCACTTTTGGTAGGTAGTAGAATACTGGTATGATTGGATGTTGTATGTTGAGATATGTGTGTTCCTGTGCTGAGAGGATCCCTTTGTCCAACCCTTCTCTAAGTAGGGTCTGTAGTTGCTGTTTGAATGTATGGGTGGGGTCTCCTTGTAGTTTTCTGTAGGTGTTCGTGTCGCTCAGTATGTTGTTGGCTTCCTTCATATAGTCATCCTTGTTAAGAAGTACTACCCCTCCCCCTTTGTCAGCCGGTTTAATTACCAAGTTAGTATTTTTGCTGAGTTCTGTCAGTGCTCTTTGTTCCTTATTGGTCATGTTGTGTTTCCTAAGTCTATTAGGTCTGTCGTCTAGTCTCATGACGTCTTTCTCTACCATATCGGTGAATGTCGCTATATGGTTTCCCATCATGTAATTGGGATAAAACTGTGACTTGGGTTTGAGAGAAGTGTGGTATACAATAACCGCAATTCTCATTTAATTTTACATGACCAAAGCATATTATGTTCATTGGTTAATGCACCTTGGTACCGATGACTGAAATTCAGAAACCCAGACACACAACCAGAATCGTATTATTTGTCTGAGAATACAAATGCCTAACAAAAAATGATTAAGAAACACCACTATGTACCTTTAAAAAAAAAAAAAAAAAAAGGAATTTCATTTGCATTGCCATGTTTTCATGCTTTCCCTGATTCTGAAACTCACAAATGGGACAGATTGCAGGAACATATGATCTGCCCCCTGCAATACTGACAACCTCAACCACCAATCAAAAAAAAATAATAATAATAAGGAATTTAATTTGCATTGCCATGTTTTCATACTTTCCCTGTTTCTGAAACTCACAAATAGGACAGATTGCAGGAACATGTGATCTGCCACCTGCAATACTAACAACCTCAACCACCAATCAAAAAAAAAGAAAAAAGGAATTTCATTTGCATTGCCATGTTTTCATACTTTCCCTGTTTCTGAAACTCACAAATGGGACAGATTGCAGGAACATATGATCTGCCCCCTGCAATACTGACAACCTCAACCACCAATCAAATCAGTGGAACAAAGGAGGAACTGATGCTGGTCCCGCCCGCAAGCCAATTTAACATCCAATACTGACAACCTCAACCACCAATCAAATCAGTGGAACAAAGGAGGAACTGATGCTGGTCCCGCCCGCAAGCCATTTTAACACCCATCACTATCAGAACACTGCAAAGACTCCCAGAGGAAGACCGATCCGGTTGAAACGCGTTGGAGGAGACGACTAAGAGACATCAAACCATTGGAGGACAGGAGAGTGCTGTGAGACCCTCGGACCTACGGCGCAGACATCGGTAAGCAGTACAGACGGACGGGCAGCAGGAGGACCACACAGGTGAGTACTCCGTTGTGGGGAGGTGCAACACTGCCACAGGCTCTGTTTAGATCCTGCGGCTGAGCTCCCCCCCACGCGAACACGACCAACCCAGCGAGCGGCGCAGGCACACGGGGAGATCCCTAACAGGACGAACCGGAGAGCAGGTGCGCGAGCTGAGGGACGAGTCTGTCCGGAGCTGCCAGGAGGTTCCCGCTGCCCCCCGCACCTGTACATCTTACAAGTACGGCCGCAACGACAGTGCACGAATACCTGACTTCCACACGCAGAGGTACGGGACGCCGTCCTCTGCAACTATATGAATCTAATTACTAAAGACAGATTTTGAAAGCCCACACAGTCCGGTCAGGACTAGAGACATTTCCACTGGAAAATCTATATTTGACTTTTAAAGCAACGCAGCCAGATTTAATCATTACATATATATATTTTTTCCAGCCCATTGGCCTTTGTGTCAGAACACACACGCCAAGAACCTAAAGGATTTAATCACCAATTTGAGTGATTGAAGGACTGAGTTAAACAGGTGCTCCCCGTGGAGCACACATTGTGATTACCACCTTTTTCATGTTCCACAATATTTATCTGCACTGTTTCATTATATTGAGTGTCATATTTGATACATGTGAAAGTAAAACACACCTTTATATAAGTACCCATTTGCATCATTTCACGAGTACTTAAACTGTAGGGGATGAGCGCAGTCAGGTGAAAACCAGATATCCATACTCTTCTCGACACATTTCACTCACAGCTCTCTCCTACTCAGCAACCATCTTTACCCGCTTTTTCTCCTGCTGGTCAAGGCTCATCTCCATCTATGGCCACCAGCCCCAAGTAGTACGATGATTACTCCCTCGCTACTTACATCTTAGCTGTATTATGTCTTGAGAATTGTGGTGCTCTTTGTTACCTGTACTCTATTTTTGTTATTTATTTACTGTAATGCTAAGTTTTGTCTCCCTGTACTGTCCTTTGTACGGCGCTGCGAAACACTTGTGATGCCTTATAAATAAAAAGTAATAATAATAATCATCTGATAACCCTGCTCCAAATGCACAGTATTCAGATAACTTACTCAGCTCTGATTTCACTTCGAGTTTGATTGCGTCTGTGAAACCTAAATCTTTCTGCAATCACTAATGGTTTAGGGTCAGTGGTGTATCTATAATGGGTGCAGTGTGTGCTGTGCACACGGGCCCCTGGGTCAAGAGTGAGCCCACACCACACAAACTGTATCCATTTCTTCTAGACTTACATTTCTTGTGTCCATCGGTATCTGTGTGCGCCCTCTCCTCACCCATAGCCGGCAGCGCTATTAGTGCTCTGAGCACTAGAGACTCTGGCACAGTGCCAGAGTCTAAGGCGCATGCACAGGTCTCCAGGAAAATGTCCGCCATGGTATTTTCCCGGACACCTGAACCAGTGATGTTGTCTCTGGCACTGTGCCAGAGTATCTAGTGCTCAGAGTGCTAATAGCGCTGCCAGCTACAGGAGAGGAGGGGGCCCACATATGGAGACTGCCCATGGATCCCCGCCTATGTAGATATGCCACTGTTTAGGGTTTAAAAATCAGTATGTGCAGCTCTGCTACACATGCGTTCGCACACTTGTACAGCTAAAATACCCTCTCTCAGTAGACGGCGACTATCTGATCGCAGGGCTGCAAAAATCGCTGCCCAGCGATCAGGTCTGAATTAGGCCCAATAGACACAACAATGCGCACAATGGATCTGGCATGTATGCAGGAGCC
Source organism: Pseudophryne corroboree (assembly GCF_028390025.1). Lineage (NCBI taxonomy): Eukaryota > Metazoa > Chordata > Amphibia > Anura > Myobatrachidae > Pseudophryne > Pseudophryne corroboree. Next base: position 185,174,333 of record NC_086449.1, read on the forward strand.
TAACATCGGGGGTTTATGCAATCCTTACTGAATCACCCACTAAATTCACTCTAAAAACTTGTAAAAATTGTTAGATGCTAGTGGGACATTGCAACAATATGGAAAATATCACTATTCACAAGTATTGCAAACTTCCTGTGAAATACACCGACCTACTGTCAGGGCCGTCTTTTTGTATGGGCTCAATGGGCTCTTGCCCAAGGGCCCCAGGAGTGTAAGGGTCCTATGCTGATAGCTGAGAGTCCCCTCTTTCCAGGGGTACCAGATTTTTGAAAATCGGCCCTGGGAAACCGGAGATATCTGACATGAAAGCAGTGGTCCCCGTCCATGCCTGTTAATTGCTCTTACCAGCCAGATATCTCGGGTTTTGTCTGACCTAGAGTTTTACTGAGGATATAATCCAAAAGCTGTGACTCTCCCCTTTTGGTGGACCTGGCAGCTTGTCTCTACTATGCCCAGAACCAGAGATATCAGCCTTCAAGCAGCTGGTCACTGTTCCAGTTCCACACGCCTAATATGCAGCTTTAGATTTTCGTAGGTGGATTGGTTTGGCTGCTGAACTCTGATCCCCAAATCCCCAGAACCTCCTGAAAGGTGGGGCTCTCTAGTTTTGTATCCCATTCAGAGCTAAGAAATACCTGTATCTTTTCAGGAACTTGAGATATCTGCAGTCAAGCAAGCTGCCCTCCCACTGGAAAATGAAGAATATTAAGCACACTCCACTATCCACCCCTCCCTTATATATTGAACACCGCCTACCACCCACGGAATATCAAAGCTGCAGCTGATATCACCCCCCACCCCTCCTGCTGGAGGATGGGTAGGGGCCCAGTGCATTGCTGTACCTAGGGGCCTACACTGCCGTTAAGATGGATCTGCCTACTGTGACTGCAAAATCATTGGGATCTTTCTGGCTTATAGCCAGTGCTGCAAGTATGGCAGTACGGGTCGTTATGGCATACTGGTAAGAAAATCCCAGCCGGTACACAGTACTGCCGGGCCGTCCACCATACCTGCAGCCCGCCACTATGTGAGGGCAGGAGAGCGCAGCGTCTCTCCTTCCCGTCAATGCTATGTGATATCCGGTCTCCGGCAGTTGCGGGGGGTGGTGAATCTCAATAAGACACCGGTTTGTTATCCAATCAGAGATCGCAGACCGGCTGCAACGGCTCCTGATTGGCTGCCGGTCCACAAGCTCTGATTGGCTAACGAACCAGCACCTCATTTGAGATACCCGCCACCGGAGACCGGACTTCACGATCATTGAGGGGCAGGAGAGGCGCTGTGCTCTCCTACTCTCACATAACAGAAACAACAGAGGCCTTGTGAGCATCACGGGGAGCGCACTCTGGGGCAATGTGTATCTGACACTATGTGGCTATATGTATCATGTGTATCTTGCACTGGGGAAATTTGTATCTGGCACTGTGGGAGAATATCTGGCACTGCGGGGCATACATAGCACTGCTGGGGGCATTTGTGTATCTGGCACCATGGGGCATTTGTGTATCTGACACTTTGGGGCAATGTGTATCTGGCACTGTGAGGCAATGTGTATCTGGCACTGTGGAGCAATGTGTATCTGGCACTGTGGGGCAATGTGTATCTGGCACTCTGTGGCAATGTGTATCTTGCACTGGGGCAATGTGTATCTGGGACTGTGAGAGCATATCTGACACTGTGGGGGCATACATGGCACTGCTGGGTGCATTTGTGTACCTGGCACCGTGGGGCATTTGTGTATCTGACACTCTGGGGCAATGTGTATCAGGCACTCTGGGGCAATGTGTATCTGGCACTGTGGGGCAATTTGTATCTGGCACTGTGGGACAATGTGTATTGTGTATCTGACACTGTGGGGCAATGTATATCCGGCACTGTGGTGCAATGTGTATATGACACTGTGGGAGCATATCTGGCACTGTGGGGGCATATATGGCACTGCTGGGGGCCTTTGTGTATCTGGCACTGTGGGGCATTTGTGTATCAGGCACTGTATGAGTATATCTGGCATGGTGGGGGCATATCTGGCACTGTGGGGGCATATGTGTACCTGGCACTATTGGGGTTATAGATTAATAAGTCACCTGGTCCCGATGGAATTCACCCGAGGGTTCTTATGGAGCTGCACGCTGAACTATTTTTGATCTTCATGGATTCGGTTAAATCGGGGTATGGTTCCCAAAGACTGGCATATAGCGGAGGTAGTGCCGATATTTAAAAAGGGGAGCAAAGCTGAACCATTATTTATTATTTATTTATTTACAGTTTCTTATATAGCGCAGCAAATTCCGTTGCGCTTTACAATTTAAAATAACAATAACAAACTGGGTGATAACAAACAGTCATAGAGGTAGGAAGGCCCTGCTTGCAAGCTTACAATCTATAGGGAAATAGGCATGTGTACACAAGGAAAGGTGCTATCTATTGCATAGTTGTTCGCCAGATTGCAAAGGTTCTTGGAGGGCTGTATGATATGATCATACAGCAATGATGAACCGGGTTTGAGAGGAAGGAAAAGTGAAGAATGAGAAGACATGTGAGGATATGTGTGGACTGTACAGAGTGGATGCAATTTAATAAGAAGGTTTATGAAAGTTATGTGGGCGGTTCTGGAATTTGATATGCTTGCCTAAAGAGGTGTGTTTTCAGGGAACGCTTGAAGGTTTGGAGACTAGAGGAGAGTCTTATTGTGTGTGGTAGGGCATTCCACAGAGTGGGTGCAGCCCGATGAAAGTCCTGCAATCGTGAGTGGAAGCGAGTGATGAGTGTGGATGAGAGACGCAGGTCTTGTGAAGAGCGAAGAGGTCGGGTTGGGAGATATTTTGAGATAAGCGAAGTGAGGTACATTGGTGTAGGAACCAGGTAATTATAGACCAGTTAGTCTTACATCTATAGTGGGGAAAGTATTGGAAGGTATATAAGGGACAGTTTTCAAAAGTTCCTTAAAGCAAATAAGGTCATTTAAAGGAACCAACATGGATTTGTGAAGGACAGATCATGTCAGACCAACTTACTTGGCTTTTATGAAACAGTAAGTGCGAACCTTGATCAGGGGGAGGAAGTGGACATAATCTTTTTAAATTTTTCCAAAGCTTTCGACACTGTACCACACATGCGTCTTATCTACAAGCTACAAGAAATAGAGCTAGGGAGCACAATATGCACTTGGGTCAGTAATTGGTTAGATAATAGGGAGCAAGGCGTTGTGGTCAATGGATCATTTTCAAATTGGACTAAAGTTCTAAGTGGTGTGCCACAAGGGCCTGTACTTGGACCACTTTTGTTCACCATTTTCATCAACGACCTAACAGTAGGTCTAGAGAGCATGGTATCAATTTTCGCAGACAATACCAAATTGTGTAAGGTTATAAATACGGAGAGAGATGCTGAGTCTCTTCAGAATGACTTAACTAAACTGGAAGCATGGGCAGCAAAATGGAGAATGAGATTAAACACAGACAATTGTAAGGTAATGCACTGTGGGGGCAAGACCAAAAATAACACCTACATACTAAATTGGGTAATATTAGGGGATTCTGTACTGGAAAAAGACTTAGGGGTTCACATAGATAACAAATTAAGCAGCAGTACCCAAAGTAGGAGTGCAGCAAAGAAGGCTAATAAGATATTAGCATGCATAAAACAGGGAATTGATGCAAGGGACGAGAGTATTATACTCCCATTATATAAATCACTAGTGAGGCCTCATCTTGAATACTGTGTGCAATTTTGGGCACCATATTACAAAAAGGATATCCTGGAGCTAGAAAAGGTTCAGAGGCAGGCGACCAAATTAATCAAGGGCATGGAGACGCTGGAACACGAGGAAAGGTTTGCAAGGCTAGGCATGTTTACATTGGAAAAGAGGAGACTAAGAGGGGGCATGATCAACATCTACAAATATATAAGGGGTCAATACAGAGAGCTCGGTAGGGACCTGTTTTCTATAAGATCAGCACAGAGGACACGTGGTCACTCGCTTAGGTTAGAGGAGAGGAGTTTCTGCACATTGAGGCGAAAAGTTTTTTCACAGTAAGGACAATACGTGTTTGGAATTCCCTGCCTGAGAGAGTAGTAACTGCGGACTCAGTCAACACCTTTAAGAATGGGATCGATAAATTCCTATTGGATTAAGATATTCAGGGTTATGGTGCGTAGGCACGCATTATAGTTAATATAGCTAGTCCTAACATAAATAACTAGTCCTATAATAAGGCTGCATAGGAGACCACAAATAGGTTGTACTCGATGGACAATTGTCTTTTTTCAACCTTAGTTACTATGTTACTATAGTGTATCTGGCCCACCCATATGTGTATCATGCCCCCATTTTCATTGGCCATGCCCCATGTGGCATTTGACCACAGCCATTTTTTTTGGCGAGGCGAGCGCACTCAGTACCACTAAGACATTTTTTTTACTTGCACCACTGCTTATAGCAGAGTTTTTCTAGAGTCAAGGGCCCTCATTCCGAGTTAATCGCTCGCTAGCAACTTTTTGCTGCGATCAGATAGTCGCCGCCTACGGGGGGAGTGTATTTTCGCTTTGCAAATGTGCAAACGCTTTTGCAGCCGAGTGGTATAAAAAAGGTTTTTGCAGTTTCTGAGTAGCTCTGGACTTACTCAGCTGCTGCGATCAGTTCAGTCTTTTTGGTCCTGGAATTGACGTCAGACACCCGCCCTGCAAACGCTTGGACACGACTGCGTTTTCCCAAACACTCCCAGAAAATGGTCAGTTGACACCCATAAACGCCCCCATTCTGTCAATAACCTTGCGATCGGCTGTGCGAATGGATTCTTCGTTAAATCCATCGCCCAGCACCAATCCTCTTTGTACTCGTACGATATGCCTGCGCATTGCGGTGCATACGCATGCACAGTTTTGCAGAGTTTTAACCTGATCGCAGCGCTGCAAAAAGTTGCTAGCGAGCGATCAACTCGGAATGACCCCCATTGTTATAACATGTCACAATAATTCACTTGTACAACTGTTGAAGAAAAACATGGCATCATTCAATGGGTGAACACTGCTTTATAGTCATAAATAAAAGTGTTGTCTATAAACATGCTACATCTCCTGCAGCCAGTAATCTTTTCCAAAAACATAACCACAGGCTGTTACACTTATGCATCATGTATAATGTGAGACAAACCAGCAGAAATCTCACAGTATTTTCTAGACGTCATACTTGTACATAACTAAAAAGTTCATCATGACCTCGTAGCATAACTCATAGTTCCCAATTCCAAATGCATTTCCTGCTCTCAGGTGAGTTTTATTGTACTTTATGACAAGCACAGCATCTCCTGCATGGTTTAATGGATTTTTCTAGGATATATGAAAGAGCAGCTGAATAGAACAACATGACCCTTCTCAGAATCCATTTTTTTTTCTTGCACTTCTAAAAATCTTCAAAGAAATGGAAACAAAACTTTTTTCCATGATACAAGATGGCACACAGTGTTAACATTAGAGATGTGCGCTGAACCCGTTTTCTGGTTTTGAATCTGGATTTATCTTCATGTTTTGGTTTTGCAAAGCCACCCTCATGTGTTTTGGTTTGGGAGCTGGTGTTTTGTTTTTGTTTTGTTTTTAAATAAAACCAACTAAAATCATAATTTGGGCCTGTTTTTATTCCTACAGTATTATTAACCTCAATAACATTCCAGTAAATTTTGACAACCTCACAGCTCACAATATTGTTCAGCAATATAGGCCAAAGGCTGGCTGTCTAAACAAAGCAACAGAGCAGCGGCACAAACACACTATTTTAAAAAACTATAGCACATCTATGAAACATTGCCACACAGCAGTGGCAGACAGGGTAGCAGTTTAATACATTATACCAGGCCTGGCCAACCTATGGCTCTTCAGATGTTGTGAAACTACACATCCCAGCATGCCCTGCCACTGTTGTAGCATTTACTAAGAGTAAACCTGTGGCAGGGCAATCTGGGACTTGTAGTTTCTAGAGATGAGCGGGTTCGGTTCTCCGAGATACAAACCCCCCCCCGAACTTCACATATTTTACACGGTTCCGAGGCAGCCTCGGATCTTCCCGCCTTGCTCGGTTAACCCGAACGCGCCCGAACATCATCATCCCGCTGTCGGATTCTCGCGAGATTTGTATTCTATATAAAGAGCCGCGCGTCGCCGCCATTTTCACTCGTGCATTGGAGATTGAACGGAGAGGACGTGGCTGCGTTCTCTCCCTGAAAAGCTCCGTAATCTGTGCTCAGTGTGCTACAAATATCTGTGCTCAGTGTGCTGCAAATATCTGTGCTCAGTGTGCTGAAAATATCTACGTTCTCTGCCTGAAAACGCTCCATATCTGTGCTCAGTGTGCTTTATTGTGGGGACTGGGGACCACCAGTATAATAGTAGTACAGTACAGTAGGCCATTGCTGTATCTTGCAGCTCTGTGTCACTGCAAGTATCCATTCCATATATGTGCTGCATTTTTGTGAGCAGTATATATAGTATTACAGTGCAGCATTTTGGTGACCAACAGTATATAGTTGTACAGTAGGCCATTGCTGTATCTTGCAGCTCTGTGTCACTGCAAGTATCCATTCCATATCTGTGCTGCATTATTGTGAGCAGTATATATAGTATTACAGTGCAGCATTTTGGTGACCAACAGTATATAGTCGTACAATAGGCCATTGCTGTATCTTGCAGCTCTGTGTCACTGCAAGTATCCATTCCATATCTGTGCTGCATTTTTGTGAGCAGTATATATAGTGTTACAGTGCAGCATTTTGGTGACCAACAGTACATAGTTGTAGAGTAGGCCGCTGCTGTATCTTGCCACTCTGTGTCACTGCAAGTATCCATTCCATATCTGTGCTGCATTATTGTGAGCAGTATATATAGTAGAGATGAGCGGGTTCGGTTTCTTTGAATCCGAACCCGCACGAACTTCACTTTTTTTTCCACGGGTCCGAGCGACTCGGATCTTCCCGCCTTGCTCGGTTAACCCGAGCGCGCCCGAACGTCATCATGACGCTGTCGGATTCTCGCGAGGCTCGGATTCTATCGCGAGACTCGGATTCTATATAAGGAGCCGCGCGTCGCCGCCATTTTCACTCGTGCATTGAGATTGATAGGGAGAGGACGTGTCTGGCGTCCTCTCCATTAGAATAGAGATAGATAGATTAGATAGAGAGAGATTGTGCAGAGTCGCAGACAGAGTTAGTTTACCACAGTCAGTGACCAGTGCAGTTGCTAGTTAACTTTTATTTAATATAATATATCCGTTCACTTCTCTCTGCTATATCCGTTCTCTGCCTGAAAAAAAAAAACGATACACAGCACAGTCAGTCACACAGTGTGACTCAGTCTGTGTGCACTCAGCTCAGCCCAGTGTGCTGCACAGTCATCAATGTATAAATTAAAAGCTTATAATTAATTGTGGGGGAGACTGGGGAGCACTGCAGGTTGTTAGCAGGAGCCAGGAGTACAATTATATTAATTAACAGTGCACACTTTTGCTGCAGGAGTGGTGACCAGTGCCTGACCACCAGTATAGTATTGTTGTATACTACTAATATCTCTTTAAATATCAACCAGTCTATATTAGCAGCAGACACAGTACAGTGCGGTAGTTCACGGCTGTGGCTACCTCTGTGTCGGCACACGGCAGGCAGTCCGTCCGACCAGAATTGTATTATTTATTATTATATACCTACCACCTAACCGTGGTTTTTTTTTCATTCTTTATACCGTCATAGTGTCATCCTAATTGTTACGAGTATACTACTATCTCTTTATCAACCAGTGTACAGTGCGGTAGTTCACGGCTGTGGCTACCTCTGTGTCGGCACACGGCAGGCAGTCCGTCCGACCAGAATTGTATTATTTATTATTATATACCTACCACCTAACCGTGGTTTTTTTTTCATTCTTTATACCGTCATAGTGTCATCCTAATTGTTACGAGTATACTACTATCTCTTTATCAACCAGTGTACAGTGCGGTAGTTCACGGCTGTGGCTACCTCTGTGTCGGCACACGGCAGGCAGTCCGTCCGACCAGAATTGTATTATTTATTATTATATACCTACCACCTAACCGTGGTTTTTTTTTCATTCTTTATACCGTCATAGTGTCATCCTAATTGTTACGAGTATACTACTATCTCTTTATCAACCAGTGTACAGTGCGGTAGTTCACGGCTGTGGCTACCTCTGTGTCGGCACACGGCAGGCAGTCCGTCCGACCAGAATTGTATTATTTATTATTATATACCTACCACCTAACCGTGGTTTTTTTTTCATTCTTTATACCGTCATAGTGTCATCCTAATTGTTACGAGTATACTACTATCTCTTTATCAACCAGTGTACAGTGCGGTAGTTCACGGCTGTGGCTACCTCTGTGTCGGCACACGGCAGGCAGTCCGTCCGACCAGAATTGTATTATTTATTATTATATACCTACCACCTAACCGTGGTTTTTTTTTCATTCTTTATACCGTCATAGTGTCATCCTAATTGTTACGAGTATACTACTATCTCTTTATCAACCAGTGTACAGTGCGGTAGTTCACGGCTGTGGCTACCTCTGTGTCGGCAGTCGGCAGGCAGTCCGTCCATCCATAATTGTATTATTATTATAATATATACCACCTAACCGTGGTTTTTTTTTCATTCTTTATACCGTCGTCATAGTGTCATACTAGTTGTTACGAGTATACTACTATCTCTTTATCAACCAGTGTACAGTGCGGTAGTTCACGGCTGTGGCTACCTCTGTGTCGGCAGTCGGCAGGCAGTCCGTCCATCCATAATTGTATTATTATTATAATATATACCACCTAACCGTGGTTTTTTTTTCATTCTTTATACCGTCGTCATAGTGTCATACTAGTTGTTACGAGTATACTACTATCTCTTTATCAACCAGTGTACAGTGCGGTAGTTCACGGCTGTGGCTACCTCTGTGTCGGCAGTCGGCAGGCAGTCCGTCCATCCATAATTGTATTATTATTATAATATATACCACCTAACCGTGGTTTTTTTTTCATTCTTTATACCGTCGTCATAGTGTCATACTAGTTGTTACGAGTATACTACTATCTCTTTATCAACCAGTGTACAGTGCGGTAGTTCACGGCTGTGGCTACCTCTGTGTCGGCAGTCGGCAGGCAGTCCGTCCATCCATAATTGTATTATTATTATAATATATACCACCTAACCGTGGTTTTTTTATACCACCTAACCGTGGCAGTCCGTCCATAATTGTATACTAGTATCCAATCCATCCATCTCCATTGTTTACCTGAGGTGCCTTTTAGTTCTGCCTATAAAATATGGAGAACAAAAAAGTTGAGGTTCCAAAATTAGGGAAAGATCAAGATCCACTTCCACCTCGTGCTGAAGCTGCTGCCACTAGTCATGGCCGAGACGATGAAATGCCAGCAACGTCGTCTGCCAAGGCCGATGCCCAATGTCATAGTACAGAGCATGTCAAATCCAAAACACCAAATATCAGAAAAAAAAGGACTCCAAAACCTAAAATAAAATTGTCGGAGGAGAAGCGTAAACTTGCCAATATGCCATTTACCACACGGAGTGGCAAGGAACGGCTGAGGCCCTGGCCTATGTTCATGGCTAGTGGTTCAGCTTCACATGAGGATGGAAGCACTCAGCCTCTCGCTAGAAAACTGAAAAGACTCAAGCTGGCAAAAGCACCGCAAAGAACTGTGCGTTCTTTGAAATCCCAAATCCACAAGGAGAGTCCAATTGTGTCGTTTGCGATGCCTGACCTTCCCAACACTGGACGTGAAGAGCATGCGCCTTCCACTATTTGCATGCCCCCTGCAAGTGCTGGAAGGAGCACCCGCAGTCCAGTTCCTGATAGTCAGATTGAAGATGTCAGTGTTGAAGTACACCAGGATGAGGAGGATATGGGTGTTGCTGGCGCTGGGGAGGAAATTGACCAGGAGGATTCTGATGGTGAGGTGGTTTGTTTAAGTCAGGCACCCGGGGAGACACCTGTTGTCCGTGGGAGGAATATGGCCGTTGACATGCCAGGTGAAAATACCAAAAAAATCAGCTCTTCGGTGTGGAGGTATTTCACCAGAAATGCGGACAACAGGTGTCAAGCCGTGTGTTCCCTTTGTCAAGCTGTAATAAGTAGGGGTAAGGACGTTAACCACCTCGAAACATCCTCCCTTATACGTCACCTGCAGCGCATTCATAATAAGTCAGTGACAAGTTCAAAAACTTTGGGTGACAGCGGAAGCAGTCCACTGACCAGTAAATCCCTTCCTCTTGTAACCAAGCTCACGCAAACCACCCCACCAACTCCCTCAGTGTCAATTTCCTCCTTCCCCAGGAATGCCAATAGTCCTGCAGGCCATGTCACTGGCAAGTCTGACGAGTCCTCTCCTGCCTGGGATTCCTCCGATGCATCCTTGCGTGTAACGCCTACTGCTGCTGGCGCTGCTGTTGTTGCCGCTGGGAGTCGATGGTCATCCCAGAGGGGAAGTCGTAAGCCCACTTGTACTACTTCCAGTAAGCAATTGACTGTTCAACAGTCCTTTGCGAGGAAGATGAAATATCACAGCAGTCATCCTACTGCAAAGCGGATAACTGAGTCCTTGACAACTATGTTGGTGTTAGACGTGCGTCCGGTATCCGCCGTTAGTTCACAGGGAACTAGACAATTTATTGAGGCAGTGTGCCCCCGTTACCAAATACCATCTAGGTTCCACTTCTCTAGGCAGGCGATACCGAGAATGTACACGGACGTCAGAAAAAGACTCACCAGTGTCCTAAAAAATGCAGTTGTACCCAATGTCCACTTAACCACGGACATGTGGACAAGTGGAGCAGGGCAGGGTCAGGACTATATGACTGTGACAGCCCACTGGGTAGATGTATGGACTCCCGCCGCAAGAACAGCAGCGGCGGCACCAGTAGCAGCATCTCGCAAACGCCAACTCTTTCCTAGGCAGGCTACGCTTTGTATCACCGCTTTCCAGAATACGCACACAGCTGAAAACCTCTTACGGCAACTGAGGAAGATCATCGCGGAATGGCTTACCCCAATTGGACTCTCCTGTGGATTTGTGGCATCGGACAACGCCAGCAATATTGTGTGTGCATTAAATATGGGCAAATTCCAGCACGTCCCATGTTTTGCACATACCTTGAATTTGGTGGTGCAGAATTTTTTAAAAAACGACAGGGGCGTGCAAGAGATGCTGTCGGTGGCCAGAAAAATTGCGGGACACTTTCGGCGTACAGGCACCACGTACAGAAGACTGGAGCACCACCAAAAACTACTGAACCTGCCCTGCCATCATCTGAAGCAAGAAGTGGTAACGAGGTGGAATTCAACCCTCTATATGCTTCAGAGGTTGGAGGAGCAGCAAAAGGCCATTCAAGCCTATACAATTGAGCACGATATAGGAGATGGAATGCACCTGTCTCAAGTGCAGTGGAGAATGATTTCAACGTTGTGCAAGGTTCTGATGCCCTTTGAACTTGCCACACGTGAAGTCAGTTCAGACACTGCCAGCCTGAGTCAGGTCATTCCCCTCATCAGGCTTTTGCAGAAGAAGCTGGAGGCATTGAAGAAGGAGCTAACACGGAGCGATTCCGCTAGGCATGTGGGACTTGTGGATGCAGCCCTTAATTCGCTTAACAAGGATTCACGGGTGGTCAATCTGTTGAAATCAGAGCACTACATTTTGGCCACCGTGCTCGATCCTAGATTTAAAGCCTACCTTGGATCTCTCTTTCCGGCAGACACAGGTCTGCTGGGGTTGAAAGACCTGCTGGTGACAAAATTGTCAAGTCAAGCGGAACGCGACCTGTCAACATCTCCTCCTTCACATTCTCCCGCAACTGGGGGTGCGAGGAAAAGGCTCAGAATTCCGAGCCCACCCGCTGGCGGTGATGCAGGGCAGTCTGGAGCGACTGCTGATGCTGACATCTGGTCCGGACTGAAGGACCTGACAACGATTACGGACATGTCGTCTACTGTCACTGCATATGATTCTCTCAACATTGATAGAATGGTGGAGGATTATATGAGTGACCGCATCCAAGTAGGCACGTCACACAGTCCGTACTTATACTGGCAGGAAAAAGAGGCAATTTGGAGGCCCTTGCACAAACTGGCTTTATTCTACCTAAGTTGCCCTCCCACAAGTGTGTACTCCGAAAGAGTGTTTAGTGCCGCCGCTCACCTTGTCAGCAATCGGCGTACGAGGTTACATCCAGAAAATGTGGAGAAGATGATGTTCATTAAAATGAATTATAATCAATTCCTCCGCGGAGACATTGACCAGCAGCAATTGCCTCCACAAAGTACACAGGGAGCTGAGATGGTGGATTCCAGTGGGGACGAATTGATAATCTGTGAGGAGGGGGATGTACACGGTGATATATCGGAGGGTGAAGATGAGGTGGACATCTTGCCTCTGTAGAGCCAGTTTGTGCAAGGAGAGATTAATTGCTTCTTTTTTGGGGGGGGTCCAAACCAACCCGTCATATCAGTCACAGTCGTGTGGCAGACCCTGTCACTGAAATGATGGGTTGGTTAAAGTGTGCATGTCCTGTTTTGTTTATACAACATAAGGGTGGGTGGGAGGGCCCAAGGATAATTCCATCTTGCACCTCTTTTTTCTTTTCTTTTTCTTTGCATCATGTGCTGATTGGGGAGGGTTTTTTGGAAGGGACATCCTGCGTGACACTGCAGTGCCACTCCTAGATGGGCCCGGTGTTTGTGTCGGCCACTAGGGTCGCTAATCTTACTCACACAGCTACCTCATTGCGCCTCTTTTTTTCTTTGCGTCATGTGCTGTTTGGGGAGGGTTTTTTGGAAGGGACATCCTGCGTGACACTGCAGTGCCACTCCTAGATGTGCCCGGTGTTTGTGTCGGCCACTAGGGTCGCTAATCTTACTCACACAGTCAGCTACCTCATTGCGCCTCTTTTTTTCTTTGCGTCATGTGCTGTTTGGGGAGGGTTTTTTGGAAGGGCCATCCTGCGTGACACTGCAGTGCCACTCCTAGATGGGCCCGGTGTTTGTGTCGGCCACTAGGGTCGCTTATCTTACTCACACAGCGACCTCGGTGCAAATTTTAGGACTAAAAATAATATTGTGAGGTGTGATGTGTTCAGAATAGGCTGAAAATGAGTGTAAATTATGTTTTTTGAGGTTAATAATACTTTGGGATCAAAATTACCCCCAAATTCTATGATTTAAGCTGTTTTTTAGGTTTTTTTTAAAAAAACACCCGAATCCAAAACACACCCGAATCCGACAAAAAAAATTCGGTGAGGTTTTGCCAAAACGCGGTCGAACCCAAAACACGGCCGCGGAACCGAACCCAAAACCAAAACACAAAACCCGAAAAATTTCCGGCGCTCATCTCTAATATATAGTATTACAGTGCAGCATTTTGGTGACCCAACAGTATATAGTTGTACAGTAGGCCATTGCTGTATCTTGCAGCTCTGTGTCACTGCAAGTATCCATTCCATATCTGTGCTGCATTATTGTGAGCAGTGTATATAGTATTACAGTGCAGTATTTTGGTGACCAACAGTATATAGTTGTACAGTAGGCCATTGCTGTATCTTGCAGCTCTATGTCACTGCAAGTATCCATTCCATATCTGTGCTGCATTATTGTGAGCAGTATATATAGTATTACAGTGCAGCATTTTGGTGACCAATAGTATACATATATAGTACAGTACAGTAGGCCATTGCTATTGATATATTACTGGCATATAATTCCACACATTAAAAAATGGAGAATAAAAATGTGGAGGGTAAAATAGGGAAAGATCAAGATCCTCTTCCACCTCGTGCTGAAGCTGCTGCCACTAGTCATGGCCGAGACGATGAAATGCCATCAACGTCGTCTGCCAAGGCCGATGCCCAATGTCATAGTAGAGAGCATGTAAAATCCAAAAAACTAAAGTTCAGTAAAATGACTCAAAAATCTAAATTAAAAGCGTCTGAGGAGAAGCGTAAGCTTGCCAATGTGCATTTACGACACGGAGTGGCAAGGAACGGCTGAGGCCCTGGCCTATGTTCATGGCTAATGGTTCAGCTTCACATGAGGATGGAAGCACTCATCCTCCCGCTAGAAAAATGAAAAGAGTTAAGTAGGCAAAAGCACAGCAAAGAACTGTGCGTTCTTCTAAATCACAAATCCCCAAGGAGAGTCCAACTGTGTCGGATGCGATGCCTGACCTTCCCAACACTGGACGGGAAGAGGTGGCACCTTCCACCATTTGCACGCCCCCTGCAAGTGCTGAAAGGAGCACCCACAGTCCAGTTCCTGATAGTCAAATTGAAGATGTCACTGTTGAAGTACACAAGGATGAGGATATGGGTGTTGCTGGCGCTGAGGAGGAAATTGACAAGGAGGATTCTGATGGTGAGGTGGTTTGTTTAAGTCAGGCACCCGGGGAGACACCTGTTGTCCGTGGGATGAATATGGCCATTGACATGCCTGGTCAAATTACAAAAAAAATCACCTCTTCGGTGTGAATTATTTTAACAGAAATGCGGACAACAGGTGTCAATCCGTGTGTTGCCTTTGTCAAGCTGTAATAAGTAGGGGTAAGGACGTTAACCACCTAGGAACATCCTCCCTTATACGTCACCTGGAGCGCGTTCATCAGAAGTCATTGACAAGTTCAAAAACTTTGGGTGGCAGCGGAAGCAGTCCACTGACAACTAAATCCCTTCCTCTAATACCCAAGCTCCCGCAAACCACACCACCGACTCCATCAGTGTCAATTTCCTCCTTAGACAGGAACGCAAATAGTCCTGCAGGCCATGTCACTGGCAAGTCTGATGAGTCCTTTCCTAACTGGGATTCCTCCGATGGATCCTTGAGTGTAACGCCTACTGCTGCTGGCGCTGCTGTTGTTGCTGCTGGGAGTCGTTTGTCATCCCAGAGGGGAATTCGGAAGAGCACTTGTACTACTTCCAGTAAGCAATTGACTGTCCAACAGTCCTTTGCGAGGAAGATGAAATATCACAGCAGTCATCCTGCTGCAAAGCAGATAACTCAGGCCTTGGCAGCTGTGGTGGTGTTAAACGTGTGTCCGGTATCCACCGTTAATTCACAGGGAATTAGACAGTTTATTGAGTTAGTGTGTCACTGGTACCAAATACCATCTAGGTTCCACTTCTCTAGGCAGGCGATACCGAGAATGTACACAGACGTCAGAAAAAGACTCACCAGTGTCCTAAAAAATGCAGTTGTACCCAATGTCTACTTAACCACGGACATGTGGACAAGTGGAGCAGGGCAGACTCAGGACTGTGACAGCCCACTGGGTAGATGTATTGCCTCCCTCAGCAAGAACAGCAGCGGCGGCACCAGTAGCAGCATCTCGCAAACGCCAACTCGTTCCTAGGCAGGCTACGCTTTGTATCACTGCTTTCCATAAGAGGCACACAGCTGACAACCTCTTACGGAAACTGAGGAACATCATTGCAGAATGGCTTACCCCAATTGGACTTTCCTGGGGATTTGTGACATCGGACAATGTCACCAATATTGTGCGTGCATTACATGTGGGCAAATTCCAGCACGTCCCATGTTTTGCACATACATTGAATTTGGTGGTGCAGATTTTTTTTTAAAAAGACAGGGGCGTGCAAGAGATGCTGTCAGTGTCCCGAAGAATTGCGGGCCACTTTCGCCATTCAGCCACCGCGTGCCGAAGACTGGAGCACCAGCAAACACTCCTGAACCTGCCCCGCCATCATCTGAAGCAAGAGGTGGTAACGAGGTGGAATTCAACCCTTTATGCTTCATAGGATGGAGGAGCAGCAAAAGGCCATTCAAGCATATACATCTGCCTATGATATAGGCAAAGGAGGGGGAATGCACCTAACTCAAGCGCAGTGGAGAATGATTTCAACGTTGTGCAAGGTTCTGCAACCCTTTGAACTTGCCACACGTGAAGTCAGTTCAGACACTGCCAGCCTGAGTCAGGTCATTCCACTCATCAGGCTTTTGCAGAATCAGCTGAAGAGATTGAAGGAGGAGCTAAAACAGTGCGATTCCGCTAGGCATGTGGGACTTGTGGATGGAGCCCTTAATTCGGTTAACCAGGATTCATGGGTGGTCAATCTGTTGAAATCAGAGCACTACATTTTGGCCACCGTGCTCGATCCTAGGTTTAAAGCCTACGTTGTATCTCTCTTTCCAGCAGACACAAGTGTGCAGAGGTGCAAAGACCTGCTGGTGAGACACTTGTCAAGTCAAGCGGAATGTGACCCATCAACAGCTCAACCTTCACATTCTCCCGCAACTGGGGCTGCGAGGAAAAGGCTAAGTATTCCGAGCCCACCCGCTGGCGGTGATGCAGGGCAGTCTGGAGCAAGTGCTGACATCTGGTCCGGACTAAAGGACCTGCCAACGATTACTGACATGTCATCTACTCTCCCTGCATATGATTCTGTCACCATTGAAAGAATGGTGGTTGATTATCTGAGTGACCGCATCCAAGTAGGCACGTCAGACAGTCCATACGTATACTGGCAGGAAAAAGAGGCAATTTGGAGGCCCTTGCACAAACTGGCTTTATTTTACCTAAGTTGTCCCCCCCCCTCCAGTGTGTACTCCGAAAGAGTGTTTAGTGCAGCCGCTCACCTTGTCAGCAATCGGCGTACAAGGTTACTTCCAGAAAATGTGGAGAAGATGATGTTCATCAAAATGAATTATAATCAATTCCTCCGTGGAGACATTCACCAGCAATTGCCTCCAGAAAGTACACAGGGACCTGAGATGGTGGATTCCAGTGGGGACGAATTAATACTCTGTGAGGAGTATGTACACAGCAAAAGGGTGAGGAATCGGACGATGAGGAGGAGGTGGACATCTTGCCTCTGTAGAGCCAGTTTGTGCAAGGAGAGATTGATTGCTTCTTTTTTGGTGGGGGCCCAAACCAACCAGTCATTTCAGCCACAGTCGTGTAGCAGACCCTGTGGCTGAAATGATGTGTTTGTTTAAGTGTGCATGTCCTGTTTATACAACATAAGGGTGGGTGGGAGGGCCCAAGGACAATTCCATCTTGCACCTCTTTTTTTAATTTATTTATCTCTGCATCATGTGATGTTTGGGGACTATTTTTTTAAGTGCCATCCTGTCTGACACTGCAGTGCCACTCCTAGATGGGCCAGGTGTTTGTGCCGGCCACTTGGGTCGCTTAGCTTAGTCATCCAGCGACCTTGGTGCAAATTTTAGGACTAAAAATAATATTGTGAGGTGTGAGGTGTTCAGAATAGACTGGAAAAGAGTAGAGATGAGCGCCGGAAATTTTTCGGGTTTTGTGTTTTGGTTTTGGGTTCGGTTCCGCGGCCGTGTTTTGGGTTCGACCGCGTTTTGGCAAAACCTCACCGAATTTTTTTTGTCGGATTCGGGTGTGTTTTGGATTCGGGTGTTTTTTTCAAAAAACCCTAAAAAACAGCTTAAATCATAGAATTTGGGGGTCATTTTGATCCCAAAGTATTATTAACCTCAAAAAACATAATTTACACTCATTTTCAGCCTATTCTGAACACATCACACCTCACAATATTATTTTTAGTCCTAAAATTTGCACCGAGGTCGCTGTGTGAGTAAGATAAGCGACCCTAGTGGCCGACACAAACACCGGGCCCATCTAGGAGTGGCACTGCAGTGTCACGCAGGATGGCCCTTCCAAAAAACCCTCCCCAAACAGCACATGACGCAAAGAAAAAAAGAGGCGCAATGAGGTAGCTGACTGTGTGAGTAAGATTAGCGACCCTAGTGGCCGACACAAACACCGGGCACATCTAGGAGTGGCACTGCAGTGTCACGCAGGATGTCCCTTCCAAAAAACCCTCCCCAAACAGCACATGACGCAAAGAAAAAAAGAGGCGCAATGAGGTAGCTGACTGTGTGAGTAAGATTAGCGACCCTAGTGGCCGACACAAACACCGGGCCCATCTAGGAGTGGCACTGCAGTGTCACGCAGGATGTCCCTTCCAAAAAACCCTCCCCAATCAGCACATGATGCAAAGAAAAAGAAAAGAAAAAAGAGGTGCAAGATGGAATTATCCTTGGGCCCTCCCACCCACCCTTATGTTGTATAAACAAAACAGGACATGCACACTTTAACCAACCCATCATTTCAGTGACAGGGTCTGCCACACGACTGTGACTGATATGACGGGTTGGTTTGGACCCCCCCCAAAAAAGAAGCAATTAATCTCTCCTTGCACAAACTGGCTCTACAGAGGCAAGATGTCCACCTCATCTTCACCCTCCGATATATCACCGTGTACATCCCCCTCCTCACAGATTATCAATTCGTCCCCACTGGAATCCACCATCTCAGCTCCCTGTGTACTTTGTGGAGGCAATTGCTGCTGGTCAATGTCTCCGCGGAGGAATTGATTATAATTCATTTTAATGAACATCATCTTCTCCACATTTTCTGGATGTAACCTCGTACGCCGATTGCTGACAAGGTGAGCGGCGGCACTAAACACTCTTTCGGAGTACACACTTGTGGGAGGGCAACTTAGGTAGAATAAAGCCAGTTTGTGCACATTCTGTTTGTGCCGTGAACTACCGCACTGTACACTGGTTGATAAAGAGATAGTAGTATACTCGTAACAACTAGTATGACACTATGACGACGGTATAAAGAATGAAAAAAAAACCACGGTTAGGTGGTATATATTATAATAATAATACAATTATGGATGGACGGACTGCCTGCCGACTGCCGACACAGAGGTAGCCACAGCCGTGAACTACCGCACTGTACACTGGTTGATAAAGAGATAGTAGTATACTCGTAACAATTAGGATGACACTATGACGGTATAAAGAATGAAAAAAAAACCACGGTTAGGTGGTAGGTATATAATAATAAATAATACAATTCTGGTCGGACGGACTGCCTGCCGTGTGCCGACACAGAGGTAGCCACAGCCGTGAACTACCGCACTGTACACTGGTTGATAAAGAGATAGTAGTATACTCGTAACAATTAGGATGACACTATGACGGTATAAAGAATGAAAAAAAAAACCACGGTTAGGTGGTAGGTATATAATAATAAATAATACAATTCTGGTCGGACGGACTGCCTGCCGTGTGCCGACACAGAGGTAGCCACAGCCGTGAACTACCGCACTGTACACTGGTTGATAAAGAGATAGTAGTATACTCGTAACAATTAGGATGACACTATGACGGTATAAAGAATGAAAAAAAAACCACGGTTAGGTGGTAGGTATATAATAATAAATAATACAATTCTGGTCGGACGGACTGCCTGCCGTGTGCCGACACAGAGGTAGCCACAGCCGTGAACTACCGCACTGTACACTGGTTGATAAAGAGATAGTAGTATACTCGTAACAATTAGGATGACACTATGACGGTATAAAGAATGAAAAAAAAAACCACGGTTAGGTGGTAGGTATATAATAATAAATAATACAATTCTGGTCGGACGGACTGCCTGCCGTGTGCCGACACAGAGGTAGCCACAGCCGTGAACTACCGCACTGTACACTGGTTGATAAAGAGATAGTAGTATACTCGTAACAATTAGGATGACACTATGACGGTATAAAGAATGAAAAAAAAAACCACGGTTAGGTGGTAGGTATATAATAATAAATAATACAATTCTGGTCGGACGGACTGCCTGCCGTGTGCCGACACAGAGGTAGCCACAGCCGTGAACTACCGCACTGTACACTGGTTGATAAAGAGATAGTAGTATACTCGTAACAATTAGGATGACACTATGACGGTATAAAGAATGAAAAAAAAACCACGGTTAGGTGGTAGGTATATAATAATAAATAATACAATTCTGGTCGGACGGACTGCCTGCCGTGTGCCGACACAGAGGTAGCCACAGCCGTGAACTACCGCACTGTACACTGGTTGATAAAGAGATAGTAGTATACTCGTAACAATTAGGATGACACTATGACGGTATAAAGAATGAAAAAAAAAACCACGGTTAGGTGGTAGGTATATAATAATAAATAATACAATTCTGGTCGGACGGACTGCCTGCCGTGTGCCGACACAGAGGTAGCCACAGCCGTGAACTACCGCACTGTACACTGGTTGATAAAGAGATAGTAGTATACTCGTAACAATTAGGATGACACTATGACGGTATAAAGAATGAAAAAAAAACCACGGTTAGGTGGTAGGTATATAATAATAAATAATACAATTCTGGTCGGACGGACTGCCTGCCGTGTGCCGACACAGAGGTAGCCACAGCCGTGAACTACCGCACTGTACTGTGTCTGCTGCTAATATAGACTGGTTGATATTTAAAGAGATATTAGTAGTATACAACAATACTATACTGGTGGTCAGGCACTGGTCACCACTCCTGCAGCAAAAGTGTGCACTGTTAATTAATATAATTGTACTCCTGGCTCCTGCTAACAACCTGCAGTGCTCCCCAGTCTCCCCCACAATTAATTATAAGCTTTTAATTTATACATTGATGACTGTGCAGCACACTGGGCTGAGCTGAGTGCACACAGACTGAGTCACACTGTGTGACTGACTGTGCATCGTTTTTTTTTTCAGGCAGAGAACGGATATAGCAGAGAGAAGTGAACGGATATATTATATTAAATAAAAGTTAACTAGCAACTGCACTGGTCACTGACTGTGGTAAACTAACTCTGTCTGCGACTCTGCACAATCTCTCTCTCTCTATCTAATCTATCTCTATTCTAATGGAGAGGACGCCAGACACGTCCTCTCCCTATCAATCTCAATGCACGAGTGAAAATGGCGGCGACGCGCGGCTCCTTATATAGAATCCGAGTCTCGCGATAGAATCCGAGCCTCGCGAGAATCCGACAGCGTCATGATGACGTTCGGGCGCGCTCGGGTTAACCGAGCAAGGCGGGAAGATCCGAGTCGCTCGGACCCGTGAAAAAAAACATGAAGTTCGGGCGGGTTCGGATTCCGAGGAACCGAACCCGCTCATCTCTAGAAAAGAGTGGAAATTGTGGTTATTGAGGTTAATAATACTATAGGATCAAAATTACCCCCAAATTCTATGATTTAAGTTGTTTTTGAGAGGTTATTGAAAAAAAACACCTGAATCCAAAACACACCCGAATCCGACAAAAAAATTTCAGGAAAGTTTTGCCAAAATGCGTCTGAATCCAAAACACGGCCACGGAACCAAATCCAAAACCAAAACACAAAACCCGAAAAATTTCCGGTGCACATCTCTAGACTAGTTTCACAACAGCTGGGGAGCCACAGGTTAGCCAGGCCTGTACTATACAATCCTAAAGAAACCAGCAATTTTTTCATTAATCAGGAAGTAAATCAGAGGCCCGAGGGCAGTACAGGGAGATGGAGGTGGAATATGCATGTAGTGGAAGGCAGATGAAGGAAGGTAGGATTGATTAGTTCAACATTAAGTTAACTTAATTGTTTGACTTAGAAATTAATGAGGGATGAGGGGTGGCAGTGTAACCAGCAGGTCAGCCTCCTATGTTCTCTTTAACCCTTGTCGGGAATGTGTAAAATACTCAAATACTGTAAATATCTGGGTGCGGGTGTGTTGGTCTCTTGACTCAATATATAACCCCTATTTTTTATAGAATGCTCATACTCCCATCTCTGTATTCACTTGTGCATATTTTCTGTCAAAATATAATATCTGTAGTAATTTCATATGAACCTCCATGAGGAAAGGGGTGAACCGAGATATCCAGTGGGTTAATATAATTTTCTTGGCAACTGTGACTAACACGGTCAAGAAGGGTACATGTGTTTTCCAGGAGGGACTTGGTTCCCAATTTGAGAAGCAAGTTAATAGGTCAGACATATCTCGGATTGACAATTGGTCACTAACAAAGGACTCCACTTTATACCAAAATCGACGATTGTGTCCGCACTCCCAAAACATATGACAAAATGAGGTTGACAATAGTGTATGGGAAGGGTTGAAACATGCTTGTTGTCCAGGGGAGATACATGCCCTTTGTAAGGTACGTACATGAACTTCTTGTAGGCATGTAGATCCTAGGAATCTCCAAACAGCATCATAGTTTTAACTAGAGATGAGCGGGTTCGGTTCGTCAAGATCCGAAACTCCCCGAACTTCACCTATTTTATACGGTTCCGAGGCAGCCTCGGATCTTCCCGCCTTGCTCGGTTAACCCGAACGTGCCCGAACATCATCATCCCACTGTTGGATTCTCGCGAGATTCGTATTCTATATAAAGAGCCGCGCATCGCCGCCATTTTTCACTCGTGCATTGGAGATTGAACGGAGAGGACGTGGCTGCGTTCTCTCCCTGAAAAGCTCCGTAATCTGTGCTCAGTGTGCTACAAATATCTGTGCTCAGTGTGCTGCAAATATCTCAGTGTGCTGAAAATATCTACGTTCTCTGCCTGAAAACGCTACATATCTGTGCTCAGTGTGCTGCATTGTAGGGACTCGGGACCACCAGTATTATAGTAGTACAGTAGTAGGCCATTGCTGTGTATCTTGCAGCTCTGTGTCAAGTATACTATCTCTGTGCTGCATTATTGTGACCAGTATATAGTAGAACAGTGCAGCATTTTGGTGACCAGCAGTATAAATATATAGTACAGTACAGTAGGGTGTAGTATGGTATGCCGGCGGCCGGGATCCCGGCGACCAGCATACCGGTGCCGGGGCCGACCACCGGCATACCGACACCGTGGCGAGTGCAAAGGTACCCCTGGCGGGCTCGCTGCGCTCGCCACGTTGCGGTCACGGTGGAGCGCTACGCGCGCCACGCTATTTTATTCTCCCACCAGGGGAGTCGTGGACCCCCACGAGGGAGAATATATGTCCGTAGGCCGGGTGTCGAGATTCCGGCGCTGGTATACTGTGCGCCGGGATCCTGACATTCGGCATACTGAAGACCACCCGTACAGTAGGCCATTGCTGTGTATCCTGCAGCTCTGTGTCAAGTATACCATCTCTGTGCTGCATTATTGTGACCAGTATATAGTAGGACAGTGCAGCATTTTGGTGACCAGCAGTATACATATATAGTACAGTACAGTAGGCCATTGCTGTGTATCTTGCAGCTCTGTGTCGAGTATACTATCTCTGTGCTGCTATTGGGACCAGTATGTATACTGTACTGTGCGACGTGTGTTATACACCTGGTGATTTTATACATCCTGTAATCTGTACTGAGCGATGTGTGAGATACACCTGGGGATTATACACCGTATATTATTATTATTATCCTTTATTTATATGGCACCACAAGGGTTCCGCAGCGCCCAATTACAGAGTACATAAATAATCAAACAGGAAAACAGCAACTTACAGTTGATGACAGTATAGGACAAGTACAGGGTAAATAAACATAGTTACATCAGCAGATGACACTGGAATAAGTATCATGTGGCAGAAGAATGCTGGATGTGGTACAGTTGAAGATTATTAAAGTAAGACAAAGGATAAGCACATGAGGGAAGAGGGCCCTGCTCGTGAGAGCTTACAATCTAAAGTGGAGGGGTAGACAAACATAGGTGACACAGATGGGGTACATAGAGAACGTGGAACAGAGGGTTAGGATGAGATTTGGCTGGGTTTGGTGAAGAATTGGACCCCCAGAAGGCACAAGTCAATACTTAACATTGCAACATTTTACTGGGCTATGCAGGAGAAAATTAAAAATAGGGGGGGGGAGGAAATAAAAAGAATCGATAACTTCTACCGCTTTCAAAAAGGTCAACTACCTCATGGAAGCCAGATACAGTATATCAAACAGTACTTAGCAGAGTTAGGAATGAGTGCTTATAAGATACAGTAACATTTTGTCATAATATTTCAGAAACTGCATGGCTGGTCTCTTGCACTCTTTTGCTCTAATAGACCACCTGCTTTAGGATTTATATTCAAAAACATTATGTCTCCATAATCCCAAAAACGTCAGTCTTCTTGGAAAGTGGTTTGTTCCTTTGTAAGGGAAAGAGAACAAACGTTCTCAAACAACGGTTTCTCAATTTCTTTTTCGTCTGGGAAGGGATTGTGGAATATGTGAGCATTTCTGTAATCAGAAAGCAGCGACTTTCTACAAGTGTTTACGAATAATTCCAGTGATTTTGTCATTTTCTTCCAGTGATTTGGACCAATAATACCATTGATTAGAACGAATAATTTTATGTGATTTTGTCATTTTCTTCCAGTGATTTGGACCAATAATACCATTGATTAGAATGAATAATTCCTGTGATTTTGTCATTTTCTTCCAGTGATTTGGACCAATAATACCATTGATTAGAACAAATAATTCCTGTGATATTGAGGTGTTTGTGTTGCTTAGCTTAGCCGTCCAGCAACCACAGTGCACCTCTTTTTCTCTTTTCTTTGCATCATGTGCTGTTTGGGGACTATTTTTTTAAGTGCCATCCTGTCTGACACTGCAGTGCCACTCCTAGATGGGCCAGGTGTTTGTGCCGGCCACTTGGGTCGCTTAGCTTAGCCATCCAGCGACCTTGGTGCACCTCTTTTGTTCTTTGCATCATGTGCTGTTTGGGGAGTATTTTTTTAAGTGCCATCCTGTCTGACACTGCAGTGCCACTCCTAGATGGGCCAGGTGTTTGTGCCAGCCACTTGTGTCGCTTAGCTTATCCATCCAGCGACCTTGGTGCACCTCTTTTTTTATTTGCATCATGTGCTGTTTGGGGACTATTTTTTTAAGTGCCATCCTGTCTGGCACTGCAGTGCCACTCCTAGATGGGCCAGGTGTTTGTGCCGGCCACTTGGGTCGCTTAGCTTAGCCATCCAGCGACCTTGGAGCACCTCTTTTTTCTTTGCATCATGTGCTGTTTGGGGACTATTTTTTTAAGTGCCATCCTGTCTGACACTGCAGTGCCAGTCCTAGATGGGCCAGGTGTTTGTGCCAGCCACTTGGGTCGCTTAGCTTAGCCATCCAGCGACATTGGTGCACCTCTTTTTTTCTTTGCATCATGTGCTGTTTGGGGACTATTTTTTTAAGTGCCATCCTGTCTGACACTGCAGTGCCACTCCTAGATGGGCCAGGTGTTTGTGCCGGCCACTTGGGTCGCTTAGCTTAGCCATCCAGCGACCTTGGTGCACCTCTTTTTTTCTTTGCATCATGTGCTGTTTGGGGACTATTTTTTTAAGTGCCATCCTGTCTGACACTGCAGTGCCACTCCTAGATGGGCCAGGTGTTTGTGCCGGCCACTTGGGTCGCTTAGCTTAGCCGTCCAGTGAGCTTGGTGCACCTCTTTTTTTCTTTGCATCATGTGCTGTTTGGGGACTATTTTTTTAAGTGCCATCCTGTCTGACACTGCAGTGCCACTCCTAGATGGGCCAGGTGTTTTTGCTGCCCACTTGGGTCGCTTAGCTTAGTCATCCAGCGACCTTGGTGCAAATTTTAGGACTAAAATCATATTGTGAGGTGTGAGGTGTTCAGAATAGACTGGAAATGAGTGGAAATTATGGTTATTGAGGTTAATAATACTATGGGATCAAAATTACCCCCAAATTCTATGATTTAAGTTGTTTTTGAGGGGTTTTTGAAAACAAACAAACACCCGAATCCAAAACACACCCGAATCTGACAAAAAAATTTCAGGGAGGTTTTGCCAAAACGCGTCGGAATCCAAAACACGGCCGTGGAACCGAATCCAATAACAAAACACAAAAACCGAAAAATTTCCGGTGCACATCTCTAGTTTTGACTAAGGTGTGGTGAGTCTGTCAAAGTCAGAATGCCCTTCTGTCATTGGGACAGTAGTCTGCCCCATCTGTTGTCTGTCGAGAGTTTAGACCATATAGTGTAAATATATAGGATACGGAATAGATTCCACTCATAGATGTTAAGAAATGAGTGGAGAGAGTCTGAGAGGGAATCTTTAGGGGGATAACTGAGAAAAGGTAATGTCGCATTTGTAGGTACATGAAGAAATGAGTCTGAGGCCGCCCGTATTTTGTTTTGAGGTCTGAAAATTGAAGAAGAGTGCCACCAGGGTGAAATACTTTGGAGGAATCTGGTAGTCCCTTATCTTTCCAAGTGGTAAATATATTACTTGAAAAAGATGGGGGGAAAGTGGGATTACCCCAGAGAGGAATGTGAGGGGAGAAGGAAGAGTTTTTATTCAACTTCTTATTCAGATTAATCCAAGCATTGTAAATGTCATGAAAGAGAGAGTTATGTAATATATGAGAAGCAATATCTGATGGTATAGAGTATAAAAGCGCGCTCGGTGAGAATGGATGGAGGCGTTCTGCGTCAAGATTAGGGTCAGTATAGGTGCTCTTGCCATACATACAGCCAGTCAGCAACACATCTGACCAAAACAGCCAGTGAATAACTTGTATAATCTGGTACACCTATTCCTCCATCCGCTCTTGGGGCCATGAGTTTATCTAGAGCAATGTATGGTTTCTTACCTTGGCATAAAAATCTAGTCATGATTTTACGTAGATAAGAAATATCTCTTTTGGTTAGACCAATAGCTAACATTTGCATTGTATAAAATATCTTCAGGAAGACAATACACCTGAGGATCTCAACTGTGTCCAGTAAGGGGAGAGGTCGTAATTTCCAATTATTCAATAATTAAGTAATTTTCACTATCTTTATTGAGAAATGAATCTCGTATAACCTGGAGAGAGCTACCAGAATCTGTACTTCTAAATAAGTCATCTAAATATAAGTTAGCTGAAAAGAGAACACTTGAGGAATATAGGATAGATTCTGTGAAGATACGCCTAAAGGTAATAACTCTGGTTTGGATCTATTTATTCGGTAGTTGGCTCTGGTTCCAAACTTAGAGATCATATGAAGTATAAGTGTGAGAGAAGATGCTGGACCTGAGACAAAGAGTATCATGACATCAGCAAAACGGACAATTTTTAGTTCAGTCCTACCAATTTGGATTCCTTTGTAAGCTGTCAAGTTCAGTAGAACAATTCCTAAAGATTCTAGTCTCATTCTAAACTATTATTAAATGACTTGCAACTTGTAAACACTCAGTCAATTTTGGCGTTAGGAATTATCTGATAGTTAGAGGTACTGTACAGTAGGAGATTACAGAGTAGAAATCTGATCCAGAATAAAGAACAACACCTTTATTAGTCAAGTTTTAAAATGATGCACATTTTAGGAATTAATGAATGGCTTATTTCCTAAAAGCTAGCTATGCAGTGTTGCATAGACTCCCTAGCGGTTGATGGGGCAGTACAGATGGTGTAACGGTTAGCATTACTGCCTTACAGCACTGAGGTCATGGGTTCGATTCCCACCACTGTGTGGAGTTTGTATATTCTCCTGTACTTGCGTGGGTTTCCTCCCACAATCCAAAATTGTACTTGTAGGTTAATTGGCTCTCAACAAAATTAACCCTAGTGTGAATGTGTGTGGATGTACATGTGATAGGGAATATAGATTGTAAGCTCCACTAGGGCAAGGACTGATGTGAATGGCCAAATATTCTCTGTAAAGCGCTGCGGAATACGTGTGCCCTATATAAAAAAAATTAAAAATTAGGGGATTCTGTACTGGAAAAGGACTTAGGTGTCCTCATAGATAGCAAACCAAGCAGTAGTACCCAAAGTAGGACTGCAGCAAAGAAGGCTAATAAGATATTAGCATGCATAAAACGGGGAATTGATGCTAGGGACGAGAGTATTATACTCCCGTTATATAAATCACTTGTGAGGCCACACCTTGAATATTGTGTACAATTCTGGGCACCTTACTACAAAAAGGATATCCTGGAGCTAGAAAAGGTTCAAAGGCGGGCGACCAAACTAATTAAGGGTATGGAGACGCTGGAATACGAGGAAAGGCTTGCAAGACTAGGCATGTTTACACTGGAAAAGAGGAGATTAAGAGGGGACATGATCAACATTACAAATATATAAGGGAACATTATACAGATCTTGCACAGGACCTGTTTTTGGTTAGATCAACACAGAGAACGCGTGGACACTCGCTCAGGTTAGAGGAGAGGAGATTCCGCACAATACGGCGTAAAGGCTTTTTTACGGTAAGGACGATACATGTTTGGAATTCCCTGCCTGAGGGAGTTGTAATGGCAGACTCAGTCAACACCTTTATGAATGGGTTAGATAAATTCCTAATGGATAAGGATATCCAGGGTTACGGGGCATAGTCACGCACTATGGTTATTATAAAAAAGAGGGGTAAAACGTAACGGCAGTCATCAACTTCAGTCAAAATTTTCTACAAAATAATCATGCATAGGAGACCACAAATAGGTTGAACTCGATGGACAATTGTCTTTTTTCAACCTTAGATACTATGTTACTATGTTACTATGTAAATAACTGATAATAAATAAATGATAAAAAATATCCACAGTTTACCTCTAAAGGCCCATACACACTTGACGATAAAATGAGTGACGTTGTTCATTTCAGCCCTCATCAACGACGTCGCTCATTATATCGTCAAGTGTGTATGCATCCGACGACCACCGATGCACGGCCCCGCGGGACGTTAACGACCCTCGCTTATCTGTGGAGCATGTATGCTCAATTTCCACTATGGTCGTTACCGACCAGAGACGTCGTTGAATGTCTATGGTGTGAACGACCAACGACCAACGACCAAGCCACTGTTCACCAGCCATGTTCCCAGCTCATTATTTTAATAAACTGTTCAGCTTGGATGCTTCAACGATGAATGGTCTTTGGTCTTTGGTCGTTGGTAGTGTGTATGCTCATGTCGTTTGCTCAGCTGTTCAAGGGAAGTTCAAGGGAAGTCGTTAACGACGGTCGTTAACGACGTGTGCATCGTCAAGTGTGTATAGGCCTTAAGACTTATCCCAATTTATAAAAAAATAAATACAAGGAATGTATTTAGGTCAAATTTATTTTGACATTAACCAACTGAATTCAAATTCTTCAATGATCACTTAAAATTGATTTCATATAATTAGTACGTATGGTTTCAGACAACACAGAATGCACAAGTACAACAATAACATGCATACAAAAACACTTGTTTTTAACTCTTGTGAAAAAGCACGCCCAGACAAGCTGTGTGTTGGGGACCAATTGGTTTATAATTAATAAGGAGAGCACTTCCATCTAAAATATTTATGCAATTAACCAAACTATCGTTCTTTCATCCAAAGCAAGGCAAATTAAGCCATGCTTGCAACTAGAAACCTAAACTAAACCAACTTGAAAAGCCATTTTTAATAAAGCTTCCACAAACAAAAACAACCCTCAGCCATCAAATGCACACCATCAGGCCTAAACAGAAGTTCATTCTTAAACCACCACCAAGCATTTGACATCATGAAACTGGCCACTGCAGAAATCACCCTGCATCTGGCCTTTTCTAACAATCTACTCAGGAACACCAATTTAGGCGAGGAACACCATTTACGGTGAGGAATTGCAGTATCATTGTCCAAACCAATTTACAAAAAGGCCATTCTTACAAACATGGGTATGGCTCGCCACTGTTCTTGTCAGTCCTGTTAGCAGTACCTGCTGGTGCAGCTAAATGTTTGGGCCAGAGACAGGTGAGCAGCTCTGCCGATGCAGCTCTGTGGGTCAGAGTTCTAGAACTCAAATCTTGTAAGTGGCTTTTTCATCAGCTTGGCTGAATATACCTAACAGGTAACTGACACCAAACAATCAGAGATTCTGAACTCTAATTACATTAGGCAGACCAAAAAATATTTATTATGTATCCTGCTTTTCTGGGTAGTTTTCTGGCTTTTTCAATGAATTTTGTATGGATCTGTTTATTTCAATACATTCTATGTGAAACTGTTTTTTCCAACTAATTTTATTTGGCCTATGCTTTTTCAATGTATTTTGGGGGTAATTCAGAGTTGATCGCAGCAGCAAATTTGTTAGCAGTTGGGCAAAACCATGGGGGTCATTCCGACCCGTTCGCATGCTGCTGTTTGTCGCAGTGGTGCGAACGGGTCGGTTCTGCTCATGCACGTCGGTCGCATTGCACAGGCGCGTCATTGCCCGGCGATGGCCGTCGACGGGCAGCGATGGCATTAATGACAAAAGCGGTCGCAGCGGTGACCGCAAGAAGATTGACAGGAGGAAGGCGTTCTGAGGCGTCAACTGACTGTTTTCCGGGAGTGGTTCGGCAAACGCAGGCATGTTCAGGCTTTTGAAGGGCGGATGTCTGATGTCAATTCTGGGACCTGCATCGATGCGATGGAACAATCGCACAGGGTAAGTAACTCTTACCCTGGTCTTCTTTTACAGGAAACTTTTTTTGCATAGCAGGGCTGCACAAGTGTTCTCCCCCATAGATATACACTCCCCCATAGGCGGCGTCTAGTTGATCGCACGGGCAGCAAAAAGTTGCTACGTGCGATCAACTCAGAATGACCCCCTATGTGCACTACAGGGGTGGCAGATATAACATGTGCAGAGAGAGTTAGATTTGGGTGGGTTATATATTGTTTCTGTGCCGGGTAAATACTGGCTGCCTTATTTTTACACTGCAATTTAGATTTCAGTTTGAACACACCCCACCCAAATCTAACTCTCTCTGCACATGTTATATCTGCCCCCCCTAAAGTGCACATGGTTTGCCCAACTGCTAACAAATTTGCTGCTGCGATCAACTCTGAATTAGGCCCTTTATGTGGATCCATGGGCTGGTGAGTATGTGAATTTACAGCAATTTTCTTAACTATGGGGGTCATTCCGATCGTTCGCTGCCGATTTCTGCAGCGCAGCGATCAGGTAAAAAAATGCCAAAACTGCACATGCGTATGCACTGCAATGCGCACATGCGTCATACGGGCACAAGAGCATCGCTGCTGTGCACTGGTTCTAGCGAAGATTCCATTTGCACAGGCTATCGCAAGGATATTTATAGATCGACAATGGGAGAGAAAGAAGGCTCTTGTGTGGGCGCACTCTTGTACAAGGAAGGAAATTCTTATATTAGATATTAGGAAATATTTAAAACATAACTTTTATTGGTATTGTTAAAGACATAATTACCCATCTAAATGATCCTTATGAAATAAAGAATTGAAAAATATTAAAATGTTCTGATCTCTTGCTCCAAAGAGTGATTGGAAAGGTTGTAAACACTGGATTGTCAAACCCCCATTTCCCCTGACCAGTACAGAGTTTCTGTACTGATGGGACCGAGGAGTGGTCAAAAATATTATAGATAAATTCAACTATAGTAACTTATATTAAGTTATAGTTAATATTCGATGGTCACCAATATTAAAACACCTGAAATGTTGACAGATATCACATTGATAAAAAATTATAAGATGTAGAGCTGCAATGGACACAAATTAAATAAAAGAGGAAGATAAGGAGGTACTGAATAGAATTAGTGGTGATACTGCTGTTGGTGTCCCTTCTTACATAGAGAGGGAAATAATTCCTACTCTACAACACCAGGTATTCGCAGGCAGTCTCCTCTCCTGGTACTAACCCGGCCCAACGCTGTTTAGCTTCCGAGATCGAACGAGATCGGGCGTTGGCAGCGTGGTATGATAGTAGAGGATTATGCAATCTGTACACCAATGAGAGAGCACCTATGTAAGAAATTATGGAGTAGGAAATAATTAGAGAACAAGAAAGAGGGATGAATAAGTGAAGTGGGTGAAAATGTGTGGATCTGCTTTCCACGTTAGGCACGGTTCAACAGTTCCCACGTCCGTGGTACTGTGTTCCGTGGATCGTGGATGAGAGTCCACGAAATTTTTGTGGAAAGGAGAGAGAATAAATTAATATAATAACATTCCAGAACAGAAATGTGTATCGTATCCACATAAAGTGAATTCTGGACAATACCAGTCACTATAGCTGAAGTAGTGCTCCTAACACAAATGTCGTTATTGACGGTAATATGGAGCTTTGCAAATATATTCTCACAACAAAAATATGTGTGTGTATATGTTTACTACATATTAGGCCGCCTGAGCCAACCTGTTAGTAAGATGCCAGAAGGTCAAGAATTAGCACAAAATATTACCATGGATAGACCAATATGAGAAAATAATTGCTGGAATTGATATTGAAAACAGTCTATCAGCGAGTTCTAATAATACTGACACAAAAGTATCTGATAGGTACCAGGAATCGTGTAAGTTAAGGAAAAAGATCCTGACCTCAGATAAGGAATGAGCTTATATCAGAGAGTAATATTCCATAGAAAGATTATCCTGGAAAAAATTCAACAGTCATCATAATAATATAATGCTCCTGACATGGGATATAGTTTTAAGCAACGGCATTAGTTTTGTGACTGTGTAGATGTATTCTCACAGCGTGTATTTTTCTGACATATTAACAGTCTAGCACAACATACAATTGTGGTATTCAGATGAAAAAAGGTCCAGAATTGCATAGATTTTTGCTGAAAATTAAACCAGCGTAACTGAATCATTCCTTCAATTGGAAAATAAAGCAGCCTATTTGCAGATACAAATAATCCTGACACAAAAATGTCTAGCAGGTACTGGGAATTATACAGGTTATGGCAAAAGGAAAGACAGAGAAAGGAATAAGTAAAGGTGTCCTAGCCTCTGTTGGAGATTATAATTGCAGCCTGTATCAAAGAAGCAAACTTCACATGAAAAATTATTTTAGATATTACCTCTGATGTGCAGATTATAGGGATACAAATGTGGCTGACTACAAATACAATGTTACTGTCTGTGGGACATGACCACACGACAGATGGGGCTTACAAAACTCCAACCAAGAGGGCAATCAAGCAGATCCATGCATCGTCAGGTGAGTAAAGGTGGTGCCAAAAGGATCACTCCATGTGCGGACCCCCCCGTGGAAGACGCGTTTCGCCCGTCAGGGCTTGTTCACTTCCGGGTTCGGAGGGGTGAGTGGGGGACGGGATTTTTAAAAGCAGCTACATTGATGAAATGACCAATGGTTGTGGTCGGAGAGCGGGTGCGGTGGGCGGGATTGCTACGTTACCGCTCCCGCCCGCTGCCGCTGACAGGCATTGTCAGCTGGTAGTTACGTGCAAGGAGCCTGCATCCGCCATATTGATAGTGGGATAGGATGATGCTATGTTGAAGAAAGTATGGGCAGGCCAGGAATGGCTATTGCGGAGACCTGGAGCGCCATCTTGTTAAAGGGAAAGAGTGGCGCTGGGATAATCAAAGTGTGGGCAAAGAAAAATGCAAGACTGCAATTAATATCAGGGATCCCATTATGAATAAGATATGATAAAGCTAAATATTTATCGTATATAAAACACTTTAAGAGGTCTAAGAACACTGTACGCTATCTACGTAAGAAGTACCGTAAGGGTACGCAAGTTGTGTAGCAATCGCTCAACCGTAGTCGAGACGCTCAAGCGTCACGTTCGCTTACGGCCCAGTGATCACAGGCAGGCACGCTATTGGCTGCCGACTAACGTAATGATTCGCTATAGCGTAGCGTACGCTCGGGACCACGAGGAGATCACCAGCGGTGCAGACGTTTACAACGTTAAACCTTTATATCTATACCTTTAACGATGAGATACACAGTATACCTTAGTGTGGAGACAGAGTGTAAGTGCAACCTGGTGTAACCTGATTAACTACAAAGCTGCTTGAGCGTCACCGACGCTCAGAGAATACTTAACCCTTATAAAGAATACACAGATACCTGGGCTTAGGGTCCAAAACCTATTATATGTATTATAACTATTATACTTGCAAAAGGAATCACAGTACAAATGATACACTACAATATAACATAAACCAACTAACCAGATAAACTACACAGGAAATACAATATAATACAATTAAAGGAAAATACGAGAGAGATAGAGAGAGAGAGAGAGACAGAGAGAGAGAGAGATGGCTCACAGTAAGACAATATGATTACGGAGAAAACTTACGCACAAGGGGAAACGATCGCATGCGCCTCGATATCCAGCTCCCGATTATCAGCAATGAGAACCGTTGAAGAGAGTGAAGTTGGATATGGTCGGCTTGCCTATTTATGCCCCACACACAATACAATTCAATGGTCCCTACAATCTCATTGTTCATTGGACATAGGAATTCGGCTTCGTATTATAACAAAAGGTCATAGGTTGATTCATACAGGTGGGCTGTGACTATTTCCAACTGCTCAGGTGGGAGGGAAACTGGGTTTCCCGCCGCATGGGTAATAAAGTGCAAATAAAGTAAATGTTCATAAACTTCTTATGTCCATAACTATTCGCACGAGCGATTGATCTGCTTCAAACCAACACCGGAATATTTCTAATTAAATATTCTTCCGATGGATACTAAACACCACTGTATTACTCCTGTCTGACCCTTCGTATCAAACAAAGAGGGATTCCTCTGTTCATAAACATTCTATATTAACCAAACTTTCAGAATCTATCAAAGGGACCATGATCTACAAAATACATTATTAGTGAAAATATGTAATGATTGAGTCGCACGCTACGATCGCATAAACTCTACCGTAAATACGCATACCATGCGCCTGCGGGTGCCCGCGACTGTGAGTATGCGCACGTACGGGAGAGCGCACGCATGCGCAGCACGGACCTGTGTGAGGTGCAAATATGGTAGTGTGCATAGAGATATTTTTCTGACTTTGACAGTCCACCCTTTGGCAGTCAATAATAACTGCCACCTTCTAAAACATTTCAAAAGGAGAAAAATATATGTCAGGGGTTAATTCATTTCCATGGTTGGGTAAGGGAGGAGAGAGGAGTAGGTGGGAAGAGGGTATGACCTAGTGAGATAGCAGAAGCATGTGTGTATAAGTCCATGTTTGGGGGGTCATGTATCATCGTGCCGTACGTGTTGTAAATCAAGCTTCGAGGTATTGCGAAGTATACATTTGAATTCCTTCTTATCCCGTGGTACGGGTCTGTGGATGGGCTGTCAAACTTTACCGAGCTCTTTTCGGATTTTGAATAAAATGGGGAGCACATTTTAGTTGATGATACATGAATGGGGGAATATGTGATTGCTGATATCTGTGCCTGTATTCCCTATACTATGTGTGTCATTACCTGAGGGTTGTAGAAATGAAGAAAAGACATAATTACGGTAAATGCGGTGGTATTCTATGTCAGGTTAATGTACATCTGTCGGTTGAAGTTTTGTTCGGTATCAGTTGAAAGTCGTCTTCTTTGCGCTGTGTTGCCCATTAGGTGTGAGCAAAAAGCTTTGTCAATGCCATTAGATTTACAAAAAATGTTGGGCTAGCGTAAGTTTAAGAATTCTAGGGAAACTGGGGATCCATGGCAAAGTTCATCAAATGTCCATATCTCAAGTGGTCAAAACTTCTTCTTTGGTCTATCCGTTGTCTGTATAGCGTCTCGTCAACTTCCTCGTCCAAGTGGGTCTTTTTTTCTTGGAGAAAAACCAGAAAAACAGGTGAAAGAAACGGACCGTAGAAATCGCATTTTCATCACATCATTGTTTCTATCATTGGGTCATAAATCAAATCCAGGTTAATTACAGTTTCCTCACTCCTCAAACTCATTACCTTAGTACGACGATTGCACCTCATTAAAGCCTGACCGCATCTAAATATCAAACCGATCGTTATGATAACACCTAAGATACATAGGAGAAACTTCCCAACATCCATTATGACTCCTTGAGCCCAGTCTCCCAAACCGGAGAACCAATTTCGCGGGTTCAACCATGACACCCAACCAGTCAGCTCATTACCTACAGCAGCAAGGGTGAGATTGTGTTTTCGGCGAAATTCCCACTTCAATTGGAGAATATCGTCCATCTTTTGGTCTATGACCTCGACCGGATCCTCGGTGTTATTCGTGATATACGTGCAACACTTCACGCCGTACTGTGTTGCCAATGTAACACAATATCCGCCTGTCACTGCTGTGAGGTAATTAAGAACCATTCTATGCTGCACCAGTTCTGTTTTATAAGCTTGAAGTTCCCTTCCAGTATATCTAAACGTGTCATCATACATTTCAGTGATATTATCTAACAAATTTGCGAGCGCCGATATGTATTTATAATTTAGCACTCCTCTAGCGGTGCGGGTGAAATCTAACGCGATTAAGAATTGAATCCCGGTGGATTCACTTATCAGATCAGAGGCCGGATGCTCTGTCTTCTCTATCAGGTGTCTTTTAACAACGTGCTCGTAATGGGTGTGAGTATAAGGAGCTTGGGCACCACGATGTATGTCTTTCATTTTATCATGTGTTACAGTCATCACTTCAGGCAATACTTTTCCAATATAACACAATCCTTCAGAGTTTGGGGCAAGCCACTTGTACGCCTTTCTCCCGCATATGAAATATGCATCATCGGGAAGAACATATGGGACGGAGAAGGACATAACCATATTACACACCTTCCAGGTGAACTCTCCTAACCCTAATTCTTCCATCTGCTTAATACACGTATCAGGTTGTACGATATGTGCACAGTATCCTGGTGATACTTCTCCAACTCTCGTAATCCTATTTCCTAAGGTGTACCTATACCGGAAAGATTTTCCTCTACTGGCTATGTGGCGTACAAGCTCTGTATCTGTAGGCATTCTATCTGCTCTATGCGAAAAGGTCATGGTGTGGTTACTCCATGACACTTCCCAATTTCCCGGCTTTCTGGGATTGGAGATGTTGAAACATAATAGGGACCTATCCACATGGTATTGGTGGAGCTTCAAACTAGGAGGGCTGGAGATATTAAACCTCCTGTCCACCGGTCTCCCACCATTTAACTCAAGTACCTCCCCTATCGTTAAAGGAAATGGTACTAGCCCTGATTTGCTATGACCCTGAGGTACTTGAGAGCATACCCAACAATCTGTTTTGTTTAACACATTACCCACTAAGGAGTGATAGTCACTCAATGGATGCCGGTCCATATGGATATTAAAACTGGATTGGCATTTCTTAATGCACCCATCTTCAATGACATTGTTACAGAGCCTACAGATACAGTTTTCCTCAGCTAACAATCCGTCACAATTTCTTCTATGGTCAATGCTATCGGATCGTTTTCTGATACTCGCCTTTGCTTGTTGGTTAGGTTGATCTTGGAAAACTACGCCTCCATCTTTATCATCAGAACCCATTCCAGAACCTCTATCGACCTCCATGGTACTCTCGCCGGAACAGACTGCTCTGGTCAACATCATGGTCAACAGGAAAATCCGGATCACAGTCTCTTGGGGCAAGTCCATCTTATAGGAGGAAATGGAGAAAAATGAGAAGGAGGAAAAAGAAATTTGAGGGAGAGGGGATGGGAAGTGGAGGAAAATAATAAAAGGGAGTGGGGAGTCGACAACAGCTCTCGGTCTTCAAGGCTCAGGTGCCGCCTCAGTCCTCCTGGAACAGACACTCCAGTGATACAACCTCTACCGTCTGTTCCTTATCACGGGACTTCTCTGGATCAGCAACCTTCTTGCAGTGGGATGAATGGACCCAAGTCTCTCTCTCAGCAACCTTCAATGCTGTAGTGCTAGTCAATAAGACCTGGTATGGTCCTTCCCATCTGTCAATAAGGCAACCTGAGCGTAGAAAATTCCGTATCATTACATAATCCCCAGGTTCAATGTCATGACAATTACTATCAGGTAGATCAGGAATCACCAACTTCAGATTATCATTTTGATTCCTTAACTGTTTACTCATGTTAATCAAGTACTTTACAGTTACTTCATTGTTACATTTCAAATCATCCTGAGGGTTAATCATGACATGCGGTTGTCGACCAAACAAGATTTCAAAGGGAGACAGATTAAGAGGGGACCTGGGAGTGGTTCTGATACTGTACAATACAATGGGTAAAGCTTCTGGCCATGTCAATCCTGTCTCTGCCATCACTTTACTCAATTTATTTTTAATAGTGCTGTTCACTCTTTCGACCTTCGCACTCGCCTGTGGCCGGTACGGAGTGTGCAGCTTGCTATCAATTCCCATCAACTTACACATTCCTTGAAAGACATCACCTGTAAAATGGGTACCCCTATCACTTTCGATTATTCTAGGGATACCATATCTACATACAAATTCCTGCACAATTTTCTTAGCAGTAAACATAGCGGTATTTGTAGCCGCAGGAAATGCTTCGACCCAATTTGAGAAAACATCTATACAAACAAGTACATATTTCAAATTCCGACAAGGGGGTAATTGTATAAAGTCAATTTGTATTACCTGGAAAGGGCCGCCGGCAGGTGGGATATGGGATGGTTCTGTAGGTATTGCCTTTCCAATATTCTTTCTCAAACAGGTAAGGCATGACATTGCTCTTTTACTCGCATGAGAGGAGAATCCTGGGGCGCACCAATAGGCTCTTACCAATTTGCACATCCCTTCCTTGCCTAGATGAGTCAGCCCGTGAGCTGCTTCAGCCAGACATGGAAGATATGCTCTGGGGGCCACTGGTTTACCATGTCCATCCGTCCAGAGTCCTGAGGACTCTTGGCCATATCCCTTTGCCTTCCAGACTGCCTTTTCCTGTGTGGAACACAAATTTTGCATTTCACACAACTTCTGTGTGTTAATGGTATTAAATACCATCAATTGTGTGGTGTCTGTCTGTATGGGGGTAGCAGCTGCTAACTTAGCAGCTTCGTCTGCTCGGCTGTTACCAAGTGATACCGGGTCTTGGCTATATGTGTGTGCTTTACATTTGATAACAGCCACTCTGTCGGGTTCCTGTATCGCTGTTAGAAGCCTTTTTATGTGAGCTGCATGCGCTACCGGTGTACCAGCGGCCGTCATGAAATTTCTGAGACGCCATAGGGCTCCGAAATCATGGACTACTCCAAATGCGTATCTAGAATCGGTGTAGATATTGGCTGACTTACCCTTAGCCAATTCACATGCTCTGGTTAGGGCAACCAGTTCAGCAACCTGGGCTGAGTGAGGTGGGCCTAGCGGTTCCGCTTCTATGGTGTCTTGGTCATCTACGACTGCGTATCCAGTACACAAGTCTCCCGAGTCTGACTGTCTATGGCAACTACCGTCCGTGTAGAACGTGAGTTCTGCATCTTCCAGTGGGTTGTCACTGATGTCAGGCCTTGCGGTAAAATTTTGGGTCAAATATTCCATACAATCATGTGTATCTTCCTTTGTATTAAATCCTCCTTCCCCATCACTCTCACCTTCCACCCTTTGTGCCTGACCAGGCACACCTGGGAGATACGTTGCAGGATTTAATGCACTGCATCTCCTTATGGTGATGTTTACGGGGGCCATTAGTGCCAATTCCCATCTTGTAAACCTCGCTGATGAGACGTGTCTGGTTTGGGCAGAATTCAATAAGGCTGATACTGCATGTGGCGTATGGATTGTGAGGTTGTGGCCTAGCACGACATCTTCGCTTTTTGTCACTAGCAATGCTATCGCAGCAACGCTTCGCAAGCATGTGGGGAGGGATCGCGCTACCGTGTCTAGCTGAGCGCTGTAGTATGCAACTGGCCTGCTGGCATCACCGTGTTTTTGGGTTAGTACACCTGCCGCGCAACCAGCACTTTCTGTTCCGTATAGTTCAAAGGGTTTCCCATAGTCTGGCATACCTAGTGCTGGTGCCTGCGTTAGGCACTGTTTGAGTCTCTCAAATGCTGTTTCGGACTCGTCTGTATGCAAAATCCTATCAGGTTTGTTTGAGGAGACCATTTCCTGCAAAGGTAACGCCAAAATGGAAAACCCTGGGATTCAATTACGGCAATACCCACACATTCCTAAAAACGTTCTGATCTGTTGCTGGGTTTGTGGCAGAGTCATGTCTCTAATTGCTTGGATTCTATCAGCGGTCAGGTGTCTCAGTCCTTGTGTTAGACAGTGTCCCAAATATTTTACCTTAGTTTGGCATAATTGTAACTTGTCTTTGGACACCTTGTGTCCTGTGTCTGAAAGATGAAACAGGAGCTGTTTCGTATCCTTCAGAGATGCTTCCAGTGAATCTGAACACAGTAGTAAATCGTCCACATACTGTATCAATACTGATCCACTGTCTGGTTGGAAAGACTGTAAACAATCATGCAAAGCCTGAGAAAATATACTTGGACTATCTATGAAACCTTGGGGTAATCGAGTCCACGTGTATTGGACTCCTCTGTATGTGAATGCAAACAAATATTGGCTGTCAGGGTGCAGAGGTACCGAAAAGAAAGCGGAGCAGAGGTCAATAACAGTGAAAAATTTGGCAGTGGGAGGGATTTGCATTAGGATGACAGCTGGATTTGGCACTACGGGGAACTGACTCTCAACTATTTTGTTAATCCCCCTTAGATCCTGCACTAGTCTGTAACCCCTCCCCCCACTCTTTTTCACAGGGAAGATGGGACTATTAGCAGTGCTGGACGTTCTTACCAGAATGCCCTGTTGTAGCAAGCGCTCTAT
The DNA here is from genome assembly GCF_028390025.1 of Pseudophryne corroboree. Taxonomy (NCBI): domain Eukaryota; kingdom Metazoa; phylum Chordata; class Amphibia; order Anura; family Myobatrachidae; genus Pseudophryne; species Pseudophryne corroboree. The sequence goes on from NC_086449.1 coordinate 185,214,692, forward strand.
TACTGGGTAAACTCCTAACTCCACCTCTGGCTTCAGAGGGTACTGTGGGATTTTTGGAGCTATCCTACCATCTTTTACTTGTACAACTACTGGAGCTACGTTTGCCATTAATCCAGTGTCTTGTCCGTCTTTTGTCCAAAGTGACTCTGGTATCTGAGATGTCATCTCTTCTATTTGGGATGGATTCCTATTTGTCATAATGGTATGTGACATTAATTTTGATGGGGAGTCTAACATGTCTCGCACTTCCTGAGCGTGTTTCTCAGGTATGTCCAAGAATACACCTTCAGGAGTACAATAAATGACGCACCCCATTTTACACAGTAAGTCTCTTCCCAGGAGATTGGTTGGTGCCGACGCAGCCAGCAAAAAGGAATGCTTGGTATGCAAAGGCCCTATTGTAATCTCGGCTGGTTTGCTAACAGGGTAGTGCTGGACTACTCCTGTTACTCCCATGGCTGGAATTGTCCTACCAGTGGTTCTCATGCCCACTGTCGAATTTATCACCGACTTGGCCGCCCCTGTGTCTACAAGAAAGTTTAAAGTTTTACCAGCTACATTAATTGCGATCTCGGGTTCACTTCCAATGTTGGCAATTAATTTTACTGGCTGCAGATTACAGGTATGGCCACACCCCTATTGGGTATGGTGACCTCCCTGAATCCCGCTGGCAGCAACTACTTGTGAGGGAGATAGTTGGGAACTACCAGAGGCATGCCAGTCTCTGTTTGGGGGATATCTTTTTGTTTCCCCTGTATGTGGCTCATAACTCCGTTTCTGCGGACCTTGCTCCCAATGTCGTGTGTCGTGTCGTTGTCTAGGGGTTTGGTATGAGTTTCGTGGATTCTTTACTCTACAATCTCGTGCCATGTGTCCCTGTTTGTGACAAGAATAACAAGTAACCATACTTGACTTACCCACAGGATTTGGTGATACAAACAAAGGCTGCCTTGTGGTCAGAGCCTGTATACTTACTGACATTAATTTATCACCTTGTTGTTCCCTGTGTCTGGTGATGTTTCTATCGTGATCAATAGCAGCCTCTCTCAAAGTAGCCACAGACAGACCTCGCCAACATGGTTGTGTGGTCTGTACCCTAGTCTTCAATGACTCTTTTAAACCATCCATCAGTACCGATACTGCTACTTCCCGATGGTTTGTGTCTGTTTTAATGTCCTCTATGCCTGTGTATTTTGCCATTTCTAATAATGCTCTGTGAAAATACTCTGCAGCTGTCTCTGACTCCTTCTGTTTAATGGAGAATATCTTATTCCATTTAGCTACTGCTGGGAAATACTCTTTTAACTGCAAGTTTATTCTTTTCACATTATCTTGGTTGTACACATCTGTAAGAGGTACATCATGATCTAGTCCGCAATCAGCTAAAAATTGAGTTGCGTCGACATTTGAGGGTAAACATGCTCTCAGCAATATCTGCCAGTCTTTATTGTTGGGCTCTGCAGTGTTACCTAAGTCTCTGATGTATTTTTGACTGGCAACTAAGTCTTTTCTAGGGTCAGGAAATTCAGACACTATGGTCCTTAATTCCATTCGGGAAAATGGAGTGTACATGGCAATGTTCCTAATGGGAGTGGCTCCTGATGCGTCTGTTTTCCCATTTGGCACTGCTATTACTCTAACAGGCGTAATTCTAACAACCTCATTCTGTGTAGATTCTACAGGCTGTGGTGAAATAGTTTCAGCATAATGCATGGTGCCGTACTTACCAGTTGATACGACCTCACCTATCCCTCCGCTAGGGGCCTTTACTAATCTCGTGGGTGGAGCTGTGCCTACTGTGGTCTCTGCTATGGTGGCTGCTAGAGAGAGCGCTGAAATCGTTGCCGATTCGTCCTCTTGATCACACTCCTGAGGAAAGTTCAAAACAGGGTACAACTTGCACGGGTTAATACTTGCATGGGTTAATGGGTTAACATTATCATTAACATTTACACAGTTACTAAGTGATTTTGTGTTACACCTTAGTGCGTCTTTCTCCACAATCAACTTCTCTCCTGATATATATGGTGGCGGTGGGGCCGTGGCAATCAGTTTTCTGTTAGAGCCAGATCCCGCCGCCTGAGCCAAACCTCTCTGTATCTCACCTTCCTGTTGCCACAACTGTAAATAATCATAATGCTGGATTCGTCTCTTTGTTGATTTTATGAGACATATCCTCCTCCTTAAATTTTGTAACACTTCTGAGCTGAAGCTCCCTACTCTTGGGAATTTCTCCCCGTCATGTACAGTCATTCTCTCCCATTCATCACATAAAGTTTCTGTGTGACTTCCATATTTCTTACACATTATATACCTGGCCGACCCAATTGGTCGGACCACTGAATCAACCCGAACCGAGGTTGATCGCCCCCTACCTGAACAAGTGGCCCCCATAGTTCGAAAGTGTTGCTTTATTTAGCCAACCCTTACGAAAAACCAAATGTCAACAATAGGCTGACGGTGGCGGTTTACCGAGTACCCCACTCACTCGCCCACGCCGACCAATACGACCTGATCACACCGATATGGTGCTGGCGTACTCGACCTAGGGCCCCTGCGACCTGAACCTCTATTTACTGGAACCTGCGAGGGTTATCCGAAGAACACTTACTCTTTCCAGTAACTATTGGTTGCTGGATAGTTCCTGAGTGAGCAGCAAACTTCCCTTAAAATAAAAAAATTACACAAATCACGTTAGAGTGTACAGATAGCGTTTGTGACCCCTTTACTCTAATGGTATTAGGTCAGATTACTAACTACTGCACACACTTACGTGCGGTCCAGTCGTTCAGTACACAAACAACTAAGCTTATGTACGGAAAGACCAATGGAATCGAAACTTACGACGGCGAATTCCTTCAGCCAGAGCTTATATGGCCTATATGGGTGTTGCACCAACCCTTTTCGGTGTTGTGCCTGTGAACTGTATAGCGGACTTCCTTGTCGGCTGTACCTGGACCTCCTGGTCTGCTATGACCTCCTGGTCTTGTTACAGTACGACCTCCTGGTCTTGTTACAGTATGACCTCCTGGTCTGCTATACTCTAATGCTCAAAATTGTATATTTAACCAGAGATGCCTCCCTAGCCACCGTGCACGTCACTTACACGCATGTACCTCACGAGTACTCGACTTTTCTTGTGGTTCAACCTTTAAAAATTGTAAAAACACTCACTCATCACATGTACACTTTTGTTTCTATTTCTATTTCTGCGCAGAAATTTTTCTTCAGATCAGGTGTGTTACCAATTAGGAGCAGGATCTGTTAATTAAAATTTCGGACACCCAAAAATAGACTTGCGTTATTTCTCGCCTCGCGTTATTTATCGCTTTGCGTTAAAAATCAACTTATCGTGACTTGAGCTACGTGGGCGTAACCGGACGCTCCGTTGCATAATATACGCTGCGTGCGTCGGCCTTTGGATTGCGTACGCAAGTCTTTGTTAGAGACACGTATACGCAAAGCAAAGATCCACCGTAACACAATTTATACTTTTATCAATGTAGATGATCCTTGATCATCTACCACACAACACACTGACTTCGCCTTATCTCCCAGGCAAAACTGCGTGTTTGTCTATCTTTTAACTATATTACCTTTACTCTTAAACTATGAAATAACGGCAAATCTTTTTTTAGCACTTCTATCAACTATAAAACTGGCAGACAGGAGAGTGATATACGAAAATGAAAAAGAAAAAGAAATGCAGATATATATATGTGTGCGTGCGTGTGTACGCAAGACAGAAAAATAAACAGTTTTAAAAGGCACTAGCGTTTTGTTCTTACCTCCGGTTCCCGGATTCCTTCAGCACTCTTTACCTAAGCGAAGCAGACGCTTATCCTGTCAGCACTACGAGGGATACAACCTCCCGCCCTTTGCTGAGGGATAATGTCTGCTGATCTACCTAGTGCAGATATGTGAAGGACGGGCGAGCCGCCAATTGATAAAGCTAAATATTTATCGTATATAAAACACTTTAAGAGGTCTAAGAACACTGTACGCTATCTACGTAAGAAGTACCGTAAGGGTACGCAAGTTGTGTAGCGATCGCTCAACCGTAGTCGAGACGCTCAAGCGTCACGTTCGCTTACGGCCCAGTGATCACAGGCAGGCACGCTATTGGCTGCCGACTAACGTAATGATTCGCTATAGCGTAGCGTACGCTCGGGACCACGAGGAGATCACCAGCGGTGCAGACGTTTACAACGTTAAACCTTTATATCTATACCTTTAACGATGAGATACACAGTATACCTTAGTGTGGAGACAGAGTGTAAGTGCAACCTGGTGTAACCTGATTAACTACAAAGCTGCTTGAGCGTCACCGACGCTCAGAGAATACTTAACCCTTATAAAGAATACACAGATACCTGGGCTTAGGGTCCAAAACCTATTATATTTATTATAACTATTATACTTGCAAAAGGAATCACAGTACAAATGATACACTACAATATAACATAAACCAACTAACCAGATAAACTACACAGGAAATACAATATAATACAATTAAAGGAAAATACGAGAGAGATAGAGAGAGAGAGAGAGACAGAGAGAGAGAGAGATGGCTCACAGTAAGACAATATGATTACGGAGAAAACTTACGCACAAGGGGAAACGATCGCATGCGCCTCGATATCCAGCTCCCGATTATCAGCAATGAGAACCGTTGAAGAGAGTGAAGTTGGATATGGTCGGCTTGCCTATTTATGCCCCACACACAATACAATTCAATGGTCCCTACAATCTCATTGTTCATTGGACATAGGAATTCGGCTTCGTATTATAACAAAAGGTCATAGGTTGATTCATACAGGTGGGCTGTGACTATTTCCAACTGCTCAGGTGGGAGGGAAACTGGGTTTCCCGCCGCATGGGTAATAAAGTGCAAATAAAGTAAATGTTCATAAACTTCTTATGTCCATAACTATTCGCACGAGCGATTGATCTGCTTCAAACCAACACCGGAATATTTCTAATTAAATATTCTTCCGATGGATACTAAACACCACTGTATTACTCCTGTCTGACCCTTCGTATCAAACAAAGAGGGATTCCTCTGTTCATAAACATTCTATATTAACCAAACTTTCAGAATCTATCAAAGGGACCATGATCTACAAAATACATTATTAGTGAAAATATGTAATGATTGAGTCGCACGCTACGATCGCATAAACTCTACCGTAAATACGCATACCATGCGCCTGCGGGTGCCCGCGACTGTGAGTATGCGCACGTACGGGAGAGCGCACGCATGCGCAGCACGGACCTGTGTGAGGTGCAAATATGGTAGTGTGCATAGAGATATTTTTCTGACTTTGACAGATAGAAAAATGAGGACCATATATTGCATAGTATGAGAAACCAGAACGGATCGATGACATTATGGCAAAAATTATAAAAGTGAAATTAAATGAAATAAATGTAATAGAAAATATTAATGATGAATAGAATTGGGTATAGGGAAAGGGAGAAGGGGAAACAAGATAGAGTTCTAACGAACCCTGAGTGGCAGGTTATGATTGAGTGAAACTGGGGACTGGAATAGTGCAACCTGGGATGTGGGGTATGAATGGAATTGGGGTATTAGTGGTGCATGCTAGGACGTGATTTAACGTGCCGGCTATTATATTGAATGAGTGAGTAGAATGATTGATAGGTATAAATGTGTAGTGGTGAGCTGTGAGAGTGGAGGGGGAAAAAATAACTAAGAGGATAATGATTGTTGAACTCGGTGAGAGTTGGATTTGAGGAAATAAAAGGAAAGTGAAGTAGGAAGAAATATATACTAAAAATAAAATTAAAAATAAATAATGATAAAAAATAAAGCGTAATAAAATACAAATGAAGGGAATAAAACTGGTATTAAATACATGAAATAATAATTGGTTGAACGGGCAAAAATCAATAACAGGTATTAAACAGGAAAAATAATAAAAATAATGCATCTAATGCGTTGTATCATAGTATGAATAATGCTAAATTATCGAAATTTGTGAGCTCATCTGGTGGCACTTTATTACAGAGTGAATGAATGAGCAGGACGGTGAAAAAAGGTGGTGTATAGTATAAGGGCAGTGTCACCAGGTTACAATAAAGAGTGTGCCACGGTATAGGCATTGTGAAACACGTGGGGAGAAGTAGTGATATGGAGAATGGCGTGGGAAAGGGAATTATAAATAAAATTGGAAAATCTACCGGAATGATGAGGATGGGAGAAGGTAACTGTGATGGAGTGAAAAGGTATTGAATAAAGCAGGTGACGACTGGGTCACTCGCTAGTATTGGATTGGGAAAAAGAAAGGGGGGAACAGGGTGCAAGAAGAGGGAAAGGAAGAGCATGTAAAAAGTGTGATAGGCAGTGCAATGTGTTTGGGGTTGAGAAAAGGTGCAGTGTATATGTAAATGGATTGAAACTAATGAAGGAAACCAGTGGTTCACAAGAAAACAGCGTAATTTATATTTTCATTTAGACCGGAGGGCTTGAGACTATTGAGGCGAAAAATCCATTCGCTCTCTTTTTTGTAAAGTTCCTTGGTAATGTCTCCTCCTCGTAGGCCTAAATGAACGTGATCCAAGCCAAAGGCCTTAAATTCTTTGATGGATCCTTTGTGGTAAAAGTGAAAGTGCCTGGCAACCGAGGTGAGCTGTTTCATACGTGCAAGATCTTTCGGTGCATTGCGAATATTGCCCAAATGTTCTAGGACCCTCTCTTTCAATTTACGTGTGGTCATGCCAATGTATTTAAGGTTGCATCCACAAGTTATGCAATAAATCACAGCTTGATTATTGCAATTGAATAAATGTTGTAACGTTATTGATTGACCATATCGGTCCATGACGGTATTAGTTTGTAATATCTGGGGGCACGATTTACATTGTCCACAAGGAAAAGAGCCAGTAACAGATGGTTTTTTTAGGTGTCGAAGTCACAAAATGGCTCCGGACTAACTGATCTTTCATGTTCTTGGATCTGCGCCAACTCATCTGCAATGGAGAATTCAAGAAGGGAGATAAATCGGGATCCAGCTGTAGAATGGGAAGATGTTTAGTTATGGCATTCTTCAGCATTTTCCACTCGGGACTCGGGTAAATCTTGAGGTCAAGAAAGGGGACCATCTCAGAGCTAATGGTGTGTGTCAGTGTGATATTGAGATCGTTGGTATTCAGAAGTTTGATAAAGTCCATAAGAAGGTCTCTTTCTCCGTCCCAAATAATGAATATATCATCGATATATCTCAACCACAAAATCACATGTGTGGTATACTCCTCATTGATGGTATTAAAGACATAAAGATGCTCCCACCACCCCAACAAAAAGATTGGCATATGTAGGTGCGCAAGCAGCGCCCATTGCTGTTCCCCTTACTTGTAGGAAAAATTGGTCTTGAAATACAAAGTAGTTTTTGGAAAGAACAAAATTGAGTAACTCCAGAAGGAAATTTGAAAAATCTTTTGCTCCTCCTTGATCCAGGTAGTATTTGACCGCTGTGAGGCCTTGATGGTGATTAATACTTGTGTAAAGTGCCTCTACATCTAGAGTCACTAGGAGAAAATTGCTCTCAAAATGTCATGGATCTTTCGTAACAAGTCAGATGTATCCTGCAAGTAGAAGGGTAAATCAAGAATGAATTTGCGTAGATGTAAGTCCAAAAATCGGCTTGGTTGCTCCAAAAGTCCCCCATTACCTGACATTATTGGTCTGCCAGGTGGGGTATGAGCATTCTTATGGATTTTGGGCAAAAGATAGAATGTTGGTGTTTTTGGTTTCTGGACAGTAAGATATTGTAGTTCTTGTTTCGTGATGGTACCTTGGGCAGCAGCTTCCTGTACCAGGATGTTATAAGCATTCAGGAATGTGGTGGTCGGATCACTGAGAAGCGTTTTGTAGCATGAAAGATTGTACAATTGTCGATGTGCCTCGGTAATGTACATATCTCGAGGCCAAAGAACAATATTGCCACCTTTGTCGGATGATTTTATGATTATATCATGACAAGTTCCTATTTCTTGAAGGGCTTTTCTCTCTTTGAATTTAAGATTTTTGGAAGAGTTGTGGAGGCCAGTTTTAGTTTGAACATAAATGTCATCAAATTCTTTGGATATTCGGTTCAAAAAGACCTTGATCTCTGGACTAGTATTGTCAGGAGGGAAGAATGATGATTTGGGTTTACATTTCGGTCTGTAGGTAGTTACTCCGTCAGTGTTGGATTCCATTTGAAGTTCCTCTAATTCCTGGATGGCATGGAGGTAATCACTAGACAGTTCTGAGTTGAAGATATCACATGCCTGTCTGGATTGTTGTTTGGCGAAAAATTTCTTGAGAAGAAGCTTCCTCCCAAATAGTCTCAGATCCTTTTCCCAGGAAAATCTATTAAAAGATCTAGATGGTGAGAAGGAAAGTCCCTTTGCAAGTACTTCCATGTGATCGGGGGAGAGAAACCTATCAGATAAATTAATGATCTGTAATTTGGAGGAATTATCGGGATCTATCGCACCGTCTTCCTCTGCTGGGCTGGAAATCGGGCGGTCCTTGGTATGTCCCAATCTTGATTGCGTCTGTTGTTTCTTCTTTCCCCCTCTCCTGGTTTTCCTTGATTTCTTATACGGCCCCTGGGCCTTGAACCTTGGCCTAAAAAACGTGGGGAGAAATCCTCAACCTCTTCCTGATTGTACTTGGTGTTTTCAAAAGTTTCACTGTTGGAAGACTCAAACTCCGAGAGGGTGGGGTCTTCCTTCTGTTTTCTATTCCTGTTGGGGAGTATGGGATTCCACCTAAAGATGTCGCCTTGTGTGAAGTCACATTTATCCCTGATGAATTTGTTGCATTTTCGGTCAATTATTGCTTGTTCATACAGGGCAATTTCTTTCTTATGCTGTCAGCGGCGGCGGGTGGGAGCGGCAACGTAGCACTCCTGCCCACTGCACCCACTCTCTGACCACAACCATTGGTCATTTCATCAATGTAGCTGCTTTTAAAAATCCCGTCCCCCACTCACCCCTCCGAACCCGGAAGTGAACAAGCCCTGACGGGCGAAACGCGTCTGCCACGGGGGGGTCCGCACATGGAGTGATCCTTTTGGCACCACCTTTACTCACCTGACGATGCATGGATCTGCTTGATTGCCCTCTTGGTTGGAGTTTTGTAAGCCCCATCTGTCGTGTGGTCATGTCCCACAGACAGTAACATTGTATTTGTAGTCAGCCACATTTGTATCCCTATAATCTGCACCTCAGAGGTAATATCTAAAATAATTTTTCATGTGAAGTTTGCTTCTTTGATACAGGCTGCAATTATAATCTCCAACAGAGACTAGGACACCTTTACTTATTCCTTTCTCTGTCTTTCCTTTTGCCATAACCTGTATAATTCCCAGTACCTGCTAGACATTTTTGTGTCAGGATTATTTGTATCTGCAAATAGGCTGCTTTATTTTCCAATTGAGGGAATGATTCAGTTACGCTGGTTTAATTTTCAGCAATAATCTATGCAATTCTGGACCTTTTTTCATCTGAATACCACAATTGTATGTTGTGCTAGACTGTTAATATGTCAGAAAAATACACGCTGTGAGAATACATCTACACAGTCACAAAACTAATGCCGTTGCTTAAAACTATATCCCATGTCTGGAGCATTATATTATTATGATGACTGTTGAATTTTTTCCAGAATAATCTTTCTATGGAATATTACTCTCTGATATAAACTCATCCTTATCTGAGGTCAGGATCTTTTTCCTTAACTTACACGATTCCTGGTACCTATCAGATACTTTTGTGTCAGTATTATTAGAACTTGCTGATAGACTGTTTTCAATATCAATTCCAGCAATTATTTTCTCATATTGGTCTATCCATGGTAATATTTTGTGCTAATTCTTGACCTTCTGGCATCTTACTAACAGGTTGGCTCAGACGGCCTAATATGTAGTAAACATATACACACACATATTTTTGTTGTGAGAATATATTTGCAAAGCTCCATATTACCGTCAATAACGACATTTGTGTTAGGAGCACTACTTCAGCTATAGTGACTGGTATTGTCCAGAATTCACTGTATGTGGATACGAAACACATTTCTGTTCTGGAATGTTATTATATTAATTTATTCTCTCTCCTTTCCACAAAAATTTTGTGGACTCTCATCCACGATCCACGGAACACAGTACCACGGACGTGGGAACTGTTGAACCGTGCCTAACGTGGAAAGCAGATCCACACATTTTCACCCACTTCACTTATTCATCCCTCTTTCTTGTTCTCTAATTAATTCCTACTCCATAATTTCTTACATAGGTGCACTCTCATTGGTGTACAGATTGCATAATCCTCTACTATCATACCACGCTGCCAACGCCCGATCTCGTTCGATCTTGGAAGCTAAACAGCGTTGGGCCAGGTTAGTACCAGGAGAGGAGACTGCCTGCGAATACCTGGTGTTGTAGAGTAGGAATTATTTCCCTCTCTATGTAAGAAGGGACACCAACAGCAGTATCACCACTAATTTTATTCAGTACCTCCTTATCTTCCTCTTTTATTTAATTCGTGTCCATTGCAGCTCTACATCTTATAATTTTTTATCAATGTGATATCTGTCAACATTTCAGGTGTTTCAATATTGGTGACCATCGAATATTAACTATAACTTAATATAAGTTACTATAGTTGAATTTATCTATAATATTTTTGACCACTCCTCGGTCCCATCAATACAGAAACTCTGTACTGGTCAGGGGAAATGGGGGTTTGACAATCCAGTGTCTACAACCTTTCCAATCACTCTTTGGAGCAAGAGACCAGAACATTTTAATATTTTTCAATTCTTTATTTCATAAGGATCATTTAGATGGGTAATTATGTCTTAAACAATACCAATAAAAGTTATGTTTTAAATATTTCCTAATATCTAATATAAGAATTTCCTTCCTTGTGCAAGAGTGCGCCCACACAAGAGCCTTCTTTCTCTCCCATTGTCTATCTGTGTATTTTCTGGCTCTGGGCGCACCACCAACTAGGACAGTATTTAATAAGAGAAAATTGTATACATTTTCTCTTTCCCACTACTTGGGTAATTAATTGTCCATTTTTGTTTTTTTTCTCTCTTATATATATGATTGTATCCCTGTGACCTGTGCCCGATCACCCCGTGTTCTGTCCTATCGCAAGGATATTGACAGGAAGAGGGAGTTTATGGGTGTCAACTAACCATTTTCTGGTAGTGTTTGGGAAAACGCAGGCGTTTCCAGAAGTTTGCACGGTGGGTATCTTACGTTAATTCCGGGACTTTCGTCGCTGCAATCATCGCACAGAATACAGGGCTGGTCTTGTTTTGCACAAAATGTTTTTTTACCGCTCGGCTGCACAGGCGTTCGCACTCTTGCAAAGCAAAAATACACTCCCCCGTGGGCGGCGACTATGCGTTTGCACGGCTGCTAAAAGAAGCTAGCGAGCGATCAACTCGGAATGACCCCCCATATTCTTTACTAGCTGTTTTACTTGTTCTTCACACAGAAGTTTCTGATTTGCACACACACACACACACACACACACACACACACACACACACACACACATATATATAGATATATATATATATAGATAGATTTGTATAGTTTTTCTTTAACTGTGCTTTAAGCACAAATCCTGTAATAGCTTCACCCACCCTCCACCCACATCACCACTCACTTCTTCATCCCCAGGCTTCCTGAACCTATTTTTCTAGAAACATTGCACTGTTAGACGGTGGATCACTCTATGGTCTGTCTCCGTTCCCAGCAGTATACTGTGAGTACCTGCTGCTGCAGAACATCTTCTATATACTACTAGCTGTTATCTCTGTTATCTGAATAAACCAATCATCCTGGTTAAGTGCCGTTGTGTGGACTAAGACCCTATCCGACACCGCAACACTCTGCCAACAGGTTATGGGCCCAGGACCCCAAGTCCGAAAGGCATTCTAAAACAGAGAAATAAGAAACAAAAGTGCAGCTGATTAAAGAAGGAGTACTTTTATTAAATATAGAGAAGAATGTACAGTACAGGGAGCAGCGTGAACTTTACAAAGCTAAAAGGCTCAGAGAATTACATAACATGGAAATTTACCATGGAAATGCAGCTTAAGTGGGATAAGTTGTGGAAAGTCACAATTGAGCCAGGAGCAGACCTAAACCCAGTTGAGGTGGATAGAGTCATCGGGATGATAAGCTTGGCCATGGAACAACACGTCTACTCCATTATTAGCAGGAAAGTGTCAGCCAAAGACATGTGGGGAGCTCTACAAATGGTGTATGAGGACAAAGGCCTGATAAGAAGAATAAACTTGAGGCGTATGCTGTACGGGACAACTTAAAGTGCCTGTAAAGACATGAATGATTATATTGATAAAATACTGTCAATAGCTCAGCAGTTGGCATCTGTGGGGGCACAGGTGGACGACGAGGAAGTGGCGGTGGTGATATTACAAAATCTGACACCAGAATTAGATTTCCTGATAGTAGCTTTGGAGTCTAGTGATACCAAGCTGACAACAGAAATTGTAAGAGCCAAGCTGCTGCAGTTCCAAGAACGTATTCCTGTTGAGACACATGGGGGTAAATTTACTAAGATTCGTAATTTCCGAAAAAAGGTCAAAGTTCAATCACGAATGACATCGACAGTGTAAAACTGCAACTTTTTGAATTGATTACGATGGATTTACTAAGCTGTCGTATTCGGGTTTTTCTTTTCTTCCGATGTCGATGTCATTCGTTTTTTTTTACCTATTTTTACGGCAGTGATTAGCAAAACACTGCCGTTTTTTTTTACAATCAATCTCGGCCGGATCTGTGTGATCCGTGCTGGGGTTCTTATTTTTTTTTTTTTTTAATTAAACAATGTAAAATCCCCCAAAAAAAATGCGTGGGGTCCCCCCTCCTAAGCATAACCAGCCTCGGGCTCTTTGAGCCGATCCTGGTTGCAGAAATATGGGGGAAAAATTGACAGGGGTTCCCCCATATTTAAGCAACCAGCATCGGGCTCTGCGCCTGGTCCTGGTTCCAAAAATACGGGGGACAAAAAGAGTAGGGGTCCCCCGTATTTTTAAAACCAGCACCGGGCTCCACTAGCTGGACAGATAATGCCACAGCCGGGGGTCACTTTTATACAGTGCCCTGCGGCCGTGGCATCAAAAATCCAACTAGTCACCCCTGGCCGGGGTACCCTGGGGGAGTGGGGACCCCTTCAATCAAGGGGTCCCCCCCCCCAGCCACCCAAGGGCCAGGGGTGAAGCCCGAGGCTGTCCCCCCCCATCCAATGGGCTGCGGATGGGGAGGCTGATAGCCATTTGTGATAATGAAAAGATATTGTTTTTAGTAGCAGTACTACAAGTCCCAGCAAGCCTCCCCCGCATGCTGGTACTTGGAGAACCACAAGTACCAGCATGCAGCGGAAAAACGGGCCCGCTGGTACCTGTAGTACTACCACTAAAAAAATACCCAAAAAAACACAAGACACACACACCGTGAAAGTATAATTTTATTACATACATACACACATACATACATACTTACCTTATGTTCTCACGCAGGTCGGTCCTCTTCTCCAGTAGAATCCAAGGGCTACCTGTTGAAGAAATTCTACTCACCAGATCCAGTGGTCCAGGCTCCTCGGCAAATCCAGGGATAATCCACGTACTTGAATAAAACAAAAAAACGGTTGCCCGACCTCGAACTGAAAGGTGACCCATGTTTGCACATGGGTCACCTTTCCACGAATGCCAGAAACCCACTTTGCCTTCTGACTAAGTGGGTTTCTTCAGCCAATCAGGGAGTGCCACGTTGTAGCACTCTCCTGATCAGCTGTGTGCTCCTGTCCTCACTGACAGGCAGCACACGGCAGTGTTACAATGTAGCGCCTATGCGCTACATTGTAACCAATGATGGGAACTTTCTGCCCTGCGGTTGACCTAAAGTGACGTCACCGCTGAGCAGAAAGTTCCCAGCATTGGTTACAATGGAGCGCATAGGCGCTACATTGTAACACTGCCGTGTGCCGCCTGTCAGTGAGGACAGCAGCACACAGCTGATCAGGAGAGTGCTACAACGTGGCACTCCCTGATTGGCTGAAGAAACCCACTTAGACAGAAGTCAAAGTGGGTTTCTGGCATTCGTGGGAAGGTGACCCATGTGCAAACATGGGTCCCCTTTCAGTTCGTGGTCGGGACACCGTTTTTTTTTATTTATTCAAGTACGTGGATTAACCCTGGATTTGCCGAGGAGCCTGGACCCATGGATCTGGTGAGTAGAATTTCTTCAACAGGTAGCCCTTGGATTCTACTGGAGAAGAGGACCGACCTGCGTGAGAACATAAGGTAAGTATGTATGTATGTGTGTATGTATGTAATAAAATTATACTTTCACGGTGTGTGTGTCTTGTGTTTTTTTGGGTATTTTTTTAGTGGTAGTACTACAGGTACCAGCGGGCCCGTTTTTCCGCCGCATGCTGGTACTTGTGGTTCTCCAAGTACCAGCATGCGGGGGAGGCTTGCTGGGACTTGTAGTACTGCTACTAAAAACAATATCTTTTCATTATCACAAATGGCTATCAGCCTCCCCATCCGCAGCCCATTGGATGGGGGGGGACAGCCTCGGGCTTCACCCCTGGCCCTTGGGTGGCTGGGGGGGGGGGACCCCTTGATTGAAGGGGTCCCCACTCCCCCAGGGTACCCCGGCCAGGGGTGACTAGTTGGATTTTTGATGCCACGGCCGCAGGGCGCTGTATAAAAGTGACCCCCGGCTGTGGCATTATCTGTCCAGCTAGTGGAGCCCGGTGCTGGTTTTAAAAATACGGGGGACCCCTACTCTTTTTGTCCCCCGTATTTTTGGGACCAGGACCAGGCGCAGAGCCCGATGCTGGTTGCTTAAATATGGGGGAACCCCTGTCATTTTTTTCCCCATATTTCTGCAACCAGGATCGGCTCAAAGAGCCCGAGGCTGGTTATGCTTAGGAGGGGGGACCCCACGCAATTTTTTTGGCAAAAATAAGCACTTTCCCACCCCTTCCCACTGATATACATGCACGGATCTCATGGATCCCTGCATGCATCTCAAATCACGGAAAAAAAAAGCAGGTCTGTTTTTTTTAGGACTTTTTTACGAGTTGTAATTTTTCACGGCAGTGTTTTGTGTTTTTTTGCTTTGCACTTCTTAGTAAATGACCGAGATTCATATCTAAACAGGCGTAATTTGACCGATGGTGTATTCATTCGTAATTTTTTACCTGAACTAGCAAAAAATTACGAATGCCCTCATCACTGCCGTGATTAGTGTTTAGTAAATGACCGAGATTAACCGAGATGACACTTTGAAGAAAAAACGGCATCTCGGTCAAAATCGGGAGCTTAGTAAATATACCCCATGCTGAGGGTTCTGCCTTATTCACAATCACCAAAAGGTACTAAATCCAGAAAGCTCAAGTTCAAGTGCTTTATATGTCACAAGGTGGGGCACAAGGCCTCAGATTGCAGACTGAGAAATTGCAGTGGTACGCAGAAGAAGCGTAACAAACCAAATAAGTCAGCATTGAATGTAGCAGAGAAGGATTGCTGGTACATGGACTCGGGGGCCACTAGGCATTTCAGTTGTAATCAGGAATGGTTCAATTCACTGACAGCATGTGAACCCATTATAGTAAAAACGATTGGAGACCATGGGGGTAATTCTGAGTTGATCGCAGCAGGATCTTTGTTAGCAGTTGGGCAAAACCATGTGCACTGCAGGGGAGGCAGATATAACATGTGCAGAGAGAGTTAGATTTGGGTGGGTTATTTTGTTTCTGTGCAGGGTAAATACTGGCTGCCTAATTTTAACACTGAAATTTAGATTGCAGATTGAACACGCCACACCCAAATCTAACTCTCTCTGCACATGTCATATCTGTTCCCCCTGCAGTGCACATGGTTTTGCCCAATTGCTAACAAAGATCCTGCTGCGATCAACTCAGAATTACCCCCAAAGTCCTTACTGCTTCAAAATTTGGGGAAATCACAGTGCATCTAAGAATTAAAGGTGAAACAGTTATTACGGACATCCAAGACGTCTTGTTCGTGCTAGAATTAGGAAGCAATCTCATTGCTATAAGCATCCTGGAAAAAAAGGGGTTATAGAGTAGAGATGTGCACCGGAAATTTTTCGGGTTTTGTGTTTTGGTTTTGGGTTCGGTTCCGTGGCCGTGTTTTGGGTTCGAACACGTTTTGGCAAAACCTCACCGATCGGATTCGGGTGTGCTTTGGATTCGGGTGTTTTTTTCAAAAAACCCTAAAAAACAGCTTAAATCATAGAATTTGGGGGTCATTTTGATCCCAAAGTATTATTAACCTCAATAACCATAATTTCCACTCATTTTCAGTCTATTCTGAACACCTCACAATATTATTTTTAGTCCTAAAATTTGCACCGAGGTTGCTGGATGACTAAGCTCAGCGACCCAAGTGGCCGACACAAACACCTGGTCCATCTAGGAGTGGCACTGCAGTGTCACGCAGGATGGCCCTTCCAAAAAACACTCCCCAAACAGCACATGACGCAAAGAAAAAAAGAGGCGCAATGAGGTAGCTGTGTGAGTAAGCTAAGCGACCCTAGTGGCCGACACAAACACCTGGCCCATCTAGGAGTGGCACTGCAGTGTCACGCAGGATGGCCCTTCCAAAAAACACTCCCCAAACAGCACATGACGCAAAGAAAAAAAGAGGCGCAATGAGGTAGCTGTGTGACTAAGCTCAGCGACCCAAGTGGCCGACACAAACACCTGGCCCATCTAGGAGTGGCACTGCAGTGTCACGCAGGATGGCCCTTCCAAAAAACACTCCCCAAACAGCACATGACGCAAAGAAAAATGAAAGAAAAAAGAGGTGCAAGATGGAATTGTCCTTGGGCCCTCCCACCCACCCTTATGTTGTATAAACAGGACATGCACACTTTAACCAACCCATCATTTCAGTGACAGGGTCTGCCACACGACTGTGACTGAAATGACGGGTTGGTTTGGACCCCCACCAAAAAAGAAGCAATTAATCTCTCCTTGCACAAACTGGCTCTACAGAGGCAAGATGTCCACCTCATCATCATCCTCCGATTCATCACCGTGTACATCCCCCTCCTCACAGATTATCAATTCGTCCCCACTGGAATCCACCATCACAGCTCCCTGTGTACTTTGTGGAGGCAATTGCTGCTGGTGAATGTCTCCATGGAGGAATTGATTATAATTCATTTTAATGAACATCATCTTCTCCACATTTTCTGGAAGTAACCTCGTACGCCGATTGCTGACAAGGTGAGCGGCGGCACTAAACACTCTTTCGGAGTACACACTTGTCGGAGGGCAACTTAGGTAGAATAAAGCCAGTTTGTGCAAGGGCCTCCAAATTGCCTCTTTTTCCTGCCAGTATACGTACGGACTGTCTGACGTGCCTACTTGGATGCGGTCACTCATATAATCCTCCACCATTCTTTCAATGGGGAGAGAATCATATGCAGTGACAGTAGACGACATGTCCGTAATCGTTGGCAGGTCCTTCAGTCCGGACCAGATGTCAGCATCAGCAGTCGCTCCAGACTGCCCTGCATCACCGCCAGCGGGTGGGCTCGGAATTCTGAGCCATTTCCTCGCACCCCCATTTGCGGGAGAATGTGAAGGAGGAGATGTTGACAGGCCGCGTTCCGGTTGACTTGACAATTTTCTCACCAGCAGTTCTTTGAACCCCTGCAGACTTGTGTCTGCCGGAAAGAGAGATCCAAGGTAGATTTTAAATCTAGGATCGAGCACGGTGGCCAAAATGTAGTGCTCTGATTTCAACAGATTGACCACCCGTGAATCCTTGTTAAGCGAATTAAGGGCTCCATCCACAAGTCCCACATGCCTAGCGGAATCGCTCTGTGTTAGCTCCTCCTTCAATGTCTCCAGCTTCTTCTGCAAAAGCCTAATGAGGGGAATGACCTGACTCAGGCTGGCAGTGTCTGAACTGACTTCACGTGTGGCAAGTTCAAAAGGTTGCAGAACCTTGCACAACGTTGAAATCATTCTCCACTGCGCTTGAGACAGGTGCATTCCACCTCCTATATCGTGCTCAGTTGTATAGGCTTGAATGGCCTTTTGCTGCTCCTCCAACCTCTGAAGCATATAGAGGGTTGAATTCCACCTCGTTACCACTTCTTGCTTCAGATGATGGCAGGGCAGGTTCAGGCGTTTTTGGTGTTGCTCCAGTCTTCTGTACGTGGTGCCTGTACGCCGAAAGTATCCCGCAATTCTTCTGGCCACCGACAGCATCTCTTGCACGCCCCTCTCGTTTTTTAAATAATTCTGCACCACCAAATTCAAGGTATGTGCAAAACATGGGACGTGCTGGAATTTGCCCATATTTAATGCACACACAATATTGCTGGCGTTGTCCGATGCCACAAATCCACAGGAGAGTCCAATTGGGGTAAGCCATTCTGCGATGATCTTCCTCAGTTGCCGTAAGAGGTTTTTAGCTGTGTGCGTATTCTGGAAAGCGGTGATACAAAGCGTAGCCTGCCTAGGAAAGAGTTGGCGTTTGCGAGATGCTGCTACTGGTGCCGCCGCTGCTGTTCTTGCGGCGGGAGTCAATACATCTACCCAGTGGGTTGTCACAGTCATATAGTCCTGAGTCTGCCCTGCTCCACTTGTCCACATGTCCGTGGTTAAGTGGACATTGGGTACAACTGCATTTTTTAGGACACTGGTGAGTCTTTTTCTGAGGTCTGTGTACATTTTCGGTATCGCCTGCCTAGAGAAATGGAACCTAGATGGTATTTGGTACCGGGGACACAGTACCTCAATCAAGTCTATAGTTGGCTCTGCAATAATGATGGATACCGGAACCACGTTTCTCACCGCCCAGGATGCCAAGGCCTCAGTTATCCGCTTTGCAGCAGGATGACTGCTGTGATATTTCATCTTCCTCGCAAAGGACTGTTGGACAGTCAATTGCTTGGTGGAAGTAGTAAAAGTGGTCTTACGACTTCCCCTCTGGGATGACCATCGACTCCCAGCAGCAACAACAGCAGCGCCAGCAGCAGTAGGCGTTACACGCAAGGATGCATCGGAGGAATCCCAGGCAGGAGAGGACTCGTCAGAATTGCCAGTGACATGGCCTGCAGGACTATTGGCATTCCTGGGGAAGGAGGAAATTGACACTGAGGGAGTTGGTGGGGTGGTTTGCGTGAGCTTGGTTACAAGAGGAAGGGATTTACTGGTCAGTGGACTGCTTCCGCTGTCGCCCAAAGTTTTTGAACTTGTCACTGACTTATGATGAATGCGCTGAAGGTGACGTATAAGGGAGGATGTTCCGAGGTGGTTAACGTCCTTACCCCTACTTATTACAGCTTGACAAAGGCAACACACGGCTTGACAAATGTTGTCCGCATTTCTGTTGAAATACTTCCACACCGAAGACCTGATTTTTTTTGTATTTTCACCAGGCATGTCAATGGCCATATTCCTCCCACGGACAACAGGTGTCTCCCCAGGTGCCTGACTTAAACAAACCACCTCACCATCAGAATCCTCCTTGTCAATTTCCTCCCCAGCGCCAGCAACACCCATATCCTCCTCATCCTGGTGTACTTCAACACTGACATCTTCAATCTGACTATCAGGAACTGGACTGCGGGTGCTCCTTCCAGCACTTTCAGGGGGCGTGCAAATGGTGGAAGGCGCATGCTCTTTACGTCCAGTGTTGGGAAGGTCAGGCATCGCAACCGACACAATTGGACTTTCCTTGTGGATTTGTGATTTCGAATAACGCACAGTTCTTTGCTGTGCTTTTGCCAGCTTAAGTCTTTTTATTTTTCTAGTGAGAGGCTGAGTGCTTCCATCCTCATGTGAAGCTGAACCACTAGCCATGAACATAGGCCAGGGCCTCAGCCGTTCCTTGCCACTCCGTGTGGTAAATGGCATATTGGCAAGTTTACGCTTCTCCTCCGACGATTTGAATTTAGATTTTTGAGTACTTTTTTTACTGATCTTTTGTGTTTTGGATTTTACATGCTCTGTACTATGACATTGGGCATCGGCCTTGGCAGACGACGTTGATGGAATTTCATCGTCTCGGCCATGACTAGTGGCAGCAGCTTCAGCACGAGGTGGAAGTGGATCTTGATCTTTCCCTATTTTTGGAACCTCAACATTTTTGTTCTCCATATTTTAATAGGCACAACTAAAAGGTACCTCAGGTAAACAATGGAGATGGATGGATACTAGTATACTTATGGATGACGAGCGACTGACGACACAGAGGTAGCTACAGCCGTGGACTACCGTACTGCGTCTGCTAGTATAGAGATGATAATGATATAAAAAATATATATATATCACTACTGCAGGTATATATAATATAATGACGGACCTGCTGGACACTGTCAGCAGACTCCTAAACTACTAGTATGAAGAAGATAGAAAAAAAAACCCCACCACAGGTAGGTATACAATTATGGACGAGCACTGACGACACAGAGGTAGCTACAGCCGTGGACTACCGTACTGCGTCTGCTAGTATAGAGATGATAATGATATAAAAAATATATATATATCACTACTGCAGGTATATATATAATATAATGACGGACCTGCTGGACACTGTCAGCAGACTCCTAAACTACTAGTATGAAGAAGATAGAAAAAAAAACCCCACCACAAGTAGGTATACAATTATGGACGAGCACTGCCGACACAGAGGTAGCTACAGCCGTGGACTACCGTACTGCGTCTGCTAGTATAGAGATGATAATGATATAAAAAATATATATATATCACTACTGCAGGTATATATATAATATAATGACGGACCTGCTGGACACTGTCAGCAGACTCCTAAACTACTAGTATGAAGAAGATAGGAAAAAAAAACCCACCACAGGTAGGTATACAATTATGGACGAGCACTGACGACACAGAGGTAGCCACAGCCGTGGACTACCGTACTGCGTCTGCTAATATAGAGATGATAAAGATGATAGAGATGAACAAAAAAAATATAACACTACTGCAGGTAAATATTTATATAATATAATGAATGACGGACCTGCTGGACACTGTCAGCAAAATGCGTTTATAGAATAAAAAAAAAAAACACCACAGGAGTGTTTAATTTTTTCAGGCAGACAATATACTGGTGGTCACTGGTCAGTCACACTGGCAGCAAAAGTGTGCACTGTACTCCTGCTATAACTGCACCCCAGTCTCCCCCACAATTCAGCTGTGTGAGCAGTGAGCACTCAGCACAGTCAGATATACATAGATATATCATGCAGCACACTGAGGCTGAGCACAGATATGGTATGGAGCGTTTTTTTCAGGCAGAGAACGGATTAAAAAAAACTAGCAAAACTCTGCACTGACTGTACTCCTCCTAACAGCTCTCCCCAATCCTCCCCACAATAAGCTAAGCAGCAATCAGATTAACTAACTACTAACAGTAACTATAAACGGAGAGGACGCCAGCCACGTCCTCTCCCTATCAATCTCACTGCACGTGTGAAAATGGCGGCGACGCGCGGCTCCTTATATAGAATCCGAGTCTCGCGAGAATCCGACTGCGGGATGATGACGTTCGGGCGCGCTTGGGTTAGCCGAGCAAGGCGGGAAGATCTGAGTCTGCCTCGGACCCGTGTAAAAAGGCTGAAGTTCGGGGGGGTTCGGATTCCTGGTACAACCAACTGTATGTCCTGGACGCCAAGCAGTGTTCTGCAATGGCGGCCTCTGATTCAAACCAGTCGATGGAGCTGTGGCACGGGCGCCTAGGTCATCTGGGATATGACAACGTGCAGAAACTACTAGATGGAATGGCAACTGGAATCACTGAGAGTTGTGTGCGAGAGTTGTATAAAAGGAAAGAAGACTCGCACCCCAGTTCCTAAGCTTACTAGTAAAGCGGAAATACTGCTAGCCCTAGGGCATACTGACGTATGTGGTCCGATGGAGATGGAATCAATGAGTGGCTACATGTATTTTATAACATTTATTGATGATGCCACAAGGATGACACATGTATATTTCATGAAAGCTAAAAGTGAAGTTGTCTATAAAATTGTGAAAAACAAGAACCTGGTAGAGACTCAGACGGATCTGAAATTAAAAGTCTTGAGATCCGACAATGGCAGAGAGTGTGACAACAGAGTTTTAGCAAAAAATATGGCATACAGCATCAACTAACAACTGCTAACACACCAGAACAAAATGGTGTGAGTGAGTGTGCAAATTGTACAATTGTTGAGAGAGCACGGACTATGTTGAGTGATGCAAGCCTGGAGAAAAGCTTTTGGGCAGAAGCAGTGTCTACTGCAGTATATCTTAAAAACTGTGTGCCCACAGTAGCTGTAAAAGGTAAAACGCCACTGGAGGCATGGTTCAAGAAAAAACCGCTGTCAATCATCTTTGTGTCTTCGGCTGTAAAGCTTATGCACATACAGTACCAGTGAAAAGTTTGGACACACCTTCTCATTCTATGGTTTTTATTTATTTTAATTATTTTCTACATTGTAGATTAATACTGAAGACTGTCAGGAACCACAGTTCACGCACTGCTCGCACACGCCACTTACCGGCACGCTGGTGTATTCTGTGCCACAGATCAGCCGCTGGTGCTTTCTGTGGTTACTAGCATGATTTCCACTGACTCTGGCAGAGTCACATGATCCAGAGTCACATGATCCAGAGTCACATAATCCAGGTATCCAGGCAATTATTTCCTTGTTCTGTGCATGCTGCATACCCTCCAACATGACCCGCCCCACTAGGTACAAAATGCTCTGTTTCTGGACTTCCCTCTTAATTTATTATTGCAATCACCTGTGAAGAAACAGCTTTCTTATCATTTAACTAGTTCAACACAGGTGATGGAAATCATAAATTAAGAGGGAAGTCCAGAAACAGAGCATTTTGTACCTAGTGGGGCGGGTCATGTTGGAGGGTCTGCATGCTGCTGCTGCTGCCGGTAGCAACCAATCAGCATCCTTCTTGGGGGATATAAGAAGGCTTCCCAGAGTCCTCTTTGCCTTGAACAACTTGTCAGTTCTCCTGCAAGTTCTCCAGCGTCGCTCTCAAGGCTCCAAGCTTGCTCCAGAGATCCATTTACCTGTGTCCTGCTGTACCTGCCTTTCCTGGTTACTTACTTGCCGCCAGAGACTTCCACTATCTCCATCTCAGTGTGTTACCAGTCTGCGGTGCCCAGTCCAGGATTCCCCTCACAGGCTCCGGATATCCTCAGCTACCCAAGCACTCCAGAGTTCACCATCTCCAATATACTTACCTTTTCATGTCACCATCGGACTCACCATCGATGGTTAAGCACTTCAGTATAATCCGGTATTAAGCATCCCTGTATACCCGAGTGTCTCACAGCCTCCACAGAGGAACCTGAGCAGAGGGCCGCGACCTGCCCGTCAGGCGCAGCGAAGACCATATCCCCTGGCGGGGGTCACTGGCGAAAACCCCTGGCGAGTTAGACTCCGCGCCTATGCTTCAGGTCTCGCCAATTCTCTGTGCTCACTGTGTAAACTTCCGGAGTGCTCCAGCATATGACTTGTCCATATCTCAAGCCACCTAACTTCTGCCTCCCTGTGCTCTCCACTGGCTCACCCAGGTCATTACCGGGAACACAATCAGACCAGCCCGTGACAGAAGACATCAAAACTATGAAAGAACACAAATTGAATTATGGGCCTAATTCAGACCTGATCGCTGCTGTGCATTTTTGCACAGCAGCCGATCAGGTCTGAACAGCGCATGCGCCGGTGCAATCTTAAGGTACAAGTTTATTAAAGTTGGTGTTTATAAAGTCAAACGGTATGACTTTGGAAGTTTTCTGGGAATGGGGATCAGATGAGGAAGACCGTCGTTCCTATATGGGATACTTGTTCGTTTTGGCAGGTGCAGCCATCAGCTGGGGGAGCAGAAAGCAACCCACTGTTGCCCTATACACCACAGAGGTGGAATACATGGCACTTACAGAAACTGCAAAAGAAGCTTTATGGATGAAGGAGACTTTATGTGATCTTAGCCTTCTTTACCACAGTGAGAATATCAACATTGTGTGTGATAACAAGGGAGCAATTGATTTGTCTTCCAGCACCAAGCATTATAGATGATACAAACACATTGCCATTAGACATCACTTTATCCGTGAGTTAGTGGAGAACAAGTCTGTCTATGTGGATTACATAGCAAGCGAGATCAATGCTGCTGATATGTTGACAAAGGGACTATCATCACACTTGCTGAATATGTTCATGGCAAAATGTGGACTGGAATACTTTTGAGAAATATTGATTTGTTTTACTGTTTACTTATCATGCTTTATTAATGTGTTTTCGGTTACAGGAAAACTTTATTGAGAAATGTTTTGATAAAGTTTTATGCAAATGTATGTAACTGGAGACAGCCTTGAGCAAGGGGGTGGGGGTGCTAGACAGTGGATCACTCTGTGGTCTGTCTCCATTCCCAGCACTAGAGGTAGCTTCACTGCTCTAGTGTTTTCCCTCCTAGTGTCAGCTTAGTGCAGGAGGAGGTACTTAGCTTTCTCACAGTCTGAGAGTTCTTGTGAGAGACAACTGCACTCACGTGCAGCTTCTGCCCTCCTCAGTCTGTGACCTTGTCTTCCCCGCAGCCACACCCTGTGTGTATGCAGCCACATTCTGTGTGTACTGAAACGCTGTGTTACCGCTGTACTGCTTCACATGTATACTGTGAGTTCCTGCTGCTGCAGAACATCTTCTATATACTACAAGCTGTTATCTCTGTTATCTGAATAAACCAATCATTCTGGTTAAGTGCCGTTGTGTGGACTAACATCCCTATCTGATACTGTAACACTTTGCCAACATGCACTGCTTACCAGCTGCAGGTGTAAAATCAGGCCAGACAGACACTAGTAACTCTTATGGACAATCCATCTCATGGGCTTGCTTTTATAAACCTCATATAGTCTGAGGATTGTCCGTAAACTTAAACCATAACATCTTAACACTTAACTATAATAAATAAAGACACGGAGACTTGAATTTGGCAGAAAATGTTAGCTATTTATTTAAATGAACCATTAACTGATGAATAATTAAACTAAAGTATGGTGGCCAGAAAGAACGGCTAAAACAACCCTATCCCATGAACAAAAAACCTATCTTATAAAAAACTGACATAAACCTTCCAACAAGCAATAGGTATCCGCTCAACCTCCATCTTGACTACCCACCCGTGAAGGTGATGAGGCTGCCCCCGTGAAGGTGGTCCAGCAGATGTAATACCAGTCAACAAAGGAGAGCGCATCTAAAAAACCAACCACCAAACAACCTCCAAACAACTCCTTTAATACAACTAAAGTTAACTTGCCGTTCTTTCCCGCCAACAGCGAAGTTCTGCCCAACAGCAACTACGCTCCGCCACCATACCCCTAACCCAAAGAACCAACCACCGAAAACAGATCCTCAAGGAAAATACCTAGTCCCTGCCTAGTCAAATGAACCCCATCCGGTCTAAACAAGTAGAAGAACCGAAACTTGATCCGCTGGTGCCACACCACAGCACCGCCAAGAGCCACCACAAACTTAGCAACTGCGGAATTGACCTTCCGCCGAGAGGCATCGATCGCCCTACAGTCCGCAACTCCATGCCAACACAACCGCGTCACTATACAGGACCAGACAAGTCTACAGCCCAGCCAAGCACCCGCAATCACCTGTAAGTCATGAACAATGGCCAATCTAAGATTCACTGTCTTTCTCTTACCCAGGTCGTTGCCACCTAAGTGTATCACCAACAATCTGGGCAGCCCAAAACGCTTAACCTGCTCCAAAAGGGTAACCTTCAGATCCTGCCACAACATCCCCCTAACTCCTATCCACCTCACGTTATCTGACCCAACAAAGCCAGGAGCCCCCTCCGAAGCCACCAACTCGGCTGCCCAAAAAACATAGGAGTGACCAATCACCCAAACACTAAACTCATCCTCTCGCCAACCTATAAGGGAAAAAACAGACAAACAATCATGAATATACAAAGGAAAGCAAAACCCCCAGACCAGAACAGGAACCAACTACAAGAACGAGGATCTGCCAAAAAGAAAAATTGAATAGAGGACTATGAATTTCCTCTCGGACAAGCTTCAGGCCAATCGAAGCAACAAAAAGAAACGGAAGGAAAACTTAAAATAAGAAAAAGGGGAATTGGGGGAGGGGTGTTAGGGAGTGGAGGGGGGGGGGGTCCCACAGACTAACTCGGCTGGAAGTGAAACGTAAAAACCTGCTGAGGAACTTGTAATTAGAAGTCAATTAGCTGAATTGAATGAATTAAGCCAAATCAGTTAGTCAGTTCAGGCAAAAAATCGCAAAGCACTCCAGACCCCCACTGCCAGCAGTGGTGAGTAGCAAGCCATCCGAGTAGGGAGGACAGGGGAGACAAACAATACAAACGAACAAACTGAACCGAAACGTAGAAACAGTAAACAAACATAATGTTAGTAGAACAAACAACTCGCTCATGCAACAACGGGCCGAATGTAACGCTTATAAGCTTCCAGCGGCCCAAAGCCTTAATTTCATCCACTGCGCGCCCTGTAGCTGCTGCGGAAGTGGCGGCCCCAATTCTAAATTAATGCGAACCAAAATCCCGAGGGGAGAGGCCCAAACTGGACAGGCAGCGCCGCATCATCCAAGTAAATTAGTATTTCGTCAATGGCAACCCATCATAGTGCAGAAGCCAAGACCCTTCTAACAAGGGCCTGACCTCCGCATACCGATTAGCCAATGCCACCGGACAACAGGCCCCATTACCTGAAGGTGCCAAAGTGATCCAATGACCTCTACCCATCTGATCAGTTTTGGAGCGGCGCAGCCTGCACAGCACAGACCCCACACCCACGACAACATCCGCGCGCCGCATAATGGCATCCGACTTTTTAGAAGCCGCAACCAACTCAGAGACCCTAAACGCTCCATGGAAGGCCATGGAAAAAGCCAACTGAAATAAAAGCATTTCAAACTGGGAGTCCGCCACCGCCTCCACCGCTCCCATGAGGGAAGAAAGCAGGGATGCATCGATAGGGCGCCGACTATCAGGAGGCACCGGCGCAGAGTGCGCCCAACCTTTAAGCGCCTTCGTCAGCAGGAAACTTCATAAAATCTGGAACACCCCTCAATTTTGAATAAAAAGATATTCCAGCGAGGTATCGAGACACCACGGCTCTCGATCTACCCGTCACGTAGAGCTGCCAAACGAAGTCCAGAAACAATCCCTGACCCCTCTTACCTCTAGGCCCTTGGTCACGGGAAAAGTCTTGCTATTCCTTCCAGGCCTGACGATATCCCGTGAGAGTGGATGGAGCCAAAGATAGCTCGGCTAGCCCTTCCAATCCGCCATGATGACCTGCCAAACATAAGAAGGGCAGGGCAAACCTGCTGAATCAGCCTCCGGGGCCAATAAACGGAACCTATCCCACTGCTCCCTGGACAATGCATCGGCAATCCCATTATCAACCCCGGGGACTTGCTGAGCCCGAAACAGAATACTACATCGCATACAAGTCAGCATGAAGCCACGCACCAAGCCCCGTCGAGATAACAACCGAACCCCGACGAGCCCGCCGCGTCCGTGAACAACTGCAGGTCGAAATTGTCAACGAGCAGGGCCATCCAGATCAGCACACCATTGAAGTCCACCAGAAACGAAACCCACACAGCGAGGTCTCTCCTAATCTCAGCCAAGAAACGGACAAAATTGTGCGGCCTGGACACCCCAGCCGTGGACCGCTCCAACTTCCGACAAAAAACCCTGCCCATGGGAATCACCCGACAGGTAAAGTACAACAGCCCGAGGAGGGATTGAGCCTCCCGCAACGTCACCTTATGCGGCTCCAAGCACCGCGCTATGGACTCCTGAAGCCTCGCAACCTTGTCCCGAGGCAACCGGCAAGCCCCTGCGACAGTATCAATCTCGATACCCAAAAAGGACAAACAGGAGAGAGGCCCCTCTGTCTTGTCCTCGGCCACAGGAACGCCAAAATGCCCCAACAAGGCACGCAGCGAAAACAACAGGAAACCACAGCGAGGATAATGCACGGGCCCCATACACAAAAAGTCATCAAGGTAATGCGCGATACCGCTACCTCCGCAAGAAAACTCCACACACCAATGTAAAAAGGTGCTGAACTTTTCGAAAAAGGCACACGAAACGGAACACCCCATAGCAGACACTTGTCTACAAAGTATTCCTCCCCGACGCGGAAACCCATGAATCGAAACGACTCCGGGTGCAAAGGGAGCAAGCGAAAGGCCGATTCAACATCAAGCTTAGCCATGAGGGCCCCAGGGCCACAGCCCCGTACCATGCCCAGGGCATCCTCGAAAGACTGATAAACCACCGAACAACACTCCGGTGGAATTACATCGTTAACCGAGGACCCCGATGGATAAGACAAATGCTGAATAAGCCGGAACTTACCCGGGGCCTTTTTGGGCACGACCCCCACCGGGGAAATAATCAAATCCTCGATAGGCGGCAGCGCAAAGGGCTTTTCCCAAAGCACGTCGGGGAAATCCCGAGCAGACTGCAGGTTCCTGGCGGCCCGAACTAAAACATCCCCCTCCACCGGCAAACGAAAACCCAACGCAAAACCATCATGCAGAAATTTAGCGTTGTTTCTGTTTGGGTACCACCCCAACCATTTGAGCATGGCCCCCAAACGAACCGGGGACGGCGCCCTAACTAGCGGCAACCCCCCCAGCTGGTTTTCCGGCCGCACCCCCGGCTGCCTTAGCTCCTGGCCGCCACGCGCAAAAGCAATTGGAAGCCGGGTGTGATCCATTACATCGCAAGCAAAGGTGTCAAAAATTGTTGAACGCGAAGCACTTCCCCTTCGCCGGCGCCTGCTGCGCAGTACGGGCCGCGCTCCAAGGGCGGCGCAGCCTCAAAGGAGGGCCGGGACTAATTCGCCACCGCGAATCGCGAGCCACGGACCCCCCCTTTCGCCACCATTTTCATATCCTGCGCCCGTGTGACCCGAAGCCATACCTCCACATCTTTGCACCCGAAGTCAATGATGTGCAGGCAATCGTGCTTCTGACGGAACTGCTTGTCATAATGCAGCCACGTATCGTCCTTAGACTGACGCTGCATGTCATGCACGAGGTGAATGTACCTGATGACGTTGATGTGCTCATCAGGGCGATCCTCCAAGTAGCATGCCGCGAACACACAGAATTGTCGTACGAACGAAAGGCCTCCGCCCTGATACCACCCTTCGCAAGCGCTTCCTTACCTTCCCTCTTGGTGTCCTCCATCAATGTGAAAAGGTCGACGTATTCCCCTCACCTAATCTTCTTCCTGCAACTCTCACGCAACCCCCGCAACACCGCCGTGTACTCGCAGCGAGCTACACCCGGCAAATTACGCCGCCTCCTCTCCCTACGGGAACTACTACCGATCTTCCTAGACCGCTTATCCCGGTGCCGTGCCTCACGCCGCGCGTACTTGCATGCCCTCTTTTTAGCCTTTGTGGAGCTACTAGCTGCCGACTGCAATGAGGAAGAAGAGGAAGAAGACCTACTGGACCTACTGCCGGAAGAGGAAGAAGAAGACCCACGAGACACAGAAACTGTATCGGTGTCCCACTCACCGGATGGCCCACTTCCTGAAGGCGAAATGTCCGCCATGACCGGCTCCTCTTCCCGATTGTCACCCGCATCCGAATCTGAAAAAGAAGGGAAAGCCGCCACGGGTGCTGAAGCCCCCCCGGCGGGGATGAAAGCAGACGCCCCTGCGGGCGACAGGGCAGCGCCACCCAGCAATGCAGCGGCGGAGCCCATAGCGTGACACGCCTGGAGTAACTCTGCCATGGCGGGGCCAGAAGCACCAGGGAGAACGGCCGCGTCGACCGAAGCGGGAGCCACGGAAACGCCACCCGGGGACAAAGTCGACAAAAACGTCAGAGGGATCCGGAGCCGCAGCCCCAATGGTCCCCCCGCTCCCCGGGTCCGCAGCAGGGACGGCCCTCTCGTCGCCGCCGTGCCGTCCCAGTCGGCCCCGACTGGGACTGACGCCAGATGGCCTCCGCAAACCCGCAATCTCCTGCGATGCGCCAGCCGCCCCCTCAGTGCCCCAGCCCCCACTGGCCTCGCCCACCTGGGGAACCGGATGGCCACCATTCCCAGATCGCACCTCCCCTCTCTGGCCCCGCACTGTGATGACAGAAGCATCCTTGGAGCCCCGCCCGCTGGAGCAGGGAGAGCTCCCAGGAAGCACGAGCACCAGCCGCCTGGAAGGGGCGGCCAGTGGATGAGCCACTGGCCGCAACCCTAAACACAACCCCCTCATCATCTGGGGACCCCGGAGCGACTCTCAGCGGTGGAGGGCGCGGGGACCGCGCGTGCGTCCCTGAGCCGCTGCAGCCGGAGAGGGATTCCCGCCAGCGGGCACTCCTGCTGGCTCCCCCCTCCGACCGCCCGATCTCGTCCTCCGCCGCCCAGCGCCCCGTCCCTCACCAGCCGCCGCTGCGCCGGGAGAATCCCCCCACGCCCGCGGCTCAGCCAGCATGGGAGCGGACGCACGCGCCACCGTGCGTGCCCGCGGACGGGCACCCACAGCAGGGCTAGGAGACTGAGCCCCAGCCGTGAGCGCAGCGCTCAGGCCCGGGGCCCGAGACGGAGAGGGGGCAGCAGCAGCATAACGTGCAGGGGCACCAGCAGAGCGGCGGGGATGGGACATGGCAGCCAGCACGAAAATAACCAGGAGGTAATGGGCAACAGAAAGGGGGACACAAGGTGGGCACAATATAAAATGCACCCAGTCCAGGCAAGTGAGTAAAAGCAATAAGGGGAGAGCAGCACAAACACAGGAGAAAGGGGGGTGAAAAGCACTCACCCCTACCACGATTACAGCAGAAGAGGCTGACCCAGCCCCTTTACCAGGCTTAAAACCCCTTTCCACCTACCCCCAATGTTCACTCCTATTGGCTAACAATAAACTCCCATAATGCCTTACCGTCCTGCCCCCCAGACTAGCTGAGGTTTAACCCACTCCTCTCCTATTCTGTCAATTCGTTCTCCAAAGTGGAGCACTGGACTGTAGTCCTATCAGTCTCATTATTAATCCAGCCCTGGGAAAGAGAGCTGCTAAAACAAATTCTTCCAACAGATCTCTCCCAATGACATGAGTTAGGACTTGTTATATTTCCCTGGTCCGCTGTTTTTGACTGATTAAACAGTTTCCACGGTTTCACAATAATGAGATTCTCTGATGGAGCGTTTTGCTTTTAAGTTATTATTATTCTGTAAAGAATCAAAAGAAAAAAAAAAGAATTTAGACAGATTACCAGAACTGAATTTGCCATTACAAGAAATGTTCTTTTTATAAAAGCGTTTGCTGCTCACAAACCAGGAGACAAATTGTTACTGTGCTGAGCAGTGGCGGCTATTTGAGAATGCAAAACAGAGGGTCCAATTAGAAAGACCCAATTTGGTTAGAAAATGTCATTACTCTCAATTCACTTAGTAGCATCTGAGCTGAATATAACCATTCAGAATAATTTCTTTGTTACTTTTCCTATTTTAATTTTGCGGCTCAAGTTAGGAAGGGAAGGGGGGGGGGGGTTATATTCAGACAGCTTCTATAATATTTAAAAATATCTTTGATCAGAGGAGCACTAGTTATTAATTTTTTTAATTGTAGAGAAGTTCAACATGGACACTTTAGATGAAACACATACATTTACAATAATATCTCGAATGCATTAGATTTTACTCCTACGCTGTTTTTGCTAGTGTTATCCAGAATATAAATAGTACCATATTTTAGTATAAAGCTTAATTACATACTGCTTCCCTAAGAGGTGCTTGATCCAGGCTCTTGAAGAGCCCTGCTAAAGTGCCCAGATACGCAAGAATGTTTTTCTGCAATGCAATCATAGATTAGATGAGATCTTTAAAGTATGACTATGGCCCTCATTCCGAGTTGTTCGCTCGCTAGCTGCTTTTAGCAGCATTGCACACGCTAAGCCGCCGCCTACTGAGAGTGAATCTTAGCTTTGCAGAATTGCGAACGAAAGATTTGCATAATTGCAAATAGAAATTTCTCTGCAGTTTCTGAGTAGCTCGGGACTTACTCTGCCACTGCGATCAGTTCAGTCAGTTTCGTTCCTGGTTTGACGTCACAAACACACCCAGCGTTCGCCCAGGCACTCCCCCGTTTCTCCAGCCACTCCCGCGTTTTTAACAGAAACGGCAGCGTTTTTCCGCACACACCCATAAAACGGCAAGTTTCCGCCCAGAAACACCCACTTCCTGTCAATCACACTCCGATCACCAGAACGATGAAAAATCCTAGTTATGCCGTGAGTAAAATACCTAACTTTTGTGTAAAATAACTAAGCGCATGCGCTCTGTGAACCTTGCGCATGCGCAGTAAGCGACTAATCGCAATATAGCGAAACTCGGCAACGAGCGAACAACTCGGAATGAGGGCCTATGTGTGCAGTAAACAAAGAGATCCTAACCAAAATGTCTTAAATCAGAAATATTGTTCCGAATATGATTGTCCAGAATTGAAACCAAGTTTACCAAGTACTTAAAATCAATATTATTGCTGTGTATCACATGTAACTGTGACAGGGAAGGTGGGCCCCTTTCAGCTCTGGGCCCCATAGCAGCTGCACTCACTGCACCTATGGTAGCTACACGCTTTGGTGGTCATTCCGAGTTGTTCGCTTGCTAGCTGCTTTTAGCAGCATTGCAAACGCTAGGCCGCCGCCCTCTGGGAGTGTATCTTAGCTTAGCAGAATAGCGAACGAAAGATTAGCAGAATTGCTACTAAATAATTCCTTGCAGTTTCTGAGTAGCTCCAGACCTACTCCTAGATTGCGATAACTACAGACTGTTTAGTTCCTGGTTTGACGTCACAAACGCCCTGCGTTCGGCCAGCCACTCCCCTGTTTCTCCAGCCACTCCTGTGTTTTTACCTGGCACGCCTGCATTTTTTAGCACACTCCCTGAAAACGCCAAGTTGCCGCCCAGAAACACCCACTTCCTGTCAATCACACTACGATCGCTCGAGCTTGTGCAAATGTCCAAAGTTTTTTGTTAAATTACTTAGCGCATGTGCGCTGCGTACCATGCGCATGCACATTTTCCACCTAATCGCTGCGTTGCGAAAAAACGGCAACGAGCGAACAACTCGGAATGACCACCTTTGTGTGTATGTAAGGTACAGTATATTGGCAGGTTGAAAGACCCAAATTTTGGAGCCCATTTAACAACCTTGGAGAGTGATAAATAGCATGCCGATAAAGTACCAGCCAATCAGCTTCTTACTGCCATGTTACAGGCTGTGTTTTAAAAATGACAGGAGTTGATTGGTTGGTACTTTATCACTGTGCTATTTATCACTCTCCAAGGCTTGATACAGTAAATATGGGCATTAGTGATCTCTTTCTGTACATTCTCACTATTTCTATAGAGGAGAAGGGGAGAAGTTGCCCATAGCAACTAGTCAGCTTCTAGCTATCATTTATTAAGTACATTCTATAAAATGATAGGTATAAGTTAATTGGTTGCTATGGACAACATTAGTCATCTTTAGGAGGTTTGATACAGCTCCCTATAGGGCCAATGCAGAGTTGCATGCAGATCCACTTTGCAAACATAGATTTTAGCACTGCTCCATAGCCAAAAGTACATACTTACAAGTTACAACACTTATGGGAGACTTCTGAATTTTCAGGGAGTCCCAAAGACATTTGAAGGAGTAGGTGAACCTCTTGATTCTTGTTCACTTCCTATTGAAATGGGCGGGACACGGGAAGTGGTGATGCAATTACATCATCTTGGCCCTTCCCCTAATCTAGGAACCGTAATTTGTGGCACTATTTTGTGAATCCCAATGACACATTAACTGTACGCTGAGTGATAAACTGCATCTCTTGTTTTGGAAAACATCTATCGTACACATCTACCGTACAGGTGAGTTGTACACATTTGAGGTGCATCTGTACTTGTGGCAAAAGTGGTGTAACCAATGGTGTAGCCAGTGTTTGACAGGAGATGAAGTGTGGATGCAAAAATAGGCTCCAGAGTCCCAGGTGTTTCAAAGCTTAAATATATACATGTAAATAAAATCTGCTGTAGCAGTATAATTTTGTATCATTATAATTATTTTATACTATGTTTAGTTAGCAGACTGACTTTTAATGGAAGGGAAAAAGGAAGATTATGGGCAGAAGGAGGAACAAATGAATCTTTAAATTAAGAATCATAAGCTGTTCTGTAGACAATCTCCTTGCTACAGCTAATCATGCACGTCTAGAGCAGCATTACACTCCCTAAAGCAGGCTTTTTCAATCAGTGTGCCGTGGCACACTAGTGTGCCGCGACCAGTTGCAAGGTGTGCCGCGGAGCCAGAGCAGCTTCCTGCACCTTCAGAGTGAACTGTTGGTCTGGGCTCTTCTTAGAGAATCAGTCGTGCTCCGGACGCGACCTATGCCTTGAAAACGGTGTGATATCATAGGTCACGGCCGCCACGTCTCACCACCCAGCCAGCCCACCTGCCTGCATACACATCTTCCAGTTCCCGCCTGCATAGACAGCTTTCCTTGCCAACCCACATCCACACCTGCCTGACCGCCCGCTGCTCAGTATTCACAGAACTCCACTATGAACAACCCCCACCACTGAGGGACAGGGAGGAGGACAACTGATAATAATATTTGTTATTTTATTTCTCCTGTGGGGAACAATAGGATTTCAATAGGATTTATGTGCGGAGAATAAGAATTTCTGGAATTATGAGGGGAACAATGTGAATAATTCATGTGGGGAACAATAGGATTTATGTGGGGAGAAATGTTATTGATTTATGTGTGGAGCAATAGGATTTATGTCGGGAGCAATGTGATTGTTTTTTGTTTTTTCTGTGTAGGCCAATGTATGTGTGGATTTTTTTTTTTTTACTGTGAGGGCCATTTTGTTTTTTTCTATGGGAACTGATGGTGTGCCTTGGCAATTTTAAAATATTGTTCGGTGTACCGCGAGGAAAAAAAGGTTGAAAATCACTGCCCTAAAGGCTGTGAACCTGCCCATCCCAGCATTTATCAGAACTTCACCAAAATAAAGACAAAAGCCTACAAACCCCCAAAGACCAAGAAAATAGCAGCTCCAATGCAAAATGAGCAAGTGCCCTATTGCTATCATCGAAACAACACAAGACCAAGGTTGCAACGTTCCAAGACCTGTGTGAACTGAGGAGTGACAGAAGATCCATCATCCTGGATCAATCATGCACGACCCACCTCTAAAAAGGTAGAAGGCAATATACAAATCCTTGTATCATCAGAAGCTGCCAAGGATACCTAATGACTCTTTCCAGTTGGTTGGCCTTAGGATGATGAATCCTGCATAAAAAAGAAAATTTGCTCACTAAGAACATAGGAAAAAGTAACTAAGGAGGGCTTCTTCTTAAACGATACCACCAACTTGGTCACCCAAAAAGCACAGTGAAAGGCCATAGTAAAGGCTAACTGGAAAATCAAACCTCATAAGCAGATCGACAAACACAGCCCCCAATATGCAAGTTAATGGATCATCTGTAATCCTTTTCCGACGTAAGCAGGAAGGGATACCTGATGCCATAGGATGTGCCGTCACCAGTTGGCTGACCAGCCTCTAAGCAACAACCCATCATGTGGCACCGCGCAACCCATTGTAACCCCAAACCTGACAGCCACCCCTTGACAAGACACCCTTAACCCCAACAGAAGGGCATGTCAATAATGTGTCCCATTCACCGCCGTGCTTGAGCTGCCCCTCCGAGTGTAAGGTGTGTAAGGAGCTGAGCGGGCAGCGGGGCAGAGAGCTGCCGCTCCATGTGTGTGAAGGAGCTGAGCAGGCAGTGGGACAGTGAGCTCCATTGGTGTGCGGTACACTGCGGGCAGCATGTGCAATGCAGGGAGACTCTTGCCTGATTTGGTGCTGGTGCTGGAGTACAGGTGCAGGTGAGCAGCGGGCAGCGGGAAACTGAGCTGCCGCTCCAGGGGCACGTGTGCAGACAAAGGGAGATGCTGACCGGAAGTGCCAGGAACAGGGAGCAGTGCCGTGCTGAGCTGTGTGGGACAGTGGACCGTGCGTGGGACAGGAGATTACGTGTATCTGAGACGTAGAGCTCCCTCCCTCCGCAGATACTACTGGGGACGGGATGGAGGTGCAGGAAAGCCAGAGCCTGAACCTCAGATGCAGCAGGAAGGCTAAAGCTGACCCCTGGTAAAGGGAAGAAGTGCGGAGGTACAGCAGTGCCGTAGGAGGGGGCCCCCTCAGATAAGTATTACCTTACCTACATTATTGTATTGTTTTTCTTCTTTTCTCTCTCCCCCTTCCCTTGCTTTTAATGAACAATTACTGTTCTATAACTGTTCTGATGTGAATATTGATTTTCTTCACAACTAGGCAATAGTAAAGTATTGTATAGCATAGGTTGTATTGTTTTTCTTTACTGAAGATAACAGGGAGTTAGCGTTTATAGAAAAAAAATGGATGGGGCCGTGATTGAGAATCTCAGTCAGTGCATGACGTGCAAAGTGTATTCGCACCTGGAGCAACCGTTTCTGTGTGAATACATCTGCGTGAGGTGTGTGCGAATGGCTTCTCCGGAAGCCCAGGTAACTGATCTAGAGCAAACCGTTATGCAACTGTGGGATATTCACAATCTCAAGCAGAGCTTAGATAGAATGGTGGACGAGTTGCAGGGGGGGACACCGGTAGAGGAGGACGCCCAGGTAGCAAGCTGGGTCACGGGTAGAAGGAAGAAAAAGAGGGGGAGGCACGACATCTCTGAACTATCAAACCCAAACAAATTTGCCCGATTGGACGAGGATTCAGTGGATGATAGTGAGGAAATGACAGAGCCGGAGGAGACTGTTCCCTCTAGCAACCGGAGGAGCGGTCCCTCCGGCACAGATGGGATGAAAGATAGAGCGGTACCCAGGCACATTTTGGTGGTAGGTGATTCTATTATCAGAAAGACAAATAGGGCAATCTGCTACCAGGATCGTGATCGCCGTACGATCTGTTGTCTCCCGGGTGCTCAGGTATGGCACATCGCGGACCGTGTAGATAGATTGTTGGGAGGGGCTGGGAATGACCTGGCGGTCTTGGTGCACATTGGCACCAACGACAAAGTTAGTGGTAGGTGGGATGTCCTTTAGAAAGACTATAGGGACTTAGGAAAGAAACTCAAGGCAAGAACATCTAAGGTAATATTCTCTGAATTATTACCTGTGCCACGCGCTAGCCCAGGGAGACAGAGGGTGATTAGGGAGGTAAATGTATGGCTTAAAGACTGGTGCAGGAAAGAAGGGTTTGTGTTCATATGGAACACTGGGCGGATTTTTCAGTCAGGCGCCATCTTTTTTGTCACGATGGATTGCACCTGAATGATGAGTGGGCAGCAGTGCTGGGGGTAGGATAGTTAGAGGGTTGGAGGAGTTTTTAAACTAGGTGCCTGAGGGGAGGGCTTAGTTAGAAACTACGGGTCATGCAGTGAGAATAGTATGGTTGGAGGTAGTGAACTAAATGGGGGTGGAGAAGGGGGGAGGGTAAGAGTCCATCAATGGCCCTAACATGGGTACAATTAAGGGTATTACCAAGGGTATTGCTAAAACATTAACTAATGACAATTATGGGTCATGATTACTGCATATAGAAAATGAAGTACCCAACACAAGGGGTAATACTCATCTCAATTGTATGTATGTAAATGATAGAAGCCTTACAGATAAAGAGGGGAACTAGAACTCCTTGCAGCAAGCAAACAGTACGATATTATAGGCATTACTGAAACTTGGTGGGACGAATCTCATGATTGGTCAGTCAATCTAAAGGGATATACGCTGTTTAGGAAAGACAGATTAAATAAATGGGGGGGTTGTCTTTACCTAAGGCCATTTTTAAAATCTGTGATACGAGAAGATATTCATGAGAGGACTGTAAATACTGTTGAGACAGTGTGGGTAGAAATTGTATGCCGGGGAAAGGGAACAACCAGAGCCGGTCATAGGCATAGGCAAACTAGGCAATTGCCTAGGGCATTTGTTATGCCTAGGGGCATCAGCAGCTTCTGATGATTAAAATGATATGCAGCATGCCTATATTCTGTGTAGCATTTCATATGCAGATACAGCCACAGTCTCACACAGTATATAGGCATGCTGCATATCATTTTAATCAGCAGAAGCTGCTTGTGCATCCTAGCCACATACAAAAAAGGTGCCCGACATTAGCATTGAGGCAAGATTTATGAGGACCCATCTGTATCCAAGCAGAGGCAGAGGTCATAGTGTTAGTGGCAGTGTGAGTGCTGTGTGCATGTGAGTGGGTTGGTTGTGCAGTAGTGTTCGGAATATGTGTAAGGAGCATTATGTGTGTCATGTAAAAATGCATTAATAATGTGCAACATATGTGTAAGGGGCACTATGTGTCTCATTATGTTTATAAGGGCATTAATAATGTGTGGCATATGTGTAGTAATTCAGTGTGATGTAATGTGAATAAGGGGCTCTACGTGAGGAGTAACGTTTAAGGTAAAGTGATACTACTGTGGGATGTAATATGAATTATGGACACTATCGCATGATCAAATGTGAATAAAGTTGCAGTACTGTGTGGCGTAATTGAAGTTGGGGTTACTATTGTGGAGTCATGACCCTTGCCAGCAAAAGCACACCCCTTTTTGGCCTGTGCGCAAAATGTGCGAATTGTTCCTATTTAAAATATTGGTGGTACAAACCCCAAAATAAGGACTGCTATGGGTGAGGGGTGATGGTGCTGGGAAAGAGGTGCAAGGTCAGAGGCGGAACCAGCGGTTGTGCTAGGGGGCACCAGCCAAAATCTTGCCTAGGGCATCATATTGGTTGGGGCCGGCTCTGGGAACAACAAAGATAGTATTGGGGTTATGCTACAAGCCGCCTGATATTTTTGTGTCTGACGAGGAATTGTTGCTGAAGCAAATTGAAAAAGCGTCAGGAGAAGGAAACGTAATTGTGATGGGAGACATTAACTATCCGGAGATAAATTGGACAACCGATTAATTTGGGACTGCTAGGGGTAATACATTTTTAAACATGTTAAATGATAACTACTTAATTCAACTAATCGAGGAATGCAATCTTAGACCTAGTATTAACAAACAATGGGGAACTGATATCAAATGTTATAGTAGGAAAGCCCTAAAGGGGGGTACACACGGAGAGATCCGTGCTTAAAATCTAAGCAATCTGACTTGATTGCTTAGATTTTAAGTACGGATCTGTCATGTGTATGCCCCCCAGCGATAGTGATGCGCGGCCCCGTGCATCGTTATTGCTGGTGCTAGATTGAAGGCTCAATCTATCGGGTCACTCACTTCAGCGCTGTGTGAAGTGAGCGGCCCCGTCGTCGTCCCCCCTTGCTCAGTACATCACGCTGTGCTGAGCGGGGGGAGAGATGTGTGCTGAACGGTCTGTGTTAAGATCGCTCAGCACACATCTCTCCCGTCAGTACTGGCCTTTAGGAAACAGCGACCACAATATGGTCACCTTCAATATCAGTTTTCATAGGCAGTCCTATATAGGCTCAACTAGGACTTTAAACTTTAGCAAAGCCAACTTTGACATGATTAGGGAAGCTTTAAGGGACATTGAATGGGAAATTTTGTTTAAAGGAAAAAATACTACAAAGAAATGGGAGGTGTTAAAATCGCTGCTGGATGAGATTACTCATAC
Source organism: Pseudophryne corroboree (assembly GCF_028390025.1). Taxonomy (NCBI): domain Eukaryota; kingdom Metazoa; phylum Chordata; class Amphibia; order Anura; family Myobatrachidae; genus Pseudophryne; species Pseudophryne corroboree. The sequence continues at coordinate 185,254,488 of NC_086449.1, forward strand.
ATTTATTCCCTTGGGTAACAAACAAAGGGCTACAAATTCCAAACCAATGTGGATTAATAAAAAGATTAAGGAACTAATAGGCAGAAAAAATCGAGCTTTCAAAAAATACAAATCAGATGGGAAGGCAGAGTCATTCCAACACTATAAGGCTTGTAACAAAATATGCAAAAAAGAAACAAGAGCTGCTAAAGTAGAAACTGAAAAGCTAGTAGCCAAGGAAAGTAAATCGAACCCCAATTTTTTTTTTTTAAATATATCAACAGCAAAAGATTAAAGAAGGAAAGTATAGGCCCTTTAAAAGACAGGCTGGGAGTCTTAATCAAAAACAACAATGGCATAGCAGATAAATTAAATTAGTTTTTCTCATTGGTATTCACAAGAGAGGACCAGATGCAGGAAGTAACAAACAACCTCAATAAAGATAATGTCACACTGCTAAGTGCTTTTTTAAGCAAGGAGGAAGTCTGTGACCGATTAAAAAAAAACTAAGATTAATAAGTCACCTGGTCCCGACGGAATTCACCCAAGGGTTCTCATGGAGCTTCACTCCAAACTAGCAAGACCACTATTTATGATCTTCAATGACTCACTTACATCAGGCATGGTTCCTAAAGACTGGCGTATAGCAAAGGTAGTGCCGATATTCAAAAAGGGGAGTAAAGCTGAACCGGGCAACTATAGACCAGTTAGTCTTAGGTCTATAGTGGGGAAACTACTGGAAAGTATTCTAAGGGATAGTATACAGAAGTTCCTTGAAATCCAATAAAGTTATTAATAGGAACCAAAATGGATTTGTGAAGGATAGATCATGTCAAACAAACTTACTAAGCTTTTATGAAACAGGTAGTGCAAATCTTGATCAGGGTAAGGAGGTGGATGTAATCTTTTTAGACTTTGTTAAAGTGTTTGACACAGTACCGCACATGAGACGTATATATAAATTACAAGAACTGCGTGCTAGGGAGCACAATATGCACTTTGTTAAGTAATTGGTTGGATAATAGGGAGCAGCGCGTTGTGGTAAATGGAACTTTTTCAAATTGGACAAAAGAACTAAGTGGTGTGCCACAAGGGTCTGTACTTGGATCACTATTGTTCAATATTTTTATTAACGATCTAACTGTAGGTCTAAAGAGCACGGTGTCAATTTTTGCAGATGATACCAAACTGTGTAAGGTTATAAATTCGGAGGGTGATGCTGAGTCTCTCCAGAATGATTTAGCTAAACTGTAATCATGGGCAGCAAAATGGAGAATGAGTTTCAATACAGATAAGTGCAAGGTAATGCACTTTGGTAGCAAGAAGAAAAATAACACATACTCACTAAATGGGGTGAATTTAGGGGATTCTGTACCGGAAAAAGACTTAGGTGTTCATGTAGATAGCAAACTGAGCTGCAGTACCCAAAGTAGGATTGCAGCAAAGAAAGCAAACAAGGTATTAGCATGCATTAAGAGGGGAATTGATGCAAGGGATGAGAGTGTTATACTCCCATTATATAAATCCCTAGTGAGGCCACATCTTGAATACTGTGCACAATTTTGGACACCGTACTACAAGAAGGATATCCTGGAGCTAGAAAAGGTTCAGAGGCGAGCAACTAAGCTAATCAAAGGAATGGAGATGCTGGAATACCAGGAAAGACTTGCAAAGCTAGGCATGTTTACACTGGAAAAGAGGAGATTAAGAGGGGACATGATCAACATTTATAAATATATAAGGGGACAATACACAGAGCTAGTGGGGATCTGTTTTTAGTAAGATCGACACAGAGAACACGTGGACACCCACTTAGATTAGAGGAAGAGGTTTATTCACAGTAAGGATAATACGAGTTTGCCATTCCCTGCCTGAGAGAGTAGTAATGGCAGACTCGGTCAACATTTTTAAGAATGAACTGGATATATTCCTAATGGATAAGGATATACAGGGTTATGGTGCATAGATCACACGCTACAGTTATAAAAAAGAGTAATAAACATAATGGACGACTTTAGCATAAGTTAGAATTAGACCTGATAATAATATGGCATATGAGACCACAAATAGGTTGAACTCGATGGACAAATGGTCTTTTTTCAACCTCAGAAACTATGTAAGGATCTGGTTGTTGCAAAGCAGCAGGAGGCAGAAACTAAAATCAGTACAGTATGTTCATTTACCCTTTTATAAATCTGACCATGTATGGGCAAGGTGGAGGTATGGCTCAGTTTTATAATTTTTGTGTAAAAACTAATTTGTACTAGCCAGCTAGAAACTAATTGCTATGCAATTGTCATTATAAATGCAATGTTAGTAAATTATTTATGTTCCTATTGTGTATGCATATTGCTCTACCATTTACAAGAAACAATGGTGCATTCTACATCATATCAGTGATAATTATTAGTGAACACCCGTGGGACCAGCAATGAATGTTAAATCTGTTATATTAATAATTGTATGTCTTAAATACACATTTATATATATTGCACTGTGGGCTATGCAGAGTTGTGTATACAGTATGTAGAACTCATATGTTTTCTGATAAATCACCTTCACCAAGGGTAGGGCAGGTGCAAATGTGCATACAGCTATGAAGCCAAGCGTATGAATATTGTGCTGTCACATAGAATTTTTCTCCATGCATGCAATGCAGGTGCAATTGTGGCCAACTAGCATGCAACTCTGAATTGGCCACTATAGATGGTTCCTCATCCACCTAACAGTTTTGCACCATATGGAGCGAGATGCTTGGCATGACTTAGATCAGGCCTGGCCAACCTGTGGCTCTCCAGCTGTTGTAAAACTACAAGTCCCATCATGCTTTGCCACAATTTTGCTATTAGGGAATGCTAAAACTGTGGCAGGGCATGCTGGGATGTGTAGTTTCACAACATCTGGAGAGCCACAGGTTGGCCAGGCCTGACTTAGATGATTCGTCATGGGTAATGATTCATAATTTCCCCTGAATTTTGCATTTTCTTTAAATCATTTATCCCAATATTTGCAATATAGCCACATTAAAGTGTCTCACAGTGTACTAGTGACACTAGATTAGTACTTTGTTGCAAATTGATTGGCATAAAGTCGCAGAATAAGCACAATGGGTGTCTGTGTACTAGACCTTGGAGGGAGATTAAGTGGATGTAGATAAAATACCAGCCGATCAGCTGCTAACTGCCCTGTTACAGGCTGTGTTTGGAAAATGAGTGTTGAGATGGTTGCTTGGTACTTTATCTCCATCCACTTTATCTAGTACATAGACCCCTCTGCCTTTTGCCTTTTTTACCCTGATAGTAATTTAAGGGAGATGTACTAAGCCTTGGAGAGTGATAAAGTGGAGAGAGATAAAGTACCAGTCAATCAGCTCCTAACTGCCATGTTACAGGCTGAGTTTGAAAAATGACAGATATGAGCTGATTTGTTGGTACTTTAGCTCTCTCCAAGGCTTAGTACATCTGCCCCTATATAGTCACCGAGAGAAGTGTATAAAATGCCAGCACAAGCAGTCAGTGTATCCTTGCATTGTACTTGTGTTGCATTAGTGATGCAAGTAAGACGCATATTTTGAGGAAAAAGTGTGGCGGGACGCTTGGCGCAGCTACTGTAAGTCACAATGTCTGTGGTGCGCCAGATGGGGCTATTGGGGTTACCATGACATGCTGACACCATCATTGGGGGGCAGCCAATAGCATGGCTGTGTCAACAATATGCATAATCTGTCATGCTTCTGAAAACGGATTTGGATTGAAAAATAGCCCAGTCTGAAGCTGGTGTGCTATGTTACAGTGTCATAGGGAATAATACTTAGAAACATAGAAACATAGAAACATAGAATTTGACGGCAGGTAAGAACCACTTGGCCCATCTAGTCTGCCCATTTTTTTTATCCTTTAGGTAATCGCAACCCTCTTTGAACCTTAATTCCTTGTAAGGATATTCATATGCCTATCCCAAGCATGTTTAAACTGCTCCACAGCCTTAGCCTCTACCACCTCTGGTGGGAGGCTATTCCACTTATCCACTACCCTTTCTGTGAAATAATTACTTGCACTGCATGTTGTATCTCCTCACCTACAGTACTTCATCCTTGTTTATCTACAAGATGCTGTCAAATTCCTCAGTGCCAGAAAGTCAGAATGACAAATCATTCGGAATAGAAATCATACATAAGAGCAGAATAAGTGCATACAAGACACAGATGTAGATGAAGGATGGGATACAAAGAGAGTCCCTTTTGCCAACGCCAAACAGCATACATACAGAAAGAGACATCTTGAGATTGCACTTTCCATATTGCCATTTGGATCAGTATTTGCTTTTGGAGCATACAAAATCAATGGCACAAGTGCAGAAAAGGAAACATAAAACATTATTGCTTTGGCTTGTGATGAGCAAATAGTTTTAGTAGGTAAAAGTTCATAATTAAGATGGCATATTGGCAGAAGGGTAGGGATCCACCAATTTCTTACCAATTCTGCATGGTGAATAAAGTCATCCTGAGTAATGACATGCAAAGGTGTTTCAGTGGTAGCATAGGGGAGTACTACTGTCTGAATTATGATTTTCCTCTGCAGTTATGTACTGTATGTAAGTGGCTTTGTATCGTCAACCAAAATACAATTCATCATGTATTAGTTCTGTATGTAAACTGCGTAATTCAACAATTATACTACATTAAATTCAATCAGAATAACTGTCTCACAGAAAGGTTTAACTATCTATTCATCGCTATTGACATAGCAATAAATAAATAAAAACAAAAAAAGCTGTAAGACGCATCTTATTATTTATTTATTTATTACCAGTTATTTATATAGCGCATACATATTCCGTAGCCCTTTCCAGAGAATATTTTGCCCATTCACATCAGTACCTGCCCCAGTGGAGCTTACAATCTATATTCCCTACCACATGTATACGCACACACATTCATGCTATGGTTAATTTTTGTTGGGATCCAATTAGCCTACTAGTATATTTTTGGAGTGTGGGAGGAAACCGGAGTACCCAGAGGAAACCCACGCAAGTACGGGGAGAATATACAAACTCCACACAATTGGGGCCATTGTGTGAATCCAACCCATGACCTCAGTGCTGTGAGGCAGTAATGCTAACCATTACACCATCCGTACTGCCCATGTTATTAATATAATAACCAGGTTTTTTTTTTTTTACTTTTTCCTACCTGAATACATCATTTCAACATACTTCTGATAGTACTGAGCGTCAGTATATAGGGGGTAATTCCAAGTTGATCGCAGCAGGAAATTTTTTAGCAGTTGGGCAAAACCATGTGCACTGCAGGGGAGGCAGATATAACATGTGCAAAGAGAGTTAGATTTGGGTGTGGTGTGTTCAATCTGCAATCTAAATTGACGTGTAAAACTAAAGCAGCCAGTATTTACCCTGCACAGAAACAAAATAACCCACCCAAATCTAACTCTCTCTGCACATGTTATATCTGCCTGTCCTGCAGTGCACATGGTTTTGCCCAACTGCTAAAAAATGTCCTGCTGCGATCAACTTGGAATTACCCCCTTAATCAATATACACTGCTCAAAAAAATAAAGGGAACACTTAATCAACACATCCTAGATCTGAATGAATGAAATATTCTTATTAAATACTTTGTTCTTTACATAGTTGAATGTGCTGACAACAAAATCACACAAAAATTATCAATGGAAATCAAATTTATTAACCCATGGAGGTCTGGAGTTGGAGTCACACTCAAAATTAAAGTGGAAAAACACACTACAGGCTGACGAACTTTGATGTAATGTCCTTAAAACAAGTCAAAATGAGGCTCAGTAGTGTGTGTGGCCTCCACGTGCCTGTATGACATCCCTACAATGCCTGGGCATGCTCCTGATGAAATGGCGGATGGTCTCCTGAGGGATCTCCTCCCAGACCTGGACTAAGGCATCCGCCAACTCCTGGACAGTCTGTGGTGCAACGTGGCGTTGGTGGATGGAGCGAGACATGATGTCCCAGATGTGCTCAGTTGGATTCAGGTCTGGGGATCGGGCGGGCCAGTCCATAGCATCAATGCCTTCGTCTTGCAGGAACTGCTGACACACTCCAGCCACATGAGGTCTAGCATTGTCTTGAATTAGGAGGATCCCAGGGCCAACCACACCAGCATATGGTCTCACAAGGGGTCTGAGGATCTCATCTCGGTACCTAATGGCAGTCAGGCTACCTCTGGCGAGCACATGGAGGGCTGTACGGCCCCCCAAAGAAATGCCACCCCACACCATTACTGACCCACTGCCAAACCGGTCATGCTGGAGGATGTTGCAGGCAGCAGAACATCCTCCTTGGCGTCTCCAGACTCTGTCACGTCTGTCACATGTGCTCAGTGAGAACCTGCTTTCATCTGTGAAGAGCACAGGGTGCCAGTATCGAATTTGCCAATCTTGGTGTTCTCTGGAAAATGCCAAACGTCCTGCACGGTGTTGGGCTGTAAGCACAACCCCCACCTGTGGACGTCGGGCCCTCACACCACCCTCATGGTGTCTGTTTCTGATCGTTTGAGTAGACACATGCACATTTGTGGCTTGCTGGAGGTCATTTTGCAGGGCTCTGGCAGTGTTCCTCCTGTTCCTCCTTGCACAAAGGCGGAAGTAGCGGCCCTGCTGCTGGGTTGTTGCCCTCCTACGGCCTCCTCCACATCTCCTGATGTACTGGCCTGTCTTCTGGTAGCGCCTCCATGCTCTGGACATTACGCTGACAGGCACAGCAAACCTTCTTGCCACAGCTCGCATTGATGTGCCATCCTGGATGAGCTGCCCTACCTGAGCCACTTGTGTGGGTTGTAGACTCCGTCTCATGCTACCACTAAAGTGAAAGCACAGCCAGCTTTCAAAAGTGACCAAAACATCAGCCAGAAAGCATAGGAGCTGAGAAGTGGTCTGTGGTCACCACTTGCAGAACAACTCCTTTATTGGGGGTGTCTTGCTAATTGCCTATAATTCCCACCTGTTGTCTACTCCATTTGCACAACAGCATGTGAAATTGATTGTCAATCAGTGTTGCTTCCTAAGTGGACAGTTTGATTTCACAGAAGTGTGATTGACTTGGAGTTACATTGTGTTGTTTAAGTGTTCCCTTTATTTTTTTGAGCAGTGTAGTTTCACGCAGTTTGGATTCAAAACTGAGCTTGAGGAGAACCAGAAAGTTGCAGATAGTCTTTTCTACGTGAATCAAAAATAATTTAGAATGAAAGTTTAAACAATTTGGGATTCATGGGGGCCACATAAATCAGCTGTAAGTTGGCCAAGAAGGGCTTTTAAAATGATGGAATAATAACCATCAAGTGTATTTCAGCAAATAATAGTGTTTACAGTTTTTGGGGTACATAAAGTGTCTCTGTGGTAATTTCTTCTTGTGTATATTTGTTTGCAAAAAAAAAGACTAGCAACTCCCATCTGCAAGTTCAAAAACCCCTTTCTCATCAGTAAACCTCAATATACAGTACATCCCACATCAATTACTATATTTTTAGAGAAAATCAGCTAAAAAATATTTTTTTATTGTCCATATTTTCCTATGGAAGTCCTCTAAATATATTATTATTCATTGGGAAGAGTGCACCAGATGTACTGCACTGTGGGCCTGATTTAGAGATGGATGAAAATTTCATGTCACATGCAAGCAGCACTGTGACCGACGCCACGAGCTGGGATACAATATCGTGACCATCAGTCGCAATGTTTCATGCAGACGGTCAGCTAAGTAAGATAAAGCTTGTGCAGCTGGACAATGGAAGTGGTGACAGCAAGGCCAGGATGTCTACGTGATGACACGCAGACCCTTGGCTCTCTCCTCCCAGAAAACGGCAGAGAAATGTCCTCATTTTTAAGCCTCCTCCCCGCCTTTTCCTTACTCCTTTAATGCTACTGCCCATCAATCAGGCAGAGGGGAACTCTGTGCAGCAGCGCAAAGGCCCATTCTGCACATGTGCAGAATGGACCTTGGCGTAGCCTCAGATTACTGATAATCGGGAATCTACGTGGGCTACAATACCTGCATCCATCTCTGAATAAGGCCCAGTGTACTGACATTTTAGCATTATAACAAGGATTTTTCCTTACTTTTCACCTAGGCCATCATTGCAAACAAAAATCTATGTTAACTCCCATTGAGACTGATGTTAATGCATATTTCTAATCAAATAGCAGAAAGTCACTACCCCTAGTGTTTAACCACCATTAAGCAATTTTCAGCCAACATGTGGGTAATTGAATCAGACCCTTGGTATGTAAGTGTAGGGGGCCACTCTTCTGTAGATTCTTTTCCAGAATTGCTAGTTTGTTTTTTTCAAAGCTGAGATAGAAATATAGAAACATAGAATTTGACGGCAAATAAGAACCACTTGGCCAATCTAGTCTGCCTCTTTTTTATCCTTTGGGTAATCTCGACTCTGTTTCAATGTACTTTTGCTATAATAGTATCAAAAAACACTTAACAGCTTAACAGCGCCTATGTGGAAGTTAATAATAATAATGAAAATTAAGAATTACCCTGATATGATGCGCTGCCGTAAACACTGTGTGGGTGTTTAAATGGAATATGAAGGAGAACAAGAAAGCAGGCTGTACAAAATAGCAGGGAAAAGTAATAAACCTGAGAGCTGACGTATGACTGAAAAATGTATTATACAATTGACACTAAAAACATATATATAATGCAAATGCATAAGACAATAGCTAAAATGTAATTAATACCATGGATTAATATGCTGGAAGAACAAATATTATTTTCAAGACTGATGTGAATTAATGGTATCACTCTATCAGCAGCAATAGAATAAAGTATCCAGTGCGTGTATAAAAGTAGCGGTCTCTTATTATAGAAGTATCCACATGTATATAGGCAAACACCATTCAGTCACCATATCAACAGTCTTGCCTATCCTTCAGCTGCTGCAGAAGGATAGGCAAGACTGTTGATATTAGTTGCAGCTATTTTTCCTCCTCTGTACTCTCCAATAAGAGTAATGTTTAATGTGCTGCACTTCACTGCTAATGAAGACTGACCAGCTGTATCAAATGTATATTAGCCAAGGCTGCATAGTTTTCCTTCCTAACTCCCCTTCACCGGGGGAGTAGCCAGAACTTTGTGGGCCCAACAGCAACATTTTAAAGGGCCCCCTGCCCAAATATTTCTATAGACACCTCACTATGGCAGTTGTTAATTTTATACCCCATTAGGGGTATAAAATGAGTGTCCTAGTACACATTATGTCACAATGTAGTGCTGCCAGTACACATTATGCAACACAGTACCCCCAATTCACATTATAACAGTGTCACATTACAGTGCCCCATTTCATATTATGCAACTTTATAATGCCCTCCAGTTCATTTTATACCACTTTACAATGGGCAGGTCCACAGGCATAACTAGATATATTGTAGGGCACCTATGTACCACCCCATGGTGAAAAATGTATATAACACCTGTGACAGGGAAGGTGGGCCCCTCTCAGCACCGTGTCCCATAGCAGCTGCACTACCTGCACCTATAATAGCTATGCCCTTGCCCTTCACTGTACTGTATGTGTGCAGTGCAGTGTAGTTTTACAGACTGCTCTGTATTTCTCCAAATCACTGGTGTATTTTTAATGGGTGCAGTGTGTGCAGTGCACTCGGGCCCCCGGGGTCCATGGGGCCCACACCACACACCCATTGATTTAAATACTTACCCTCTGGAGTCCCGCGACACAGCAGCACTGCAGAAATCACTGGGACAATGGCGCTGTGACATTTTCCTGGTGATTCGCACATGCGCAGTAGAAAATCACTAGGAATATGCCCGCTGCGCCATTTTCCCAGTGATTTTTGCATGCGCTCTAGGCTATTGGACAGAGCTAGGGTCCCCAAGGGACCCTAGTGCCCAGATCTGTACAGCGCTGCTGGCTAGAGAGGAGGGGGCCCAGACAGAGCCTGCACATGGGCCTCCTCCTCTCTATAAACTCCCCTGCCCTGAATGGCATTTTATTTTACTGTCATATTCGCTTTCTAGTCTCCTTCCAATCTCTGTATATTGGTGGAATGGTACTCTCTTGTATTAGCTGCTGCCACTGGCCTCTGTCTCTTTCAGGGGATCCGGTCTCTAAGTCGACAGTAACTAGGTTGACAATGTCTAGGTCAACCACTATTGGTCGACAGTAACTAGATTGACAGGGTGTATAGGTCGACAGGGTCTTTAGGTCGACATGTTCTAGGTCGACAGGTTAAAAGGTCGACATGAGTTTTTCACAATTTTTTTCTTTTTTTGAACCTTTTCATACTTAACGATCCAAGTGGACTACGATTGGAACGGTAATCTGTGCCGAGCGAAACGGTAGCGGAGTGAGGCACCTTGCCCGAAGCATGGCGAGTGAAGCGAGCCATGCGAGGGGACACGGTGCACTAATTGGGGTTCCCGGTCACTCTACGAAGAAAACAACACCAAAAAAACACAAAAAATTCATGTTATTCGTTTTGGCCTGTCGACCTAGAACATGTCGACCTAAATACCTTGTCGACCTAGACACCCTGTCAACCTAGTTACTGTCGACCAATGGTGGTTGACCTAGACATTGTCGACATAGTTACTGTCGACCTTCAATACCACACCCCTCTTTCAGACCATGTCTATGAAGTACATAGTTTTCTAAATACTTCCATAAGCCATTAATTTGTTTCTTCTCTTCTCCTCTTCACCGATCCCCTGCAATGTTATAAGCAGTTACTCGACCATATAACTTCAAAACCAATCCTTTAATATTTACTATAGTCACATTACTCAACTCATATTTTCTCATGCTTAATTAGACTTCTAGGGCCAAATGTAATAGAGTGAGAGTTTCAGAAAGTGAGAGCTTTGGTAAGGTTTTTCAGTTTTTTTTAAAGCGGCAATCATTTACACTGCAAAACCAGGTTGATCTTGCTGTGTAATTGATTGCACTTTAAAAAAACGTCAAAACCTTACCAAATCTCTCACTTTTTGAAACTCTCACTCTATTACATTTGGCCCCACATATCTTTACTCATAATAATAACATAATGTATAATACAATTTGCCATTGTGTCTGTCATCCTATTGTTTCTTTATATTGCTATTTCTTTATTATACTGTTATAATGTAAAGTGATTAAAACATTCAATATTCATCCAATTTCTTTACTTATACACATTTTCGAACAAGACAATACCAATATTTGTTTACACTTCTATTGATCATTACTAATTTTAGAATTAACATTGCTTCACAACCTATTGCTGTGGTAATATTGGCAGTAGATTTATGCAGAAATCTTACTTTAGTTATGGGGATGATTTATCAAAGAATATATTATCAGGTATATTATAAATTCTGTATTATACAGTGGTGCTTGAAAGTTTGTGAACCCTTCAGAATTGTCTATATACAGTATTTGCTGAAATCTGGCCTAAAACTACCTCAGATTTTCACACAAGTCCTATAAGTAGATAAAGAGAACCAAATCAAACAAATGAGACAAAAAAATTAGACGTGCCCATTTTTTTATTGAGGAAAATGATCCAATATCACATATCTGTGAATAGCAAAAGTATGTGTACCTTTAGGCTTGCAGATATTTTGAAGGTGAAATTAGAGTCAGGTATTTTCAGTCTATGGGATGACAATCAGGTGTGAGTGGACAACCTATCTTTTTAATAGAAAAGGGATCTTTCAAAGTCTGATCGTCAAAAAGAAACCACCACACGGAAGCACACACAACACTTATAATTTTTCAGTCCTTCAATATGGAAGATTTCCACTGGCTTTCTTTGATGTTTTTCTCTGCACCTCAGATAAATGAACAACCTTAAAACATAGTGTAATACTGATAAATCTTCATTCAAAAATGTATATGGAGGATCACTAACTTGTACTAGAATGTGTGGTCTACTAAGCTATTGGCAGACAAACTGGACTCAAGGAGCGGATTTTGACAGTGCTGTATAAGGGGTTCACTGCTATTCCACACCTCTGACCGTAATTACAGATGGTAATGTCCACTGAATAAGTAGACAAACAGGCTTGAATCATGGAAGATTATAGGCGTCCATGGATACCGTCTATACGATTTTTGGGTAAGTGTTCCACGTCTGTAACCCTTTCCCTGCCAACGAGTTTCGATACCACTGTATCTTTTCAAGATGCATTGAAGTTTTGTACAGAGGAATGGGATAAAATTCCTCCAAGTCAATGTTGAGGACTGATCAACAATTACCAGAAATGTTTACATGCAGTTTTGCTGCACAAAGGGGTAATGCAAGATACTGAAAGCAAAGGTTCACATACTTTTGCCACTCACAGATATGTGATATTGGATCATTTTCCTCAATACAATAATAAGCATGTCTCATTTTTTTAATCTCATTTGTTTGATTTGGTTCTCTTTATCTACTTTTAGAACTTTCAAGCACCACTATATATATCTATACAGTACAGTAGCTTAACTATAAAAGTAAAAAAAAAAAAATGTTGTACAGTATTACATAATATATATATTTTGCAATAGAAGAGGAACTGGAAGTCATATTGGGTTTTGATTGTATGAATGTGTTTGCCCACAGCATAAGGGGTGTATTAACACCTGGGGGTAGTCCATATGCAGCAGGCCTTCCTCCTCTGAGCAGGGAGTCCACTAAACCCTACCGTTTGCGACAAGTGGGACCCTATCGAACGCGGTGCCATCTTCACAGTGATATGCAGGTGCCATAATCTTTGCTTTCACTGTGTAGCACCATATTTCAGAAGATATCACTGGAAAGATTGTACCGCATAGGACGGGAGTCTTTCTTGCTGGCATGGGTTAGGCATACTCTGGTTGCAGGGTGTACGGTGCAGGGTCAGTTGCACCCATTATACTGTAGATATGCATATGCCCAGTATATGCTCAGTTGAGTGGGATAGGAGCACTCCAGATTTATAAGCAACCCTTATCTCTCTGGGTGGCATGGCAGCTGAATATCACTAAGCCATACTTACCTACTCTCCCAGAACATCCAGGGCTCCCACAAAGCCCCAGAAATGTGGGTGAATCTTTTGCATCCTGCCCACTTTCTGGGAGAGTAATACCGGGAAATGCATTTCCATGGGGAGGCAGTTGGACCATCATAATGTGATTTTGTGAAAATCAAGTGTTCCAAGCTGCGAATGCAGCTTGCATTCTGTTTATGTTTTTATGTTGTGAGTCTGTTGTATTTCTGTTAGCATGTCAGGTTTTTTCATGTACTTGTTTGGGGTACTGTTGCAGGCCGCCTTTGGTGAGTCTGTGAAACTGTAGCCTGTCTCCTGTATGTGTGGCCTGTACAGTCTTACCTATCAGATAATTAGGCAATTACCTTGTGTCTGGTTTTCCAGCTGCAGTTAATTTATGTTTCAGGAGGCTTGTCCTTTTTATAGCCATCCTGATTGGGGCTTGCTCCCTTTATTACCCAGCTTGCCCTTCACCTGATGCCGGTTATAGCTTCAAGTTCCTGTTTGTACCTAGTCCCTGTTCCTTGGTGGAATCAAGAATCTGTGCAGTTAGTGCTGTTTGTTCCAGTTGCCAAGCCTGCTATCACTGCACACAGTGTAATCCTGCTGTGAAGCTGGTCTTGGTCTCAATGTCTCGGGATCTCTGCTCCCCTTCAGGGGGTTCTGTTCCAGTTCCAATTTCTGGGCTTCTTCAGAATCCACATCAGACAGTTTAAGCTAAGTCCTGGGATTTTGGATTGGCTATTTTCAGAATTTGCGCTACCTCTTGTGCATTGTTGCATTTAGTATCCATTGATATTTAGTTGCTTATATCATCCTGTGCATTGTTGCATTTACATACCATCTGTGTTTGATTATTATACCACCCTGTGCATTGTTGCATTTCATATACATTCAGTGTTTATTATTTCACCCTGTGTATTGTTGCACTCACGTGCATTCTGTTATTATCTCCGTCTGTGCATTTAGCAGCATTACTAAGGTTGTATCCAGTGAACATCTCACTGTACTGCATTTACTTTTGCCCAGCCTCCAATAGTTGCCTTGTCCTTACTTAAGACCTGGGAGCATCTGAGTATGGAGTGGACCTAATTCACCCTGCAAGCCTAGCATTGCATGATGCTAAAAGACTGATGGGCAAGGGTAATTGCATGAGAGCCACCAAGTACCACCTGGTAACCCTCTTAACTGAGTAGTCTGCATAACATCAAGTCATTTTATCTCTGCTTCCTCTTTTTAGAAAGAAATTTTTCACTTACCTGGCTCTTGTCTTGCTACTCTTTCAGCTTCTCCATGCTGGTGCTACATGCAGCATGGATCTATGGGCACAGACAGAACATAATTATCTGTGGCAGAAGGCAATGTGTCTCTGCCCATATGCCCACACTGTCAGGTGAAGCGGGTTGACTCCGGATTTATATGAATCACTAAGTTATGCGGTGCGTCCCCAAGTCTTGTGTCCCTGTATGACTGTGCTGCTTGACATACCTTGAAACTACCCTGCAGAAGGTTGATCTTGGATAAACATGATAAATTGTGTTTGTAATTAATTTAAATAAATTTATATGGCCTAAAGCTTACATAAACATTGTTCTACATCTTGTCGCTGAATTGTCCTTACATAGCCCCAACATTGCCTTCCTTAATGAAAGCAGGGTCTAAAACATATCTGACAATCTTCTGACAGAAGTTCTCTACCAGAGAAACTGGAAACTTTGCCCTAATTGAAATGAATTGTGTCAAGGATTACAGTGACTTGAATAGAGTGGAGCAATTTATCAGTGGGTGTCATAATACTTGCAGAACAGCAGTAACAAAAATTGCAAATAACGTTTTAATAAGACTTCTGAGATGTAAAACTGCCTGGACCTGGAGTGTTGATTATTTTATTCCTAACTCAGTAAGTCACATGTAAATGATTTATTTTAGAGTAGGACATTGTGAGAAAACATTGTTATTTCTTCTATATTTTATTTGTAACTGATTAGCAATGTTCTACCACTTCTCTCAAATACTGATAACAATATGGCACACTTACTTCATATTCTGATTTCTAGCTTATGGATTTATATAGTTTGTATCCAGTCACCAGGCAATTGGTAAAAAAAAATGCTACGCAATAGAATTAATCTATTTAATGGCACTATTTTCTTCACTCTGACAGAATATTGTGTTGCCTGTTTCCGATATTTCATGTTGTTTTCTTATCCGTTCCCATATAGTGCATTAGACGGTATTAAAATCAAATCATAAAACGTTCCTGTTTTTTCCTGTCTATTACATAGGAAAAAACAGACACCAAACTGACTTTTCAAACAATTGAAAATCCCCCATAGTATTTGTTGCGTGGTTTCCATTCTGCATGTATTTGGAGTCTGAGTATTGTCTGAGTGAACACTCTACTAGTTGCTGCTGTATCAGTAATACTCGCCAATACTTGCCAGATAAGTAATTTAAATTAACAGTTAATATTTTGTGCTGCCGAGCAGACATTGGGGGTAATTCTGAGTTGATCGCAGCAGCAAGTTTATTAGCAGTTGGGCAAAACCATGTGCACTGCAGGAGGGGCAGATATAACATGTGCAGAGAGAGTTAGATGTGGGTGGGGTGTATTCAAACTGAAATCTAAATTGCAGTGTAAAAATAAAGCAGCCAGTATTTACCCTGCACAGAAACAAAATAACCCACCCAAATCTAACACTCTCTGCAAATGTTATATCTGCCCCCCCCCCCCCCCCCGCAGTGCACATGGTTTTGCCCAACTGCTAACAAACTTGCTGCTGCGATCGTACTCAGAATTACCCCCATTGTGCACAGAATTTATTTCCACTGACACGAACCATCTCTTGAGGGGAATAAAAGACAGCAGCGTTACTGAACTGTAATACTCAACTACTGTATTATTATACTTTGTGCCCTACATTCTGCATGATTTTCTTAGCAAAATATTAAGCAGTCATACATTTAAGGACCTTAGGGGTAGATTTATCAAAGCATGGAGAGATCGAGAAAGTGGAGTGAGAAAAAGTACCAACCAATCAGATCCTAACTGCTATGTTAAAGGCTATGGGGTATATTCATGAAGCAGTGAAAAGAGTGGAGAAGTGAGCCTGTGGAGAAGTTGCCCATGGCAACCAATCAGCTGCTCCATACAACTCTATAGTATGCAAATTATTAATGTTACTTCAATGCTGAAAAATAACAGATAAAAACTGATTGGATGATAGTTTATCTCTCTCCACGTTATCTCTCTCCAAGCCATGATAAATTTGCCCCTTAATAGCCAATTAGTTCTCTTAAACCAAATACCTAGGCTGGCAAGTATTTAGGAGAATTTACAAATTGAGTTAATCATTATGTTTTACTAAATAGCACCCCAATTGAACATAATGTTAAATATTCTTTAACATTGAACCCATGTGCTGGGTTACCTCAATCCTCCAGTCCTCGCTCCACTCCTCCCACTCCGTCCCACTCCCTCCCACAGCTGTGTACTGTACTTACCCATTTTTCCGCTGCTCATGCATGTTGTAGACAGGACAGAATTAAGGAAATTAATATGTAGATATCTAGCTGTGGACACAAATGTGAGGAAATGGAAATGGGAGGCATTTGATATACCGGGATCCTGGCGCTCAGTATACCGGTGCTGGGATCCCTACAGCCGGCATACCGACAACTATTCTCCCTCTTGCGGGTCCACTACACCCCTGGAGGGAGAATAAATAGCGTGGCACACGTAGCGCGCCACCATGCCTGCAGCGTGGCGAGCGCACCCCGCTGCCGGCATGCCGGCGGTTGGGATCCTGGCACCGGTATGCTGGGCGCCGGGATCCCGAGCGCCGGCATAATATAGTAGACCCTAGAATTATGACATGTTGATTTAAGTGACTGTCAAGGCCAATGTTATGCAAATACAGCAGTGACGTGCGGTGGGGTGATGCAGGTGAGGCAGAACAATTCCTGCAGAGCTGGCTCCAGGCCTACTAGCACCCCGAGAGAGAAAATTTCAAAGCACCCCCCCATGCGCACATGCTCCTGGAAAAGTGGGCATGGCCTTGCAATTTCATATTATCAAACTATAAATAAATATATTTTCACACCCCCTCTACGCACACAATAAGCAACCTTACACATAACAGCCACAGTAGTGTTCCTTACACATGTCTTCAGTATAGTGCCAGATACACATAATGTCTACAGTAGTACAGTGCCAAATAGACATGACATGCTCCCTAGCAGTGCCAGATAGACATGACATGCCCCCCAGCAGTGCCAGCTACACATGATATGCCCCCCATCAGTGCCAGCTACAAATTATATGCCCCCCAGCAGTGCCAGATAGACATGAAATGCCCCCCAGCAGTACCAGATAGACATATGCCCCCCAACAGTGCCAGCTACATACGATATGCCCCCCAGCAGTGCCAGATACACATGATATGCCCCCTTAGCAGTGCCAGGTAGACATGATATGCCCCCCAGCAGTGCCAGGTAGACATGATATGCCCCCCAGCAGTGCCAGTTACGATTGATATGCCCCCAACAGTGCCAGCTATACACTTGATATGCCCCCCAGCAGTGCCAGCTACACATGATATGCCCCTCAGCAGTGCCAGATACACATGATATGCCCCCTACCGCAGTTTCAGATACACATGCCCCCACAGTGCCAGATACATATATGCCTCCAGTGCCAGATACATAAATGTCCACAGTGCGAGAGTAGTAATAGCACACTTTTCTGTCAAACAAAAAAGTGACCGGTGCCACGCCTACTCTCCACCCACTATCCGCCTACTCTCCACCCACTCTCCGCCCAGACTCCACCCCATCACCACCCATAACACTCCCCCCGACACTCCCTGTTTTACGTCTATTTTTAATATAAATTGAATATAAATGTCATCATTTGATATCATTTGATATCAGTTTTTTCATTAGTATTAGGGCGATCACAAAAGTCTCTTACAAGACCTGTGTTTTGTCAGATAAGACTCATAGGTTTGAAAAAAAGCCATAGTATGTCACGCAGCACAGCTATTCGAAAAAAATGAATGAAAAAAAGGTATTACACAGTGTTAAATCCTGGTAGTTATTGCGGCATTGATAAATATTATAAGGCTAATATAGGGCAGTTTAAAAGATCGGAAATTAAAAAATGGCTTCAAGATCAAGATGCCTATACGTTGCATAAGCCGGCGCGAAAAACCTATAAAAGGAACATGATTTGCGTATCGGATATAAATCAGCAATGGCAATGCGATCTGGTCTCGCTCATAGACCTAGCGAAGTACAATGATGGTTTTAAATACATATTAACCATTATCGATATTTTCAGTAAGAGAGCATGGGCCATCAGTCTAACAACCAAGCATGCTACAACAGTCGCTAATGCTTTTGAAAAAATATTCCAGCAGAACTGTGTGCCAAGAAATTGCAAACTGACCGCGGTAAAGAGTTTCTAAACAAGATCCTAAAAAAAGTATTAGAAAGATACGGTATACAGCATTTTGTAACCAATAATGATGTGAAAGCAGCTGTTATAGAATGCTTCAATAGGACTTTAAAAACACGTATGTGGCGCTATTTCACAGCTCACAATACATACAGATATATATAGATGTTTTACAAAATTTCATATACAGTTATAATAACACGTACCATAGAACGATTAAGTGTACGCCGTGCGAAGTGACGCCATCTAACTCTTTGAGAATTTTGAAGACGACATACAGTGAATACTTTAGAACTAAGAAAACTCTGACACGATTAGCCGTTGGTGATCATGTACGTATTTCCAAATAATAGGATATATTTCAGAAAGGATATGAACAGAATTTTTCTGAGGAGATATTTGTAATACGTGGCTTGAATACTAAAGGTCCTAATCCGCTTTACACGTTGACGGACCTCTACGGCGAAGATATTACCGGTAGTTTTTACCCCGAAGAACTTCAATGCATACCCAAAAACTATAACAGAATTTACAAAGTGGAAAAGATTTTAAAAAATAAGACGGTTAAAGGTCAAAAATACGCGTTAGTCAAGTGGCGCGGATACCCCGCAAAATTTAACAGTTGGGTAGTGGCAGCGGAGTTAAAAGATATATAAAGCGCATTACCCTCTAAAAAAGACGAGCTATGGATGACAAATCGTTTTACATAACATTGCCCAGCAATGCTTCGGCCTATACTTTCCCGCAGAATAAGATATCTAACTATACAACAAAGCTTGCAAAGTCGATACAATTAAGCGGTGATTAGGAAGTTGCTCTTACAGAGATACAATATCCGCACACATGGAATACTTTGTATATACGGGATTGTAGGTTACAAATAACACAGGACGTTATGCTAACCAAATCAGTTGTGGAATTCACAACCGTGTGCGTTAAACCCGGGTTTTATAAAACAATTGACGCGTTGCTGGATGTAATCAACGCAGAAATTGGACGTCATAAACTGGATGGCGGATTAAGACTAGTGTACGATCCGCTTGAACGTGTTGTAACATGCGACACTAAGCGGTTGTATCATCTTTCAGCGGGTGATAAACTGACGACTATACTTGGTTTACAACCTAAAACTAAAATTTCTAAGCCATGCGCAGACATCAAAGGTGGCCAATATACGCTGTACGTGTATACTGACATTATCGAAAACCAGAGGGTTGGTGATAGCTACGTACCGCTACTACGCACAGTTGAAATTAAGGGATATAACAACGAGGTGATCACAATACGATATGAGAAGCCCGATTACGTGCCATTGTGCAAAGCGCATTTTGACACGGTAACCATAGAGATAAAGAATGATCAGAACAAGAATATTTCATTTAAGTTTGGGAAAGCGATCGTGAAACTACACTTTAGACTGCGCAAAACCGATTTTTATTAAATTGACAGAATGGTTGTCATTAAAAACTATGGTGATCCGGCATTGTACCCGCAATATTATAAAGCGCAAGCCGGTAATGGTTTACCGGGACTTCACGGAAGTGCGTATATGTACGGTTGTGGTTTAGGTGGTATTTTTCATAGCCTGTTCAGAAAAGCTGTACCTCTCTTCCGAAGAGGCCTAGAATTGGCTAAGCCACACGTGAAAAGCGCTGCACGAAATATCGTGAAAGACGTCATCGGACAAGCCACAGCGGCCGCTATGAATAGATTACACGTGACAAACCAAGCAAAACAAGATGGTTCTGGTTTAATATATACAAGAAAAGGTATGGCTAAAAGAAAACGGAAGCGGTTGACAGCACTTCTGACATGGTGTATGCCCCTTTTAAACAAAAACCGGAGACGTTGAAACTTAAATAAGAAAAGAAAATCGACGCGAGGGGTTGGTGATATTTTTTAACCATGTATTTCATACACAATGAGTCCGTTGAATGCGCAAAATCAGAGCTGGATCTTTTTGACGTACCGCCAACGTAAACTAGCATGGAGAAGAGTCTATACGTCGAGGTTCAACTTTTAGCAGCGTTATCCAAGACAGCACCGCTGGAATTTTATATAGCGGCCAGTGGTGAACATTACTACGATCTGAACAACACTCTGCTGTACGTGACGTGTAAGATCGTACGAACCGACAACAATCCGATACCCCAAGGGGCACGGGTAGCCCTTATTAATTATCCCATAGCGACTTTGTTCAGTCAGGTGGATGTTTCTTTGGGTGACAGACTCATATCTCAATCCAACAATCTTTACGCCTATCAAGCATACATTGAGACCATATTGAATTACAGCTCTGATGCTTTATCCACAAAGCACACAACAGGCTTATTTTACAAAGATGTGGCTGGAGAACATAACACAACAGTTGAATTACTGGGTCCTCTGCACTGCGACCTTTTTCATCAACATAAACTTATCTTAAATGGTGTTGATTTGAATATAAAACTAACCAGAAACAAAGACATATTCTGCTTAATGTCAGCGGAGGCAGATGCCTTTAAAATACAGATCGTCGCAGCTTCGTTGTTTGTGAAAAGAGTTCAGGTCTCGCCGGCCGTCCGGATCGGACATGCGCAGGCTTTGCTGAACGGCAACACAAAATATGCAATTGATCGTGTAGGGATGAAAATCTACAGTGTTCCTACAGGCAGTAGAGTGTTTAATTTAGAAAATGTGTTTTTAGGACAAGTGCCAAAAACAGTCATAGCTGCGTTTGTAGACAACAAAGCATTTTCAGGAACTTATGATTGGAACCCATTACGTTTTGAACATAAAAACGTAAATTTTGCATCTCTCTTCCTGGACAGATCCCCGCACCCGGCCAAGCCATTTCAACCAGACTTTGAACACAGTAATACTGTGCGTGAGTACGTGTCGCTCATACAGATTACAAATAAGCAGAAATCAGATTCTGGTATACTGATTGACCGTGAAGAGTACCTCGATGGTTACACGCTTTTCGTTTTCGATCTGTCACCTGAACAGGAGTGTGTGGAACACCTATCGTTAATAAGAACAGGCAATTTACGTGCAGAAATCCGCTTTGCAGAAGCGCTGGACCAGACAGTCAATGTAATAATATACGCTTTATTTGATACTATCATTGAGATTAATCAAAGGCGCGATGTGTTGTATGATTATCTATAAATGAAATAATTTATTTTTATGTTTTTTGCATATATTAACAATCGCCATTTCATTGTTCAAAAATGAACACATTACAGATAAATTGCATTCTGTACGCGATGCCAAGCACGCGACATGTTTTTAAAGGAACCTATCCATGTGACATGCTACCGGACGGTAAACTGACACAATACCCATGCGCATTTGTAATCAACACTCATACTAGTGAACAACCTGGTGAACACTGGTTAGCCGTTTATTTTAATGAGTATAGCATTTGTTATTTTTTTGATTCTTATGGCCTCGCCCCAGACAGTTCCATTTTCCCAAAGAATATAATACATTTTTTACATTTTAATTCAAAAAGTATTCGCCACCAAAAACGTCAGTTGCAAGCTTTTTCAAGCGATGTTTGTGGTCAAGATTGTATCCACTTTATATTTTTTGTATTTAAAAACTACAAATATGAGGATTTCTTGACCAAGTTTAGTAATGATACAAAACGTAATGATCGTTTAGTTTCAAATTTTGTAAAGCGTATGCCAAGAAGTCATTGTTTGAGTCATTATACGGATAAATATATACAGAACTGTGTAACTTGTTGTAATAACCGATGTGTTTGATGCATTTTATGTACAATGTTGTATAACTATATTGATTTTAAAATAAAGAACAATGTTTTAAACTGTATGTTGTGTGATTGCAGTCTTCTTTTAAATTCACTGATTAGAATCAAAGGACAAAACAGAGTTATTGTAAATCATAAACATATTTTTATTGGATCATAAAAAGTTTATTTACAGATACAGTGCTGTGGCATTATTATTACACAGCATTTCTTTACATTCTAAAATCTGAGTTAACACAATGTACTATTATTACAAAACAAACCAACTATGCGTTAACACAATTTAGTATTATTACAAAACAAACATTATGGTACAAATTAATCACAAATTCTAATATACAAAAAAAAAATAGACTTCATAGCCAAAGACCATTACACCAAGTCATTCAAGTAACAATATCTTCATTGCCGCAATGACAACGGCATATGCCCGTATTGAATTGTACAATCTTTTGGATAGATTACAAGGGCGTTGTCTTTACCATGATACAGATTCTGTGATTTTTGTCAGTAGGCCTGGAGATTGGAATCCGCCATTGGGTGATTATCTAGGTGCGCTGACTAGCGAACTGCCAACGGGGACACATATAACTGAGTTTGTCTCATCAGGTCCCAAATCATACGGCTATCGCCTAAACAATGGAAAGACCTGTTTAAAAGTTAAAGGTATAACGCTCAATGTTGATAATGCGCAACATGTTAACTTTGACAGTCTGAAAGATCTGGTCTTAGATTATCCTTTAAACCCTGGCGGTGTAGATCAGAAAAAAATTGTGATCCATCAACCCGGTATAGTCCGGTTTAAAAAGTACTGGCAGATTGAGATGCGCACGCTGCAGAAAACGCAAAAGTGCGTTTACACTAAACGGAAACTTACAGATAACTACACAACACTTCCATTTGGGTATTAAGATGGACATCCGGTTGCAACACCCCTTCTCATGTATTTTAGCAGGCCCCTCCAATTCAGGGAAAAGTTATTTTGTGAAAATGCTGCTGCAAAATGCCACTACACACCTGTCACACGTGCCTGATAATAATGTTTGGTTTTATGGCTGTTGGCAGTCTATGTATTGATCAGCTACTACGTGATTTCCCCGGTATTCGTTTTTTAGAGGGGTTACCTGAGACTTTTAATGATGACCAACTTTTTCCCCCTGATAGGATTAGTTTAGCGGTTGTTGATGATCTGATGGAATCGGCTAGTAATAATTCTGAGATTGAGAAAGCTTTCACAAAGTATGTACACCATAGAAATCTCAGTATCATGTACCTTGTACAAAATGTATTCTGTCAAGGAAAAAAGAGCAGGACGATACATTTAAACACAAAATATATGGTGTTGTTCAAAAACCCCCGGGATAAATTGCAGGTGTCGACACTGGCTAGACAAATGTATCCAAACAATAGTCATTTCTTTCTAGATGCTTTTGAAAATGCAACAGCTAAACCTTATGGCTATTTACTGGTTGATTTCAGAACAAATACGCTAGATGAGTACCGTTTACGAAGCGGTTTATTCCCACCTGATGATCCGGTTGCTTATGTCATTAAAAAGCGCTGTTCTAAAAAGCTATAATTGAACAACTTTTAGTCATTCATCATAGACCTATCAATGGTGAACATGTCAGCCCGACTATGCTGTAATTGGGCCCTTTTAAAGACGCTAATAAAGGCGAAACCTACCCAAAGAAATGCTATTTTATCTAATGCTTCAAACGATTTGGTGACAGTCATTTGTGAGATAGCCCTTAACAAGCTTAAAGGTAAAATACCGTTGTCACAACGACAGTTGAAGTACCTTAAAAAGAAGCGTGCCCTTATAAAATCGCTTTGTAATAAGAAATACGCCATTGGTAAAAAGAAGCGTTTAGTGAAGCAATCGGGTGGATTTATTGGTTCGCTGCTTGGTTTTGCTATTCCGTTAATAACCGGCCTTCTGACTAATCGCTGATGGAATATGCTGAGAAAATGTTTTTGGTGCCTCAACATCAGATAGATCGTTTACACAACAAACCGAGCAGCGATAACATACGTAAAACAGCCACGCAAGGTCTAGATGCAGAAATCGTCAACATACTACAGAATAACAATTTATCTGAATATGAAAAGGCAAAACGATATACAGCTGCACTGCAGAGATATCTGGTGTTGAGTAAACAGTCTGATAGAGAAATGTCAGCTTTAACTCTTTTATCACCCGGTCCAAATGCTTCTGATGAGTCAATTAACGCTGCATAATCAGCTGATACTGATGATGTTTATAATGAAATTTTGAGCAGTGTTAATGCACGGTATAAGAAAAACGGTGAAATATTATTGAGTAAAATGACACGTTCTAAACACATCACAAGCTGGAATACTAAAGGCGAATTCCTGTATAAAGGTCAAGCTGTACCAGGATCCAACATGCTGGATTTAATAAGAAGCATTACGCAAAACCATAGCGTGTCGAGTCGTAATACGCCAAATGGTTGGCATGAATTTATGCGTGCTATGTCTGAATTAAATATACCGTCCACTGTAGTAGTTAATGGCGCAAATAGACTACAACTAGACCGTTTAAAAGCAGAGACACACACAGTGTCTGATGGCACTGTCACAGAACCAGCACCGCTACAAACCCTTAAAAAAAGACGTATAAATGTTTTAAATTCCCCAGGCCTAACTACACCACATGGCTATTTATTACCTAGGAAAAGAGATGTAGGTCTGTTTCAGGAATCACAGTGGTTGACACTATAGTGTATAACTATTTTATATTGATTTTTATTTGCGTATTAGAATTTGAGATTAATTTGTACCATAATGTTTGTTTTGTAATAATACTAAATTGTGTTAATGCATAGTTGGTTTGTTTTGTAATAATAGTACATTGTGTTAACTCATATTTTAAAATGTAAAGAAATGCTGTGTAATAATAATGCCACAGCACTGTATCTGTAAATAAACTTTTTATGATCCAATAAAAATATGTTTATGATTTACAATAACTCTGTTTTGTCCTTTGATTCTAATCAGTGAATTTAAAAGAAGACTGCAATCACACAACATACAGTTTAAAACATTGTTCTTTATTTTAAAATCAATATAGTTATACAGCATTTACATAAAATGCATCAAACACATCGGTTATTACAACAAGTTACACAGTTCTGTATATATTTATCCGTATAATGACTCAAACACTGACTTCTTGGCATACGCTTTACAAAATTTGAAACTAAACGATCATTACAGTTTGTATCATTACTAAACTTGGTCAAGAAATCCTCATATTTGTAGTTTTTACACATAAAAAATATAAAGTAGATACAATATTGACCACAAACATCGCTTGAAAAAGCTTGCAACTGACGTTTTTGGTGGCGAATACTTTTTGAATTAAAACGTAAAAAATTTATTATATTCTTTGGGAAAATGGAACTGTCTGGGGTGAAGCCATAAGAATAAAAAAAATAACTAATGCTATACTCATTAAAATAAACGGCTAACCAGTGTTCACCAGGTTGTTCGCTAGTATGAGTGTTGATTACAAATGCGCATGGGTATTGTGTCAGTTTACCGTCCGGTAGCATGTCACATGGATAGGTTCCTTTAAAAACATGTCGCGTGCTTGGCATCGCGTACAGAATACAATTTATCTGTAATGTGTTCATTTTTGAACAATGAAATGGCGATTGTTAAAATATGCAAAAAACATAAAAATAAATGATTTCATTTATAGATAATCGTACAACACATCGCGCCTTTGATTAATCTCAATGATATTATCAAATAAAGCGTATATTATTACATTGACTGTCCAGTCCAGCGCTTCTACAAAGCGGAATTCTGCACGTAAATTGCCTGTTCTTATTAACGATAGGTGTTCCACACACTCCTGTTCAGGTGACAGATCGAAAGCGAAAAGCGTGTAACCATCGAGGTACTCTTCACGGTCAATCAGTATACCAGAATCTGATTTCTGCTTATTTGTAATCTGTATGAGCGACACGTACTCACGCACAGTATTACTGTGTTCAAAGTCTGGTTGAAATGGCTTGGCCGGGTGCGGGGATCCGTCCAGGTAGAGAGATGCAAAATTTAAGTTTTTATGTTCAAAACGTAATGGGTTCCGATCATAAGTTCCTGAAAATGCTTTGTTGTCTACAAACGCAGCTATGACTGTTTTTGGCACTTGTCCTAAAAACAAATTTTCTAAATTAAACACTCTACTGCCTGTAGGAACACTGTAGATTTTCATCCCTACACGATCAATTGCATATTTTGTGTTGCCGTTCAGCAAAGCCTGCGCATGTCCGATCCAGACGGCCGGCGAGACCTGAACTCTTTTCACAAACAACGAAGCTGCGACGATCTGTATTTTAAAGGCATCTGCCTCCGCTGACATTAAGCAGAATATGTCTTTGTTTCTGGTTAGTTTTATATTCAAATCAACACCATTTAAGATAAGTTTATGTTGATGAAAAAGGTCGCAGTGCAGAGGACCCAGTAATTCAACTATGCGACCCAGCGCTGTTGCTCTCGCGCGCTTTATAAAGCCTGTATTTGCCCCATCCAGAGCCCTGGGGTTATGTTCTCCAGCCACATCTTTGTAAAATAAGCCTGTTGCGTGCTTTGTGGATAAAGCATCAGAGCTGTAATTCAATATGGTCTCAATGTATGCTCGATAGGCGTAAAGATTGTTGGATTGAGATATGAGTCTGTCACCCAAAGAAACATCCACCTGACTGAACAAAGTCGCTACGGGATAATTAATAAGGGCTACCCGTGCCCCTTGGGGTATCGGATTGTTGTCGGTTCGTACGATCTTACACGTCACGTACAGCAGAGTGTTGTTCAGATCGTAGTAATGTTCACCACTGGCCGCTATATAAAATTCCAGCGGTGCTGTCTCGGATAACGCTGCTAAAGGTTGAACCTCGACGTATAGACTCTTCTCCACGCTAGTTTGCGTTGGAGGTACGTCAAAAAGATCCAGCTCTGATTTTGCGCATTCAACGGACTCATTGTGTATGAAAGACATGGTTAAAAAATATCACCAACCCCTCGCGTCGATTTTCTTTTCTTATTTAAGTTTCGACGTCTCCGGTTTTTGTTTAAAAGGGGCATACACCATGGCGGAAGTGCTGTCGACCGCTTCCGTTTTCTTTTAGCCATACCTTTTCTTGTATATATTAAACCAGAACCATCTTGTTTTGCTTGGTTTGTCACGTGTAATCTATTCATAGCGGCCGCTGTGGCTTGTCCGATGACGTCTTTTGCGATATTACGTGCAGCGCTTTTCACGTGTGGTTTAGCCAATTCTAGGCCTCTTCGGAAGAGAGGTAAGGCTTTTCTGAACAGGCTACGAAAAATACCACCTAAACCACAACCGTACATATACGCACTGCCGTGAAATCCCGGTAAACCATTACCGGCTTGCTCTTTATAATATTGCGCGTACAATGCCGGATCACGATATTTTTTAATGACAGCCATTCTGTCAATTTAATAAAAATCGGTTTTGCGCCATCGTAAGTGTAGTTTCACGATCGCTTTCCCAAACTTAAATGAAATATTCTTGTTCTGATCATTCTTTATCTCTATGGTTACCGTGTCAAAATGCGCTTACCCTCTGGTGTTCGATAATGTCAGTATACACATACAGCGTATATTGGCCTCCTTTGATGTCTGCGCATGGCTTAGAAATCTTAGTTTTAGGTTGTAAATCAAGTCAAGTATAGTCGTCAGTTTATCACCCGCTGAAAGATGATACAACCGCTTACTGTCGCATGTTACAACACGTTCAAGCGGATCGTACACTAGTCTTAATCCGCCATCCAGTTTATGATGTCCAATTTCTGCGTTGATTACATCCAGCAGCGCGTCAATTGTTTTATAAAACCCGGGTTTAACGCACACGGTTGTGAATTCCACAACTGATTTGGTTAGCATAACGTCCTGTGTTATTTGTAACCTACAATCTTGTATATCCAAAGTATTCCATGTGTGCGGATATTGTATCTCTGTAAGAGCAACTTCCCAATCACCACTTAATTGTATCGACTTTGCAAGCTTTGTTGTATAGTTAGATATCTTA
Source organism: Pseudophryne corroboree (assembly GCF_028390025.1). Lineage (NCBI taxonomy): Eukaryota > Metazoa > Chordata > Amphibia > Anura > Myobatrachidae > Pseudophryne > Pseudophryne corroboree. The sequence goes on from NC_086449.1 coordinate 185,282,772, forward strand.
TTCTGCGGGAAAGTATAGGCCGAAGCATTGCTGGGCAATGTTATGTAAAACGATTTGTCATCCATAGCTCGTCTTTTTTAGAGGGTAATGTGCTTTATATATCTTTTAACTCCGCTGACGCTACCCAACTGTTAAATTTTGCGGGGTATCCGCGCCACTTGACTAACGCGTATTTCGACCTTTAACCGTCTTATTTTTTAAAATCTTTTCCACTTTGTAAATTCAATTATAGTTTTTGGGTATGCATTGAAGTTCTTCGGGGTAAAAACTACCGGTAATATCTTCGCCGTAGAGGTCCGTCAACGTGTAAAGCGGATTAAGACCTTTAGTATTCACGCCACGTATTACAAATATCTCCTCAGAAAAATTCTGTTCATATCCTTTCTGAAATATATCCTTATATTTGGAAATACTTACATGATCACCAACGGCTAATCGTGTCAGAGTTTTCTTAGTTCTAAAGTATTCACCGTATGTCGTCTTCAAAATTCTCAAAGAGTTAGATGGCGTAACTTCGCACGGCGTACACTTAATCGTTCTATGGTACGTGTTATTATAACTGTATATGATATTTTGTAAAACATCTATATATCTGTATGTATTCTGAGCTGTGAAATAGCACCACATACGTGTTTTTAAAGTCGTATCTTTCTAATGCTTTTTTTAGGATCTTGTTTAGAAACTCTTTACCGCGGTCAGTTTGCAATTTCTTTGGCATGCAGTTCTGCTGGAATATTTTTTCAAAAGCATTAGTGACTGTTGTAGCATGCTTGGTTGTTAGAATGATGGCCCATGCTCTCTTACTGAAAATATCGATAATGGTTAATATGTATTTAAAACCATCATTGTACTTCGCTAGGTCTATGAGCGAGACCAGATCGCAATGCCATTGCTGATTTATATCCGATACGCAAATCATGTTCCTTTTATAGGTTTTTCGCGCCGGCTTATGCAACGTATAGGCATCTTGAAGCCATTTTTTAATTTCCGATCTTTTAAACTGCCCTATATTAGCCTTATAATATTTATCAATGCCGCAATAACTACCAGGATTTAACACTGTGTAATACCTTTTTTTCATCCATTTTTTTCGAGTAGCTGTGCTGCGTGACATACTATGGCTTTTTTTCAAACCTATGAGTCTTATCTGATAAAACACAGGTCTTGTAAGAGACTTTTGTGATCGCCCTATGACTAATGAAAACACTGATATCAAATGATATCAAATGATGACATTTATATTCAATTTATATTAAAAATAGGCGTAAAACAGGGAGTGTCGGGGGGAGTGTTATGGGTGGTGATGGGGTGGAGTCTGGGCGGAGAGTGGGTGGAGAGTGAGTGGAGAGTAGGCGTGGCACCTGTCACTTTTCATTTGACAGAAAAGTGTGCTATCACTACTTGCGAGATATATAAATGCCCCCACTTTGCCAGATACATAAATGCCCCCACAGTGCCAGATACATATATGCCCCCACAGTGCCAGGTACATATATGCCCCCACAGTGCCAGATACATATATGCCCTCACAATGCCTGATACATAAATGCCCCCACAGTGCCAGATACATAAATGTCCCCACAGTGCCCAATACATAAATGCCCCCACAGTGCCACATACATAAATGCCCCCACAATGCCAGATACATATATGCCCCCACAGTGCCAGGTACATATATGCCCCCACAGTGCCAGATACATATATGCCCCCACAGTGCCTGATACATAAATGCCCTCACAGGGCCAGATACATAAATGTCCCCACAGTGCCCAATATATAAATGCCCCCACAGTGCCACGTACATAAATGCCCCCACAGTGCCAGGTACATATATGCCCCCACAGTGCCAGATACATAAATGTCCCCACAGTGCCAGATACATAAATGCCCCCACAGTGCCAGATAGATATATGCCTCCACAGTGCTAGGTACCTATATGCCCCTACAGTGCCAGATACATAAATGCCCCCACAGTGCCAGATACATAAATGTCCCCACAGGGGTGTGTTGCCCATACCCAGGTGTCACCCGCCGAGGGGTGACACCAAAATGCCTGCTCCTGCTCAGTGACAGGTTATGCTATGTGCAACACTCGGCTCCTGTCACTGTGTAGAAGCAAGAACTGCTGGCAGAGCACTCTCCGGGAGGCAGCGCGCACCTTCCGAACCCCACAAGTGACTAAAAAATGGGTGTCGGGAGATGAAGCCTGGCCCCCGTTGAAGCCCCGCCCTTGCCACAAAGCCCCACCCTTTTTCGGACCCCCAAGCTGCTAAAACAGGATCTGGACCGTGAAGCTCTGCCTCTTGAGTGAAACTACACCCCTTCCAGCAAAGCAAAGCTGTGCCCCCTTTTTCTCACCACCACACCGGGTGTCAAGGAGGTAAGTGAAGCCTCTGCACCACAGTGCCAGATACACATGTCTCCAGAGTGCCAGATGTGCCCCCACAGTACCTGTGTTGGCGACGAGGGAGGGGGAGTGCGACTGTGGGCGGACGTAGGTTGGCAGCAGCTGCAGGCTACAGGACAGGGCCGGCTCCAGGATCCAAAATGGCGGTGCTACCATGCGGCGCCTATTAAGGGTGGCACCCTGCATGGCCGCTTAAGTCGAACATGCCTGGAGCCGGTCCTGATTTCCTGTCATACTAACATCTGCGCCTGAGCTTTGACTATATAAAGTATATGAAAAATACAGAAAATATGTTAGAAATATCTTCTTTGTATTATTCTAATCATTTTTCTAGTCAAAACTCTGGAGTAAAAAGTCTGTGGCAGGTGAGGCACCTATCTTTTCTGCACATGTCTGATCAAAATCCACCAAATTTACAGGAGTTTATACTGCTGCACATGTGCATAATGACCACATGAACCTTTTTGCTCATATATTGTGTGTAAATCTGGCTCTGGTACTAGCCAGTGCCTCCTTAGCCATTTAGCTCATTGCACATGCCTGAAATACAGTACAATAATATAATAACATTGTACAAGGAACTGTAACCAAGAATGCAACCATTCTCACTTGCGCTCCAAAATGTCCCAAACTTATGACGATTCTCAGTATATTGAATCAACTATTAGATCGAATGACATGATATCTGATGGTAATCACATGAAAAATCCAAAATCACATAACTTTGTAATACTTTGATAAATAGATTGTGAAGACAGTCTCAATCTAATTCTAAAGATAAATGCAATGTATATCTGCGCTACTCCTCGTTGGTATAATATATCTAGCGTTCTGCTGCCTTGAAACCTGGCCAGTTACCTCAACTGGTGTGTAAAGATATAGTTATATAGTTGCAGAATCGCAGAACACATAAGAAACATCAGGAATGGTTTCGTAACACACAATGTTTCGGCCCGTTTCAAACTTTGCCACCGACACGACCCTTCAGATCTCAAATGTATAAAAAAGATCAAAAAGAACTGGAGAGGTGGGGACGAGATTGCTGATATATCAAAAGAAGAAGCAAAGTGGATATACCTCTTAGACTCACTCATCAACAAGGGCCTCAACATAAACTTTGACCTGGGCTCATTCCTATAAGTAGGAACTGTAGAGAATACTGGACCATTTCCCTATATTTCTCAGTGCCCCATCCATAATTCTACTCTGAACACCCTAGTATCTTTTCTAATTTATCATCCCTTTTATTATATCTCAATTTATTATTTATTTTATTTTAATTTTATTTTTACATTTTTATTTTCATTTTTATATTTATTTTTATTTATTTTTATTTTATTTTTATATTTATTTATATTAGTTTTTATTTTATTTATTTTATTTAATTTTTTTTTTTACCATTTTGTTGTTTTTCCTAATCTTCCCTACCTTAAATATATTCACTGTACAGATTGGCACTACACTGCTCTGTACTACTATATAGTATGCAAATTATTAATGTTACTTCAATGCTGATTGGTTGCCATGGGCAACTTCTCCACTGGCTCACTTCTCCACACTTTTCACTGCTTCATGAATAGACCCCTATGTTTGAAAAATGACAGATAAAAACTGATTGGTTGTTAGGCTAATGTAACAACTTTGGCCTAACAACCAAATCCATATTTATGTACCCACTGTGTATTGATACTAGTGATGTGCACCGGAAATTTTTCGGGTTTTGTGTTTTGGTTTTGGATTCGGTTCCGCGGCCGTGTTTTGGATTCGGACGCGTTTTGGCAAAACCTCCCTGAAATTTTTTTGTCGGATTCGGGTGTTTTCTTTTTACAAAAAAACCCTCAAAAACAGCTTAAATCATATAATTTGGGGGTCATTTTGATCCCATAGTATTATTAACCTCAATAACCATAATTTCCACTCATTTTCAGTCTATTCTGAACACCTCACACCTCACAATATTATTTTTAGTCCTAAAATTTGCACCGAGGTCGCTGGATGACTAAGCTAAGCGACCCAAGTGGCCGACCCAAACACCTGGCCCATCTAGGAGTGGCACTGCAGTGTCAGACAGGATGGCACTTCAAAAAAATAGTCCCCAAACAGCACATGATGCAAAGAAAAAAAGAGGCGCAATGAGGTAGCTGTGTGACTAAGCTAAGCGACCCAAGTGGCCGACACAAACACCTGGCCCATCTAGGAGTGGCACTGCAGTTTTCTAGCGAGAGGATGAGTGCTTCCATCCTCATGTGAAGCTGAACCACTAGCCATGAACATAGGCCAGGGCCTCAGCCGTTCCTTGCCACTCCGTGTCGTAAATGGCATATTGGCAAGTTTTCGCTTCTCCTCAGATGCTTTTAATTTTGATTTTTGGGTCATTTTACTGAACTTTTGTGTTTTGGATTTTACATGCTCTCTACTATGACATTGGGCATCGGCCTTGGCAGACGACGTTGATGGCATTTCATCGTCTCGGCCATGACTAGTGGCAGCAGCTTCAGCACGAGGTGGAAGTGGATCTTGATCTTTCCCTCCACATTTTTGTTCTCCATTTTTTAATGTGTGGAATTATATGCCAGTATCAATAGCAATGGCCTACTACTATATATACTGCGCACAACTGAAATGCACCACAGGTATGGATAAATAGTATACTTGACGGCACAGAGGTAGGTAGAGCAGTGGCCTACTGTACCGTACTGCTATATATTATATACTGGTGGTCAGCAAACTGTGCAAAACTGAAATGCACCACAGGTATGGATGGATAGTATACTTGACGACACAGAGGTAGGTAGAGCAGTGGCCTACTGTACCGTAATGTTTTATATTATATACTGGTGGTCAGCAAACTGTGCAAAACTTAAATGCACCACAGGTATGGATGGATAGTATACTTGACGACACAGAGGTAGGTAGAGCAGTGGCCTACTGTACCGTACTGCTATATATTATATACTGGTGGTCAGCAAACTGTGCAAAACTGAAATGCACCACAGGTATGGATGGATAGTATACTTGACGACACAGAGGTAGGTAGAGCAGTGGCCTTCTGTACCATACTCCTATATATTATATACTGGTGGTCAGCAAAATTATGCACTGTACTCCTACTATATACTACAATGCAGCACAGATATGGAGCGTTTTTCAGGCAGAGAACGTATAATACTGGTGGTCACTGGTCAGCAAAACTCTGCACTGTACTCCTCCTATATAATATACTGGTGGTCCCCAGTACCCACAATAAAGCAGTGTGAGCACAGATATATGCAGCACACTGAGCACAGATATGGAGCGTTTTTCAGGCAGACAACGTATATTACTGGTGGTCACTGGTCAGCAAAACTCTGCACTGTACTCCTCCTATATAATATACTGGTGGTCCCCAGTACCCACAATAAAGCAGTGGGAGCACAGATATATGCAGCACACTGAGCACAGATATGGAGCGTTTTTCAGGCAGACAACGTATACTGGTGGTCACTGGTCAGCAAAACTCTGCACTGTAATCCTCCTATATAATATACTGGTGGTCTCCAGTCCCCACAATAAAGCAGTGTGAGCACAGATATATGCAGCACACTGAGCACAGATATGGAGCGTTTTTCAGGCAGACAACGTATAATACTGGTGGTCACTGGTCAGCAAAACTCTGCACTGTACTCCTCCTATATAATATACTGGTGGTCCCCAGTACCCACAATAAAGCAGTGTGAGCACAGATAAATGCAGCACACTGAGCACAGATATGGAGCGTTTTTCAGGCAGACAACGTATACTGGTGGTCATTGGTCAGCAAAACTCTGCACTGTACTCCTCCTATATAATACTGCTGGTCCCCAGTACCCACAATAAAGCAGTGTGAGCACAGATATATGCAGCACACTGAGCACAGATATGGAGCGTTTTTCAGGCAGACAACGTATACTGGTGGTCACTGGTCAGCAAAACCCTGCACTGTACTCCTCCTATATAATACTGCTGGTCCCCAGTCCCCACAATAAAGCAGTGTGAGCACAGATATATGCAGCACACTGAGCACAGATATGGAGCGTTTTTCAGGCAGACAACGTATAATACTGGTGGTCACTGGTCAGCAAAACTCTGCACTGTACTCCTCCTATAATACTGCTGGTCCCCAGAATAAAGATATGCAGCCCCCTGAAACAAAGTGAGAGGACGCCAGCCACATCCTCTCACTATCATTTCCAATGCACGAGTGAAAAATGGCGGCGACGCGCGGCTCCTTATATAGAATCCGAATCTCGCGAGAATCCGACAGCGGGATGATGACGTTCGGGCGCGCTCGGGTTAACCGAGCCATACGGGAGAATCTGAGTATGCCTCGGACCCGTGTAAAATGGGTGAAGTTCGGGGGGGTTCGGTTTCCGAGGAACCGAACCTGGTCATCTCTAATTGATACCCGGGTTACATCTTCCAGTGGATTTTATTTTTACATCAATATGGTAGTTTTATGTATATACCAATTTTAGTAAAATTTTTTGAATTCTAATATGGTCCTTTTCCAGTTTTAAACATATGATATACTAGACATCTGTTCCAGTTTATATCCAGTGAGGACCTAATAGAAGTCCAAAGAAACCTTTATGTGCTTCACATCCATTTGTTACAAGTAAGCATACATGTGAGAATCTGCCCAATTTGTATTCAGCACCGTTTCGGGTGCCGACGTAAAGGAAGAAGGGATCTAGAATTGGATTGGGACTATCTTCACAATCTTCTTCTCCTATATTCAGTGACTGGTGGAATTAATTGTATTTACAGTATTACACCATTATGTGATTTTGTATTTTTCATGTGATTACCATCGGATATCACATCATTCAACTGATTGTTGAATCAATATACTGAGGATCATCATACGTTTGGGACATTTTGAAGCGCAAGTGAGATTGTACCTTTTTTTCTATATATGTTGTTGTAGGTTGGTGACCTATCTTGTACCATCTCGTGCTGCCTCATTGTACAGTGCCATAGGAGGAATTGTTTTTCTATTGTCAAGAATGCAAACACTTTACTATGGCTTAAAATATTATATTTAAAAAAAATCAATTCTAGAAAGTAATAACTTGATTTGTTTTTGGCCCTGGGCTAGAGCCCCTGGGCTGGTTAAACTAGTATAAGTAAATGGGTGAGTGAGTGATGCTTCCACCTGTGGTTCTATCATCTGGACATAGAACAGGAGACGTGACTCAATAGGAAAGAAATACAATCAATAGCACAGGGGTTAGTGAGTATTATGAGGTGGCCCAGTAGGACGTTGAAAATAAGAGCTTGCATGGAATGCCAACAGAGTGAACTATGCTGGTGATTCCCAGAAATATAGTGGATACTGTGAGGAGATCCCACCAGTAGTGACTGGTGTTAGAGACTGTAGAGACAATCTGTGGTAATAGCTGATACTTGAAGTACAACAGAACACTCAGGAGACTGAGAGATGCTCAGTATTATTAGCTGCTACTTGAAGCATAACAGGAACAGACTGGAGACTGTGGATAGTGCTTAGTATACTGACAGTACAACAGGAACACACTGGAGACTGTAAGACGCTCGGTTATATTAGCTGGTACTTGAAGCATAACAGGAATACACTGCAGACTGTGAGAGTGCTCAGTAGCAGAGACTGGGGCTGGGAGTAACACAGCACAGTTCAGCACACTGAACTGTGAAGCCAATTCTAAAACAAATGCACACAGGAAGCTAGGAAGCAGATTATAGCAGAAGTTGTACAGGCAACGAGTAGTGGCCATGGAGAAGCTCATATAGGATAGTTTGGCCGTTGATAAGTCTCTGGAGTCATGCGCTGATCTAGGATTAGTAGAACAGTGGTCTGCCGATCTCAGCCAAGATGGCACCCATGTACAGATGGCTCAGGATTAGTGAAGCAAATTGAAGAAACATTCATTAGCCAAAATGTTAGACAGCAATAAAAGTAATGTTAGCAAAGAATTCAAAGACACATACAATACATACAGTAGGTTACTACAGGATAACAGATGAAAAATGTCAGTACAGTAACTCAGTAGCAAATAATTAGATGGCTATATAAACGTTAACGTGGCTTACTATAATAAATTTAGGTGTAAATTTACTAAGTGGTGCTTAAATGAACCTCTTAATCTAGCACTCAGCTCAAATTGTATTTTCATGGCCCAGTCCCTTGCTGCGCAATGCTACATTACAATGTCATGCTGAGGAGGTGCGACCATGATGATTCATCGCGATTCGAGACACACACTTACATGAATCCCATTTCATTTGAAATTGGGAGGGTGACCAGCTCTCCTGGGAGTCTGCAGTGACTCACCGAAATTTGGTATTAAACACAGGCCTTGAGCTTTTAACTAGGCCCATCTGTCACTGCAGCTATCAGCTTGTACCCGACATCTTTGTGCCATCTGGTCTACCCTCTCTGGGGTTTTCAGTGGGGGTTTGGTTAAGTAGCACACTCAAGATAACCAAATCCTTCCTGGAATGACTAGTGGTTGGAGTCAAGTGGCACACCTATAACTATACTAATATATTTCACATTCAAGCCATCACCACTCACTAAGGGCGGTATCCAATTAGTAGTCGTGATTTACCACTGCTAATGGATTCGCTGGGGGCTATCCAATTAGCCCCGATACCCAGCACTAAGCATAATCCCTGATAACCAGCCCTCAGAGCCACGATAACACATGGGTCTGGGAACTTATCCCGGTTTCCTTGTGTTTCTCACCTGAAAACGGGTAAATTTTTTGTCCAAAAAATGGACTTTAATTAGATAGCCCGGGAATGACCATCAGGCTAAAATAGCAATATTAGCTAATTTTTTGGGCCGGAAAAATAGCACTAACAATTGGATACTCCCCCTATTTACAGTATAAGGATGTTGATTGTCAATATTCATTATTTTCTTCTCACAGTTCCTTGCTGAAAGACACATAACACACAGTATATCTGCTTATACATCTGCACCATCCAGGGCTATTACTTTTTACTGATTGTTTTCAGTTACAAATGTCTTTATTGTACAATGTGAAAGATCTGCAGATCATTGCCCTGTCTCAGCTTTCAGTTTAACAGATCTTTTATACAGAAGTATACTCAGAAGTACACTTGAACTATAATAAGCTAGCATTCTGAATTCTGTTGACTTCCCATACTGTAGTTTAGACAATTTTATTCCAGGAAATAATTTTTTATATAGAAAGTGCTTTCTCCCAGTATGTTCCTTAATGGTAGAAGCAATAGTACATTCATTGTAGCCATTTATAGAGACATATATAAATTCACAGCTTGTCACTTTCAATACCTGTAAAATGTTCCAGGATTCAAAAGAATTTGTCATTCTTATAAGTGTAAATGTATAACCAAATATCTCCTTTTCTCTAAAGAGCCTCACTGCAAGTTTAACAGAACATCACCCAATTATTTAAAATGTTCACAGTGAAAGTGCCATACACATGTAATCACACAGAAGGGCATCAAATTGTAACATGTTATAAATAAATTAATGCTCTGGTGTCTAATGTCTGGCTCGGTGATTGTCTGATTTGTCCATTGCTAGAGGTGTAATCATGAAGGAAAGGATTGAAAGGTGCTATTATCATTCATAGCGGTTCTACAGATCTGTGCAGAAGCATTTTAGGACACAAGAAAAATGAAACTCTATTCACACAGCACACTGATTGCGCAAATATTGCAGAAGTGATTGAAATGACACCTGATTACCAAGTGCAAACTCATCTAGAAGGTAACAAATTAATTAAAATGATTTTTTTTTAAATCTTTTAGCAAGATTTAACTGGCACATTTCATCCCACCTTTTCCTAATTTGGAAGACATCCTGGATTTTTAATTGTGTGACGTAAATTCACAATAGGTTAACTCTGCAAGAGGGCAATACATTAACACAATGAGCATTCAGATGAATACAATTGAGCGTTCCTCTTGGATATGCTCAGCTCAGTGGTTTGAATAAGCAGCAGGCATGCTGGGGAACATATAAAGCACATCACAATGCAGAGGTTCTGCACATTTTGTTTTGTGCAATTTTACTGCCAATTTTATATAGTAGCATTACAAGACCCCCTCTTTGGCCACTCCAGTGTTCCACTGTATAACAGTGCAGAAGTTATGTGCAACATGTTTTGTATGAGATTTAAATGCTTGAGCCTGCAAAGCTAAAAACATACCTTCAAAGTGCTGCTTACAAGCTTTATTGGTTCACATAAAACTAAAAAGAGGGCAATTACTCTATACTGTACTTATCTTCTTCATGCTTTCATGTGAACTGTTGTGTTATTCAGAGGAAAACCACCTTAGAGAGTAACGAATGTTGATATTATTTATACATTATCAACAATTAATAGGAATAATAATTGTTCTGGTGTGGAAATTCCTTCTTCCTACTGTATATAAGCTTTGGGTACATTTCCCTGTTGCCTGGAATTGTTGGATTGCTCCCACAATCCACACTTTCCCATGCCAATCCATGTCTGCATGATCACATGGCTTTATATGCTTTGAGTATACATCCAGTGGTGCTGAGATGCAGGGGGAGCAGGTACAAATTACCCGGGCCCGGGCTGCAGGAGGGGCCCTAGGTCCGCTAATGCCTCCCCCCTGATACATGTACTGCGGCGCCATCTTCCCAGTAATATCTTTGGGAAGATGGTGCTACACATAGAAAGCAAAGACTCTGGCACTGTGACGTGCCAGAGTCTTTGCTCTCTAGTGGCCGTCGTCATCTTTCCAAATTTCACTGGGAAGGTGATGCTGGCCGGGGAGGAGGGACCCACTTTCAGATCAAGTAAGGTAGTAAGTGGGTGCCCTCCCCGGCTCCCCTATGTTAAAACAGCACCCCTCTATGTTAAAATGGTGCCCCCCCTACGAGTGGCCCCGCAATTATTTTATTATTCATATATTTGAAAACTAAAGGGCATAATCACACCCACTTACTAAGCCACGCCCCCAAGTCTTTACCGGGGTCCAGCGTGGCGCTTAATGGCCCTGTATACATCCACATTTAAATTTGTAAGGATGCCTTTGAAACTAACAAAATAGAATAAAATAAAAAAATTAACAAAACAAAATAAAGATAGGATACCTAAAAGTCAGGTTTCATGACTCATGACACACAGTTTGTGAAACAACATGGCCACATATTTCTAGAGAGGCAGACAATTGTTCATGCTGCTGTGAAGAATTGAAGTAGGTGCACCAGTATCAGGCTATCAGGCTTTGATGACTATGATGACTTCATAAACAGGAACAGGAAGTGTCAACTGCATCAAGAAAAGGTGTCACTCAGAGTCTTGTTAAGCCAGTGCAGAAATTATAAATAGTACAATTGATATACTATAGTACAGAGCTGGCCAAACCAGTCCTCGAGATCTACCAACAGTTCACATTTTCCAGATCACCTAGCTGGTGCACAGGTGTAGTCATTACTAATTAAGATGTGCTGCATTCATTCCTAACTGACAATTCTACAGATCTGCAGGAGGCCTGGAAAACATGAACTGTTGGTAGATCTCGGGGACCGGTTTGGACAGCCCTGCTATAGGATAACAATAAAACATTACAAAGTCAGGAGGTATACTATAGCTTATCTTTGTTTGTAGGAGGTGAGGGAAATCCAACGCGTTTCATCCTAAGAGTTCATCAAGGGCCCCTTTTTAAATGTATTATTTATTTATATATATATCCCTAGAAACTGCCTTATTTTATATACATTGTCTTAAATAAATATGCTATGTCAAATTTTATATTGACTATTTGATCCTTTTAATTTTTTTAAATTTGTAATTGCTCTCAATATCATTATTATTATTATTATTATTATTATTATTATTATTATATGACATTACTGGTCACTGGAACCTCTATCTGTTTTTTCTTTGCCAATCTTCTCAGTAAATTGTCATTACTATTTAATTAGGGAATAGCTGACGTCCATATAATGGAGTATCTATAAACCTGTCCTTCTGAAAACACTCGGTAATTAAGGTTGAGACACCTCACAAGTGGTGATAAACATTTCTAGTTTTTATATATATATATATATATATATATATATATACACACACACATATTTTTGAGTTTTTGATGGTAGAGCACCCAGCCTGCCCTATTATATATACTTTCATAAATCAAAGAGAAGCCCCCAAGGGAAAACTCATTATCTCAGCGTTGGGTTCAGTGTTGCAGCCAATAGTTCAATTTGTGGACCATCTCTTGTCAGGGCCGGCTCTAGGCATGTTCGAATAGAGCGGCCGCGCAGGGCGCCACCCTTAATGGGCGCCGTGCGCTGGCGCCGCCATATTCGAAGCTGGAGCCGGCCCTGTGTGTGCAGCGTTGTCCCGTCCGTGTGTGCGCTATGCGCGCTGCGCGGCGCCGGTGTCTAACATCAGATGCCGGCGCCGCGCATAGCGCACACAAGTAGCCGCCCGCCCACCCGGACCCTCACTCGGACCCTCACTCAGACCCTCACTCTCCCGCCCGCCAGCACTCCCGCCAGCACTCCTCCTCCCCCTCTCAGCGCCTCAGGTATTTGGTGGGGGGGTCGCACATTTATGGATTGCACTGTGGGGGCATTTATCTGGCACTGTGGGGGGGCATTTCTGGCACACTGGGGGCATATCTGGCACACTGGGGGCATATCTGGCACACTGGGGGCATATCTTGCTCTGTGGGGGCATTTCTGGCACTGTGGGGGGCATATCTGGCTCACTGGGGGCATATCTGGCTCTGTGGAGGCATATCTGGCACTGTGGGGGCATTTATCTGGCACTGTGGGGGCATTTATCTGGCACTGTGGGGGCATTTCTGGCAATGTGGGGGCATTTCTGGCACCGTGGGGGCATATCTGGAACACTGGGGGCATATCTGGCACACTGGGGGCATATCTGGCACACTGGGGGCATATCAGGCACTGTGGGGGCATATCTGGCTCTGTGGGGGCATTTCTGGCACTGTGGGGGGCATTTCTGGCACTGTGGGGGCATATCTGGCACTGTGGGGGCATTTATCTGGCACTGTGGGGGCATTTATCTGACACTGTGGGGGCATTTATCTGACACTGTCGGGGCATTTCTGGCACCGTGGGGGCATTTCTGGCACCGTGGGGGCATTTCTGGCACACTGGGGGCATTTCTGGCACTGTGGGGGGCATATCTGGCACACTGGGGGCATATCTGGCACTGTCGGGGGCATTTCAGGCACTGTCAGGGGCATTTCTGGCACTGTGGGGGCATTTATCTGGCACTGTGGGGAGCATTCATTTATCTGGCACTGTGGGGGGCATTCATTTATCTGGCACTGCGGGGGGGTATTTATCTGTGCACTGTGAGGGGGCATTAATGTATCTGGCACTGTGGGGGCATTTCTGGCACTGTGGGGGCATATCTGCGCTGTGGGGGCATTTATGTATCTGCACTGTGGGGGCATGTATGTATCTGGCACTGTGGGGGCATTTCTGTATCTGGCACTGGGGGGGCATATCGGCACTGTGGGGGTATTTATGTATCTGGCACTGTGGGGGTATATCTGCACTGTGGGGGCACTTATTTATCTGGCACTGGGGGCATTTATTTATCTGGCACTGTGGGGGGCATTTATTTATCTGGCACTGTGGGGGCATATCTGGCACTGGGGGCATTAATGTATCTGGCACTGTGGGGGCATATCTGGCACTGGGGGCATTAATGTAATTGACACTGTGGGGGGCAATAATGCATCTGGCACTGTGTGGGCACTTATGCATCTGGCACTGGGGGCATTTATGCATCTGGCAATGTGTGGGCATTTATGTATCTGGCACTGGGGGCATTTATGTATTTTGCCCTGTGGGGGCATATCTGGCACTGTGGGGGCAATTTTATATATGGCACTGTGGGGACATATCTGGCACTGTGTGGGCATTTTTATATCTGGCACTGTGGGGGCACTTATGTATCTGGCACTGTGTGGGCATTTATGTATCTGGCACTGTGGGGGGCATATCTGCACTGTGGAGGCATTTATGTATCTGGCACTTTGGGGGCATTTATGTATCTAAACTGTGGTGCATATCTGGCACTGTGTGGCAATTTATGTAGCTGGCACTGCTGGGGGGCATGTCACGTGTAGCTGGCACTGCTGGGGGGGGGGGGGCATGTCGCGTGTAGCTGGCACTGCTGGGGAGCATGTCGCGTGTAGCTGGCACTGCTGGGGGGCATGTCACGTGTAGCTGGCACTGCTGGGGGGCATGTCACGTATAGCTGGCACTGCTGGGGGGCATGTCACGTGTAGCTGGCACTGCTGGGGGGCATGTCACGTGTAGCTGGCACTGCTGGGGAGCATGTCATGTAGTGTTCCCGCTAGGCGTCTATGGCTAGGCAATGTGTCTCAGTGCTCTCCCTGGTGCAATGCGTCTCAGTGCTGTGCCTGGCGCAAAGTGTATAGGAGGTTCTACCTGGTACAGTGTGTATTAGCTGCACTACTGTGTGGTGTAATGCAAATTGCCACTATTATGTGGCCACGTACCTTCCCCACGAAGTAACTCCCCTTAATTTTTGCTGCGCGCCTTCGGCGCGCACTGTCCATTCTTTGTCATATAGGTATGGGAACAACAAGCAGTATGTACATCATTTTGCCCTCCTAATTTAAAAATGTGCCCTCCCTGTGATCAGCACCATGCCCTAAAAAGTGAACACTATCATGTGTAGCTGGCACTGCTGGGGGGCATGTCATATGTAGCTGGCACTGCTGCGGGGCATGTCATGTGTAGCTGGCTAGCTGGCACTGCTGCGGGGCATGTCATGTGTAGCTGGCACTGCTGCGGGGCATGTCATGTGTAGCTGGTACTGCTGCGGGGCATGTCATGTGTAGCTGGCACTGCTGCGGGGCATGTCATGTGTAGCTGGCACTGCTGCGGGGCATGTCATGTGTAGCTGGCACTGCTGGGGGGCATGTCATGTCTATCTGGCACTGCACATTATGTGTATCTGGCACTATACTGGAGACATTGTGTGTAAGGAACACTACTGTGGCTATGTGTAAGGCTGCTAATTGTGTGAAAATATGTTTATAGTTTGATGATATGAAGGTATGAGGCCACGCCCACTGTTCCAGAGGCCACACCCACTTTTCCGGGAGCGCGGGCGCCTTCGGCGCGCGCATGGGGGGGGGGGGGGGGGGGCGCTTTTACATTTTCTCGCTCAGGGTGCTAGTAGGCCTGGAGCCGGCCCTGCCTCTTGTAACCCTGTGTAAGATCAATGGGGAGTTATATAAGAGATGCAGGTGACTTCCTGGGGGGTTTATATACTCATTGAGGATCTATCAGATGATTGTTTACTGGCCACTTTGGACATGTGCTCATTATACACGGTTATCCCCCATAAAGCAGGGGTAGAAGCTGTGAAACAGGTGCTACTGATGGGTCCATAGGATTTATATGTGATTTGATATGTCTGTATAGTCATACATCTACTTTCAGTATCAGGATGAGTTCTATCCCATAGATCGTAAGCTTGCGAGCAGGCCCCTACTCCCTCTATGACTGTTTGTTTTTATCCAGTTTTGTCTTCTAATTGTGTCCAGTTGTAAAGCGCAATGGAATTTGCTGCGCTATATAAGAAACTGTTAATAAATAAATAATAATATATGTAAATTGTGGGAACTCATTTGTTTATAGACAAATATGAGAGAGATCACATTTTGAACACTTATGCTGATAACGTAATCTACTATAAGAGATTTATTGATGACTTCTTTGTGATTTGAAGAGGCAGCGTGGAGTCATTTAATTTGATGGTAGATGAGCTCAACCAGATGGAGAGTCCGATAAAGTTCGCGGCAACCAGATGGAGAGTCCAATAAAGTTCACGGCATCCATTGATAAATCTGTGATGAACTTCCTGGATGTTACTGTTATCAACAAGATGCTTACTTTGGAATATACTCTAATCTTCCTTTCTCACAATTCCTGAGGGTTTTACGGACTAATTCTGATGTAACTCGTGCAGAGATACAATTCACGGGGCAGAACTTCAAGGATTTACTACTGAGACCAAATATGAAATCAGAGGCTGTAGCTGAAGGATGGCTGAAGAAACGTAATGGCTGCTATAAGTGTCTCAGTTGTACAACCTGCAGGGCGCTGATTACTAGAGATGAGCGCCTGAAATTTTTCAGGTTTTGTGTTTTGGTTTTGGGTTCGGTTCCGCGGCCGTGTTTTGGGTTCGAACGCGTTTTGGCAAAACCTCACCGAATTTTTTTTGTCGGATTCGGGTGTGTCTTGGATTCGGGTGTTTTTTTCAAAAAACACTAAAAAACAGCTTAAATCATAGAATTTGGGGGTCATTTTGATCCCAAAGTATTATTAACCTCAAAAACCATAATTTACACTCATTTTCAGTCTATTCTGAATACCTCACACCTCACAATATTATTTTTAGTCCTAAAATTTGCACCGAGGTCGCTGTGTGAGTAAGATAAGCGACCCTAGTGGCCGACACAAACACCGGGCCCATCTAGGAGTGGCACTGCAGTGTCACGCAGGATGTCCCTTCCAAAAAACCCTCCCCAAACAGCACATGACGCAAAGAAAAAAAGAGGCGCAATGAGGTAGCTGTGTGAGTAAGATTAGCGACCCTAGTGGCCGACACAAACACCGGGCCCATCTAGGAGTGGCACTGCAGTGTCACGCAGGATGGCCCTTCCAAAAAACCCTCCCCAAACAGCACATGACGCAAAGAAAAAAAGAGGCGCAATGAGGTAGCTGTGTGAGTAAGATTAGCGACCCTAGTGGCCGACACAAACACCGGGCCCATCTAGGAGTGGCACTGCAGTGTCACGCAGGATGTCCCTTCCAAAAAACCCTCCCCAAACAGCACATGACGCAAAGAAAAAAAGAGGCGCAATGAGGTAGCTGTGTGAGTAAGATTAGCGACCCTAGTGGCCGACACAAACACCGGGCCCATCTAGGAGTGGCACTGCAGTGTCACGCAGGATGTCCCTTCCAAAAAACCCTCCCCAAACAGCACATGACGCAAAGAAAAAAAGAGGCGCAATGAGGTAGCTGACTGTGTGAGTAAGATTAGCGACCCTAGTGGCCGACACAAACACCGGGCCCATTTAGGAGTGGCACTGCAGTGTCACGCAGGATGTCCCTTCCAAAAAACCCTCCCCAATCAGCACATGATGCAAAGAAAAAGAAAAGAAAAAAGAGGTGCAAGATGGAATTGTCCTTGGGCCCTCCCACCCACCCTTATGTTGTATAAACAAAACAGGACATGCACACTTTAACCAACCCATCATTTCAGTGACAGGGTCTGCCACACGACTGTGACTGATATGACGGGTTGGTTTGGACCCCCCCAAAAAAGAAGCAATTAATCTCTCCTTGCACAAACTGGCTCTACAGAGGCAAGATGTCCACCTCATCATCACCCTCCGATATATCACCGTGTACATCCCCCTCCTCACAGATTATCAATTCGTCCCCACTGGAATCCACCATCTCAGCTCCCTGTGTACTTTGTGGAGGCAATTGCTGCTGGTCAATGTCTCCGCGGAGGAATTGATTATAATTCATTTTAATGAACATCATCTTCTCCACATTTTCTGGATGTAACCTCGTACGCCGATTGCTGACAAGGTGAGCGGCGGCACTAAACACTCTTTCGGAGTACACACTTGTGGGAGGGCAACTTAGGTAGAATAAAGCCAGTTTGTGCAAGGGCCTCCAAATTGCCTCTTTTTCCTGCCAGTATAAGTACGGACTGTGTGACGTGCCTACTTGGATGCGGTCACTCATATAATCCTCCACCATTCTATCAATGTTGAGAGAATCATATGCAGTGACAGTAGACGACATGTCCGTAATTGTTGTCAGGTCCTTCAGTCCGGACCAGATGTCAGCATCAGCAGTCGCTCCAGACTGCCCTGCATCACCGCCAGCGGGTGGGCTCGGAATTCTGAGCCTTTTCCTCGCACCCCCAGTTGCGGGAGAATGTGAAGGAGGAGATGTTGACAGGTCGCGTTCCGCTTGACTTGACAATTTTGTCACCAGCAGGTCTTTCAACCCCAGCAGACTTGTGTCTGCCGGAAAGAGAGATCCAAGGTAGGCTTTAAATCTAGGATCGAGCACGGTGGCCAAAATGTAGTGCTCTGATTTCAACAGATTGACCACCCGTGAATCCTTGTTAAGCGAATTAAGGGCTCCATCCACAAGTCCCACATGCCTAGCGGAATCGCTCCGTGTTAGCTCCTCCTTCAATGTCTCCAGCTTCTTCTGCAAAAGCCTGATGAGGGGAATGACCTGACTCAGGCTGGCAGTGTCTGAACTGACTTCACGTGTGGCAAGTTCAAAGGGCATCAGAACCTTGCACAACGTTGAAATCATTCTCCACTGCGCTTGAGACAGGTGCATTCCACCTACTATATCGTGCTCAATTGTATAGGCTTGAATGGCCTTTTGCTGCTCCTCCAACCTCTGAAGCATATAGAGGGTTGAATTCCACCTCGTTACCACTTCTTGCTTCAGATGATGGCAGGGCAGGTTCAGTAGTTTTTGGTGGTGCTCCAGTCTTCTGTACGTGGTGCCTGTACGCCGAAAGTGTCCCGCAATTCTTCTGGCCACCGACAGCATCTCTTGCACGCCCCTGTCGTTTTTTAAAAAATTCTGCACCACCAAATTCAAGGTATGTGCAAAACATGGGACGTGCTGGAATTTGCCCATATTTAATGCACACACAATATTGCTGGCGTTGTCCGATGCCACAAATCCACAGGAGAGTCCAATTGGGGTAAGCCATTCCGCGATGATCTTCCTCAGTTGCCGTAAGAGGTTTTCAGCTGTGTGCGTATTCTGGAAAGCGGTGATACAAAGCGTAGCCTGCCTAGGAAAGAGTTGGCGTTTGCGAGATGCTGCTACTGGTGCCGCCGCTGCTGTTCTTGCGGCGGGAGTCCATACATCTACCCAGTGGGCTGTCACAGTCATATAGTCCTGACCCTGCCCTGCTCCACTTGTCCACATGTCCGTGGTTAAGTGGACATTGGGTACAACTGCATTTTTTAGGACACTGGTGAGTCTTTTTCTGACGTCCGTGTACATTCTCGGTATCGCCTGCCTAGAGAAGTGGAACCTAGATGGTATTTGGTAACGGGGGCACACTGCCTCAATAAATTGTCTAGTTCCCTGTGAACTAACGGCGGATACCGGACGCACGTCTAACACCAACATAGTTGTCAAGGCCTCAGTTATCCGCTTTGCAGTAGGATGACTGCTGTGATATTTCATCTTCCTCGCAAAGGACTGTTGAACAGTCAATTGCTTACTGGAAGTAGTACAAGTGGGCTTACGACTTCCCCTCTGGGATGACCATCGACTCCCAGCGGCAACAACAGCAGCGCCAGCAGCAGTAGGCGTTACACGCAAGGATGCATCGGAGGAATCCCAGGCAGGAGAGGACTCGTCAGAATTGCCAGTGACATGGCCTGCAGGACTATTGGCATTCCTGGGGAAGGAGGAAATTGACACTGAGGGAGTTGGTGGGGTGGTTTGCGTGAGCTTGGTTACAAGAGGAAGGGATTTACTGGTCAGTGGACTGCTTCCGCTGTCACCCAAAGTTTTTGAACTTGTCACTGACTTATTATGAATGCGCTGCAGGTGACGTATAAGGGAGGATGTTCCGAGGTGGTTAACGTCCTTACCCCTACTTATTACAGCTTGACAAAGGGAACACACGGCTTGACACCTGTTGTCCGCATTTCTGGTGAAATACCTCCACACCGAAGAGCTGATTTTTTTGGTATTTTCACCTGGCATGTCAACGGCCATATTCCTCCCACGGACAACAGGTGTCTCCCCGGGTGCCTGACTTAAACAAACCACCTCACCATCAGAATCCTCCTGGTCAATTTCCTCCCCAGCGCCAGCAACACCCATATCCTCCTCATCCTGGTGTACTTCAACACTGACATCTTCAATCTGACTATCAGGAACTGGACTGCGGGTGCTCCTTCCAGCACTTGCAGGGGGCGTGCAAATGGTGGAAGGCGCATGCTCTTCACGTCCAGTGTTGGGAAGGTCAGGCATCGCAACCGACACAATTGGACTCTCCTTGTGGATTTGGGATTTCGAAGAATGCACAGTTCTTTGCTGTGCTGCTTTTGCCAGCTTGAGTCTTTTCATTTTTCTAGCGAGAGGCTGAGTGCTTCCATCCTCATGTGAAGCTGAACCACTAGCCATGAACATAGGCCAGGGCCTCAGCCGTTCCTTGCCACTCCGTGTCGTAAATGGCATATTGGCAAGTTTACGCTTCTCCTCCGACAATTTTATTTTAGGTTTTGGAGTCCTTTTTTTTCTGATATTTGGTGTTTTGGATTTGACATGCTCTGTACTATGACATTGGGCATCGGCCTTGGCAGACGACGTTGCTGGCATTTCATCGTCTCGGCCATGACTAGTGGCAGCAGCTTCAGCACGAGGTGGAAGTGGATCTTGATCTTTCCCTAATTTTGGAACCTCAACATTTTTGTTCTCCATATTTTAATAGGCACAACTAAAAGGCACCTCAGGTAAACAATGGAGATGGATACTAGTATACAATTATGGACTGCCTGCCGAGTGCAGACACAGAGGTAGCCACAGCCGTGAACTACCGTACTGTACTGTGTCTGCTGCTAATATAGACTGGTTGATAAAGAGATAGTATACTCGTAACTAGTATGTATGTATAAAGAAAGAAAGAAAAACCACGGTTAGGTGGTATATACAATTATGGACGGGCTGCCGAGTGCCGACACAGAGGTAGCCACAGCCGTGAACTACCGCACTGTACTGTGTCTGCTGCTAATATATAGACTGGTTGATAAAGAGATAGTATACTCGTAACTAGTATGTATGTATAAAGAAAGAAAAAAAAACCACGGTTAGGTGGTATATACAATTATGGACGGGCTGCCGAGTGCCGACACAGAGGTAGCCACAGCCGTGAACTACCGCACTGTACTGTGTCTGCTGCTAATATAGACTGGTTGATAAAGAGATAGTATACTCGTAACTAGTATGTATGTATAAAGAAAGAAAAAAAAACCACGGTTAGGTGGTATATACAATTATGGACGGGCTGCCGAGTGCCGACACAGAGGTAGCCACAGCCGTGAACTACCGCACTGTACTGTGTCTGCTGCTAATATATAGACTGGTTGATAAAGAGATAGTATACTCGTAACTAGTATGTATGTATAAAGAAAGAAAAAAAAACCACGGTTAGGTGGTATATACAATTATGGACGGGCTGCCGAGTGCCGACACAGAGGTAGCCACAGCCGTGAACTACCGCACTGTACTGTGTCTGCTGCTAATATATAGACTGGTTGATAAAGAGATAGTATACTCGTAACTAGTATGTATGTATAAAGAAAGAAAAAAAAACCACGGTTAGGTGGTATATACAATTATGGACGGGCTGCCGAGTGCCGACACAGAGGTAGCCACAGCCGTGAACTACCGCACTGTACTGTGTCTGCTGCTAATATAGACTGGTTGATAAAGAGATAGTATACTCGTAACTAGTATGACTATAAAGAAAGAAAAAAAAACCACGGTTAGGTGGTATATACAATTATGGACGGGCTGCCGAGTGCCGACACAGAGGTAGCCACAGCCGTGAACTACCGCACTGTACTGTGTCTGCTGCTAATATATAGACTGGTTGATAAAGAGATAGTATACTCGTAACTAGTATGTATGTATAAAGAAAGAAAAAAAAACCACGGTTAGGTGGTATATACAATTATGGACGGGCTGCCGAGTGCCGACACAGAGGTAGCCACAGCCGTGAACTACCGCACTGTACTGTGTCTGCTGCTAATATAGACTGGTTGATAAAGAGATAGTATACTCGTAACTAGTATGTATGTATAAAGAAAGAAAAAAAAAACACGGTTAGGTGGTATATACAATTATGGACGGGCTGCCGAGTGCCGACACAGAGGTAGCCACAGCCGTGAACTACCGCACTGTACTGTGTCTGCTGCTAATATATAGACTGGTTGATAAAGAGATAGTATACTCGTAACTAGTATGTATGTATAAAGAAAGAAAAAAAAAACACGGTTAGGTGGTATATACAATTATGGACGGGCTGCCGAGTGCCGACACAGAGGTAGCCACAGCCGTGAACTACCGCACTGTACTGTGTCTGCTGCTAATATATAGACTGGTTGATAAAGAGATAGTATACTCGTAACTAGTATGTATGTATAAAGAAAGAAAGAAAAACCACGGTTAGGTGGTATATACAATTATGGACGGGCTGCCGAGTGCCGACACAGAGGTAGCCACAGCCGTGAACTACCGCACTGTACTGTGTCTGCTGCTAATATAGACTGGTTGATAAAGAGATAGTATACTCGTAACTAGTATGTATGTATAAAGAAAGAAAAAAAAACCACGGTTAGGTGGTATATACAATTATGGACGGGCTGCCGAGTGCCGACACAGAGGTAGCCACAGCCGTGAACTACCGCACTGTACTGTGTCTGCTGCTAATATATAGACTGGTTGATAAAGAGATAGTATACTCGTAACTAGTATGTATGTATAAAGAAAGAAAAAAAAACCACGGTTAGGTGGTATATACAATTATGGACGGGCTGCCGAGTGCCGACACAGAGGTAGCCACAGCCGTGAACTACCGCACTGTACTGTGTCTGCTGCTAATATAGACTGGTTGATAAAGAGATAGTATACTCGTAACTAGTATGACTATAAAGAAAGAAAAAAAAACCACGGTTAGGTGGTATATACAATTATGGACGGGCTGCCGAGTGCCGACACAGAGGTAGCCACAGCCGTGAACTACCGCACTGTACTGTGTCTGCTGCTAATATAGACTGGTTGATAAAGAGATAGTATACTACTAATATTATATATACTGGTGGTCAGGTCACTGGTCACTAGTCACACTGGCAGTGGCACTCCTGCAGCAAAAGTGTGCACTGTTTAATTTTAATATAATATTATGTACTCCTGGCTCCTGCTATAACCTATAACTGGCACTGCAGTGCTCCCCAGTCTCCCCCACAATTATAAGCTGTGTGAGCTGAGCACAGTCAGATATATATATACATTGATGCAGCACACTGGGCTGAGCAGTGCACACAGATATGGTATGTGACTGAGTCACTGTGTGTATCGTTTTTTTTAGGCAGAGAACGGATATATTAAATAAAACAAACAACTGCACTGTCTGGTGGTCACTGTGGTCGTCAGTCACTAAACTCTGCACTCTCTTCTACAGTATCACAGCCTCAGGTCAATCTCTCTCTCTCTCTCTCAACCCTAATCTAAATGGAGAGGACGCCAGCCACGTCCTCTCCCTATCAATCTCAATGCACGTGTGAAAATGGCGGCGACGCGCGGCTCCTTATATAGAATCCGAGTCTCGCGAGAATCCGACAGCGTCATGATGACGTTCGGGCGCGCTCGGGTTAACCGAGCAAGGCGGGAGGATCCGAGTCTGCTCGGACCCGTGAAAAAAACATGAAGTTCGTGCGGGTTCGGATTCAGAGAAACCGAACCCGCTCATCTCTACTGATTACTGGATGTTTCTTTTGCCACCCACATAATGGGACTAAGATTTTCCTGAGACATCATCTAACATGCCTGTTGGATCATGTGTCTATGTGGACTGATGTACGTTGGAAAGACTATACGAACATTCAGAGAAAGTATGAATCAGGACCATTAATCATTCCGTTTGACATATGCAAACAACTCCACGGATAAATCGGTTGCTGCACACTCTACTTTGCAATATTTGATTATTGATTAAGTCCCACCATTGGCGAGAGGTGGTGACCATGGACTGTGCTTACTTAAGAAGAAAGTGAGATGGATACTGATTTTGGACACAATTTCCCCAAAGGGATTGAATGAGCACAATAACTGAGATTTTTTTTGTAAACTTATTTTCATCTAATAGAACATCTATTATATGGCTTTGCTTCTTTTCCCTGTTAGTTTTTTTTACAGCAACTTGATGATTAGCCCGCAGGGGGTATGGTAGATGCTAGAATCAATTGAGCTAAAGAACCTCTGATGTCAGGGGGAGGAGCTAGGCCGGTGGGATACTACTTTCACTATCCACGCAACCAACTTCTCCCTTTAGTAACCCGAAGGGTGGCACGCAAAGCAAGCCCACAAGGGTACATTTCAGGTACCCTGTTTGGAGCTTGCTCCTCCCCCTGGTGATGTCAGAGGTCCTTTCCCCAACTTGGTTTTAGCCATAACCGTGATACTATAGGATGTGTGATAGCCGATCCCTTCTGAGCAGTGACGTACCATGCCCATGCGTCCTAGTATGGTGGAATGCAAGTGGTGCTGTGACAGTGAGAGAACCCGGAAGACATGCAGTGACGGCGGTAAGGGTCCTTCTGGTTAGATGGAATGCAGGGTGACATGGGTGTTTGTAATTATGATGATGATTGGGTGCAATACATGTTTATTCAGTTAAGGCCAAATCGATAGCTTACATTATAGTTAATGCCGATGACGTCATTTCCGATATTAACCACGTGGAGATTGAGGGGGAGTGTCTTTATCGTATTCATAGACCCATAGACACAGTTGCAGGGGTTTGATTTGGGTGTCAAGCAGTAAGGTCTTGACAAAGGTCCTTAGTGGACCGAATCATCTACTATGCACCATGTCCTGGTTGGTATGAGGTCTTTAGTGGACCGAATCGTCAACTATGCACCATACTGTATATAAATAATAAAAGAGAATTTCTACAAGCAAGTCTGATGAGTGCACTTGTGTTTAAGTGAATATAAATATTCAAAATCTGTAAATAAGAGCACATTCACTAGGACTTGCTAATTGAAAGATTGTGTTACTCACGAAATCAAAGTGACATTACAGGTTATTACAGGGCCTGTAATGTCACTTTGATGTTAAAGTAATACAAACTTTCAGTTAACAAGTCCTTGAGTGCGCTCTTATTTACATATTTGATATATTATAGAGGGAGTCATTCCGAGTTGTTCGCTCGTTGCCGATTTTCGCAACAGAGCGATTAAGGCAAAAATGCGCATGCGTATGGTACGCAGTGCGCATGCGCTAAGTATTTTAGCAAAAAACTTAGTAGATTTACTCACGTCCGAACGAAGAATTTTCATCGTTGAAGTGATCGGAGTGTGATTGACAGGAAGTGGGTATTTCTGGGCGGAAACTGATTGTTTTTAGGGAGTGTGCGGAAACACGCAGGCGTGCCAGGATAAAACGCGGGAGTGTCTGGAGAAACGGGGGAGTGGCTGGCCGAACGCAGGGCGTGTTTGTGACGTCAAACCAGGAACTAAATGAGCTGAGCTGATCGCAGTGTAGGAGTAAGTCTCGAGCTACTCAGAAACTGCTAAGAATTTTCTATTCGCAATTCTGCTAATCTTACGTTCGCAATTCTGCTAAGCTAAGATACACTCCCAGAGGGCGGCGGCCTAGCGTGTGCAATGCTGCTAAAATCTCTTAGCGAGCGAACAACTCGGAATGACCCCCATAGAGTCCCCCCCAACGGGGTGGCACCGGGTTTGCACACCAGGCTGAAGCAAAAGACTGTGAGAGTGCCGATTGTCAATGGAATATGTATATATATATATATATATATATATATATATATTCACTGTATATATAAATATATATATATATATATTTATATAAATCTTTTTCAAATTAATTGTCCCTGTTTGTTAAGTCCATATCAACAAACGTAAAAAAAACCCATTTAAAACAAGTAGACAATGTAAAATATATAGTAAAATGTAACTGTATTAAATAAATTCATGGACATGAAAGGTGGCATTACATTTAATCTTCAAATTATTGATAGCAGAACAACTATGGGGGTCATTCCGATTTGATCGTAGCTGTGCTAAATTTAGCACAGCTACTATCATCTTCCCTGACATGCGGGGGGACGCCCAGCACAGGGATAGTCCGCTCCACATGTCAGTCCGGACCCCCCGTACAAATACAAAAGCATCGCACAGCGGCGATGCTTTTGTATTTGTGGTGTAACTCCCGGCCAGCGCAGCTCCTGCGGCTGGCCGGAGTTGATCGTCACTGGCACTGGCCGCAGCGGCTGCGCGAGATGTCACGCAGCCGCCGCAGCCCTTTCCCCCAACGGTATGGCCACGCCTGTGTTGGCCGGACCGCGCCCCCTAAACAGCTGCTTAACGCCGCTGTCTAGCCCCCTCCCGCCCTGCGACTGCCTCTGCTTGTCAATCAGGCAGAGGCGATCGCTACTGAACGACGGCCTTCGGCCGTCCGGCATGCGCCGGCGCTACAGTGCACAATTCCGACCCGATCGATGCACTGCGATAAACTGCAGTGAGCGATCGGGTCGGAATGACCCCCTATGATTAGTATGGTGGTAGGGAGTAAGTGAGCAGATCCAGGGCCGGCTCCAGGCCTATTAGCACCCTGAGCGAAAAAATTTAAAAGCGCCCCCCCCCAATGCTCCTGAGAAAGTGGGTGTGGCCTCTGTGAAAGTGGGTGTGGCCTCCTGGGAAAGTGGGCACGGCCTCCTGGGAAAGTGGGCGTGGCCTCATATCTTTATATCAGCAAACTATAAATATATTTTCACACCCCCTCTACACACACAATTAGCAGCCTTACAAATAACAGCCACAGCAGTGTTCCTTACACACGTCTCCAGTGTAGTGCCAGATACACATAATGTGCAGTGCCAGATAGACATGACATGCCCCCCAGCAGTGCCAGCTACACATGATAATGTTCACGTTTTAGGGCAGGGTGCTGATCACAGGGAGGGCACATTTTTAAGTTAGGAGGGCAAAATGATGTACATACTGTAATGCTTGGTGCTCCCCTACCTGCATGCTAAAGCATGGACAGTGCGCGCCAAAGGCGCGCAGCAAAAATTTAGGGGCGTTGCTTGGTGGGGAAGGTGCGTGGCCACATAATAGTGGCAATTCGCATTACACCACACAGTAGTGCAGCTAATGCACCAGGTAGAACCTCCTAGACACTTTGCGCCAGGCAGAGCACGTTAGACACTTTGCGCCAGGCACAGCACGTTAGACACTTTGCGCCAGTTAGAGCACTGAGACACATTGCCTAGCCACAGACGCCTAGCGGGAACACTACATGATATGCTCCCCAGCAGTGCCAGCTACACGTGACATGCCCCCCAGCAGTGCCAGCAACAAGTGACATGCCCCCAGCAGTGCCAGCTACACGTGACATGCCCCCCAGCAGTGCCAGCTACACGTGACATGCCCCCCAGCAGTGCCAGCTACACGTGACATGCCCCTCAGCAGTGCAAGCTACACGTGACATGCCCCCCAGCAGTGCCAGCTACACGTGACATGCCCCCCAGCAGTGCCAGCTACACGTGACATGTCCCCCAGCAGTGCCAGATACACATGACATGCCCCCAGCAGTGCCAGATACATAAATGCCCCCACAGTGCCAGATATGCCCCTACAGTGCTAGATACATAAATGCCCCCACAGTGCAGATATGCCCCCACAGTGCCAGATACATAAATGCCCCCACAGTGCCAGATACATAAATGCCCCCACAGTGCAGATATACCCCCACAGTGCCAGATACATAAATGCCCCCACAGTGCCAGATACATAAATGCCCCCACAGTGCAGATATGCCCCCACAGTGCCAGATACATAAATGCCCCCACAGTGCTAGATTTGCCCCCACTGTGCCAGATACATAAATGCCCCCACAGTGCCAGATACATAAATGCCCCCAGTGCCAGATATGCTCCCACAGTGCCAGATACATAAGTGCCCCCACAGTGCCAGATACATAAGTGCCCCCACAGTGCCAGATACATAAGTGACCCCACAGTGCCAGATACATAAATGTCCCCACAGTGCCAGATACATAAATGCCCCCACAGTGCCATTTACATAAATGCCCCCACAGTGAAAATATGCCCCCACAGTGACAGATACATAAATGCCCCCAGTGCCAGATACATAAATACCCCCACAGTGCAGATATGACCCCACAGTGCCAGATACATAAATGCCCCCTCAGTGCCAGATACATAAATGCCCCCACAGTGCAAATATGCCCCCACAGTGCCAGATACATAAATGCCCCCATAGTGACAGATACATAAATGCTCCCAGTGCCAGATACATAAATGCCCCCACAGTGACAGATACATAAATGCCCCCAGTGCCAGATACATAAATACCCCCACAGTACAGATATGACCCCACAGTGCCAGATATGGCCCCACAGTGCCAGATATGACCCCAGTCACCCACAGTGCCAGATATGACCCCACAGTGCCAGATATGACCCCACAGTGCCCTGCCCACCCCAATACATAAATGCCCCCAGTGCCCGATCGATAAATGCCCAATACCTGCGGTGCTGGGAGCCGGGAGGGGGAGTGCTGTTGAGGGCGCGGGTGGACTCTTCAAAACGCTCATGTGCACGCTATGCGGACGCCGGCGCCGCACAATACGCCGCATAGAACGCACACAAGAGTTTAGGCTTGGGCCGGGACACTGCAGGCTGGCTCCAGGCACAAATATGGCGGCGCAAGCGTGCGGCGGCCATTAAGGGTGGCGCCCCGCGCAGCCACTCTATTCAAACATGCCTGGAGCCGGCCCTGTCCTTTATAATATCATGTCCAAGAACTACCCCCCAGACCTAACACCCCACTTCCCATGTAATTAATATTATGTCCCAGAACTAACCCCCCAGACCTAACAACCCCTCCTCCTTTATGTAATATCATGTCCCAGGACTACCCCGCCCCCCCCCCTCCCCAGACCTAACAACCCCACTTACCCTGTCATTAATGTCATGTCCCAGAACTGCTCCTCCAGGCTTAACAACCCCCTCCTCCTTTAATCAATACCACGTCGCAGAACTACCCCTTCTCCTTTAATTAATATTATGTCCCAGAACTGCCCCCCAGCCTGAAAACCCCCTCCTCTTTTAATTCATATGATTTCCCAGAACTGCCCCGCCCATAATAAAACCTCCATCCTCCTTTAATATTATGTCCCACAACTGCCCCCCTCCCAGAATGAAATCCCATCCTTCTGTAATTATTATGTCCTACCACTGTACCCCCAAGCATGAAACCCCCCAATCCTACTTTAATTAATATTATGTCCCAAAACTGCCCACCTAATCCTGAAAACCCCCCTCCTCCCTCAACTAAAATCATATTTCATAACTGCACCCCACACCTAATAACTAGAGATGAGCGGGTTCGGTTCCTCGGAATCCGAACCCGCCCGAACTTCATGTTTTTTTTCACGGGTCCGAGCGACTCGGATCTTCCCGCCTTGCTCGGTTAACCCGAGCGCGCCCGAACGTCATCATGACGCTGTCGGATTCTCGCGAGGCTCGGATTCTATCGCGAGACTCGGATTCTATATAAGGAGCCGCGCGTCGCCGCCATTTTCACTCGTGCATTGAGATTGATAGGGAGAGGACGTGTCTGGCGTCCTCTCCATTAGAATAGAGATAGATTAGATAGAGAGAGAGAGATTGTGCAGAGTCGCAGACAGAGTTAGTTTACCACAGTCAGTGACCAGTGCAGTTGCTAGTTAACTTTTATTTAATATAATATATCCGTTCACTTCTCTCTGCTATATCCGTTCTCTGCCTGAAAAAAAAAACGATACACAGCACAGTCAGTCACACAGTGTGACTCAGTCTGTGTGCACTCAGCTCAGCCCAGTGTGCTGCACAGTCATCAATGTATAAATTAAAAGCTTATAATTAATTGTGGGGGAGACTGGGGAGCACTGCAGGTTGTTAGCAGGAGCCAGGAGTACAATTATATTAATTAACAGTGCACACTTTTGCTGCAGGAGTGGTGACCAGTGCCTGACCACCAGTATAGTATTGTTGTATACTACTAATATCTCTTTAAATATCAACCAGTCTATATTAGCAGCAGACACAGTACAGTGCGGTAGTTCACGGCTGTGGCTACCTCTGTGTCGGCACACGGCAGGCAGTCCGTCCGACCAGAATTGTATTATTTATTATTATATACCTACCACCTAACCGTGGTTTTTTTTTCATTCTTTATACCGTCATAGTGTCATCCTAATTGTTACGAGTATACTACTATCTCTTTATCAACCAGTGTACAGTGCGGTAGTTCACGGCTGTGGCTACCTCTGTGTCGGCACACGGCAGGCAGTCCGTCCGACCAGAATTGTATTATTTATTATTATATACCTACCACCTAACCGTGGTTTTTTTTTTCATTCTTTATACCGTCATAGTGTCATCCTAATTGTTACGAGTATACTACTATCTCTTTATCAACCAGTGTACAGTGCGGTAGTTCACGGCTGTGGCTACCTCTGTGTCGGCACACGGCAGGCAGTCCGTCCGACCAGAATTGTATTATTTATTATTATATACCTACCACCTAACCGTGGTTTTTTTTTCATTCTTTATACCGTCATAGTGTCATCCTAATTGTTACGAGTATACTACTATCTCTTTATCAACCAGTGTACAGTGCGGTAGTTCACGGCTGTGGCTACCTCTGTGTCGGCACACGGCAGGCAGTCCGTCCGACCAGAATTGTATTATTTATTATTATATACCTACCACCTAACCGTGGTTTTTTTTTTCATTCTTTATACCGTCATAGTGTCATCCTAATTGTTACGAGTATACTACTATCTCTTTATCAACCAGTGTACAGTGCGGTAGTTCACGGCTGTGGCTACCTCTGTGTCGGCACACGGCAGGCAGTCCGTCCGACCAGAATTGTATTATTTATTATTATATACCTACCACCTAACCGTGGTTTTTTTTTTCATTCTTTATACCGTCATAGTGTCATCCTAATTGTTACGAGTATACTACTATCTCTTTATCAACCAGTGTACAGTGCGGTAGTTCACGGCTGTGGCTACCTCTGTGTCGGCACACGGCAGGCAGTCCGTCCGACCAGAATTGTATTATTTATTATTATATACCTACCACCTAACCGTGGTTTTTTTTTCATTCTTTATACCGTCATAGTGTCATCCTAATTGTTACGAGTATACTACTATCTCTTTATCAACCAGTGTACAGTGCGGTAGTTCACGGCTGTGGCTACCTCTGTGTCGGCACACGGCAGGCAGTCCGTCCGACCAGAATTGTATTATTTATTATTATATACCTACCACCTAACCGTGGTTTTTTTTTTCATTCTTTATACCGTCATAGTGTCATCCTAATTGTTACGAGTATACTACTATCTCTTTATCAACCAGTGTACAGTGCGGTAGTTCACGGCTGTGGCTACCTCTGTGTCGGCACACGGCAGGCAGTCCGTCCGACCAGAATTGTATTATTTATTATTATATACCTACCACCTAACCGTGGTTTTTTTTTCATTCTTTATACCGTCATAGTGTCATCCTAATTGTTACGAGTATACTACTATCTCTTTATCAACCAGTGTACAGTGCGGTAGTTCACGGCTGTGGCTACCTCTGTGTCGGCAGTCGGCAGGCAGTCCGTCCATCCATAATTGTATTATTATTATAATATATACCACCTAACCGTGGTTTTTTTTTCATTCTTTATACCGTCGTCATAGTGTCATACTAGTTGTTACGAGTATACTACTATCTCTTTATCAACCAGTGTACAGTGCGGTAGTTCACGGCACAAACAGAATGTGCACAAACTGGCTTTATTCTACCTAAGTTGCCCTCCCACAAGTGTGTACTCCGAAAGAGTGTTTAGTGCCGCCGCTCACCTTGTCAGCAATCGGCGTACGAGGTTACATCCAGAAAATGTGGAGAAGATGATGTTCATTAAAATGAATTATAATCAATTCCTCCGCGGAGACATTGACCAGCAGCAATTGCCTCCACAAAGTACACAGGGAGCTGAGATGGTGGATTCCAGTGGGGACGAATTGATAATCTGTGAGGAGAGGGATGTACACGGTGATATATCGGAGGGTGAAGATGAGGTGGACATCTTGCCTCTGTAGAGCCAGTTTGTGCAAGGAGAGATTAATTGCTTCTTTTTTGGGGGGGGTCCAAACCAACCCGTCATATCAGTCACAGTCGTGTGGCAGACCCTGTCACTGAAATGATGGGTTGGTTAAAGTGTGCATGTCCTGTTTTGTTTATACAACATAAGGGTGGGTGGGAGGGCCCAAGGATAATTCCATCTTGCACCTCTTTTTTCTTTTCTTTTTCTTTGCATCATGTGCTGATTGGGGAGGGTTTTTTGGAAGGGACATCCTGCGTGACACTGCAGTGCCACTCCTAGATGGGCCCGGTGTTTGTGTCGGCCACTAGGGTCGCTAATCTTACTCACACAGTCAGCTACCTCATTGCGCCTCTTTTTTTCTTTGCGTCATGTGCTGTTTGGGGAGGGTTTTTTGGAAGGGACATCCTGCGTGACACTGCAGTGCCACTCCTAGATGTGCCCGGTGTTTGTGTCGGCCACTAGGGTCGCTAATCTTACTCACACAGTCAGCTACCTCATTGCGCCTCTTTTTTTCTTTGCGTCATGTGCTGTTTGGGGAGGGTTTTTTGGAAGGGCCATCCTGCGTGACACTGCAGTGCCACTCCTAGATGGGCCCGGTGTTTGTGTCGGCCACTAGGGTCGCTTATCTTACTCACACAGCGACCTCGGTGCAAATTTTAGGACTAAAAATAATATTGTGAGGTGTGATGTGTTCAGAATAGGCTGAAAATGAGTGTAAATTATGTTTTTTGAGGTTAATAATACTTTGGGATCAAAATGACCCCCAAATTCTATGATTTAAGCTGTTTTTTAGGGTTTTTTGAAAAAAACACCCGAATCCAAAACACACCCGAATCCGACAAAAAAAATTCGGTGAGGTTTTGCCAAAACGCGGTCGAACCCAAAACACGGCCGCGGAACCGAACCCAAAACCAAAACACAAAACCCGAAAAATTTCCGGCGCTCATCTCTACTAATAACCCCCCTTCTCCTTCAATAAAAAATATGCCCCAACTGCAATGCCCTCCATTGCATAAATATGCTTTTCAATAGAAACCACCTCAGATCTATGGGGGCAGATGATCACATCTACTCAGCCTTCTCCTCCACCTGCTGCGCACTGATCACTTCCGTCTCCATCTCTCTCTCTCTCTCTCATCCTCACTGATTTGCCGCTTCACTGCAGCTTCTACTGATTGGTGGATAGCTCCGGCCATCCACCAATCAGCATTAAAATACTCCAAGAAATGTGATTGGTGTATGGCCAGCGCCGTCCACCAATCGATAATGCTAGCAGCCTGCCCTGCTGTCGGTGTATGGGTGTAGTGAGAAGCCGCACAGGCTGTGCTGCCGGTGATAAGCTGCGAGTGTCAGGAGTGACATGACTGGCGCTGCAGTCGGGAGGTACGGGCAGGGAATGTTGTGGTTTGCTATCTGCAGCCCAAAACCCTTAATGGCAGTGAAAAATCCGTGCGCCCATTAAGGATGGCGCCCTGCGCGGCCGCACGTGTCGAACGTGCCTGGAGCCGGCCCTGAGCAGATCGGACTATGGGGTACATTTACTAAGCAGTGATAAGAGCGGAGAAGTGAGCCAGTGGAGAAGTGCCCATGGCAACCAATCAGCACTGAAGTAACATCTACAATTTGCATACTATAAAATTATACACAGCTGCTGATTGGTTGATGGGGAAACTTCTCCACTGGCTCACTTCTCCGCTCTTATCACTGCTTAGTAAATGTACCCCTATGGCCCTCATTCCGAGTTGTTCGCTCGGTAATTTTCTTCGCATTGCAGCGATTTTCCGCTAATTGCGCATGCGCAATGTTCGCACTGCGACTGCGCCAAGTAAATTTGCTAAGAAGTTTGGTATTTTACTCACGGCATTACGAGGTTTTTTCTTCGTTCTGGTGTTCGGAGTGTGATTGACAGGAAGTGGGTGTTTCTGGGCGGAAACTGGCCGTTTTATGGGAGTGTGTGAAAAAACTGCAGTTTCTTGGAAAAACGCGGGAGTGGCTGAAGAAACGGGGGAGTGTCTGGGCGAACGCTGGGTGTGTTTGTGACGTCAAACCAGGAACGACAAGCAATGAACTGATCGCACTGGAAGAGTAAGTCTCGAGCTACTCAGAAACTGCACAGAAAAATCTTTTCGCAATATTGCGAATACTTCGTTCGCAATTCTGCTAAGCTAAGATTCACTCCCAGAGGGCGGCGGCTTAGCGTGTGTACTGCTGCGAAACAACTCAGAATGAGGGCCTATAGCTATGAAACCCTGCAATCCAGCTTTTGCCTTGTGTAAACCCAACAGTGCCTACAATGATTTCTGTCTAACTCCTTTTATAGCACTTAATACAGTGGTTCTCAAACTCGGTCCTCAGGACCCCACACAGTGCATGTTTTGCAGGTAACCCAGCAAGTGCACAGGTGTATTAATTACTCACTGGCACATTTTAAAAGGTCCACAGGTGGAGCTAATAATGTCACTTGTGATTCTGTGAGGAGACCTGCAAAACATGCACCGTGGGGGTCCTGAGGACCGAGTTTGAGATCCTGTGATCTAGTGCACAGGTTCTCAAACTCGGTCCTCAGGACCACACACGGTCCATGTTTTGCAGGTCACCTGTAGATTTTTGAAATGTGACAGTTGGTGATACACAGTGCAGCTGCTGGGTGATATGGAAAATGTGAACCGTGTGGGGTCCTGAGGACCGAGTTTGAGAACCACTGACTTAATAGAATGACACAACTTGCAAGCATACTTGCCTACCTGACCCTCTCCATGAGGGAGAAAATGCTCTGTTTCTGGACTTTCCTGGTAATGTATGATTGCCATCACCTATGTTGAAACACCTTTCTTTTCAATTAACTAGCTCACCACAGGGAAATCCCTTCCCTCACCTGCAACACAATTGGTTAACTAGTGGCAGCCCACTGCCTGACTCATACACAGCCTTACACACTCATATAATGCCTCAGGGTTTAACCCCCATCAGGCAGAATGTTTTTCTGTCAGCCATCCAGCTACTTTACATTGTTTTATTTATTAATTCACTGATTACTTTACATTTATTAAATAATGCTTTGCTTAGATTTCATACATGCATCTGTTCACATACAGAGTTTAAATAAACCCATCCAACAGCTGTTTCACATGGTCAACCATGTCAACCACAAATTATTTTCTTCCTGCACTGTGTGTACATAGATGAACGTGTGGAAAGTACAAAACAGCTGTTGGCTGGTTTGGCTTACACGTTTCAAACAACTCCACAGACAGGTGAGCCTATATAGTCTACTGTGTGTGCAGGCTATGTATATAGTTATCATACACAGTGTTATGTGATACTGTGATTAAGTATGGGGAGACATAGGGGGTCATTCTGTCCCAATCGCACGCTGCACTTTTTCGCAGCCGCGCGATCAGGTCAGAACTGCGCATACGCTGCAGCCACAATGCGCAGACGCGTCGTTACCCGGCCATGGCCCTCGCTGGGCAACAACAATAACTACGAAGAAAGACTTTGCAGCGGCGGCCGCAAGAAGATTGACAGGCAGGAGGCAGATCTGGGCGTCAACTGACTGTTTTCGGGGAGTGGTGATCTGATTGCAGGATGTTTTTGCATAGCTGGCTGCACAAGCGATCGCAGCCTTGCTATGCAAAAAAACACTCCCACATAGGCGGCGACTATCTGATTGCACGGCAGCTAAAAACAGCTACCGAGCGATCAATTCGGAATGAGGGCCATCGTTTTCACACACCACAGTTGCCTAGGTGTATGTGCAAGTAATGTATCCTGATTTGTAGATTTCAAGGGTAAAATTGCCAAATAACTGGTAACTATTTCCTTTACCTCAGTATCCCACTGTCTGCTGCCTCCTTCCTGTTACGGTAGCATCTAGTTACTCTTCATGGAGAGGACCTTTCCCATAAGCTCCTGGGTCCATGTCACACACTATTTGGAATAGTAACCTGTGGTGAGCAAAGCGGAGTGGAGTGAGACACTGAGCCCGAAGCATGGCGAGCAAAGCGAGCCCGTGAGGGTTCAATGGTGCATAGAAAAAACAAAATAACCTCAAACGAATGGAGAACAGTTAAAACATTTAAGTGTTGTAAAGGTGAAAGCTATCTACTGCCCTCTCGTGCTGTTACTTCAAGCAGAAGCATAAACAGGTTGTACCCAGCACCTGATGTAGCAGAGGAATAAGGGCATAGCTGCAGCCAGGGCTAGGGTGTTCGGCGCCCTCCTGTAAACTATAAATCTATAAATTTGCGTTCTCCCATACTTTATTAAGGGACAGCACACATAACGCCCCCTGTAGCAGTGACACGTATACACATAATGCTCCCTGTAGTAGTGCCCCTTACACACGTAACGCCCCCTGTACCAGTGACGCTTACACACGTAATGGCCCCTGTACCAGTGACGCTTACACACGTATCGCCCTCTGTACCAGTGACGCTTACACACGTAATGCCGCCCTGTACCAGTGATGCTTACACACGTAACACCCGCTGTACCAATGATGCAACGCCCCCTGTACCAGTGACGCTTACACACATAACGCCTCCCTGTACCAGTGACGCTTACACACGTAACGCCCCCCTGTACCAGTGGTGCTTACACACGTAACGCCCCCCCCCCCTGTACCAGTGATGCTTAAACACTTAACGCCCCCTGTACCAGTGATGCTTACACGCATAAAGCCCCCTGTACCAGTGATGCTTACACATGTAACGCCCCCCTGTACCAGTGACGCTTACACACGTAACACCTCCTGTACCAGTGATGCTTACACGCGTAACGCCTCCTGTACCAGTGATGCTTACACATGTAATGCCCCCTGTACCAGAGCCGCTTACACATGTAATGCCCCCTGTACCAGTGACGCTTAAACACGTAATGCCCCCTATAGTGGTGATGCTTACACACTTAATGTCCCAGTACTAGTAATGCTTACACACACAATGCCCCCCGTATTAGTGATGCTTACACACGTAACACAACATACACACGTAATGCCCCTTGTAGCAGTGACGCTTACTCACGCAATGCCCCCTTTACCAGTGATGCTTACAATCACATCACCCCTCTGTAGCAGTGACGCTTACACATGTAACACCCACTGTACCAGTGACGCTTACACACGTAACGCCCCCTGTAGCAGTGATGCTTACACACGTACCTCCCCCCTGTAGCAGTGATGCTTACACACGTAACACCCCCTGTAGCAGTGACGCTTACATACGTAATGCTCCCTGTAGCAGTGACGCTTACACATGTAACACCCACTGTACCAGTGACGCTTACACACGTAACGCCCCCTGTAGCAGTGATGCTTACACACGTACCTCCCCCCTGTAGCAGTGATGCTTACACACGTAACACCCCCTGTAGCAGTGACGCTTACATACGTAATGCTCCCTGTAGCAGTGACGCTTACACATGTAACACCCACTGTACCAGTGACGCTTACACACGTAACGCCCCCTGTAGCAGTGATGCTTACACACGTACCTCCCCCCTGTAGCAGTGATGCTTACACACGTAACACCCCCTGTAGCAGTGACGCTTACATACGTAATGCTCCCTGTAGCAGTGATGCTTACACATGTAACACCTCCTGTACCAGTGACGCTTACACACGTAACGCCCCCTGTACCAGTGCCGCTTACACACGTAACACCCCCTGTAGCAGTGACGCTTACATACGTAATGCTCCCTGTAGCAGTGACGCTTACACATGTAACACCTCCTGTACCAGTGACGCTTACACACGTAACGCCCCCTGTAGCAGTGATGCTTACACACGTACCTCCCCCCTGTAGCAGTGATGCTTACACACGTAACACCCCCTGTAGCAGTGACGCTTACATACGTAATGCTCCCTGTAGCAGTGACGCTTACACATGTAACACCCACTGTACCAGTGACGCTTACACACGTAACGCCCCCTGTAGCAGTGACGCCTACACACGTACCTCCCCCATGTAGCAGTGATGCTTACACACGTAACACCCCCTGTAGCAGTGACGCTTACACACGTAATGCTCCCTGTAGCAGTGACGCTTATACATGTAACACCCCCTGTAGCAGTGACGCTTACACATGTAACACCCCCTGTAGCAGTGATGCTTACACAAGTAATGCCCTCTGTACCAGTGACGCTTACACATGTAACGCCCCCTGTAGCAGTGACGCTTACACATGCAACACCTCCTGTAGCAGTTACGCTTACACACATTATGCTGCACAGTCACACACACACATAGATACACACATACTGTACATATATTACACACATACACAGTCACACATATATTACACATACACACACACTTTCACTCACTCACTCACTCACTCACTCTCTTTCCATCCTCTTACCTAAGGAAGTCTGGCAGGCCGGAGCTGGAGCAGATCATCCTCCTGTTCAGCCTGGTCCCGTGTAGCTCTGCCCCCAGTTCTGTGTAGCTCTGCCCCCTTTTAGGTCTGCACATTGCACTGACACAGGGGAGGGGAGAGGAGGCTTCATGCTGCCAGTGCCGCTGCCTGTCATAGAGTGTGACAGGCGTAGCAGCAGGAGCAGAGGGACATCAGCTCAGTACAGGGATGCAGCGTAGGGAGAGCGCCTCTCTAGCCCCTGGCGCCTCCCTGCACTGCATCCCTTTGCTGAACGGCTTGCGCTGGCTCTAGCTCTAGCAGCAAAAAAAGGCAATTGCACGCCCCACAATAAATATATACCAAGAGAGAGAAAAAAAAGCTGCGCTACTGTGTCCTAATTGGGATAGTGAATCCAAGGTTTACAACACTTAAAATAAGAATTTTTATGCATGAAATCTCATCTATAAGGATACAATTGTATCTTAGCAATTACAAACTTGTAACCATATAATAATATAGTTTCATAAATTGTTACATTTCAGCCACAGTAGCTAGATGCTTTGTTTATTTAGTAAATATAGATTGGCAAAGATCCAAAGGAATAGAAAAAAAACCCCAGAAAGACCAGTCTCTCCAGGAAGATACCTTATCAAATGAAATCTTTATGGATCCAATACAAAAAGGTATAGTGAGTATGACCCACTAGTATAGTGCTCCAGTATTTATTCCAACCACACTGAATTAGGTGTATACTGTATCTCAGCCAGCTATTAACTTGTAAGCACCTGCAGCACATCACAGGAGTAGGCAGTCCCTATTAATCTCCTTGGACCGCCTAGTAGAGCATGTCTCCTCTAGCAGATGGGGGCTCAACATGCTGCTATCTTACAGACTGATCTAGGCTGTCTCAATCTCAGTCCTGCAGCCAGCGGCAGCTCCAAAAGGCTCTCAAGCAAACAAGCTGTCAGTTCATATGGGATTCCTGCTGCTCACACAAAAACAAGGAACAGCAACACTTTTCAGCCACTGCTGTTGCCTTTTTCTAGCTGTATTGTATTTATTGGTTTTGCCGCCTTGCTGAGATTCGAAATCAAAGCAAAATGTCATCACCTTGGCGTCGGATTCTAGCAAGTTTTGGATTCTATATAAGTCCATGCGGTGGTGATTCGGGCACCATTTCATATTGTGCTGACTCCAGTCCACGCTGCTGTGCTGTGTTCATCCACTCCAGTGGCTGCTGGCTTGTGCTGTGCCCATCCACTTCATCCACTCCAGTGGTTGCTGGCTTGTGCTGTGTCCATCCACTTCTTCCACTCCAGTGGCTGGGTTGTGCTGTGTCCATCCAGTCCAGTGGTTGCTGGGTTGTGCTGTGTCCATACAGTCCAGTGGCTGCTGGCTTGTGCTGTGCCCATCCACTTCATCCACTCCAGTGGTTGCTGGCTTGTGCTGTGTCCATCCACTTATCCACTCCAGTGGCTGGGTTGTGCTGTGTCCATCCAGTCCAGTGGCTGCTGGGTTGTGCTTTGTCCATACACTCCAGTGGCTACTGGGTTGTGCTGTGTCCATCCACTTCAGTGGCTGCTGTGCTGTAGCTCAGCTGAGCTGACCTATCTGTCCACTATTCATACAGTCCAGTGCTGAACTGACATGTCTGTCAACTCCCAGCCCCCCAGAACTCTTTAGTGTTGTCAGGGCCGAAACTAGGATTTTCGGCACCCGGGGCAAGGCGGTAATGTAGCGCCCCCCCCAAAAAAAAAACAACAACAACAACAAATAATATATATATATATATATATATATATATATATATACATACATAATTATACTACAGAAATAAAAAAAATTTAAAATAAAATTGAAATACATATATATATATATATATATATATATATAAATAAAAAAAATTAAAAATTATTTTATATATATATATATATATATATATAGGTATATAGATATATACACACGAGGTGGAAGGATTGGCACTCCTCCTATATCAGTCAGCAATGCTCAGGTGCCATCTGGAAAATGTAGTTATAAACAAAAGTCCTCCAACAAGCAGCAGCACTCTGAGACTTGATTTGTCAATCAATCACAATAAAGTGCATTTAATAAATCATCCTGTGAGCCAACATTTTGGGGCCAATAACGCCCCTTTGTCAAGGTAATCACACCTTGACAAAGGGGCGTTATTGGCCCCGAAACATTGGCTCACAGAATAATTTATTAAATGCACTTTATTGTGATTCTTAGTATGACAAATCAAGTCTCAGAGTGCTGCTGCTTGTTTAAGGATGTTTTATATATATATATATATATATATATATACACACATACACATATACTATATATACATATATTGTAAAGCCTACTGCCCTTCCTGTCCACCCACCCCTCACAATGCCCACTTGCCTCAGCACAAAGTGGGGGAAGCGATTCACTTGTTCCTGGCTCTTTGCTCTCCAGCTTCCCTCTGGAGGAGTCAGGCAGCCGGGCAGGAGAGTGTGCGGAGGTGCTGACAAGCAGGAGGGCAGAGAGAGGCTCCATAGTCCGGCGGCCACACATGCAGAGGGAGATAGAACAGCA
This sequence comes from Pseudophryne corroboree, assembly GCF_028390025.1. Classification (NCBI taxonomy): domain Eukaryota; kingdom Metazoa; phylum Chordata; class Amphibia; order Anura; family Myobatrachidae; genus Pseudophryne; species Pseudophryne corroboree. The sequence goes on from NC_086449.1 coordinate 185,324,153, forward strand.
GCGGCGGGAACAGTGTCATACGTGGCTGCCGCTGCAGGAGGTGATCGCGGCGGGGTGGTGGGGAGGAGCAACTGGGTGAGAGAGCAATCGCAGGGGGTGGGAGTGAAGGAGCAGCGTTCGTAGGAGCCAGGCAGCGTTTGCCGCGCCCCCTGAACTCCTGCGCCCGGGGCACGTGACCCCTTAGCCCCCCCCTAGTTACGGCTGTGGTGTTGTTAATATTGGCTGAACTAGATTACAGTACATGCAGTTAGCAAGTCATTGTTTATTATTTATTATAGTGCAGAAACTTAGTTACATCTGTTGTCTAAGTGTGTCACACTGGTGCTGCAGTGGCAGGTTATACCCCCACTGCATTCACATAACATATAAGTACTGTGACTTTGCAGTGAGTGTTAATTTTTTGGGAAGAAATAGAAAAGTTCAAGTAAATAAATAATACTATTAAACTATGGTTGTTTTCGTACAACTTGTTTGTGTGTTCATCGATATGGATTATGACAATCAGTTGATAGAAGAGCAGGAGCAGCAACCTAATACTCGCACTGCAGCTGCTGTCAGTCATGATAGTACAAAATCTGTTAGAGGTGATTCAGGGGGCAGAAAGTTTAGAAAAGAGCACCTGAAATTGAAATCTTTCACAATGTAAAAAAAATGGTAGATGTGTCACCTTAAAAAGCAACAAATCAGTGCCCCCCAAAAAAAGAATACTAATGTTCAAACTGTCTGTTTTCACATATAGCTGAGGAGAGTCTGGGGGTGTCCACATTAGCTATGTGTGAGTCTGACATTTCTCACACTTTCCTCATAAAGCAACCTCATTTGCCTCATTCCACCATTTCTGCACCATCTGCACATGTGGGGAGTAGTAGAATTAAAGATGGTGATGAGGACATAATAGAAATTAAGGATGCTTGCGTGGAAGTTGAACAGGATGAGGGGGATATGTGTACTACTACTATCTGACACTGATGATGAGGATGGTGATGATGTTGTTGATTGTGTAAGTCAGCCATCAGTGGCTGTAGTTTTTGCCCATGATAGAAAAAGCCGCCTCTTGGGCGTGGGGTTAGTTTTACAGAAAGTGGAAGTTCTTGATTAGTTAGATTATGCATGTCCTAGTTTTTAATATCCAACATAAAAGTGGATGGGAGGGTTCAAGTACAAATCTATCTTGCACCACTTTTCTTAACATTGTGGGCTGTATTTTTATAGTGCATTGGGGATGGTCTATTTTGTATAGACAAATATCATTTCTAATAAAGGGAATGTATATGTAACCCTTTATAGTAGTTAGGTATGAATTGATGTAAACAATAAATTAAATAATAGGTATAGGTATACTGTATTTTAAAATATTATAACAGTCTGCTGGAGATATATATATATGTATTACATGGGGGTAGACAAGTGTATATGGGGCTGGTATGTTTAATTCAGGTGAATGGGAGGCTGGAAGCTTCCAGAGCCCCGCGAGCTGCACGGCCAAGGGGGGTCTGCACGAGGGGAGAGACGGTTGGGAGGACGGCAGGAAAAAAAAAAAAAGAAACTGAAGTGCGCAGTACGGAGGAGAGGGTGAGGGCCGGAGAGAGCCAGAACGGGGAAGCGTGGTGATCGCGGTAAATGATCGCGGTAAAGCCACTGACCTGAGGAGTGTTGGCCGCACGGAACCGAGGGGAGAGAGAGCTGTCAGCAGGGAGAGGAACGAGTCCCCGTCATTGAGGCTAAACCGGATATACTACGCAATCCTAGCAAGGCCCGCCTACTGAGAGGCGGCGAGACAGGACAAGCCCACATCGGGAGGGGCTATAAACTGGAGATACTCCCTAAGAGGTGGGTGATATAATAATTAACCCTCCATAAGCCTGAAGGGAGGATTGTATCCCTCAAATCCAGACTCTATTCCCCACCTCTAATTAAGGGACCCTTATGACAGGGTTACCCTGAAGTCAACCTATTGGGGACAGTCCTATGTAGTGGATTGCACAAGTATTACTCTCATATGGACGTCCTCCTGTAGCATTATTTATATGGAGTAGCACTCAGTCATTAAATGTCAATCTAAGTAACAACATATCCTCCAGAAGCACTTTGCAATACTAAAGGAGCATAGGGAGTTGATACAGGAAACTTGGCTGTTGGATTAAAAACCCCAATATGTCTACAAATCCTTGGCCCAGTAGAGGATAGCAAATAAAGAGTAGTAGCCTGGATACCAGATATATATATATATATATATAAATTTATAGGGACATCTAAATTATAACTACTACTTTTATGAACAACCGTGTAAATATATTTGCGAATATTACAGAAGAATCTCCAGAGACCTAAGAGACCCAAAGGGAATTATTAGTCTATTCTGTATTGGTATAGTCAAAAACTATATATAATGATTCCCAGATGTGACCATATTGAGAGCATACTGTTGCGTTGAAAGGAACATATTGGTGATTAAACCCCTTCGTACTATTGTACTGGAGTGTTATTACCAGAGGACCCAGCCCTTCTACATAACAAGTTAGGGTAAAGGATACGAACCATTGAAATATTACCCATCCTTAGTCTGAAGAACGCTGAAAGGGGAAGAAGATTGCCCATCGCACATGCCCTTAGCAGCGTGTAAAACTGTAATTAAATAAGGACCAACTAGCCCAATCTAAGGAGGTAATACGGACAGATTCATGAACTTGAACAGGTGGATCATTTATATAATTATTTATTACTTTAATCAAATTGTATATTGGTACCAATGGTAAAGAGTAATAAGGTATTTTTTAAACAAAATCCCGGGTCCATAGTCAGATCGACTATGGTAGGTAATTTTGTGTAATGCATGCGGAAATTTATGTTACCTTTAAGGCAGTGTTGTAAGAAAGATAATATAATATAATATAATATAATATGATAATATATGTATATGTACAAGCATTACTTTGAACAGGGATTCACCCGTTATTAGTCGTTAAAAGAAAAGAGAGAGAAAATAAACCACTTACCTGTTGTAGTGTATACCGAGTATTTGATCTTTATTATTTGGAGACACTGGAAAAGAGAAGAGGAATCTGAAAAGGAAGAGACAGTTAAACAACAGGTGAGGACCCAATATCATTATAAACATTTATTCCATAACAACAACAATACAATAGAATATTGCACACCCTCCTATCCCATTAGAGGAAGGCTTTCCCAAGCTAGCCTGGGTGTATATGCTTGGGTGGAGGCACTCCATAAGTAAGGTGAGGTTACAAAGTGGAGGCACTGCTGAGATCCTAAATCTCGGGAATCCATAAAAATATGGAGAGTATATCGGGAGATGAGGTGTTTCAATGGTGTAGAGAGAAGGAGGTGGATATAGAATGCAGTATAGGGTTGATAGGTAATTTCTCGTCCATTTCAGACGGAGAAGTGTTGTCTGAATTATCTGGATTATATGGAATTTATCAACCGGCTATAGTGGATAAAAGAAGAGGAGAAAAAGGAGACCCTTCGACATTATTAATAACTAATAAGACTTCATTAGAACCCGAACTTTTCCCTAAGATGATTATGCTAAAGTGTGCACCAGGGAGGCGAATACAGTTATTGTGGCCCATTAATACATCAGCTTATGACGCTCCTCAGGGAGACTCTGTAACTCGAGTGATGGCAGGGATCAGTAAACCTCACAATGAAGGATCCTCAACTGAAGCAGTAATGGATAAAGTAGTAAACCAACTGGAACGATGGCACTATGAAGGGGGCTATCGACGCCTGAGAATGTTCTCAGGAATAGTACCGGTGCCAGCGGGGGAGGAGTCCTATGAATTATGGAAAGAAACGGCTATACAGCATTCGGAAGAGTGGCCGTGTACGGATGCCATAAAAAAACAACGAGTAGTGGAGAGCTTACGAGGGCCGGCAATGGGAGTGATCCAAGCTACTAGAAGGAGTAACCCTCAGGCTACCCTTAGAGAATATTTTGAAGCTTTAGATTTTTCGTACAGGACTTTAGAAGATGTATGTGAATTATTAGCATGTATGAATCACACTTTCCAAGAGCATGGAGAAACTCTCACTGATTATATATATCGAGTGGATAAAGTGATTTATAAATTGGTGGAAAAAGGAGGAATGGAAAGGAGCGAAGTGGATGAGAGACGACTACGTCAAGTGCTTAAGGGCGCCTTAACCACTAACCCTGTCGCTCAAAGGCTACAATGTACCATGAGAGGTGGACAAGCACCTACATTAAATGAACTAGTGAAGGAAGTAAAATTAGAAGAGGTTCAGATCGAGAATAGAGAGAAAACCATCAAGAAAGTAAAATTGGTAGTGCCTGCTCCTAGTCCACAGCACTCTTCTATAGACGACAGACTATTGAATTTATTGGAAGAACAGAATAAAAAAATAGATCAGTTAATAGCATTACAAACTGATAGACAAACCCAACCGTATATGCCCACCGGCGTTGGAAGAGGGATGACAAGGCGGAATCAGTCTCCCATAACCTGCTATCGGTGTGGTCAAATTGGCCATCGTTCCTTTGAATGTCATCTGAATGAGCCAAATAATAGAGGAAATCGATACAATGCTCGTAGAAGGGATGAACAATTGGAAAACTCCAACGGGAGTACTGTGGTCCCCTCACAGACTCCCCCACAATAAATGTTAAAGCTATGGGGAGTTACCAGTGGTCTGACCTTCCTGCAAACTTAATGGGACGGGCACCCAGAATTAAAGCCATACTAAATGGACATGATTGTAGTGTGTTGATGGACAGCGGTTCTCAAATATCTATAGTTTTCGAGTCATGGTATAGATCTCACATAAGTGATGTTCCTATACAGCCTCTAAACGGGCTTACCATCTGGGGGCTGAGCGAACAAAAGTATCCCTATTTGGGATACATCATCGCTAATATCTCTTTTGAGCCTGGACTACATGTTCCCAATGATACCGTACCCCTTGTCGCTTTGGTATGCCCGGATTCCCCGGGAGATAATGGGGACTTACCAGTCATTATAGGAACTAACACGAATATGTATAAAAACTTAATCAAATGGTGTGACAAACAAGATAAAGAGTTTCAGGATGAAAGCCATCAGAGTAAGGACGAGGATGATAGATGTAGGTGTAGTAGAGTGGAAACTATCATAAACACTCCTTCAAGTCCTGTTGGAAGTGTAATTGGATATTCCGAAGCCGTTCTTAATTTGGAACCTTGCTTTCAAGACAGTGATGTCTCCATGGAAATAAAGACACTACTATTGGCTCAACTACACAGCCGAGCTGATGTATTTTCCAGTGGGGATTGGGATTTGGGAACAGCGACTGGCGTGGAACATCATATTAGATTGACCGATGATACCCCATTTAGAGAGAGATCACGAAGACTTGCGCCAGCTGATTTTGAGGATGTACGACAACATCTTAGACACCTATTGGAAAACAAGGTGATCGCTGACTCCGAAAGCCCGTATGCTTCCCCAATCGTAGTAGCTCGAAAGAAAAATGGAGAAATACGTCTATGTATAGACTACAGGACATTGAATAATCGTACAATCCCTGACCAATACACCGTACCCCGAGTAGATGAAGCCCTCGACTGTCTTCAGGGCAGTCAATGGTTCTCAATACTAGATCTTAGGTGTGGATATTATCAGATCCCAATGAATGCCCAAGATCAACAAAAGACTGCTTTCATCTGCCCTATTGGTTTTTTCGAATTTCTTAAAATGCCACAAGGGGTTAAGGGGGCACCTGCTACCTTTCAGAGAACCATGGAAAAAACAGTGGGCGACATGTGCTATCGAGAGGTGCTTGTCTACTTAGATGACATTATTGTGTTTGGCAAGAGTATAGAAGAACACAACGAAAGATTAATTAAGGTGTTAGACCGACTAAGGGCTAGAGGATTAAAATTGTCAGTAAATAAGTGTAAATTTTGCCAACATACTGTGAAATACCTTGGTCATATCGTCAGTAGGGAAGGTATTGCTACCGACCCAGCCAAACTTGAAGCTGTACAGAAGTGGCCACAGCCTATGAACCTGAAAGACCTCCGATCGATTTTAGGATTTTGTGGGTATTACAGAAAGTTTGTGAGACATTATTCTCGAATTGCTAGACCATTAACAGAACTTACCAAAGGATATCCCCCCTATAATAATAAAAGGCAGAATAGTGCCCATAATAAATTGCAGTATCACCGAATTCAAGACCCGTTTGGAGAAAGATGGGACAAGAAATGTGAAGAGGCGTTCCTACAACTAAAGCATTGTTTGACCCATGCTCCTGTATTAGCCTATGCTAACCCTGAGCTCCCTTACGAGGTCCATGTAGATGCCTCTTTGGAGGGCCTAGGGGGAGTATTATATCAATTGCAGAATCATCAGTTAAGACCTGTATCATATATAAGTCGAGGACTATCCCAAAGTGAAAGAAAATATCCAGTACATAAGATGGAGTTCTTAGCACTTAAATGGGCCATTGTGGAAAAATTCCACGACTATCTATATGGGGTACATTTTACGGTACAAACCGACAACAATCCTCTTACCTATATCCATACAACAGCAAGACTGGATGCTACGGGACATCGTTGGTTGGCTGCATTGTCTATTTACGATTTCACCATCAAATACAGGCCTGGATTAACACATCAAGATGCTGATGCTCTGTCAAGATTATCACACCAAACGGAGATTGAGACAACAGATGAATGGATAGAAGTCCCTGCAGCAGATGTACGAGGATTGTGCCATCAAATTCATGTAGGACAACGTTTAGACACAACCCTTGTTTCATCGTTAGGGGTATCCGAACAAGTCATACCACCACTATATTGTGGGCTAACCCTGATTGATTTGGAAGGTATGAACAAAGTAGGAATGCAGCAGATGGCATCGGATCAAAGAGAGGACAGAGTCATATCCCCTGTAATACAGATCTTGAATAGTACAGATGAAAGTAAAGTGAAATTGAACCTTACTAATGCCTCTAAGATATTGTTGAGGCAACGCCCCAAACTGAGACTACAACAAGGGGTTCTGTATCGACGTACTCGGATGGTGGACGGAAGATACCGTTTACAACTGGTATTACCGGATAAATATAGACAGTTAGTGATGGAAGCCTTGCATGACAACCACGGACATCTGGGTTATGAGAAGACACATGGATTAATATCAGATCGTTTCTATTGGCCGCTTATGAACAGAGAGATTGATCAATTCTGCAGGACATGTGGGAATTGTATAATGAGGAAGACTCTACCTAAATCGGGGGTGGCGCCTTTGATCAATCTAACTAGTTCAGGTCCCCTGGATTTGGTGTGTATAGATTTCTTGTCTTTTGAGGGACTGAAAGGGAAAGATAGTAACATCTTGATTGTCACCGACCATTTCACCCGCTATGCGCAGGCCTATGTAACCCGCAATCAGCGAGCTGCAACAGTGGCAAATACGTTATGGGAAAAGTTCTTTATACACTATGGACTTCCATCCAGAATACACTCAGATCAAGGTAGGGACTTTGAGAGTAGACTAATCAAGGAGTTGTGTGAATGCTGCGGTATAAAGAAATCTCGAACCACTCCATACCATCCGCAAGGAGATCCCCAGCCGGAGCGGTTCAATCGCACATTGTTAAACATGTTAGGAACGTTAAACAGTCGTAGTAAACCACAGTGGAATCGATATGTGGCTCATTTAGTACACGCCTATAACTGCACCCGCAATGAGTCTACGGGGTACTCACCATATTTCCTGATGTTCGGGAGAGAGGCTCGATTGCCTATAGACGTCTGTTTGAATACTAAACAGGCTGATTATTTGACATCTTCACATTCTCAGTATGTCAGCCGACTTCGTCAGCAATTAAAGGAGGCCTATGCGTTAGCTCAGGTAGAGTCTGAAAAAATGGGAATAAAAAATAAAGTCCGGCATGACCGACAAGTGAAACATCATATGTTAAACCCCGGAGATCGAGTATTAATTCGAGATCTAGGACGTTCAAGAAAACAAAAATTGGCTAATAGATGGAAAACTGAGTTGTATGTAGTTTTAAAACAATTGCCTAACATCCCGGTGTATCAATTAGTTCCAGAAAATGGGACCGGGTCAGTCCTTACCTATCATAGACAACATCTATTACCGGTATCCCAAGATGTTAGATGGGAGGAAGTGAAAGAGGATGACAGTAAGTCTTGTGCCAGCAAAGAAAAAAATATAACCCCTATTGAAGAGTCGGGGGAGTCTAATGAATTCGATGAAGGAAATACATTAGAGTATGGAAATGGATATTATTACTGTGAGGAAAACACTGAGATGTTGGAAAGTGGAAAGAGAAATTCAAGTGACCCTTATGAGGATAGACAAACAGTACGACCGGAAAATAGAATCGAGGAGTCTATTTCACCTCAGGAGGGAGAATACGAATGGTGGAATACAGGAGGAGCTTCAAATTTTCACGATCAGGATGACTCTAGTGAATACCCCTCCAATATAATGGAAAGGGAGATAGATGAAAGTTATAGACCACAACGGAAGCGTAGACCGCCGAGGATATTAACATATGATCAATTGGGAGTACCCTCCGAAGTCCCATTAGTCATACATCCGGGCATTATGTGGACCTGGCCATACTATGGAAGTGTTATATAAAGAAGAGGAATATAACATAGAATAGCTGGAAGGATTTCTATGAAATAGAAATAGTGGGGAGTTCCATGATCAGTTAAGGTTAAACTGTGGACTCCCCAGGGGGAGAATGTAACCCTTTATAGTAGTTAGGTATGAATTGATGTAAACAATAAATTAAATAATAGGTATAGGTATACTGTATTTTAAAATATTATAACAGTCTGCTGGAGATATATATATATGTATTACATGGGGGTAGACAAGTGTATATGGGGCTGGTATGTTTAATTCAGGTGAATGGGAGGCTGGAAGCTTCCAGAGCCCCGCGAGCTGCACGGCCAAGGGGGGTCTGCACGAGGGGAGAGACGGTTGGGAGGACGGCAGGAAAAAAAAAAAAAAAGAAACTGAAGTGCGCAGTACGGAGGAGAGGGTGAGGGCCGGAGAGAGCCAGAACGGGGAAGCGTGGTGATCGCGGTAAATGATCGCGGTAAAGCCACTGACCTGAGGAGTGTTGGCCGCACGGAACCGAGGGGAGAGAGAGCTGTCAGCAGGGAGAGGAACGAGTCCCCGTCATTGAGGCTAAACCGGATATACTACGCAATCCTAGCAAGGCCCGCCTACTGAGAGGCGGCGAGACAGGACAAGCCCACATCGGGAGGGGCTATAAACTGGAGATACTCCCTAAGAGGTGGGTGATATAATAATTAACCCTCCATAAGCCTGAAGGGAGGATTGTATCCCTCAAATCCAGACTCTATTCCCCACCTCTAATTAAGGGACCCTTATGACAGGGTTACCCTGAAGTCAACCTATTGGGGACAGTCCTATGTAGTGGATTGCACAAGTATTACTCTCATATGGACGTCCTCCTGTAGCATTATTTATATGGAGTAGCACTCAGTCATTAAATGTCAATCTAAGTAACAACATATCCTCCAGAAGCACTTTGCAATACTAAAGGAGCATAGGGAGTTGATACAGGAAACTTGGCTGTTGGATTAAAAACCCCAATATGTCTACAAATCCTTGGCCCAGTAGAGGATAGCAAATAAAGAGTAGTAGCCTGGATACCAGATATATATATATATATATATATATATATATAAATTTATAGGGACATCTAAATTATAACTACTACTTTTATGAACAACTGTGTAAATATATTTGCGAATATTACAGAAGAATCTCCAGAGACCTAAGAGACCCAAAGGGAATTATTAGTCTATTCTGTATTGGTATAGTCAAAAACTATATATAATGATTCCCAGATGTGACCATATTGAGAGCATACTGTTGCGTTGAAAGGAACATATTGGTGATTAAACCCCTTCGTACTATTGTACTGGAGTGTTATTACCAGAGGACCCAGCCCTTCTACATAACAAGTTAAGGTAAAGGATACGAACCATTGAAATATTACCCATCCTTAGTCTGAAGAACGCTGAAAGGGGAAGAAGATTGCCCATCGCACATCCCCTTAGCAGCGTGTAAAACTGTAATTAAATAAGGACCAACTAGCCCAATCTAAGGAGGTAATACGGACAGATTCATGAACTTGAACAGGTGGATCATTTATATAATTATTTATTACTTTAATCAAATTGTATATTGGTACCAATGGTAAAGAGTAATAAGGTATTTTTTAAACAAAATCCCGGGTCCATAGTCAGATCGACTATGGTAGGTAATTTTGTGTAATGCATGCGGAAATTTATGTTACCTTTAAGGCAGTGTTGTAAGAAAGATAATTTAATATAATATGATAATATATGTATATGTACAAGCATTACTTTGAACAGGGATTCACCCGTTATTAGTCGTTAAAAGAAAAGAGAGAGAAAATAAACCACTTACCTGTTGTAGTGTATACCGAGTATTTGATCTTTATTATTTGGAGACACTGGAAAAGAGAAGAGGAATCTGAAAAGGAAGAGACAGTTAAACAACAGGTGAGGACCCAATATCATTATAAACATTTATTCCATAACAACAACAATACAATAGAATATTGCACACCCTCCTATCCCATTAGAGGAAGGCTTTCCCAAGCTAGCCTGGGGGTATATGCTTGGGTGGAGGCACGCCATAAGTAAGGTGAGGTTACATATATATCTTAAAAAAATATTCAACCCAGGAATCCACCATTACAGATGACTCTGTACTTTGATGTAGTAGGCGGCAAAGGTCCTCCTCATAGAATTTGTAGTTAATTTTTATGAACATGAGTTTTTCTCCACATGTCATTAGTTGCTACTGTACTTCAAATGTTTTTTTCAGTAGCTTGCATAAAACAGAGATCTGGAATAAGGTACAACACCCCCCCCCCCCCCTCTTCTAATGTTACAGCTTTTTGTGTAGGTTTTCATGGTTTGTTGCTGTTCCTCCATTTGCTAAAGCCTACAAAGGGTGCAATTCCACTTGGTCACTACCTGTTGCTACAGTTGGTAGCATAGCAAATTGAACTATTCTTGCAGCTCCTGCAATCTGTTACATTCGGTTGCTGAATGAATGCTGAAAATGTCCAGACATTCTTTTCTGGCCACAGACAGCATCTCCTGCATGCCCCTGCATTTTTTTCAAAAACCCCTGAACCACTAAGTGTATTGTGTGGGCAAAATATGGGACGTGTTAAAATTCACCAAGTTGTAATACACATACAATGTTACATGCATTATCGGAAATGACAAATCCTCAGGAGAGTCTTAGTGGTAAGCCATCTTACTCTATGGCACCCACTTCCAGTCACTCTCTCTTCTGGATCCATCCCTGGTTGTATATAGAAATGTATTAGAGATTATTTATGAGTAATGAATTAATAAAAAAACCCATACAGGATCCTGAGAGGGGATTGATGTATAGCCGTGTGAATAGAACATGAAATAGAGATTTTCTATTGTGTCCCTACGTCAAACTGCATATTCAGAGCACGAGGACAAAATGGCAGCAGTGTCACTGGGGTTGGTGACACCTGGTGTGTCACAAAAAAAACCCTGCATATGCCTAAAGTGTGTGTGCCTAAAAAGGGAGTGAGGCCTAGCAGGACGTCCCATTTTCCTCACTTCTGGAGTATGCCCAGCATTCCCGGAGATTCTGGGCTGCCCCTTGAGACTCTGCTTACACTGTTGGCTCCTTATCAGTGACAGGCTCCCCCGAACCCCACATAGTGACACCAGTGCAAAATGGGAAGGCAGAGTAGGTTATATAAGTGAAAGCCCATTGCCACCGAGTTAGTCAGGTACCAGCTTAACTTGTGAAGGGGACATCGCGGCATAAGCATGCCACTGCATGTATTGTCAAAAGTGTCAGGAGTACAGCAGATGTTCCCCACACCTTCTGTAGTGAAGGAGGAGCAGCACAGCAGAGTTCCAGACTGAGGGGTGCTGTTAAGGCTGTTCAGCAGTATATGTAATCCCGTGTGACTGGGAGCTGGTTGGAGAGGGAGAGACTGGAAATTATCTGGTGCTCAGGTCTGGGGGAGAATCCCACTGCACTAGTGAGAAGTGTGGCAGGCGTCCAAGGCATTAGTCGGCATGTGGGGAGACAGAGGAGAGATCTGCCTATGAAGTGTGAGAGGCAGAGGAGGAGTCCAATTCAGAGAGTCTGAAGAAGGCTCTCCAGAGTGGGGGCTGGATCCTGAGCTGTCAGCTGTAGAGTGAGGTGGTGAAAGGACAGCTCAGGAGAAGAGAGGTCTTAGGGCAGTGATGGCTAACCTTGACACTCCAGCTGTTGTTGAACTACACATCCCAGCAAGCCCTGCTACAGTTTTGCTATTTGGCCTTGCTAAAACTGATGCAGGTCATGCTGGGATGTGTAGTTCAACAACAGCTGGAGTGTCAAGGTTAGCCATCACTGTCTTAGGGGGTCATTCTGACCTGATCACTCGCTGCAGTTATTCACAGCGCAGCGATCAGGTCAGAAATGCGCCAGCGCCACAGTGCACTGGCACATGGCTGACAGCCGACGGCTGTTGTTGCTTAGAGATCGCCTCTGCCTGATTGACAGGCAGAGGCGGTCTGCCTGATTGGGGCGGCATGGCGGCATTTGGCCGCCGTTTTGTGTACGCGGTCCGCCCAAAGCTGGCATGCTGGACCATGCGGGGGGCGGGCCGCAGTGGCTGTGTGATGTCACATGAAGCCGCTGCGACCTTGGCAGCGACGAGTAGCTCCTGGCCAGCACGCAAAGCTGCGTTGGCCGAGAGCTACTCCTGAAGTGCAAAAGCATTGCCACTGTGCGATGCTTTTGCACTTCTGCGACGGGGCAAGGACTGACATGCGGGGTGGACTAGCCCTGTGCTCGGCGTCCCCCCGCATGTCTGTGTTCCTGATCGTAGGTGTGCTAAATTTAGCACAGCTACGATCAAGTCGGAATCACCCCCTGTGATCATTGAAATTGCTGCAACAATACACAACTCAGGCTCTGTTTTTCCACAGGAAAGAAACATAATGTATGTAATAATAATACTTCCGTGTCCATAGATACAGGTGGGAATAGTACATAAATACACTGGTGTATTCACTGTAAATGTTGTTGGAGCTAAACATAGATGAAAAACACAGACTACCGCCTAGTGCAGGGGTGGGGAACCTCCGGCCCGCGGGCCGTATACGCTCAGTCCGGCGGCAGCGTGTCTCAGCTGTCAGAACAGGGAGGAGAGCGCGGCTGTTGGGTGGGAGCGGCGGCGTGTAGTACTTCAAACCAGCCGCCAGTCCGTGAGCCAATAAGAGCTCACGGACCGGCAGCCAATCAGGAGCCGCGGCTGCCGGTCCGCGAGCTCTGATTGGCTCTCAAACCGGCGGCTGGTTTCAAGTCCTACATGCCGCCGCAGCCCAACATAGCCGCACTCTCCTCCGTGTCCCGCCGAAAGGAGCAAGGTAAGCAGCACGGAGGGGAGGGGGGCATCTGTATACCTGGCACTGTGGGGACATCTGTATACCTGGCACTGTGGGGGCATCTGTATACCTGGCACTGTGGGGACATCTGTATACCTGGCACTGTGGGTACATCTGTATACCTGGCACTGTGGGGACATCTGTATACCTGGCACTGTGAGGGGCATCTGTATACCTGGCACTGTGGGGGCATCTGCATACCTGGCACTGTGAGGGGCATTTGTATACCTGGCACTGTGGGGACATCTGTATACCTGGCACTGTGAGGGGCATCTGTATACCTGGCACTGTGGGGGCATCTGTATACCTGGCACTGTGGGGACATCTGTATACCTGGCACTGTGGGGGCATCTGTATACCTGGCACTGTGGGGACATCTGTATACCTGGCACTGTGAGGGGCATTTGTATACCTGGCACTGTGGGGGCAATTGTGGATCTGGCACCGCACTATTGGGGGCATATGTGTATCACGTCCCATTTTAACTGGCCACACCCAATTTTTTGGCGCGTGCTAAAAAAGGGGCAGACCTACTGGGGGGCAGGGTAATTTTTAAGTTGAGAATTTTTGTGTCTGGCCCCCGAAGGATTTTATAAATATCCAAATGGCCCTCGGTAGAAAAAAGGTTCCCCACCCCTGGCCTAGTTGATTAAGCAGAAAGACATGTATCAGTGACATGCAGTGAGTTGAGGCAGAGCCTTTCCTGTCATACTAACATATATGCCAGAGTTTTGACTATATAATGTATCTGAAAATTACAAAGAATATAATAGAAATATCTTCTTTGTAAAATTCTTATAATTTTTATAGTCAAAACTCTGGAGAAAAAAGTCTGACAGGCAGCAATATATACTTTGCAGGGCCGTAACTACGTGTGTGCCAAGTGGGCTTGGCACACAGCGCAGTTGCCCTGAGGGCGCACGGCCAGCGGCATGTAATGAGTCAAATTGACTCATTACATGCCTCTGAAGTCTGCGCCGTGAGCAGCCGCCGCGCTATGGAGGAGAGCTACAGCGCCGGGCAGGTGAGAAGGAGGAGGAGGGAGGGGGAGCAGGGAGCCGCAGCAGCGCTATTTCATTGGTAGTAAGCGCCGCTGCAGCATCCCCCTCTCCTTCCGTATTGGCTGCCCGGCGCTGCTGTGGATGCTGGGATGCGGTTCCTCTATCCCAGCATCCACAGCAGCGAGGGGCAGCCAATACGGAAGGAGAGGGGGATGCTGCAGCGGCGCTTACTACCAATGAAATAGCGCTGCTGCGGCTCCAGTCCCCCTCCCTCCTCCTCCTTCTCACCTGCCTGCACCGAGGGAGTTGCACGAGGATCCTGTCAGCGGGGAGATGGTAAGTATGTATCTCTCTCTCTCTCTCTCTCTCTCTCTCAGGGGGACACCGTCTGCCATAATGTGTAAAAAGGGGGCCTGGCTGCCGCAATGTGTAAAAAGGGGGCCTGGCTACCGCAATGTGTTAAAATGGGGACTGGCTGCCGCAATGTGTAAAAAGGGGGCCTGGCTGCCGCAATGTGTAAAAAGGGGGACTGGCTGCCGCAATGTGTATAAAGGGGGACACCGTCTGCCGTAATGTGTAAAAACGGGGACGCTGTCTGCTGTAATGTGTAAAAAGGGGACGCTGTCTGCCGTAATGTTAAAAAAGGGGACGCTGTCTGCTGTAATGTGTAAAAAAGGGGACGCTGTCTGCCGCAATGTGTAAAAAGGGGAATACACAAACAAACAATAGCAGCGCTAATTAAAATATTGACACATAGGATTGAGTGAAGAAATCTTTCTATTTAATATATTGGCAATCATAAGCCTGTTAAAACAAATGTGCACAGCTCATATACTAAAAAATTAATAAAATTGGGTCTCAATTATAAATTGCCTCAAATAAGCAGTCCGTTCCTATTAAATGAACTGGATAAGCCGATGAAATGATTATGAGAAGAGACTGACTGCGCAGTCTAAACATCCAACTTTACCCGTGCCGCTAGAGGAGAAGTCCCTTGGAAATCATTGATGTATTTGAACGTCCAAACGGGTTCCTCAATATTTTGTGGTGTCCTTTCACTTAATGGCGGTGAATGGAGGGATGTTGGAGAATTGATTCCTCCATGTATCTGCAACAATGAATGTCCAGTTCTGGTCCGGATATAGGCAATGTAGAGTGGCAAATGGTGACCCAAGAGTTGGTTGCTGACGCGTTTCGCTGTACAGCCTACAGCTTTTTCAAATCCTTCTCATAATCATTTCATCGGCTTATCCAGTTCATTTAATAGGAACGGACTGCTTATTTGAGGCAATTTATAATTGAGACCCAATTTTATTAATTTTTTAGTATATGAGCTGTGCACATTTGTTTTAACAGGCTTATGATTGCCAATATATTAAATAGAAAGATTTCTTCACTCAATCCTATGTGTCAATATTTTAATTAGCACTGCTATTGTTTGTTTGTGTATTTGCCTCCTTGGGTGTGACTACCCCATCTTAATTAGCAGCAGCATTAGAGGTGCGGCAACCTTTAGCGCTCGATCCAATACCCATTGGTATATATTTTTTGCATGTGTAAAAAGGGGGACTGGCTGCCGCAATGTGTTAAAAGGGAGACTGTCTGCTGTAATGTGTAAAAAGGGGGACGCTGTCTGCTGTAATGTATAAAAGGGGCTCTACCTGGTGTAGTGGCGCTACTGTGCAGCGTAATTTGAATAATGTAGACTACTGTGCACCGTAGTATGAATTGCTATTATTTTGTGGCCACGCCCCTTCCCCATGAAGCCACGCCCTGCCCCTATCTTACATGGGGGGGGGGTCGCCAATGTCGTTTCTTGCACACAGCGCTAAAATGCCTAGTTATGGCACTGATACTTTGTATAATGCCCACATGATCCCTTGGGCTCATGCAGTATTTTGTGTTAAGGGACCTAATTCAGTAAGGATTGCAGTTTCTGCTAAAAAGCAGTTGCTGCAATCAAATAGTTGCTGCCCAGAAATAGAGAAAAATGCCCATTGTAGAAATTGCAAATGCATCACAATATGCGGGCTGATCGCAAAATAATATGCAATTGGCAGAACATCGAAGACTTTTTCTATCTGCACCAGGCAAGATCATCCATAATTCTTGTGACACTAAAGGCTGGAAGTGGTCAGCGCCGATGTCAGAAACCGTCCTTAAAAACATCTGGGCACGCCTGCGTTTTTTTCAGAAACACCCAGAAAACATCAGGTTTTCGCCCAGAAACGCCGGCTTCCTGTAAGTCAAACAGCGGCTGCATTGCGATCATGATCTGTACGGAATTTCTGTTTTTGCTTTCACGTACACAATGAGAACGCTGCGCATGCTCAGTCAGTCAATAATTGGCCAGATTGCGAATCGCAAATTTTACAACCCTTACTGAACAAGGTCCTAAATCCGGCTTTGGTGCTAGCCAGTGCCTCCTTAGCCATTTACCTCACAACACGTCCCTATACTGAGCATGTAGATCACCATAAAAATATCAAATGCATACAGTATGTCTCAAAAGGATCCAAAAGTAAATAATGCTTGAGATTTAATTAATGAAGATATAATGCAGCATCACATATAAAGTAGAGATATGCGCGGACCCCCATGTTTTGGTTTTGGTTCTAATTAAAAAACAGTTCTGATTAAATAAAACCGCTAAAATCATGTAATTTGGAACTGTTTACATGCAATCCAAATCTTTAGTTTTGGGGATGCCCAAAGGTTATTTACAGTTCCCAGGGGCAAACTAACAGAAGAGCAGGCCTGAGTCCATCCTCCTCCGTCTGGGTGCGCTCCTCTGTAGCTGGCACCTGCCAGCACAATAGAGTCTGAGCACTAGAGGGGTACAGACTCTATTGTGCAAATCTCCCTGGGGAAATGGCTACCGCGTTATTTGTCAGAGATTTGTAGAGAGATGCTGCCTCAAGCGGGGTACTCGGGGGAGGAAATTATTTAAAAAATGGGTGCAGAGTGAGCGGTGTGGACCTCTCCTTGAACCCCGGGGGTCCATATGAACTACAGCACTACACCCATTATAGATATGCCACTGATTGTACCATCACTGAATAGCAGAAAGTGCACCCATATTTAACCAGCAGCCAGGGGCGTTTCTACAGAGGAGGGGGCCCGTGTGCACCTACGGGTAGGTCCCCTCCTCTGAACGGCACTGTAGACTCCGGCAATGTGCCGGAGTCTACTGCGCATGCGCAGGTCTCCGGAAACATGGCGCCCTCCATGATCCGGAGACCAATTTGGCTACCGCGCATGCGCGGTGGCCATTCTGGTGGCGATTTCCGCCGCGGACGCTGTGCCCGCCGCTGGACTCCGGTTAGGTAAGTATTTAAATGGGTGCAATGTGTGCGGTGTTGGACATTTTATGAATTCTAAAGTTTCTACGTTTATTGATTAGAGATGAGCGGGTTCGGTTCCTCGAAATCCGAACCCGCCCGAACTTCATGTTTTTTTACACGGGTCCGAGCGACTCGGATCTTCCCGCCTTGCTCGGTTAACCCGAGCGCGCCCGAACATCATCATCACGCTGTCGGATTCTCGCGAGGCTCAGATTCTATCGCGAGACTCGGATTCTATATAAGGAGCCGCGCGTCGCCGCCATTTTTCACACGTGCATTGAGATTCATAGGGAGAGGACGTGTCTGGCGTCCTCTCCGTTTATAGAGATTCGAGAAGAGAGTGAGACAGAGAGAGACACAGTAGTAATTTGGGGAGCATTAGGAGGAGTACTACTACTACTAGTACTTGCTGAAGTGATAGAGAGAGATAGTGTGACTGTATTATCTGACTTGTGGGGGAGACACTGACAGTGGGGAGCAGTTAGAGTCTGAGAGCAGGACTCAGGACTCAGGAGTACATATAACGTACAGTGCACACTTTTGCTGCCAGAGTGCCAGCCACACTGCCATTGTTTGTGACCACACTGACCACCAGTATAATATATATTGTGATTGTCTGCTTAGGACTCAGGAGTACTACTTGCAAGTTGCTGATAGTGTGACCAGTGACCTGACCACCAGTTTAATAAATCACCACCAGTTTATGAGTTTAATATATATTATATATATATATATAATTGTATATAATATATATAGAATATTGTATACCACCTAGCACAGTGGCGTAAGTTTGTCACAGTTGCCCGGAGGCAAGTTCATACCAGTAGCCCCCCCTACCCCTTATATTTAGATAAATATATGTATGAATGTGTGCATATATGTATGTGTGTGTGTGTGTGTGTGTGCGTGCGTGTGTGTGTGTGTGTGTGTAGTGTTCTGATTTTTTTTTATATACTGTATATATATATATACATTTCATTGTCTTTTATTTTAAATCACACATTTCTTAGCAGTCCTACCCAGGATTAGAACCCACTGACAGCAGACACTTTACTGATGGAGCTATTTGCTGTAGTACACTATATGAAGTTATGTGTAATTTTCAGAGAAGTAACTTCGTATAGTGAAAAGATAGCAGCAGCCATCAATTAACTTATTTCAATGGTGTCACAGAATGGGGGGAGAAGAGCCCCCCTTCAGAGCAGGAGCCCGGCGGCAGATGACTCCGTTGCCTCCCAGAGTTCTGCCTCTGACCTAGCACCTACCCGTGTTTTTTTTTTTTTCTTTCTTCTTTATACATACTACTATAGTAGCTTACTGTAGCAGTCTGCGGTGCTGCTGAGCTGACAGTGTCCAGCAGGTCCGTCATCAGTCATTACATAATAAATATATAATATATACCTGTCCGGCTGCAGTACTAGTGATATTATATATACATATATATTGATTTCATCTCATTATCATCCAGTCTATATTAGCAGCAGACACAGTACGTTAGTCCACGGCTGTAGCTACCTCTGTGTCGGCACTCGGCAGTCCATCCATAATTGTATACCACCTACCCGTGGTTGTTGTTTTTTTCTTTCTTCTTTATACATACTACTATAGTAGCTTACTGTAGCAGTCTGCGGTGCTGCTCAGCTGACAGTGTCCAGCAGGTCCGTCATCAGTCATTACATAATAAATATATAATATATACCTGTCCGGCTGCAGTACTAGTGATATTATATATACATATATATTGATTTCATCTCATTATCATCCAGTCTATATTATCAGCAGACACAGTACGTTAGTCCACGGCTGTAGCTACCTCTGTGTCGGCACTCGGCAGTCCATCCATAATTGTATACCACCTACCCGTGGTTGTTGTTTTTTTCTTTCTTCTTTATACATACTACTATAGTAGCTTACTGTAGCAGTCTGCGGTGCTGCTGAGCTGACAGTGTCCAGCAGGTCCGTCATCAGTCATTACATAATAAATATATAATATATACCTGTCCGGCTGCAGTACTAGTGATATTATATATACATATATATTGATTTCATCTCATTATCATCCAGTCTATATTATCAGCAGACACAGTACGTTAGTCCACGGCTGTAGCTACCTCTGTGTCGGCACTCGGCATTCCATCCATAATTGTATACCACCTACCCGTGGTTGTTGTTTTTTTCTTTCTTCTTTATACATACTACTATAGTAGCTTACTGTAGCAGTCTGCGGTGCTGCTGAGCTGACAGTGTCCAGCAGGTCTGTCATCAGTCATTACATAATAAATATATAATATATACCTGTCCGGCTGCAGTACTAGTGATATTATATATACATATATATTGATTTCATCTCATTATCATCCAGTCTATATTAGCAGCAGACACAGTACGGTAGTCCACGGCTGTAGCTACCTCTGTGTCGGCACTCGGCAGTCCATCCATAATTGTATACCACCTACCCGTGGTTGTTGTTTTTTTCTTTCTTCTTTATACATACTACTATAGTAGCTTACTGTAGCAGTCTGCGGTGCTGCTGAGCTGACAGTGTCCAGCAGGTCCGTCATCAGTCATTACATAATAAATATATAATATATACCTGTCTGGCTGCAGTACTAGTGATATTATATATACATATATATTGATTTCATCTCATTATCATCCAGTCTATATTAGCAGCAGACACAGTACGGTAGTCCACGGCTGTAGCTACCTCTGTGTCGGCACTCAGCAGTCCATCCATAATTGTATACCACCTACCCGTGGTTGTTGTTTTTTTCTTTCTTCTTTATACATACTACTATAGTAGCTTACTGTAGCAGTCTGCGGTGCTGCTGAGCTGACAGTGTCCAGCAGGTCCGTCATCAGTCATTACATAATAAATATATAATATATACCTGTCCGGCTGCAGTACTAGTGATATTATATATACATATATATTGATTTCATCTCATTATCATCCAGTCTATATTAGCAGCAGACACAGTACGGTAGTCCACGGCTGTAGCTACCTCTGTGTCGGCACTCGGCAGTCCATCCATAAGTATACTAGTATCCATCCATCTCCATTGTTTACCTGAGGTGCCTTTTAGTTGTCCCTATTAAAATATGGAGAACAAAAATGTTGAGGTTCCAAAATTAGGGAAAGATCAAGATCCACTTCCACCTCGTGCTGAAGCTGCTGCCACTAGTCATGGCCGAGACGATGAAATGCCAGCAACGTCGTCTGCCAAGGCCGATGCCCAATGTCATAGTACAGAGCATGTAAAATCCAAAACACCAAATATCAGTAAAAAAGGGACTCCAAAACCTAAAATAAAATTGTCGGAGGAGAAGCGTAAACTTGCCAATATGCCATTTACCACACGGAGTGGCAAGGAACGGCTGAGGCCCTGGCCTATGTTCATGGCTAGTGGTTCAGCTTCACATGAGGATGGAAGCACTCAGCCTCTCACTAGAAAAATGAAAAGACTCAAGCTGGCAAAAGCACCGCAAAGAACTGTGCGTTCTTCGAAATCCCAAATCCACAAGGAGAGTCCAATTGTGTCGGTTGCGATGCCTGACCTTCCCAACACTGGACGTGAAGAGCATGCGCCTTCCACCATTTGCACGCCCCCTGCAAGTGCTGGAAGGAGCACCCGCAGTCCAGTTCCTGATAGTCAGATTGAAGATGTCAGTGTTGAAGTACACCAGGATGAGGAGGATATGGGTGTTGCTGGCGCTGGGGAGGAAATTGACCAGGAGGATTCTGATGGTGAGGTGGTTTGTTTAAGTCAGGCACCCGGGGAGACACCTGTTGTCCGTGGGAGGAATATGGCCATTGACATGCCTGGTGAAAATACCAAAAAAATCAGCTCTTCGGTGTGGAAGTATTTCAACAGAAATGCGGACAACAGGTGTCAAGCCGTGTGTTGCCTTTGTCAAGCTGTAATAAGTAGGGGTAAGGACGTTAACCACCTCGGAACATCCTCCCTTATACGTCACCTGCAGCGCATTCATAATAAGTCAGTGACAAGTTCAAAAACTTTGGGTGACAGCGGAAGCAGTCCACTGACCAGTAAATCCCTTCCTCTTGTAACCAAGCTCACGCAAACCACCCCACCAACTCCCTCAGTGTCAATTTCCTCCTTACCCAGGAATGCCAATAGTCCTGCAGGCCATGTCACTGGCAATTCTGACGAGTCCTCTCCTGCCTGGGATTCCTCCGATGCATCCTTGAGTGTAATGCCTACTGCTGCTGGCGCTGCTGTTGTTGCTGCTGGGAGTCGATCGTCATCCCAGAGGGGAAGTCGTAAGCCCACTTGTACTACTTCCAGTAAGCAATTGACTGTCCAACAGTCCTTTGCGAGGAAGATGAAATATCACAGCAGTCATCCTGCTGCAAAGCGGATAACTGAGGCCTTGACAACTATGTTGGTGTTAGACGTGCGTCCGGTATCCGCCGTTAGTTCACAGGGAACTAGACAATTTATTGAGGCTATGTGCCCCCGTTACTAAATACCATCTAGGTTCCACTTCTCTAGGCAGGCGATACCGAGAATGTACACAGACCTCAGAAAAAGACTCACCAGTGTCCTAAAAAATGCAGTTGTACCCAATGTCCACTTAACCACGGACATGTGGACAAGTGGAGCAGGGCAGGGTCAGGACTATATGACTGTGACAGCCCACTGGGTAGATGTATGGACTCCCGCCGCAAGAACAGCAGCGGCAGCACCAGTAGCAGCATCTCGCAAACGCCAACTCTTTCCTAGGCAGGCTACGCTTTGTATCACCGCTTTCCAGAATACGCACACAGCTGAAAACCTCTTACGGCAACTGAGGAAGATCATCGCGGAATGGCTTACCCCAATTGGACTCTCCTGTGGATTTGTGGCATCGGACAACGCCAGCAATATTGTGTGTGCATTAAATATGGGCAAATTCCAGCACGTCCCATGTTTTGCACATACCTTGAATTTGGTGGTGCAGAATTTTTTAAAAAACGACAGGGGTGTGCAAGAGATGCTGTCGGTGGCCAGAAGAATTGCGGGACACTTTCGGCGTACAGGCACCACGTACAGAAGACTGGAGCACCACCAAAAACAACTGAACCTGCCCTGCCATCATCTGAAGCAAAAAGTGGTAACGAGGTGGAATTCAACCCTCTATATGCTTCAGAGGTTGGAGGAGCAGCAAAAGGCCATTCAAGCCTATACAATTCAGCACGATATAGGAGGTGGAATGCACCTGTCTCAAGCGCAGTGGAGAATGATTTCAACGTTGTGCAAGGTTCTGATGCCCTTTGAACTTGCCACACGTGAAGTCAGTTCAGACACTGCCAGCCTGAGTCAGGTCATTCCCCTCATCAGGCTTTTGCAGAAGAAGCTGGAGACATTGAAGGAGGAGCTAACACGGAGCGATTCCGCTAGGCATGTGGGACTTGTGGATGGAGCCCTTAATTCGCTTAACAAGGATTCACGGGTGGTCAATCTGTTGAAATCAGAGCACTACATTTTGGCCACCATGCTCGATCCTAGATTTAAAGCCTACCTTTGATCTCTCTTTCCGGCAGACACAAGTCTGCTGGGGTTCAAAGACCTGCTGGTGAGAAAATTGTCAAGTCAAGCGGAACGCGACCTGTCAACATCTCCTCCTTCACATTCTCCCGCAACTGGGGGTGCGAGGAAAAGGCTCAGAATTCCGAGCCCACCCGCTGGCGGTGATGCAGGGCAGTCTGGAGCGACTGCTGATGCTGACATCTGGTCCGGACTGAAGGACCTGACAACGATTACGGACATGTCGTCTACTGTCACTGCATATGATTCTCTCACCATTGAAAGAATGGTGGAGGATTATATGAGTGACCGCATCCAAGTAGGCACGTCACACAGTCCGTACTTATACTGGCAGGAAAAAGAGGCAATTTGGAGGCCCTTGCACAAACTGGCTTTATTCTACCTAAGTTGCCCTCCCACAAGTGTGTACTCCGAAAGAGTGTTTAGTGCCGCCGCTCACCTTGTCAGCAATCGGCGTACGAGGTTACATCCAGAAAATGTGGAGAAGATGATGTTCATTAAAATGAATTATAATCAATTCCTCCGTGGAGACATTGACCAGCAGCAATTGCCTCCACAAAGTACACAGGGAGCTGAGATGGTGGATTCCAGTGGAGACGAATTGATAATCTGTGAGGAGGGGGATGTACACGGTGATATATCGGAGGATGATGATGAGGTGGACATCTTGCCTCTGTAGAGCCAGTTTGTGCAAGGAGAGATTAATTGCTTCTTTTTAGGTGGGGGTCCAAACCAACCCGTCATTTCAGTCACAGTCGTGTGGCAGACCCTGTCACTGAAATGATGGGTTGGTTAAAGTGTGCATGTCCTGTTTATACAACATAAGGGTGGGTGGGAGGGCCCAAGGACAATTCCATCTTGCACCTCTTTTTTCTTTCATTTTTATTTGCGTCATGTGCTGTTTGGGGAGTGTTTTTTGGAAGGGCCATCCTGCGTGACACTGCAGTGCCACTCCTAGATGGGCCCGGTGTTTGTGTCGGCCACTAGGGTCGCTAAGCTTAGTCACACAGCTACCTCATTGCGCCTCTTTTTTTCTTTGCGTCATGTGCTGTTTGGGGAGGGTTTTTTGGAAGGGACATCCTGCGTGAGACACTGCAGTGCCACTCCTAGATGGGCCCGGTGTTTGTGTCGGCCACTAGGGTCGCTAAGCTTAGTCACACAGCTACCTCATTGCGCCTCTTTTTTTCTTTGCGTCATGTGCTGTTTGGGGAGAGTTTTTTGGAAGGGACATCCTGCGTGACACTGCAGTGCCACTCCTAGATGGGCCCGGTGTTTGTGTCGGCCACTAGGGTCACTTATCTTACTCACACAGCTACCTCATTGCGCCTCTTTTTTTCTTTGCGTCATGTGCTGTTTGGGGAGGGTTTTTTGGAAGGGACATCCTGCGTGACACTGCAGTGCCACTCCTAGATGGGCCAAGTGTTTGTGTCGGCCACTAGGGTCGCTTAGCTTACTCACACAGCTACCTCATTGCGCCTCTTTTTTTCTTCTTTGCGTCATGTGCTATTTGGGGAGTGTTTTTTGGAAGGGCCATCCTGCGTGACACTGCAGTGCCACTCCTAGATGGGCCCGGTGTTTGTGTCGGCCATTAGGGTCGCTAAGCTTAGTCACACAGCTACCTCATTGCGCCTCTTTTTTTCTTTGCATCATGTGCTGTTTGGGGAGGGTTTTTTGGAAGGGACATCCTGCGTGACACTGCAGTGCCACTCCTAGATGGGCCCGGTGTTTGTGTCGGCCACTAGGGTCGCTTATCTTACTCACACAGCTACCTCATTGCGCCTCTTTTTTTCTTTGCGTCATGTGCTGTTTGGGGAGGGTTTTTTGGAAGGGACATCCTGCGTGAGACACTGCAGTGCCACTCCTAGATGGGCCCGGTGTTTGTGTCGGCCACTAGGGTCGCTAAGCTTAGTCACACAGCTACCTCATTGCGCCTCTTTTTTTCTTTGCGTCATGTGCTGTTTGGGGAGGGTTTTTTGGAAGGGACATCCTGCGTGACACTGCAGTGCCACTCCTAGATGGGCCCGGTGTTTGTGTCGGCCACTAGGGTCGCTTATCTTACTCACACAGCTACCTCATTGCGCCTCTTTTTTTCTTTGCGTCATGTGCTGTTTGGGGAGGGTTTTTTGGAAGGGACATCCTGCGTGACACTGCAGTGCCACTCCTAGATGGGCCAGGTGTTTGTGTCGGCCACTAGGGTCGCTTATCTTACTCACACAGCTACCTCATTGCGCCTCTTTTTTTCTTTGCGTCATGTGCTGTTTGGGGAGGGTTTTTTGGAAGGGACATCCTGCGTGATACACTGCAGTGTCACTCCTAGATGGGCCCGGTGTTTGTGTCGGCCACTAGGGTCGCTTATCTTACTCACACAGCTACCTCATTGCGCCTCTTTTTTTCTTTGCGTCATGTGCTGTTTGGGGAGGGTTTTTTGGAAGGGACATCCTGCGTGACACTGCAGTGCCACTCCTAGATGGGCCAGGTGTTTGTGTCGGCCACTAGGGTCGCTTAGCTTACTCACACAGCTACCTCATTGCGCCTCTTTTTTTCTTCTTTGCGTCATGTGCTGTTTGGGGAGTGTTTTTTGGAAGGGACATCCTGCGTGACACTGCAGTGCCACTCCTAGATGGGCCAGGTGTTTGTGTCGGCCACTAGGGTCGCTTAGCTTAGTCATTCAGCGACCTCGGTGCAAATTTTAGGACTAAAAATAATATTGTGAGGTGTGAGGTATTCAGAATAGACTGAAAATGAGTGGAAATTATGGTTTTTGAGGTTAATAATACTTTGGGATCAAAATGACCCCCAAATTCTATGATTTAAGCTGTTTTTTAGTGTTTTTTGAAAAAAACACCCGAATCCAAAACACACCCGAATCCGACAAAAAAAATTCGGTGAGGTTTTGCCAAAACGCGGTCGAACCCAAAACACGGCCGCGGAACCGAACCCAAAACCAAAACACAAAACCCGAAAAATTTCAAGTGCACATCTCTATTATTGATTACAAATGTAGACGACAGTATTTGTTGGTTTTCCTGCCGTTTGATCCTGTAGTAAATCCAGTGCTGAGTGTCCTATGGAACAGTTCCAAGATTTATTAAGGAATCTTTTATTACATCCTTTGTAGATGCTGTACACTTTTTCTTATCTACCTATGTCTACAAGTAGAGTCTTCCACTTTAAATAAAAAAGTAAAATTATAAGTTTTGTTGTGTAGAAAATCAGTACAATGATATAGTTGTACTTTCATACTCAAAATGATTAACAGAAAGGCTGCTAATTCCTAGTGCACAATGTGAATTTGTGCACTACCCTGTTAGTACCAGGGGGTTATTCAGAGATGAACGCAAATCGCTGCATATGCAGCCATTTCATCTCCGCACATGCTGGGGGCCGCCCAGAGCCGGCCCTAACCAATATGATGCCCTAGGCAAGATTTTGGCTGGTGCCCCCTAGCACCACCGCTGGTTCCGCCTCTGACCTTGCACTTCTTTCCCAGCACCATCACCCCTCATCCATAGCAGTCCTTATTTTGGTGTTTGTACCCCCTATATTTTAAATAGGAACAGTTCGCACATTTGGCGCACAGCCCAAAAAGGAGTGTGTTTTTGCTGGCAAGGGGCATGGCCACACAATAGTAACCCCAATTCCAATTACGCCACACAGTACTGTACTTTATTCACATTTGATCATGCGATAGTGTCCATAACTCACATTACATCCCACAGTAGTATCACTTTACCTTATAAACAGTACTCCTCACAGTAGAGCCCCTTATTCACATTACATCACACTGAATTGCTCCTTATTCACATTTCACCACACCCTATTGCTCTTTATTCACATTAGATGACACAGTAGTGCCCTTTCTATACGCAATGCCACATAGTAGAGCACTTTAAACACATAATGCCACACAGTAATGCCCCTAACACATATGAGACACACAGGGCCGGCGCTTCCACTAGGCAGCTTTAGACAGCTGCCTATGGGCGGAGGGACCTGAAGGGCGGTACGCTGAGGCTTCCTGGGAAAAAAATTAAGGATGTCTCTGAAAGAGAGACATACTTCTTCTAGATCAGCGGTCAGCGTGTGGATCAGTCAGCGGCAAGAGGAGAGTACACACTCGCAGAGCTGACAGGCAGGCGCCAGGGAGAGAGGAGGACAGCGCGTCTCCTGGACTTACTGGTTCCCTGCTGGCATAATGATGCATGCGCAGAAACTGTACCCGGCCCGCACTGTTAGCTCATGAATTTTTGCTGGCGTCAACTGCCAGATTAAGATGATTGCCAAACAGCGCCTGACCGGAGCCGCCCCCACACCACAGGAGAGTCGCCGGGCAGAGGAGGAGAAACTGAGGTGAGGAGAGAAACTCCCCTCAGCATATACAGCACTGAACTGCCGGCGCAGTGCGGGATCCTGTTTCCCCTTGCCCCTGTTCCCTTCCTCTGATGTCCCTAGGGTCTGTGTCACCCACCTCCATGTCCAGAGGTCCTGTGTCCCTCCTCCCCCTCCTCTTGTGCCCATGTCCCGTGTCTCCCCTCCCATATCCTGTGTCACCCCAGCCCATGTCACTAGGCCCTGTGTCCCTCCTCCCCCTGTCTTGTGCCCATGTCCTGTGTCACCCCCTCCCACTCTTGTTCCCCGGGTATTGTGTCACCTATAGGCGTGCGCACGAGGGGTGCCTGGTGCGCACAGGCACCCCCCGCACGATAGGTCAGCTGCTGCAGCCCACTGAATAAAAGAGCCACCTGCCGCCTATCTCCCACATCAATGTGGTGAGTGGGTAGTGCTAGTCTAGACAGCGGTCTCCTCTAGCCCCGCCTCCCCCAGTCCCCATTAAAACATTAGTGGTGATGATGCAATGACGTCATTGCCAAGCGTCTATGTGATGCCGCAGGAAGAGGAGCGGAGCCACGAAGAGGACCGACTGAGACATGATGGAGACGATGGACCCACGCGGATGCCGAAAAGGGACTTTTCTCACAACTTACAAGTGATGGAGGAGGACTGCACGCACAGGAGAGCTCAAAAGAGAGGTAAAAAAGCTCCATTGGGGGCCCAATTGAAGAAAGTTACGCTGCATGTGGAAGAGGGGGGGAGGCAAAGTGGGGTGATAAGTTGCTTGAGGAGGGGGGGGGCAAAGCTGCATGAGGGGTGGTGATAAACTGCATGAGGAACATGAGGGGGGGCAAAAGAGGGGCGATAAGCTGCATGAGGAGGAGGAGAGGGGGGCAATAGAGGGGTGATATTCTGCATGAGGGGAGGGGAGCCATAAGAGGGGTGATATGCTGCATGAGGGGAGGGGAGCCATAAGAGGGGTGATATGCTGCATGAGGGGAGGGGGAGCTGTACGAGAGGGGAGAAATTTTAAGTGGAAGAGCTGAGTGAGGAATAAGATGTGTCGTGGGAAAGAGCTTTGTGTTTTATAAGATGTGTCAGGGGGAAAGAGCTGCGTGAGGTATAAGATGTGTCAGGGTAGAGCTGCATGAGGTATAAGATGTTTCAGGGGTAAGAGCTGTGTGAGGGATAAGATGAGTCGGGTATAAGATGTGTCAGGGTAAAGAGCTGCGTGAGGTATAAGATGCATCAGGAGTAAGAGCTGCGTCAGGTATAGGACGTGTCGGGGAAGAGCTGTGTGAGGGATAAGATATGTCAGGTGGAAGAGCTGCGTGGTATAAGATGCGTCGGGGGGAAGAGCTGCATGAGGTATAGGATGTGTCAGGGATGAGCTGCATTAGGGATAAGAAGTGGAGAGGAGATAGTTACAGGACAGTGACTATGTCGATCCCAGAATATAGGTGCCGGCATGTTGTCAACATTCTGCTTACAGCATGTTAGCCAGATCAAGAGCAACACTTTAAACATACTGCCCACTCAGCATGTTTACAGTTGTAATGCCGATCCAGTTAAAAATTAAATGCTCTATGTAACGTAAACCTTGTTCACATGCTAATGCTTGCAATCTGGGATTGATGTAGTCAGGGTCGATCCCACATCCCATTCAGTCCTCCTCCCTTATTGTTAGGCGCCGCGGTCCGGGTTCCCTTCGCGGCCCGGCGCCTAGCAACTAGGGACGCCGAGCGTGCTGAGCCGCCGGGTCCCTAGCAACGCTAGGACGCCATGCGCGCTGAGCCGCCGGCTCCCTAGCAACGCTAGGACGCCGGGCGCGCCGAGCCGCCAGGACCCTAGCAACGGGGACGCCACGGGCGGACCGCGTTCCCCGTTGCAGGGTCGATCTAGTTAAATTAAAACACATGTTTCCTGGTCGTGCAGCAAGGCAGCTGCACGACATTTATGTTAATCAGGCTCTGGAACTCTGATTGGAGGAGTCAAGGTTTTAAGCCTTCCCAGTGCCTCACACAGACGCCGGTTATAGCTTCCTGCATGCTGCTTTTGTTTGCTGAACGTCTGTTCCAGTTCTGCTGTGTCCGGTCATTCCTGTCCTCAGAGTTTCCGAACCTTGGTGTTTGTCATCCCATCCCAAGGAGTCTTCTGGTCCTCATTTACCCACAACAGTCGCCAGAGGATCTCGTGTGGTTTTCGTGAGTGGCGGCTCTGCCGCGTGCTGCAGCCTAGGCTGCTTTATTTTGTATTCTGTTTTGGAGCATTTGCGGAGGTTTCCGCTTCCACAGTCCTCTCCGGAACTCGGCGGTGCCGGGTAGGAGAGTGGACAAGTGGGTATTTTGGTTGTCCTTTTCCCTGGCGGTTTTCCGCACATACTCTAGTTTTAGGTTAGTTTGTAGCCCCTGGCTTTGTTGTTTAGTTAGAGGGCCCCTTGTTATCACCCTGTCTCGGATTTCTCTTTGTCTCCCATTAAGACCTGAGGGGGCATCGGAGTTGGGCAGACGTAATCCGCCCTTCAAACGCGGCTGCCATGGGCTCAAGCAACCATAGTCTCGCAAGAGAATTCTGACAGCACAGGCGAGACAACGGAGATAGGGCGCCAGGGGCTATTCCCGTTCCCACTCTCATTCTCAGCATTACGTTCCAGTACTCGGGTCCTTGCTATAAGATCTCCCCAGACCAGAGTATTGGAATCATAACACTTATTTTTGCTTTCTTAATCTCTCCCAATTGCACTAATTGTAAAATAAAGCTAGACACGCCCAATAGGTGGTGCTAAACATGCCCTTCTGGCGATGCACCCCCTAAGAAAATGTGCTGCGCACACCTATGGTGTCACCCCTTTCTCCTCATGTGTCCAGGGCTTGTCACCCCTCCATATACTGTGTCAAGCCCCCTGCCCATTGCCCCATGTACTGTCCCTTCTCTCCCTCTCTCTAATCTCATGTCCCCAGGTCCTGTTTCATCTCCTCCACCTCGTGTACTACTATACATGTCCTATGTCATCTCCCCCATGTCCCCAGGTTCTGTGTCCCTCATCTTCCACTCTCCACCCTCATGTCCCCAGGTCCTGTGTTACCTAGTTCTCCTCACGTGTGCATGTCCTGTGTTACCTTCCCCCCTGTCCCCAGGTCCTGTGTACCACCTCCCCCCCTCCGATGTCCCTAGGTCCTGCGTCACCTCCTCCCCCTCATGTGCCCAGGTCCTGTGTAACACTCCATGTCCCCATGTTTAATGTCACGCCCCCATGTACTGTCACCCCCCTCATGTCCCCAGGTCCTGTGTTCCTCCATCCCCCGTCATGTTCCCATGTCGCCCCTCATGTACCCATTTCCTGTGTCACAGCTTCACTGGGCCCCTCCATCCCTGCAGGGGAAGGGGGGGGGGGGGGGGGGGGGGCAGAAGGCTGAAGTGTTGCCTAGGGTGCTGAGAAACCTTGCACCGGCCCTGGAGACACATTATTAATGTCCTTATAAACATAAGTGCCTTACACATTATGACAACCTTTATTAATGCCCTTTCTCTAACGTCCTAGTGGATGCTGGGAACTCCGTAAGGACCATGGGGAATAGACGGGCTCCGCAGGAGACTGGGCACTCTAAGAAAGATTTAGGACTACCTGGTGTGCACTGGCTCCTCCCCCTATGACCCTCCTCCAAGCCTCAGTTAGATTTCTGTGCCCGGCCGAGCTGGATGCACACTAGGGGCTCTCCTGAGCTCCTAGAAAGAAAGTGTAGTTTAGGTTTTTTATTTTCAGTGAGACCTGCTGGCAACAGGCTCACTGCATCGAGGGACTAAGGGGAGAAGAAGCGAACCTACCTAAGTGGTGGTAGCTTGGGCTTCTTAGGCTACTGGACACCATTAGCTCCAGAGGGATCGAACACAGGACCCGACCTCGTCGTCCGTTCCCGGAGACGCGCCGCCGTCCCCCTTACAGAGCCAGAAGCAAGAAGGTGGTCCAGAAAATCGGCGGCTGAAGACGTCTGTCTTCTCCAAGGTAGCGCACAGCACTGCAGCTGTGCGCCATTGCTCCTCATGCACACCACACACTGCGGTCACTGATGGGTGCAGGGCGCTGGGGGGGGGGGGCGCCCTGAGCAGCAATACTAACACCTTGGCTGGCAAACTGGCACATATATAGCCCCAGGGGCTATATAGGTGCTTTTTAACCCCTGCCAGAACTTTTACATTAGCGGGAGAAAGCCCACCGGAAAAGGGGTGGAGCCATCTCCCTCAGCACACTGGCGCCATTTTTCCCTCACAGCTTCGCTGGAAGGAAGCTCCCTGGCTCTCCCCTGCAGTCCTGCACTACAGAAAAGGGTAAAAAATTAGGCGCAGTATAACTATATTTATGCAGCTATAAAGGGAAAACACACTTCTACAGGTATCCCTGTGATATATAGCGCTCTGGTGTGTGCTGGCATACTCTCTCTCTGTCTCCCCAAAGGGCTTTGTGGGGTCCTGTCCTCTGTAAGAGCATTCCCTGTGTGTCTGCTGTGTGTCGGTACTGCTGTGTCGACATGTATGAGAAGGAAAATGATGTGGAGGCGGAGCAAATGCCTGTGAATGTGATGTCACCCCCTGCGGGGTCGACACCTGTGTGGCTGAACTTATGGAAGGAATTGCGTGAAAGTGTCAACTCCTTACACAAAAGGTTTGACGACATAGGACAGCCGGCTACACAGCTTGTGCCTGTTCCAGCGTCTCAAATGTCATCAGGGGCTTTAAAACGCCCGCTAACTCAGGTGACAGATACAGACGTCGACGCGGATACCGACTCCAGTGTCGACGATGATGAGACAAGTGTACCCTCCAATAGGTCCACCCGTTACATGATTGAGGCAATGAAAAATGTTTTACGCATTTCTGATAATACCCCAGGTACCACAAAAAAAGGGCATTATGTTTGGTGAGAAAAAACTACCAGTGGTTTTTCCTGCATCTGAGGAATTAAATGAGGTGTGTGAGGAAGCGTGGACTTCCCCTGATAAGAAATTGATAATTTCAAAACGATTATTGGCAGCGTTCCCTTTCCCGTTAGAGGATAGGTCACGTTGGGAAACACCCCCTAGGGTAGATAAGGCGCTGACACGCTTATCAAAGAAGGTGGCACTACCGTCTCCGGATACGGCCACCCTGAAGGAACCTGCTGATAGAAAGCAGGAGGCTACCCTAAAAGCTATTTACACACACACGGGCATTATATTACGACCAGCGATTGCATCAGCTTGGATGTGCAGTGCTGCTGCTGCGTGGTCAGATTCCCTGTCAGATAATATCGATACCATGGATAGGGACAATATTTTGCTGACGATTGAGCATATAAAAGATGCAGTCTTATACATGCGTGATGCACAGAGGGATATTTGCCGGCTGGCATCAAGAATAAGCGCTATGTCCATTGCCGCCAGAAGGGGGTTATGGACTCGGCAATGGGCTGGCGATGCCGACTCAAAGCGGCACATGGAGGTTTGCCCTATAAGGGGGTGGAACTGTTTGGGGATGGTCTTTCGGACCTCGTGTCCACAGCTACTGCTGGGAAATCAACCTTTTTGCCACAGGCTGCCCCACAGCAAAAGAAAGCACCGTATTATCAGGTACAGTCCTTTCGGCCCCAGAAAAGCAAGAGGGCTAGAGGCTCATCCTTTCTGCCGAGAGGCAAAGGTAGAGGAAAAAAGCTGCAACACACAGCTAGTTCCAAAGAGCAGAAGTCCTCCCCTGCGTCCGGTAAGTCCACAACATGACGCTGGGGCTGCTCAGGCAGACACGGGTACGGTGGGGGCCCGTCTCAAAAATTTCAGCACACAGTGGGCTCTATCACAGGTGTATCCCTGGGTCCTTCAAGTAGTACTTCAGGGGTACAGACTGGAATTCGAGACGTCTCCCCCCCGCCGTTTCCTAAAATCTGCCTTACCGGCAACTCCCTCTGCCAGGGAGGCAGTGTTGGTGGCTATTCAAAAACTGTATTCACAGCAAGTGATTGTCAAGGTACCCCTCCTTCAGCAAGGAAAGGGTTACTATTCCACAATGTTTGTGGTACCGAAACCGGACGGTTCGGTGAGACCCATCTTAAATTTAAAATCCTTGAACACTTATATCAAAAGGTTCAAGTTCAAGATGGAATCGCTCAGGGCGGTTATTGCGAGCCTGGAGGAGGGGGACTACATGGTCTCCCTGGACATCATGGATGCGTACCTACATGTCCCCATTTATCCTCCTCACCAGGAGTACCTCAGATTTGTGGTACAGGACTGTCACTATCAGTTCCAGACGCTGCCGTTTGGGTTATCCACGGCACCGAGGGTCTTTACCAAGGTAATGGCCGAAATGATGATACTCCTTCGCAAGAAAGGGTTTTCAATTATCCCGTACTTGGACGATCTCCTGATAAAGGCGAGGTCCAGGGAACAGTTGATAGTAGGGGTAGCACTTACTCGGGAAGTGCTACAACAGCACGGCTGGATTCTCAATATTCCAAAGTCACAGCTGGTCCCGACGACACATCTTCTGTTCCTGGGAATGATTCTGGACACAGACCAGAAAAGAGTGTTTCTTCCAGTGGAAAAAGCCGAGGAGTTGTCCTCTCTAGTCAGAGACATCCTAAAACCGGGACAGGTGTCGGTACATCAATGCACACGAGTCCTGGGAAAGATGGTAGCTTCGTACGAGGCAATTCCATTCGGAAGGTTCCACGCAAGGACTTTCCAGTGGGACCTGTTGGACAAATGGTCCGGGTCCCATCTCCAGATGAAACAGCGGATAACCCTATCGGCAAGAACCAGGGTGTCGCTGCTGTGGTGGCTGCAGACGGCTCATCTACTAGAGGGCCGCAGATTCGGAATACAGGACTGGGTCCTGGTGACCACGGACGCCAGCCTTCGGGGCTGGGGGGCAGTCACACAGGGAAGAAATTTCCAAGGACTATGGTCAAATCAGGAGATTTCACTTCACATAAATATTCTGGAGCTAAGGGCCATTTACAATGCCCTAAGTCAAGCAAGACCCATGCTTCAGAACCGGCCGGTGCTGATCCAGTCAGACAACATCACGGCGGTCGCCCATGTAAACAGACAGGGCGGCACAAGAAGCAGGAGGGCAATGGCAGAAGCCAGAAGGATTCTCCGATGGGCAGAGAATCATGTGTTAGCACTGACAGCAGTATTCATTCCGGGAGTGGACAACTGGGAAGCAGACTTCCTCAGCAGGCACGACCTCCACCCGGGAGAATGGGGACTTCATCCAGAAGTTTTCCGAATGCTGGTCAACCGTTGGGAAAAACCACAGGTGGACATGATGGCGTCCCGCCTAAACAAAAAGCTAAAAAGGTATTGCGCCAGGTCAAGGGACCCTCAGGCGATCGCTGTGGACGCTCTAGTGACACCGTGGGTGTACCAGTCGGTTTATGTGTTTCCTCCTCTGCCCCTCATACCCAAGGTACTGAGAATAATAAGAAGGCGAGGAGTGAGAACTATTCTCATGGCTCCGGATTGGCCAAGAAGGACTTGGTACCCGGAACTTCGAGAGATGCTTGCAGAGGACCCTTGGCCTCTGCCGCTCAGACAAGACCTGCTGCAGCAGGGACCCTGTCTGTTCCAAGACTTACCGCGGCTGCGTTTGACGGCATGGCGGTTGAACGCCGGATCCTGAAGGAAAAAGGTATTCCGGAGGAAGTCATCTCTACCCTGATCAAAGCCAGGAAGGATGTCACCGCAAAGCATTATCACCGCATTTGGCGGAAATATGTTGCTTGGTGTGAGGCCAAGAAGGCCCCAACGGAGGAATTTCAACTGGGTCGTTTCTTACACTTCCTGCAAGCAGGTGTGACTTTGGGCCTCAAATTGGGGTCCATTAAGGTCCAGATCTCGGCCCTGTCGATTTTCTTCCAGAAAGAACTGGCTTCACTGCCTGAAGTTCAGACTTTTGTCAAGGGAGTCCTGCATATTCAGCCTCCTTTTGTGCCCCCAGTGGCACCTTGGGATCTCAATGTGGTCTTGGAATTTCTAAAATCACATTAGTTTGAGCCACTTAAGACTGTGGATTTAAAATATCTCACGTGGAAAGTGGTTATGTTGTTGGCTCTGGCTTCAGCCAGACGGGTGTCAGAATTGGCGGCTTTGTCCTGTAAAAGCCCCTATCTGATTTTCCATATGGATAGGGCAGAGTTGAGGACTCGTCCTCAGTTTCTCCCGAAGGTGGTGTCAGCTTTTCACTTGAACCAACCTATTGTGGTGCCTGCGGCTACTAGGGACTTGGAGGATTCCAAGTTTCTGGACGTAGTCAGGGCCCTGAAAATTTATGTTTCCAGGACGGCTGGAGTCAGGAAAGCTGACTCGCTGTTTGTTCTATATGCACCCAACAAACTGGGTGCACCTGCTTCTAAGCAGTCTATCGCGCGCTGGATTTGTAGCACTATTCAGCTGACGCATTCTACGGTGGGACTACCGCAGCCTAAAAATGTGAAAGCCCATTCCACAAGGAAGGTGGGCTCATCTTGGGCGGCTGCCCGAGGGGTCTCGGCTTTACAACTTTGCCGAGCTGCTACTTGGTCAGCGGCAAACACGTTTGCAAAATTCTATAAATTTGATACCCTGGCTGAGGAGGACCTGGAGTTCTCTCATTCGGTGCTGCAGAGTCATCCGCACTCTCCCGCCCGTTTGGGAGCTTTGGTATAATCCCCATGGTCCTTACGGAGTTCCCAGCATCCACTAGGACGTTAGAGAAAATAAGAATTTACTCACCGGTAATTCTATTTCTCGTAGTCCGTAGTGGATGCTGGGCGCCCATCCTAAGTGCGGATTGTCTGCAATACTTGTACATAGTTATTGTTACAAAAATCGGGTTGTTATGGCGAGCCATCTGTTCAGAGGCTCCATTGTTATCATACTGTTAACCGGGGTTCCTATCACGAGTTATATGGTGTGATTGGTGTGGCTGGTATGAGTCTTACCCGGGATTCAAAATCCTTCCTTATTGTGTCAGCTCTTCCGGGCACAGTGTCCTAACTGAGGCTTGGAGGAGGGTCATAGGGGGAGGAGCCAGTGCACACCAGGTAGTCCTAAATCTTTCTTAGAGTGCCCAGTCTCCTGCGGAGCCCGTCTATTCCCCATGGTCCTTACGGAGTTCCCAGCATCCACTACGGACTACGAGAAATAGAATTACCGGTGAGTAAATTCTTATTTTTACACATAATGTCCCTTACACATACGCCGCACATTATTAATGCCCTTATACACATAATGACACACATAGTGCCCCATACACATTTGCTGCACGTTATTAGTGCCCCTATACACATAATGACACACATAGTGCCCCCTACACATTTGCTGCATGTTATTAGTACCCCTTTACACATAATGACACACATACAGTAGTACCCTGTTACACATATGCCGCACATTATTAATGCCCTTATACACATAATGACACACATAGTGCCCCTTACACATATGTTGCACATTATTAATGCATTTTTACATGACACACATAATGCTCCTTACACATATTCCGAACACTACTGCACAACCAACCCACTCACATGCACACAGCACTCACACTGCCACTAACACTGTGACCTCTGCCTCTGCTTGGACACAGATGTGTCCTCATAAATCTTGTGTGAACGTCGGGCACATTTTTTTATGAAAATGCATCTTATTTGCATTGCTATGTGGCTAGGATGCACAAGCAGCATGCCTATATACTGTGTGAGACTGTGTCTGTATCTGCATTTGAAATGTCACACAGAATATAGGCATGCTGCATATCATTTTAATCAGCAGAATCTGCTGATGCCCCTAGGCATATCAAATGCCCTAGGCAATTGCCTAGTTTGCCTATACCTATGGCCGGCTCTGGGGCCGCCCAGCACAGGGCAAGGCCGCCCAGCATTTGAGAGGCCTCCCTCCAATGCGTCCGCAATTAAATTGTGGAGACATATGATCTAAGGTTGACCCCTGGCAGCACAACCGCACTGAAAACGCTCCTGATACGCCCCTGTTCGATACGCCCCGCCCCCCTCAATGCCGCGACGATGCTCCTTCGATAGCCACCACTGTCAATCACACTGCGGACGCAACCTTCCTGGATGCGGCCACAACGTGTATGGTCGCGCACGCCCACAATGGCTGGTGTGCATGTGCAGACCACCTGGATGCAGCCACTGCTTGCGAATGCGCAGCTGCGTCCAGGTCTGAATCCGCACCCAAATCCAAACAGGGTTAATTCGTAGTAGACTAAGAGGGACATTTACTAAGCAGTGATAAGAGCGGAGAAGTGAGCCAGTGGAGAAGTTGCCCCATCAACCAATCAGCAGCTCTGTATAATTTTATAGTATGCAAATTATAGATGTTACTTCAGTGCTGATTGGTTGACATTAGAGATGTGCAGCGGGCATGTTTTGTGTTTTGGTATTGGATTCGGGTCCTCAGTCGAGTTTTGGATTCGGATGCATTTTGGCAAAACCACCCTTTCGGATTTATGTCAGATTCAGATGCATTTTGGATTCGGGTGATTTTTTTTAAAAATCTCAAAAACAGCTAAAATCATAGAATTTGGGGGTAACTTGGATCCTATAGTATTATTAACCTCAATAACAATAATTTCCACTCATTTCCAGTCTATTCTGAACACCACGCACCTCAAAATATTATTTTTAGTCCTAAAATTTGCACCAAGGTTGCTGGATGACTAAGCTAAGCGACCCAAGTGGGCAGCACAAACACCTGGCCCATCTAAGAGTGGCACTGCAGTGTCAGACAGGATGGCACTTTAAAAAATAGTCCCCAAACAGCACATGATGCAAATAATAAATAAAAAAATAGGTGCAAGATGGAATTGTCCTTGGGCCCTCCCACCCACAATTATGTTGTATAAACAGGACATGCACACTTTAACAAACCAATCATTTCAGCGACAGGGTCTTTCACACGACTGTGGCTGAAATGACTGGTTGGTTTGGGCCCCCACCAAAAAAGAAGCAATCAATCTCTCCTTGCACAAACTGGCTCTACAGAGGCAAGATGTCCACATACTCCTCATCGTCCGATTCCTCACCCCTTTCACTGTGTACATCCTCCTCCTCACTGAGTATTAATTCGTCCCCACTGGAATCCACCATCACAGGTCCCTGTGTACTTTCTGGAGGCAATTTCTGGTAAATGTCTTCACGGAGGAATTTATAATTCATTTTGATGAACATCATCTTCTCCACATCTTCTGGATGTAACCTCCTACGCCGATTGCTGAGAAGGTGACCAGCTGTACTAAACACTCTTTCGGAGTACACACTGGAGGGGGGGGGGGGGGGGGGGCAACTCAGGTAAAATAAAGCCAGTTTGTGCAAGGGCCTCCAAATTGCCTCTTTTTCCTGCCAGTATACGTACGGACTGTCTGACACGCCTACTTGGATGCTGTCACTCATATAATCCTCCACTATTCTTTCAATGGTGACAGAATCATATGCAGTGACAGTAGATGACTTGTCAGTAATCGTTGGCAGGTCCTTCAGTCCGGACCAGATGTCAGCTATCACTCCTGACTGCTCTGCATCACCGCCAGCGGGTGGTTTTGGAAATGTTATCCTTTTCCTGGCAGCTCCAGTGGCGGTAGAAAATGAAGGAGGAGCTGTTGGCGGGTCACGTTCCGCTTGACTTGACAATTGTCTCACCAGCAGGTCTTTGAACATCTGCAGACTTGTGTCTGCCGGAAAGAGAGATACAACGTAGGCTTTAAACCTAGGATCGAGCATGGTGGCCATAATGTAGTGCTCTGATTTCAACAGATTGACCACCCGTGAATCCTGGTTAAGCGAATGAAGGGCTCCATCCACAAGTCCCACATGCCTAGCGGAATCGCTCAGTTTTAACTCCTCCTTCAATCTCTCCAGCTGCTTCTGCAAAAGCCTGATGAGGGTTGGAGAACCTTGCACAACATGGAAATCATTCTCCACTGCACTTGAGTCAGGTGCATTCCCCCTCATTTGCCTATATCGTAGCCTTTTGCTGCTCCTCCATCCTCTGAAGCATATAGAGTGTTGAATTCCACCTCGTTACCACCTCTTGCTTCAGCTGATGGCAGGGCATGTTCAGGAGTAAGACCAAAAACCTGGCGCTGTGATTTATAAAATGTTGTACAGCTGCTCTCTAAGGGGCTATTGGTATAAACGCCCCTAGTATAAAGAACAATAAAAGAAAACCAAGAGAGCGCTAGTTCACATTTGATGTGGATTTTTTATTTATATTAAATGAAAAAACAATGTCTAAAACAATTGTACATGACACTGAGGAAGCCGCCGATACTGAGGAGTAGGCGGAGAAACGCGTCTGTCTTGTCTTTCACTGCCCGCATACCAGAGCGGAAGCATTCACACCTGCTGACGGTGTGAACCGACACCTGAGAAGGGAACCATACAATCGGTTTAGATTCACGGACTCCGGATAAGGCTGCAAGTACAAGCGAGTACCGCTAAGGGCCGGGAGGACGAATCATCTTTTCCGTGAGAAATACAAGTTCCATTTATAACGGGTGATCGGTGAGTTAATCAGCCGGGAGCACCATCACATGCATTGTGATTATTCTCAGACATTTGCATGATATACTAAATGTTCAATCCATACTACTCATTATATGCCACAGATCACTGACTTTAAACATGTGGTGAAGAGAACGGGCGCAACAGTCGCAATTAATTGGGAGCGGATGATTGATAGTCAGAACAATTGTTACCAATCATTACAGCTCATTTGAAAGCCAACATATAGGAGACTTATTGTCCGTATAAGTATATACAGGAATACCATTATCATCTGTTCACATTCTGATACATGGACTGTTACAATATAACTAAGAATTTAAAGAGTTATATAGTATAGGCTTCATCTATCTGGAGAGATCTTTTTGCTCAAAATATATAACCTATATTGTATCCATGTTCAATCGAATACATTTATAGTCCATGGATAAATTGTGAAGTATTCACTCATTGGAACATAGATAGTCTACTCATAGATTCATGCATATTGTTTTTTAAAAAAATAGGGGAGTTATCCTGTTTTAGAATTATTGTTTTTTTATGTGATAAGAGTGTTTTTGTCGGCCGGCAATAAGTACAATTGTTTTAGACATTGTTTTTTC
Organism: Pseudophryne corroboree; assembly: GCF_028390025.1. Lineage (NCBI taxonomy): Eukaryota > Metazoa > Chordata > Amphibia > Anura > Myobatrachidae > Pseudophryne > Pseudophryne corroboree. The sequence continues at coordinate 185,365,032 of NC_086449.1, forward strand.
ATTTAATATAAATAAAAAATCCACATCAAATGTGAACTAGCGCTCTCTTGGTTTTCTTTTATTCTTTCATGTTCAGGAGTGTTTGCTGGTGCTCCAGTCTTTAGCACACGGTGGCTGAATGCCGAAAGTGGCCCGCAATTTGTCGGGCCACCGACAGCATTTCCTGCACGCCCCTGTCATTTCTCAAAAAATTATGCACCACCAAAATAATTGTATGTGCAAAACACGGGACGTGCTGGAATTTGCCCAGTTGTAATGCACGCACAATATTGGTGGCGTTGTCCGATATCACAAATCCCCAGGAGAGTCCAAATGGGGTAAGCCATTCTGCGATGATGTTCCTCAGTTTCCGTAAGAGGTTGTCAGATGTGTGCCTCTTATGGAAAGCGGTGATACAAAGCGTAGCCTGCCTAGGAACGAGTTGGCATTTGAGAGATGCTGCTACTGGTGCCGCCGCTGTTGTTGCTGTGGGAGGCAATACATCTACTCAGTGGGCTGTCACAGTCATATAGTCCTTAGACTGCCTTGCTCCACTTGTCCACATGTCTGTGGTTAAGTGGACAGTGGGTACAACTGCATTTTTTAGGACACTGAGAACACTTTTTCTGACGTCTGTGTACATTCTCGGTGTCGCCTGCCTAGAGAAGTGGAACCTAGATGGGATTTGGTACCGGGGACTCAGTACCTCAAGCAATTCTCTTAGTCCCTGTGAACTGACGGTGGATACCGGATGCATGTCTAACACCAACATAGTTGTCAAGGCCTGAGTTATCCGCTTTGCAACAGGATGACTACTGTGATATTTCATCTTCCTTGCAAAGGATTGTTGGACAGTCAATTGCTTACTGGAAGTAGTACAAGTGCTCTTCCGAATTCCCCTCTGGGATGACGATCGACTCCCAGCAGCAACAACAGCAGCGCCAGCAGCAGTAGGATTTCCACTCAATGATCCATCTGAGGAATCTCAGTTAGGAGAGGACTCATCAGACTTGCCAGTGACATTGCCTGCAGGACTATAGGCGTTCCTGTCTAAGGAGGAAATTGACATTGAGGGAGTTGGTGGTGTGGTTTGCAGGAGCGTGGGTACAAGAGGAAGAAGGGATTTAGTTGTCAGTAGACTGCTTCCGCTGTTATCCAAAGTTTTTTAACTTGTCAATGGCTTCTGATGAATGCGCTCCAGGTGACGTATAAGGGAGGATGTTCCTAGGTGGTTAACGTCCTTACCCCAGCTTATTACAGCTTGACAAAGGCAACACACGGCTTGACACCAGTTGTCCGCATTTGTGTTGAAATAATTCCACACCGAAGAGGTGATTTTTTTTTTGTATTTTGACCAGGCATGTCAATGGCCATATTCATCCCACGGACAACAGGTGTCTCCCCGGGTGCCTGACTTAAACAAACCACCTCACCATCAGATTCCTCCTTGTCAATTTCCTCCTTAGCGCCAGCAACACCCATATCCTCATCCTGGTGTACTTCAATAGTGACATCTTCAATTTGACTATCAGGAACTGGACTGTGGGTGCTCCTTCCAGCACTTGCAGGGGGCGTGCAAATGGTGGAAGGAGCCACCTCTTCCCGTCCAGTGTTTGGAAGGTCAGGCATCGCAACCGACACAATTGGACTCTCCTTGGGGATTTGTGATTTAGAATGTACAGTTCTTTGCTGTGCTTTTGTCAGCTTAACTCTTTTTATTTTTCTAGTGGGAGGATGAGTGCTTCCATCGTCATGTGAAGCTGAACCACTAGTCATGAGGTACATAGGAGAAGGCCTTAGCCGTTCCTTGCCATTCCGTGTTGTAAATGGCATATTGGCAGGTTTACGCTTCTCCTCAGACAATTTTAATTTAGATTTTTGGGTCATTTTACTGAACTTTTGCTTTTTGGATTTTACATGCTCTCTACTATGACATTGGGCATCGGCCTTGGCAGACGACGTTGATGGCATTTCATCATCTCTGCCATGACTAGAGGGAGCAGCTTCAGCACTAGGTGGAAGTGGATCTTGATCTTTCCCTATTTTACCCTCCAAATTTTTGTTCTCCATTTTTTAATGTGTGGAATTATATGCCAGTAATATATCTGGAATTAGACGGCAGTAATGTCTGGAATTAGATACCACTAGATAGATACCAGATACCACTGTGACTGGAATGATGATGTCCTATGCACAGTGACAGGACACTACCACAGCACCCTACAGCAGCAAGATGCAGCACAAGACACTGTACTATTATTAGTAATGTAGTATTACTGAGCACCACAAGACAATGAGCAGTGATACTGAGCACTGATGATACTGAACACTGATACTGAGCACTGATGATACTGAGCACTGATACTGATCACTGATGATACTGAGCACTGATACTGAGCACTGATGATACTGAGCACTGACGATACTGAGCACTGACGATACTGAGCACTGATGATACTGAGCACTGATGATAATGAGCACTGATACTGAGCACTGATGATGCTACGGAGAACTGACACTGAGCAGCACGATTAGCACAAGACACTGTACTAGTATTAGTAATGTAGTATTACTGAGCACCACAAGACACTGAGCAGTGATACTGAGCACTGATGATACTACTGAGAACTGACACTGAGCAGCATGATGCAGCACAAGATACTGTACTAGTATTAGTGAGCAGCACAAAAGCACTCTGGAATTGTCACCCCCCAGATACCACTGTGACTGGAATGATGATGACCGATGCAGTCACAGGACACTACTACCAGAGCACCCTACAGCAGCAAGATGCAGCACATGAGAGACACTGTACTAGTATTACTGAGCAGCAATAAGCACTGATACTGAGATTTGACACTGAGAAAACGTAGCCACATCCTCTCTGTACCCTCTACAATGCACGAGTGAAAATGTCGGCGACGCGCGGCTCTTTATATGGAATCCGAATCTTGCGAGAATCCGACAGCGGGATGATGATGTTTTGCCTCGTTCGGGTTTTCAGAGTCAGGCGGGAACAACCGAGCCTGGCTCGGACCCATGTTTGACACGTGGAGCTCGGAGAAGGGGGGATCGGGGGTTCGGTTCTCGGAGACCCGAACCCACTCATCTCCACTGGCTCACTTCTCCGCTCTTATCACTGCTTAGTAAATGTCCCCATAAAGCTCTGAAAATACACTGATGCTCTGGTCTCTGACGTCTCCAGTGGAAGGACTTTATTATTAATCAGACGTAATAGAGGGTTTTCCAACCCATTCAAGCAGCTAGTAATCAGAGTACCCGCTCAGCTAAATGCTGCTGTGCCTACTTGGAGAAAAAAATATTTATTTTTACATTTCTTTGCGACAAGTAGCCAAGTAATCACCTGGAAATCAAATGTGGAAAAGGCTCTCGGCTTGAGGTGCTGCTCGCGTCATTTGTATCTTTCAACATCTCTCATTAAAAAGCATTGTGCGCTTATTGTTCTGCATAATGTTTTTTTCCCTTCAGCAAATAACACTGTAGAATTAGGTTATACAGTAGAATGACATTGTTACTCTCTCAGGGACAATAAACAGTGTTTTTTGTGAAATTGTTTTATGTACAAGGTTTAAATAGCGGTTTTATGATTTAACTTTTAATAAGCAATACAATTATATGTTAGAACAAAACACGTACAGTAATGATGGAAAGAAACAGCATTTGCTGTAAGCCTCTATATGTTTTGCATTCATAAATTATCCGTATTGTATCTTGATTAATAAGTCCAGTGCTCTGACTTCTCGTTTCACAGGTTCAAGATTAAGCACATCAAAGGTCATTTCTAAAGTGGCAAAAAAACATGAATTATGTTTACATGAGAGGCCAATTTTTGTGCAAATTACACCATATATCAGCTAAGCACATAAAGATAACTTTATCTGCCCAGGAACAAAGTTTACCTCTTCTGACAGCTGCTCAGCCAATTACGACCTGGCTAAGAGAACTTATGAACCTCTCATTAACATCATTCAAAAATAAGATTTCTCTTACGAGAACTAAAATTATTAATGATCTAAAAAGACAACAGAAAGTGGAATTTAATCCTGATTAAACCACAATGCTGTGGTAAATTGTGGCTATTTTGTGTCAGGATACCTGTGTGCTGTAGAGTATACAGTTAGTTGAGGTATTGGGTGATTGATAGTGTGTAAGGGACCAATGTCTGATGGAGAAAGTTTGTGTGTATTTAAATGATTAAATTCTACAAGCTGTCTCTTAACTGAGTATCATTGTGTATGACTCATCATCCACAATAACATTACATGCCTGTGCCACCAGACTTAAAGGTCAGACTGATTAGACTACAGGTGCATGTTGTTTACTTGGCTCTATAAAAGGGTATTCATAAGCTGAATCCTGTCACTGTGTTATTGGAGCGTCACAGTGTTGTATTGCTGTGCAGTGCTTAGTCCATGAGAGAGTGATACCTTATCTGATTGACTGCTGTTTATCTTCTACCAATGGTATCCTGTTATCTTCAATAAAAAATACTCTGGTTTGGTTTTAACATGTGGACTAACCTCCTTGCTCATATCTGTATGCACTTAAAAACTTGTAGGCATCTCCCAATACTGTGAGGGGTGAATGTTAATAGATTGTATAAGGCAGACTCACTGGTAAACTATTCAAATGTTGATAATGAATAGAAGTGTGCTCTTCTTTAATTGATGCTGATAATACCCTATAAGGGATCATCCGGCATACATCATTTTAAAGAAGGGTTGTTAACTAGCGATTGTGAATGAATAGTTTTGTGTTAATTGCTTGGAAAGTCTTTGTTTCTCCATGGTACCTTTATTCTGTTCTCTTATCAATAAAATTAGACATTTTTCACTCCAACCTTTGTTGTCTGTGATTTTTTTTTTCAATAATGTTTTTATTAAAGTCAAGCAAAAGATAGTACAAGGTATTATAGACATGCCATAATCGAGTGCAAGTGACAGTACAATAAACAGAGAACATCAACATATAAGTCAGGTTACACAATTATTTTGTGACATACAGTGATGAGAGGTGAGAAAAAATAAAACTGTAATGATGTCCGTCTTCACGGTCTTTAGGTATCATCAAATACACAAGCACAAATGTCTATCTTACGATATCAAAGCAAGGATTTTGACATCCATTTTCTCTTTTTCCAACCAGTATGAAAGGATAACACTATGATTTCAGTAATTATAAGGAATTATTGTGTATATAAGGAACAGTACACCATATAGGTAACCAGATAACACAAAGCTACACATATTTGAATTGGATAGTAAGTGTCACATGGTATGTAATAGTTATGTATGAAACTAGAGAAATATTTATACATTGAATCATTAAAGAGAAAGGCTTCAGGTGTGTGTATAGGAACAGTCTAAGGAAAATCAATAAGATTTCCAAAGAAAAAATTTCCGTCCGGATATCGATAAGTAAGCAAGCCGATTTATGCGTTAACCTTCTCCCTGTCTAGGGAGAGCATTACAATTTGAGTAAATAGGGGGCTTGTGTTCCACCTGATGACTACCATGAGGTTCTTTACATCAGTAAGCACAGGTCTTGTCTGACACATAACTAGTCCTAATGGGTTCTGTGTATCAAAAAGTATGGGCAAATGACCAGAATGAGAGAGTAAAAAAAATTGGTTTTCATTGGTTAATGCTGGCAAATGAGATTCCCCAATTGTCTTGGTTATGTCAATAAGTGTAACTTTACGACAAAGACCAGGTGTAATCAAGGTGGTCAAAGGTACTTCATTAAGCACAGGCGTATGGGCAAAATAAGATGGTTTGGACAAATGAAATTCCTGATACCTCTCAGGTAGATCAAAAGAAGAAACTTTGAGACCAATATCGGTAGTAGTCGAGTTAGCCAAAATGGTGGGCGGAGAAGCAATGACCTGAGAAGTTTGTGTTGTAGTCAACATTGTAAATGGTACGCTAGTGCAATCAGTGAGGCTGTTTTGGGAACTAGCAACTGGAGAAGTAAACGAATCAAGGCGTAACAATGCGATTTGTAAAGACATCAAGATGCTATCTAGCTTTCTATCTAACAAAGACATGGCAGTTGTTTATTGTGAGTTAAAGGTGAATATAGCAAGCTGTATTTTATACAATGTTCAACCTCATGTGAAATTATCAACTGCTGCTAATATAATCAAGGTAGCAAATTCAATCAATGTCTCAATAAAGACATGAATAACTTTACCGCAGTAAAAAAATAATTCTGTAATAAACACGAATAGTAAGTAGGTAACAGATATGAAACGTTCCAAGAGTGACTTGACTGAATAAGCACAAGAGGTAACTTCTGGTAATACAATATACTGGTAAACTATCCTCTTCAGAATTTCTAACAGTGTGTAAAGTTATCTACTATTGCTAATAGAAAGACAAGTGATGAATTCAGTCAGTACTGTATATCCAGACCCAGTTATCTCAGTTTTTGATTCTAATATAAATCTGTATAAGCATATAGCAGTTCGGTCCAGACAGCTTTAGATACCGGGTTATAGGGTGAAGTGAACTCTCCGCTGAAATGAGTTGCCAAATTGCACACAGGGGACAGCCACAGATTCAACAGGTGCAGCAAAGGAGCAGACACTTCATTCAGCTCTACCAACAATTTGCAGCCGCTTCAAGCAGAAAGAGCACCTCCTGGGCCCACCAACAGGAAATCCAGCAAAGAAGTAGCGTATGTATCCTCAAGCCCACGGCACTGGAACCAATGAGGGGGGGGGGGACCAGTCAAGGTCCGGCCGAGAGGCTCCGCTGATGGGCAGAAAAGTCAGAAGGGGCGTATAGGTCTCGGAGCTGCACTTCGTTAGCAGGCTAGGCTCCAGCAATACCTGTCCAGCCGCCTTCCCGCCACCGTCCTCCAGGGTCCTCTTCGCTCCTCCACCCCCGTCAGCATAGATGCAGCTGCAGAAGATTACAATCCAGACTGAGGGTAAACGGCACTGGCTCAGGGTAAACAGCACTGGCTCAACGGATGGTGACGACTGGGTCGAAGACGATGTCCCAGCAGGCTACAGAAAGGTAAGCTGAAGCATTCGGCGGTCTCCCGCGGCTCCTCTGTAGTTTCCCCAGCAAGATCTCCACGTGTAGCACCAAACTTCACCCGACTGCAAACGCCGGAGCCCAGCCGGTCCGATAGACAGCGGGTCAAAGAAAAGGGTGTTAGGGAGGGTAAGGGCGGGTCAGGAGAGGCATTAAATAAGTCTAAAGTTGCTCAGGCTTGCAAGAGAAGCTAAGCCTGGTAGTCGCGCCAAATTGTTCGGCGGTCATCAACGCCACTGTAATGGCTGCTACCCCAAGCCTCTAAGAATATATAAAGACAAGACAGCATCACTTTAAAGCAGATTTAGAGGCTCGATGGAGGTAGATTCTCCTTGACCTGCAGGAGCTGGGATAAGAAGCGGCCATACGCGATGCTCCGCCCCCGGAAGTCCGTCTGTGATTCTTAATGTTATATACTGTATTGTCTATGATTTATAATTGTATGGTTAAAATAAATGGGTTATGATGAGTCATTGGCCGTTCGGGTGTTTAATGGTTAAGACACCTTTTGTTTTCAGGGACCTTATCTGGAATAGCTTTGGAGCCTTTCTTCTCCAGATAAAGACTGATTTCAGCTTGGACTCCTGAGTCTATACTTCAGTGCACAGGTTCTCAAACCCAGTCCCCAGGACACAACACAGTTCACGGTTTCCAGTTCTCCTGTGGATTTTTAAAATGTGTCAGTTGATGATTCACAGTGCACCTGCTGGGTGACCTGAAAAACATGAACTGTGTGAGTTCCACGTTTGAGAACCACTGCTTTAGTTTGACAACTTTTGTACCTGTCATGCACACTTATATAGGAAATTCTACTACAGGAATAATTCTGCCAATGTAAAACTAACATTAAATTCTACTAGAACACTAAGTTCCATTTAACATTCAGGAAAGTAACGCAGAATACCACAGTCCAAATAATTGTGGGGATTGAGCAGTGAAGCTTTGAGAACCTTAGCTTCTCAGAGTCTGAAATGATAATTAATGCCATCTGCATATGGCATTGCCTTCTGCAGCCTATAGGTTACAGTATAGCTGGAAAGGCATCATCAGAACTCTCCCAGACAAGCTGCTGCCACACATACATTAAGACACCAGGTCTAAAACCAGACGTTCATTCCTTCACTACTGCAATACGGTAAGTCAGCCTCTTATTGAATGTGTTGTATTGGCATGACCAGTGCTTAAAGTGGTCCTGGAGAGGTGGTGGAACTCACCCATCATTGCCATCTTACCCCCCCACCCCATGTCCTCCAACCCCCCATCCCTTTCTTCCCCGTATGCTAGGTCTGGAGCTAACCTGAAACGGTGTCTTGCCACTGCCAGATTCGCAACCAACTAGGGTTGGTGTTTAGAGCAAATATGAGAAATGTTGCACTTATTATCTTGAAAAAATGTGGATATATAAGTACTGAAATACACACTGGCAACACAAATAATGTCAACGTAAAAACATGGTGTTAAAACTCAATACACCTGGGATGAATACCATGTGCACATGTAAACACACTGTTGTGTATAGGGAATTGAAAGTGAATAGCTGGGGTCCTCAGAAGCTGTAGGGGCTATGATAGTGTGTAATACATTCTAGATGCTTTTGAACACCCCTCCCACCAGCTGCGACTACAATGTTAGGTCTCTTAAAAAGAAATAAAATTGTTCTATGCAATGCAATTATTTTTCTGCCACCCCTTTCTGGGTTTTTTTCTGGGGTATCCAAGTCTTCGTCACTTAATGTTTTTTTTTTTTTTTTTTTTTCAACCCCTACTGTATGTATACCTTGTGTTTGAGTCTTTTCTAACCTATTTGGTGTTTTTTTTTTGCATTGGGGGAGTCTACCCATGCAGACAATGTCTTGAGATGGTATTCAATATACATATAGGAGATGTGTCCCGGAAGACACCTGTTTGCATAGGAATAATAATGTCATCTTCATATAATAAAGGTTTAACTAGATATTGTTTGGGGCAGGGTAAAGGTGAACTTCCCTGATCAAACATGCTGGAGACACCATCCCCCTACACCTTTCAAGCATAATCCCCTGCGTTTCCCGAGAGCCATCCCTTCCTCCCTGCATCTCTCCAGCACCATCCCTCCCTCTGTCTCTCCAGCACCATACCTCCCTGTATCTACCCCAGTGTCATCCCTGCCTCCCTGTGTCTCTCCAGCACCATCCTTCCTTCTGTCTCTCCAGCACCATCCCTCCCTCTGTCTCTCCAGCACCATACCTCCCTGTATCTACCCCAGTGTCATCCCTGCCTCCCTGTGTCTCTCCAGCACCATCCTTCCCTCTGTCTCTCCAGCACCATCCCTCCCTGTATCTACCCCAATGCCATCCCTGCCTCCCTCTGTCTCTCAAGCACCATCCCTCCCTGTATCTACCCCAGTGCCATCCCTGCCTCCCTGTGTCTCTCCAGCACCATCCCTCCCTCTGTCTCTCTGGCACCATACCTCCCTATATCTACCCCAGTGCCATCCCTGCCTCCCTGTGTCTCTCCAGCACCATCCTTCCCTCTGTCTCTCCAGCACCATCCCTTCCTGTATCTACCACAGCACCATCCTGCCTCCCGGTGTCTCTCCAGCACCATCCCTCTCCTTCTGTCTCTTCAACGCTTTCCCTCCCTGCATCTACCCCAGCTCCATCCCTGTGTCTCTCCCGCACCATCCCTCTCCCTCTGTCTCTTCAACGCCATCCCTCCATGTATCTAACCCAGCGCCATCCCTGCCTCCCAGTGTCTCTCCAGCACCATCCTTCCCTCTGTCTCTCCAGCACCACCTCTCCCTGTATCTACCACAGCACCATCCCTGCCTCCCGATGTCTCTCCAGCACCAGCCCTCTCCCTCTGTCTCTTCAACGCCATTCCTCCCTGTATCTACCCCAGTAACATCCCTGCCTCCCAGTGTCTCTCCAGTACCATCCCTCCCTCTGTCTCTTCAATGCCATCCCTCCCTGTATCTACCCAGCGCCATCCCTGCGTCTCTCCAGCACCATCCCTCCCGCTGTCTCTTCAATGCCATCCCTCCCTGTATCTACCCCAGCACCATCCCTGCCTCCCAGTGTCTCTCCAGCACCATCCCTCCCTCTGTCTCTCCGGCACCATACCTCCCTGTATCTACCCCAGCACCATCCCTGCCTCCCAGTGTCTCTCCAGCACCATCCCTCCCTCTGTCTCTCCGGAACCATACCTCCCTGTATCTACCCCAGCACCATCCCTGCCTCCCAGTGTCTCTCCAGCACCATCCCTCCCTCTGTCTCTCCGGCACCATACCTCCCTTTATCTACCCCAGTGCCATCCCTGTGTCTCTCCAGCACCATCCTTCCCTCTGTCTCTTCAACGCCATCCCTCCCTGTATCTACCCCAGTACCATCCCTGCCTCCCAGTGTCTCTCCAGTACCATCCCTCCCTCTGTCTCTTTAACGCCATTCCTCCCTGTATCTACCCAGCGCCATCCCTGCGTCTCTCCAGCACCATCCCTCCCTCTGTCTCTTCAATGCCATCCCTCCCTGTTGTAACATGGTTATAGGATATTTTCTTATGTTGTAAATATATGAATTGTACTACATGTATATTTATTTTAGCGAATATAATATATATTGTAATGCCCATAATGGTACCTTTATGTTTAACATGTATATTATAGAAAAGGTGTACTGAGTATACAGGAGGTGCAGTGCAGTGTGAGAGGACAAGAGGAGCAGCCTGCGCGTGCCATTTATTGATGGATGAGTGAAAGGAGACCTAGGGAGATCAGTGCGCGCTGGTAATAATACGGGCTGAGAGCAAAGGGTCCCGTGCGCCGGGGAAGGTAGGCCGTGTGCAGAGGGGTCTCGCGCCGGTAAAGGTGTTGTGTGTAGAGGGGTCTTGCGCCGGTAAAGGTGGGCCGTGTGCAGAGGGGGTCTCCGCGTGCCGGTAGAGGAAAGCGTATAAAAGACGCCGGCAGTGAGGCAGAATGCTGTTCCCCCTGTTAGCGCTACTCACCTGAAGTCTTACTGCCGCCTAGAGCTGTAGCGCTGCGAACATTGGCGGTGGGGCTTGGGTGTGGCAGCCGACACAGGGTAGGCTAGCCGGAGCTAGCCCAAAGAGAGGAGGGCGCCGCAAAGGAGGCGCTGGCACCAGAGACCTGCCGCTGCATAGAGTTGTAAGCGCTGTAAACATACAGCGGCGGCAGGATCTGGGCAGCGTTGTCTGGCGATAGAAGCCGGGTCGTAAGCGCCAGCGCCGCTGACAAGGTAGCGGTGGGCACTCACTCAGAGCGGTGTGGCGGTGAAAGGCTTCTTGTGTCAGCCCGGAGAGTAAGCTGAGCGGTGCAGGCACACAGCACTTCAGTAAGAAGTAGCAGAGATGAGGCGTGCAAGATAGGCAGGCAAGCTGGCCAATGATATTCTGAAGGAGGAGTCGGGAAGTGCTGCCCAGATTGTGACTGGAGCTACAGGAGGTGTAAGTGAAATAATTGACACCTGCATATATTTAACACCACAAAGGCACATCCAACCCTAGGAGATATATAGCTGCACTTGGATATTGACTGTAATAAGCCATACTAGCCACAGGCTTTCCATATTTAACCCCTAAAGACTAAGAACAGATTAATTCCCTAAAGTTAAATAAGGAATTGTATACCCAAGGAGATGGAGATAGTAATTGTATATATCTATATACACATTGGTAATGAGACTTCATCTACAGAGGAGCAGGAGTAAATATTCTAGTATACAAACAGTACCTACCTTCATGCCAGCTACACTGTTCGTATAGAGATTATAGAGAGACTTTTAATGAGGAGCTAGAAGGAAAGCAAAGATATTAAAGACATTGCACTCAGAGAGAAAGTAACTTGTTACATTGAAAACTGGATAGTTCTTTAGGACACAAACACAAGTAACATTTTAGACTGCTGGATACAAAGTAATGGTATTTCACTTCTCTGTACTGCACTGTTTCTATTTACTGTATGTAAAATTCAAGCTTGAGAGGAGGATTAATTCATCATCATCTGTCAATATAGTTTAAAGGGAGTTGAATACACTTATTGGGCCCCAACTGCGCATTTTAAGATTGAGAGTACCCGGGTCACTCAAGTAGAGTATATTATATATTTTTTTGTGTATTGCATGCATATGTATATGTATAGGCAAGAAATGAAATGTCTATTAGTGATTAGATATTATAGTGGAATATATATATATATATATATATATATATATATATATATATATATATATAGATGTATTGTTATTATAATCTAATCTAAGAAAATTATATACTTACCATAAAGATATTGTGGTGGTTTCTCTGGATCCTAAAAAGAAAAGAATGAAGAACAGGTATTTAATGTAGTAATAAGACTTGGGTATTAAATGTGTACTAAGTAAATAGCATATCCATTTCATACCAGGTTTACTGGCTTACCCAAGCAAGCCACAAATAGTAATTAGCTTGGGTGGAGGCATAGACTTATATTAGTACTCGCACCTAAAGGTAGATAGCGTTACACTGTATCTACCCCAGCACCATCCCTGCCTCCCAGTGTCTCTCCAGCACAATCCTTCCCTCTGTCTCTTCAACGCCATCCCTCCCTGTATCTACGCCAGTACCATCCCTGCCTCCCAGTGTCTCTCCAGCACCATCCCTCCCTCTGTCTCTTCAATGCCATCCCTCCCTCTGTCTCTTCAATGCCATCCCTCCCTGTATCGACCCCAGTACCATCCCTGCCTCCCAGTGTCACTCCAGCACCATCCCTCCCTCTGTCTCTTCAACGCCATTCCTCCCTGTATCTACCCAGTGCCATCCCTGCCTCCCAGTGTCTCTCCAGCACCATCCCTCCCTCTGTCTCTTCAATGCCATCCCTCCCTGTATCTACCCCAGCATCATCCCTGCCTCCCAGTGTCTCTCCAGTACCATACCTACCTCTGTCTCTTCAACGCCATTTCTCCCTGTATCTACCCAGCGCCATCCCTGTGTCTCTCCAGCACCATCCCTCCCTCTGTCTCTTCAATGCCATCTCTCCCTGTATCTACCCAGTGCCATCCCTGCCTCCCAGTGTCTCTCCAGCACCTTCCCTCCCTCTGTCTCTCCAGCACCACCCCTCGCTGTATCTACCCCAGCACCATCCCTGCCTCCCAGTGTCTCTCCAGCACCATCTCTCCCTCTGTCTCTCTGGCACCATACCTCCCTATATCTACCCCAGTGCCATACCTGTGTCTCTCCAGCACCATCCCTCCCTCTGTCTCTCCGGCACCATACCTCGCTGTATCTACCCCAGCACCATCCCTGCCTCCCAGTGTCTCTCCAGCACCTTCCCTCCCTCTGTCTCTCCGGCACCATACCTCGCTGTATCTACCCCAGCACCATCCCTGCCTCCCAGTGTCTCTCCAGCACCATCCCTCCCTCTGTCTCTCTGGCACCATACCTCCCTATATCTACCTCAGTGCCATACCTGTGTCTCTCCAGCACCATCCCTCCCTCTGTCTCTTCAACGCCATCCCTCCCTGTATCTACCCCAGTACCATCCCTGCCTCCCAGTGCCTCTCCAGTACCATCCCTCCCTCTGTCTCTTCAACGCCATTCCTCCCTGTATCTACCCAGTGCCATCCCTGCCTCCCAGTGTCTCTCCAGCACCATCCCTCCCTCTGTCTCTCCAGCACCATACCTCCCTGTATCTACTCCAGCACCATCCCTGCCTCCCAGTGTCTCTCCAGCACCATCCCTCCCTCTGTCTCTCCGGCACCATACCTCCCTGTATCTACCCCAGTGTCATCCCTGCGTCTCTCCAGCACCATCCCTCCCTCTGTCTCTTCAATGCCATTCCTTCCATTTATCTACCCCAGCACCATCCCTGCCTCCTGGTGTCTCTCCAGCACCATCCCTCCCTCTGTCTCTTCAACGCCATCCCTCCCTGTATCTACCCAGCGCCATCCCTGCGCCTCTCAAGCACCATCCCTCCCTTCATCTCTCCTGCGCCATCCCATTAATTACACCCCAAAGCACCCACACCCTCATTTATTAATTACACCCCAAAGCACCCACATTCCACATTTATTAATAACACCCCAGAGCACCCACACCCTCATTCATTAATAAAAACCCCAGAGCACCCACACCCGCATTCACTAATTACACCCCTAGCAATCGTCAATGACTACTAACAACCCCTCCCAAAACCCAGAACACTTCTTAGAGACATGTGATATAAATAGCCCAACCACCCACACACCTCCTCCAGCATTTACTCACTGTTGCTGACCTGTGGGCTGCTGTGTGCTGTGTGCACCTCCCACAGCCAACAACAGAGTGGGCTCAGCTGCGTCTAAGGTAAGGGCTGGCCGAGTACTCTTATCTGTGTGCCCGCTCCTAATTTGCGCAGCGACGGAATGCTTTCCGCCTTGCAAGTCCAGCAGCAGCTCCTCTGCTGCTCTCTGTGCAGGGTATGCAGCATGTGCGGTGTGTGCGGCGTGTGCGGTGCGTCGCTGGGAATGAGGCAGACGTTGCTCCATGACGTCACCGCATCTCATTCCCAGCCTGCTATCAGATGGGGGAGGTGGGCCATGTCACTGTAGTGCCGCCCGCCTCCCTCATCTATTTAAATATGCAGCGCGGCACATCACCAGCAGCAGCTGTTCGAGTATAAGCAGGGGAAGGTGGGCTGGCGGAAGCAGAACAGTTCCACCTCCAGAAGGAGGTGACCGAATGCAGTTCTGCCCCGTTCCGGCCCACTCTAACCCCAGGGCATGACTGTACAGGTAAATTACTTTGGGCCTAATTCAGATCTGATTGCAGCAGCAAACTTGTTAGCAAATGGCCAAAATCATGTGCACTGCAGGAGGGGTGGGGGGGCAGATATAACATGTGCAGAGAGAGTTAGAATTGGGTGGGTTACCGTTATATTATTCTGTGCAGTGTAAATACTGGCTGCTTTATTTTTACACTGTAATTTAGATTTTAGTTTGAGCACACCCGACCCAAATCTAATTCTCTCTGCACATGTTTTATCCCCCCCCCCCCGCAGTGCACATGGTTTTGCCCATTTGCTAACAATTTTGCTGCTGCTTCAGATCTGAATTAGGCCTTTGTTAATTCATCTGTTATCGCTATTGATAACTAGTGATGAGCGGGTTCGGTTTCCGAGAAACCGAACCCCCCCGAACTTCACCCTTTTTAGACGGGTCCGAGCCATACTCGGATTCTCCCGTATGGCTCGGTTAACCCGAGCGCGCCCGAACGTCATCATCCCGCTGTCGGATTCTCGCGAGATTCGGATTCTATATAAGCAGCTGCGCGTCGCCGCCATTTTCACACGTGCATTGAGATTGATAGGGAGAGGACGTGGCTGGCGTCCTCTCCGTTTATATAGTTATATACTACACAGTTGATCTGATTGCTTAGCTTATTGTGGGGAGGATTGGGGAGCAGCTGTTAGGAGGAGTACAGTGCAGAGTTTTGCTAATAGTGACCACCAGTTTTTTATCCGTTCTCTGTCTGAAAAAAAACGCTCCATACCATATCTGTGCTCAGTGTGCTGCATGATATATCTGTGCTGAGTGCTCACACTGCTTAATTGTGGGGACTGGGGAGCAGCTATTGCAGGAGTACAGTGTACAGTTTTGCTGACAGTGACCACCAGTATACGTTTGTCTGCCTGAAAAACACTCCTGTGGTGTCTTTTTTTTTCATACTATAAACGTAGTCTGCTGACAGTGTCCACCAGGTCCATTATACTGTATATAGCAGTACGGTAGGCCACTGCTGTACCTACCTATGTGTCGTCACTCGTCGTCCATAAGTATACTATCCATCCATCTACATTGTATACCTGTGGTGTCTTTTTTTTTATACTATAAACGCAGTCTGCTGACAGTGTCCACCAGGTCCATTATACTGTATATAGCAGTACGGTAGGCCACTGCTGTACCTACCTCTGTGTCGTCACTCGTCGTCCATAAGTATACTATCCATCCATCTACATTGTATACCTGTGGTGTCTTTTTTTCTTTATACTATAAACGCAGTCTGCTGACAGTGTCCACCAGGGCCATTATACTGTATATAGCAGTACGTTAGGCCACTGCTGTACCTACCTCTGTGTCGTCACTCGTCGTCCATAAGTATACTATCCATCCATCTACATTGTATACCTGTGGTGTCTTTTTTTTTGATACTATAAACGCAGTCTGCTGACAGTGTCCACCAGGTCCATTATACTGTATATAGCAGTACGGTAGGCCACTGCTGTACCTACCTCTGTGTCATCACTCGTCATCCATAAGTATACTATCCATCCATCTACATTGTATACCTGTGGTGTCTTTTTTTCTTTATACTATACACGCAGTCTGCTGACAGTGTCCACCAGGTCCATTATACTGTATATAGCAGTACGGTAGGCCACTGCTGTACCTACCTCTGTGTCGTCACTCGTCGTCCATAAGTATACTATCCATCCATCTACATTGTATACCTGTGGTGTTTTTTTTTATACTATAAACGCAGTCTGCTGACAGTGTCCACCAGGTCCATTATACTGTATATAGCAGTACGGTAGGCCACTGCTGTACCTACCTCTGTGTCGTCACTCGTCGTCGTCCATAAGTATACTATCCATCCATCTACATTGTATACCTGTGGTGTCTTTTTTTTTATACTATAAACGCAGTCTGCTGACAGTGTCCACCAGGTCCATTTTACTGTATATAGCAGTATGGTAGGCCACTGCTGTACCTACCTCTGGGTCGTCACTCGTCGTCCATAAGTATACTATCCATCCATCTACATTGTATACCTGTGGTGTCTTTTTTTCTTTATACTATAAACGCAGTCTGCTGACAGTGTCCACCAGGTCCATTATACTGTATATAGCAGTACAGTAGGCCACTGCTGTACCTACCTCTGTGTCGTCACTCGTCATCCATAAAGTATACTATCCATCCATCTACATTGTATACCTGTGGTGCCTTTTAGTTGTGCGCATTAAAATATGGAGAACAAAAATGTGGAGGTTAAAAAAATAGGGAAAGATCAAGATCCACTTCCACCTCGTGCTGAAGCTGCTGCCACTAGTCATGGCCGAGACGATGAAATGCCATCAACGTCGTCTGCCAAGGCCGATGCCCAATGTCATAGTACAGAGCATGTAAAATCCAAAACACAAAAGATTAGTAAAATGACCTAAAAATCAAAATTAAAAGCGTCTGAGGAGAAGCGTAAACTTGCCAATATGCCATTTACATCACGGAGTGGCAAGGAACGGCTGAGGCCCTGGCCTATGTTCATGGCTAGTGGTTCAGCTTCACATGAGGATGGAAGCACTCATCCTTTCGCTAGAAAAAAGAAAAGACTTAAGCTGGCAAAAGCACAGCAAAGAACTGTGCGTTCTTCGAAATCACAAATCCCCAAGGAGAGTCCAATTGTGTCGGTTGCGATGCCTGACCTTCCCAACACTGGACGGGAAGAGCTTGCGCCTTCCACCATTTGCACGCCCCCTGCAAGTGCTGGAAGGAGCACCCGCAGTCCAGTTCCTGAGAGTCAAATTGAAGATGTCAGTGTTGAAGTACACCAGGATGAGGATATGTGTGTTGCTGGCGCTGGGGTGAAAATTGACAAGGAGGATTCTGATGGTGAGGTGGTTTGTTTAAGTCAGGCACCCGGGGAGACACCTGTTGTCCGTGGGACGAATATGGCCATTGACATGCCTGGTCAAAATACAAAAAAAATCAGCTCTTCGGTGTGGAATTATTTCAACACAAATGCGGACAACAGGTGTCAAGCCATGTGTTGCCTTTGTCAAGCTGTAATAAGTAGGGGTAAGGACGTTAACCACCTCGGAACATCCTCACTTATACGTCACCTGCAGCGCATTCATCATAAGTCAGTGACAAGTTCAAAAACTTTGGGCGACAGCGGAAGCAGTCCCTTCCTCTTGTAACCAAGCTCCCGCAAACCACACCACCAACTCCCTCAGTGTCAATTTCCTCCTTACCCAGGAAAGCCAATAGTC
This sequence comes from Pseudophryne corroboree, assembly GCF_028390025.1. NCBI lineage: Eukaryota > Metazoa > Chordata > Amphibia > Anura > Myobatrachidae > Pseudophryne > Pseudophryne corroboree. Next base: position 185,383,064 of record NC_086449.1, read on the forward strand.
CTGCAGGCCATGTCACTGGCAAGTCTGACGAGTCCTCTCCTGCCTGGGATTCCTCCGATGCATCCTTGAGTGTAACGCCTACTGCTGCTGGCGCTGCTGTTGTTGCTGCTGGGAGTCGATCGGCATCCCAGAGGGGAAGTCAGAAGACCACTTGTACTACTTCCAGTAAGCAATTGACTGTCCAACAGTCCTTTGCGAGGAAGATGAAATATCACAGCAGTCATCCTGCTGCAAAGCGGATAACTGAGGCCTTGGCAGCCTGGGCGGTGAGAAACGTGGTTCCGGTATCCATCGTTACTTCAGAGCCAACTATAGACTTGGTTGAGGTACTGTGTCCCCGGTACCAAATACCATCTAGGTTCCATTTCTCTAGGCAGGCGATACCGAAAATGTACACAGACCTCAGAAAAAGAGTCACCAGTGTCCTAAAAAATGCAGTTACATGTACCCAATGTCCACTTAACCACGGACATGTGGACAAGTGGAGCAGGGCAGACTCAGGACTATATGACTGTGACAGCCCACTGGGTAGATGTATTGCCTCCCGCTGCAAGAACAGCAGCGGCGGCACCAGTAGCAGGATCTCGCAAACGCCAACTCGTTCCTAGGCAGGCTACGCTTTGTATCACCGCTTTCCAGAATACGCACATAGCTGAAAACCTCTTACGGCAACTGAGGAAGATCATCGCAGAATGGCTTACCCCAATTGGACTCTCCTGGAGATTTGTGACATCGGACAACGCCAGCAATATTGTGCATGCATTACATCTGGGCAAATTCCAGCACGTCCCATGTTTTGCACATACCTTGAATTTGGTGGTGCAGAATTATTTAAAAAATGACAGGGGCGTGCAAGAGATGCTGTCGGTGGCCCGAAGAATTGTGGGCCACTTTCGGCGTTCAGGCACCGCGTACAGAAGACTGGAGCACCACCAAACACACCTGAACCTGCCCTGCCATCATCTGAAGCAGGTGAAGCAGGAGGTGGTAACGAAGTGGAATTCTACCCTCTATATGCTTCAGAGGATGGAGGAGCAACAAAAGGCTATTCAAGCCTATACATCTGGCCACGATATAGGCAAAGGAGGTGGAATGCACCTGTCTCAAGCGCAGTGGAGAATGATTTCAACGTTGTGCAAGGTTCTGCAACCCTTTGAACTTGCCACACGTGAAGTCAGTTCAGACACTGCCAGCCTGAGTCAGGTCATTCCCCTCATCAGGCTTTTGCAGAAGAAGCTGGAGACATTGAAGGAGGAGCTAAAACAGAGCGATTCCGCTAGGCATGTGGGACTTGTGGATGGAGCCCTTCATTCGCTTAACCAGGATTCACGGGTGGTCAATCTGTTGAAATCAGAGTACTACATTTTGGCCACCGTGCTCGATCCAAGATTTAAAACCTACCTTGGATCTCTCTTTCCGGCAGACACAAGTCTGCAGGGGTTCAAAGACCTGCTGGTGAGAAAATTGTCTAGTCAAGCGGAACGTGACCCGTCAACAGCTCCTCCTTCACATTCTCCCGCAACTGGGGGTGCGAGGAAAAGGCTAAGAATTCCGAGCCCACCCGCTGGCGGTGATGCAGGGCAGTCTGGAGCGAGTGCTGACATCTGGTCCGGACTGAAGGACCTGCCAACGATTACTGACATGTCGTCTACTGTCACTGCATATGATTCTCTCACCATTGAAAGAATGGTGGAGGATTATATGAGTGACCGCATCCAAGTAGGCACGTCAGACAGTCCGTACGTATACTGGCAGGAAAAAGAGGCAATTTGGAGGCCCTTGCAGAAACTGGCTTTATTCTACCTAAGTTGCCCTCCCTCCAGTGTGTACTCCGAAAGAGTGTTTAGTGCCGCCGCTCACCTTGTCAGCAATCGGCGTACGAGGTTACTTCCAGAAAATGTGGAGAAGATGATGTTCATTAAAATTAATTATAATCAATTCCTCCGTGGAGATATTCACCAGCAGCAATTGCCTCCAGAAAGTGCACGGAGACCTGAGATGGTGGATTTCAGTGGGGATGAATTAATAATCTGTGAGGAGGGGGGTGTACACAGTGAAAGGGGTGATGAATCGGACGATGATGATGAGGTGGACATCTTGCCTCTGTAGAGCCAGTTTGTGCAAGGAGAGATTGATTGCTTCTTTTTTGGTGGGGGCCCACACCAACCAGTCATTTCAGTCACAGTCGTGTGGCAGACCCTGTCGCTGAAATGATGGGTTCGTTAAAGTGTGCATGTCCTGTTTATACAACATAAGGGTGGGTGGGAGGGCCCAAGGACAATTCCATCTTGCACCTCTTTTTTCTTTCATTTTTCTTTGCATCATGTGCTGTTTGGGGACAATTTTTTTGAAGTGCCATCCTGTCTGACACTGCAGTGCCACTCCTAGATGGGCCAGGTGTTTGTGTCGGCCACTTGGGTCGCTTATCTTAGTCACACAGCTACCTCATTGCGCCTCTTTTTTTCTTTGCGTCATGTGCTGTTTGGGGAGTATTTTTTTGAAGGGCCATCCTGCGTGACACTGCAGTGCCACTCCTAGATGGGCCAGGTGTTTGTGTCGGCCACTAGGGTCGCTTATCTTAGTCACACAGCTACCTCATTGCGCCTCTTTTTTTCTTTGCATCATGTGCTGTTTGGGGAGTATTTTTTTGAAGGGCCATCCTGCGTGACACTGCAGTGCCACTCCTAGATGGGCCAGGTGTTTGTGTCGGCAACTTGTGTCACTTAGCTTAGTCACACAGCGACCTTGGTGCGCCTCTTTTTTTCTTTGCATCATGTGCTGTTTGGGGAGTATTTTTTTCAAGTGCCATCCTGTCTGACACTGCAGTGCCACTCCTAGATGGGCCAGGTGTTTGTGTCGGCCACTTGGGTCGCTTAGCTTAGTCACTCAGCTACCTCATTGCGCCTCTTTTTTTCTTTGCATCATGTGCTGTTTGGGGACTATTTTTTTGAAGTGCCATCCTGCCTGACACTGCAGTGCCACTCCTAGATGGGCCAGGTGTTTGTGTCGGCCACTTGTGTCGCTTAGCTTAGCCATCCAGCGACCTCGGTGCAAATTTTAGGACTAAAAATAATATTGTGAGGTGTGAGGTGTTCAGAATAGACTGGAAATGAGTGGAAATTATGGTTATTGAGGTTAATAATACTATGGGATCAAAATGACCCCCAAATTCTATAATTTAAGCTGTTTTTTAGGGTTTTTTGAAAAAAACACCCGAATCCAAAACACACCCGAATCCGACAAAACATTTTTTCGGTGAGGCTTTGCCAAAACGCGTCCGAATCCAAAACACGGCCGCGGAACCGAACCCAAAACCAAAACACAAAACCCGAAAAATTTCCGGTGCACATCACTATTGATAACAGGTGTTTATTAACTGCTTAACAGGCTAATATATTTTTCAAAAAATGTTCAGAAATTTACGGCTTTTTTATGATTGGATTAGGTTAAGGATACCCATTTAAAATACATCCAATATGATTTTATTAAAAAAATGTAAACTTTCTTTACATAAACAAAAAATCTATATTCTTCAAACATCGGTACATTGATGATCGGTACATCAGTCAATCGATGGTCGGAACATAACGACCATCGTGGCTTCACATTTTTCTGGTGGCTGCTCCTCTCTGCAGCCTCTAGGGGTCCAGAGAAAAGATGAGGGCTGCATTTCCATATTTCCTCAGGGGTTGGTAATGACTTCAGCTGAGGGGTGGGGATTGCTGCCGTGCTGACCGATTGATCAGCAGTGATCAGCAGTACGGCAGGCACTGGGGGAAACCAGGAAACAGCAAGCTGTTAATGGGGCAGAAATGTGATGAATAGGACCCGTCCCCATATCTTTTCTATAATTAGTATGGTTCTCAACTTCCCTGTATATTCTAGACCAGGCCTGGCCAACCTGTGGCTCCCCAGCTGTTGTGAAACTACCAGTCCCAGAATGCCCTGCCACAGTTTTTCTACTAGGGAATGCTAAAACTCTGTCGGGGCATGCTGGGATGTGTAGTTTCACAACAGCTGGAGAGCCACAGGTTGGCCAGGCCTGTTCTAGACAAAAATCAAGGAAGGACCCACCCCCAATTACCAGCATGCAGTAGTTCCAATATCTTCAGTTGTGAGTTCATATGGTTATCATGATATTATAGAGCCTGTAAAGATATAGGCAACCTCAGGGGTTTATGTTTTACATAGCAATTGACAAGGTGTTATAGTTCATTAGGTTATGATTACATTTCCCTGCACTTAATACTTTTGAGTCCATTACTCTTCACAGCTCTTTTGAGTTATATGCTAATAACTTGGTGCCTAGGGTATAATTAGAGATTATATAAATGCCTCCCAGTATATTAGTAGTTTGGGTTTAACTAAATCAATCTGCCCAACGCCTCCATAGATTTTTGTTTCATTTCACAATGACTCACACCTGAATGGCTCAATTATCACAGGGCAAAAATCAATGATTTTTCTCTCTGTCACAGCTGAATGGCTGACTGTAGCGCTGCTGCAAATATTGGTAAATAATGATCTGCCAGTGTTTCATTACTTTGTGTATGTTTTACCTATACAGTAAATATCATATGTCAATTCAGCAACCTAAGTAGCCTTATCACGTGCACAGAGGTGGATTGGCCATAGGGTTTACAGGGAAGATTCCCGGTCGGCCGACTCACCCGTGGGGCCTGTTTTGTTTAAGGACATGTGGTCCTTTTTATAGACATAATTAATAAGATGCAAAATAATTTGCATATATGAAAATTACTGCCACTTAGCCTGATTGCAGATGATCTAGTGTATGCTCTGTCTGCCTGCTTGGCTGACATATAAGATTGAGTGAATAGTGATTGGGATACGGTTGGTGTAATAAGCAAGAAAATATATCTTTCTAAAGAATGATATAGTTTCCTAAATTCTGAAGGTGTATCATATAATGTGCTCATAATACTTAATTTTATTTCTTTTTAACTTCCCCCTTGATGCTGGAAATGCCCACTATCTGGGCAACATAAAATGCTTTATAGCAGGTGATCTTAACCCCAGTCCTCAAGTACCACCAACAGGCCATGTTTTGTGAATTTCTTTAATCATGCACACAGGGTCGTACTGGCCCACAGGGGCTGCACCCCCTCCTCAAGGGATCATATTCCAGACTGTACAATGAAATTATACATTATACATATGTAACACTAGACTGCACAGGACTAGGGTGTATTTTCTACAGTGCACTGCTGTTATTAATCTGATACATTACCATGCAAGCACTAGCAGTATTTACCATATATATATATATATATATATATATATATCTATCAAGGAGCCCAGACCATGCATTCGCGAACGGTTACCCAGGATACTAAGCATGGGCCCCTACCACCGAATTTCGCATGTGGGCCCTTCATGCCCCAGTCCGACACTGCATGCACATTATCCCACCTGCTTCAACACACAGAAATCTCCAAAACATAACCTGTTGGGGGTACTTGAGGGTTAAAATTGAGAACAACTGATTTATAGTGACTTGTATAGTATACAACACAGAGCACAGTCTCTTGTATAGTGTACAAGTCCAATCTGATTGTTAATAGAAAAAGTGAATTTAAGGGTGAAGGGCTGCTGGATCTAGTAAGAAAAGGAGTGCCCATAACAAGCTATGGGCATTCTGAACAGCTGCGAGGTGCATGCTTGGAGCATCTAAAGGACACATGTCTCTGCTGTGGATCTAAAGGCTGCAGTGCAGAGGCATATCTAAGGGGGGGTCGAGCAGGGCACGTGCCCTGGGCACCGTGGCACCCCTTGGCGGCAGCAGCGGTTCTCCCCTCCCCTCGGCGGCAGCAGCAGTTCTCCCCCCTCCCCCTCGGCAGCAATGGCAGTGGTTCCCCCCCCCCCCCTCCCCGCGGCAGCAGCGGTTCTCCCCCTTCCCGCTCGGCAGCAGCAGCGGTGGTCCCCTTCCTCGGCGGCAGATGAAGCAGAAGCAGTGATTCCCTCCCTCCCCCTTCCCCCTCGGCAGCAGCAGCAGTGGTTCTCCCCTTTCCTCCTCGGCAGTAGCAGCAGTGGTCCCCCCCTCGGCGGCAGATGAAGCAAAAGCAGCGGTCCCCCCCCCCCCCCTCTCCCTGCCCCTGCACATTTGAAGCAACGGGCACTGGGATATCTACGAGGGGGAGTGATATCAGAACAGGCCAGGCAAGGAGAGCTCTGGCAGGAAGATTAAGCATGGAGGTGGCTGGAGAAGGAGTGTCTGGTCCCAAGGTGAGTGTGTGGTTCTACCCACAGCGTGTGCATGTGTGTGCATAGTATGGAATTGGCCCCTGTGTAACTGTAGACTGGCAATTACCCATGTATATGTGTGTAGGGTGTCCGTGACCCGTGTGTGTGTGTGTGTGTGTGTGTGTGTGTGTGTGTGTGTAGGGTGTCCGTGATCCGTGTGTGTGTGTAAGGTGGCAATGGTGTGCTGAGTGACGACACAGGGGCTAGGTGATGGTGTGCTGAGTGACGACACGGGGTAGTTGATGGTGTACTGAGTGACGACGCAGGGGGAGGTGATGTTGTGCTGAGTGACGACACGGGATAGGTGATGGTGTGCTGAGTGATGACGCAGGGGGTGGTGATGTGCTGAGTGACGACACGGGATAGGTGATGGTGTGCTGAGTGACGACACGGGGTAGTTGATGGTGTGCTGCGACGCAGGGGGAGGTGATGTGCTGAGTGACGACACGGGATAGGTGATGGTGTGCTGAGTAACGACACGGGATAGGTGATGGTGTACTGAGTGACGACACAGGATAGGTGATGGTGTGCTGAGTGACAACACGGGATATGTGATGGTGTGCTGAGTGACGACACAGGGGGTAGTGATGATGTGCTGAGTGATGACACGGGATTGGTGATGGTGTGGCTGAGAAACGCAGGGGGCAGGATGTGAGTCTTGTTGAACTGCTGTTGTATGATGGTGACCTTGTTAATATTCCTACACAAACAGGCATCTTCTGGACGATGGGATCTCCTACATGAATAGTGAATACCGACTGAAGACGCCCTCTGCCTCAGAGGATACATTTCTTCAGAGGTTCCACATTGTGAGAAACCATCATACAGGTAAGGTGCGTGTGCAATTGAAAAGAATGTTTCCATTTGTGATGCAAAACAGGTGGCGTGTCATGTCAACACACACAATCTTCAGTGGCCACGCCCCCTCTGGTGCATGACTGCGCCCTTTTTTTGCAGTGTGCGCGCACATTGTTTAGTTTATCAACCCTTTCTTTTGGGGGGGGGGGGGGGGATTGGGGGCACCATTCATGATCTTGCCCTGGGCTCCAAATACCTTTGTTACGCTTCTGCTGCAGTGTGCCATTCAAGTCACCTTGCAAGCCAAATTCAGTTGTCATGGTGCAATGATGGTGCACCACTCGCACACCCCTAGTTAAGTCACTGCATTACAGGACAGGAAAAAGAACAATCATACCACTTGCTGATAGAACGTCACTATACTGTTACTACTCTTCCCTCCTCCTAAACCCTTGAGTACTACTATATGTGGATGCAGATACAGCAACCCATGACTTTTCAACAGGCCCTCTCAAAGCACAAGCCATATCCCAAACTGTTGCAGGATATACATCTTTGTTGAAGTATCAAACATGCAGGGAAAGATTGTGGGATAAACTTATTGTGACCAGTAAATGTATACTTCATAACATAACATGAAATAATAACAAGAAATATAATAGAAAAAAGTACACTTTCACAATATAAGACACTACAGAGATAGCCATCTATACTTTTTCCAGTATAGCTTTTTAAGTCATACCTAAGCCTATAAGCTGTTGTTCTACTCCAACTCAAATGCTAAGATTGCATTTATACTTGATCTATTATATCTTACCATTGATATATAAGCATTAGCCTTAGAATAGTAACGCAATGAAAAACATGTCACTTGGAATTCAACTCACCTTTGGTTTCCTGAGTTAGTACATCCATCCTGATTAAAATTAATATGGCTCACACTCACAGTAGATAACTTACAGGGTCTTGAGATGATGGGTTGACTTTCACGCTCAATGAGTAACAGAATAACCAGGGCTGGTCCTGAGCATAGGTGACCTATTCACTAACTCTGGGGGTGGGGGGTAGAGGGGGGCACCTCCCATGTGGTATTAATCTGGACAGTCTGGATATCTGCCAGACTGTCCAGAGTCCAGATGGGTGTAGAGATGTGTCCCACTCACATCTGTGGATGGCAATAGGACCAGGCACCAGATCACATTGCCGTCAGAGGAGCCACTTTTCATATTCAGCACTGGCCAAGAGCCAATCACTGTTCGCAGACTGGCAGGCAATCAGGTTTGACAGTGGTGAGACAATTGCAGCTCGTCACATCGTTGCTCTGCCAACTTACTCCAGCTTTTATTAGCCATCATGAGTAAAGCAAAGCTAGTATGTGGCAGAGAGGAAGCATAGGTGAGCTCACACAGCAGATGCAGATGAGGTGGCAGAAAATAGGACACCTAAGCCAGAAGTCTCCAGGACACCTAAGCCAGAGCAGCAAATGGACTCTTGCAAAGGAACTTATTTTGGGCTCCTTGCTGTTTGGGTGAAGTCTGATGAGAGCCAAATAGCCAGTGGAGTTAAGCCAGTGCAAAGAGGCAAAATAGAATCCAGTGCTTGTCAAGCTCTATGTCTTCCAAGGTCAGCAGAGCAGGTAAGGTCCCAGTGGTACACCCTTTACTTAACACCCTAGACCACCTGGGTGTCAGGGGTTAAGACCAAGGCTCACAGGTGGTAGGCCCACAGGCATGTGTTAGAACTCCATTCCCCATCACTTTGGGCTACCAGGCATTTGATTATGTGAGCAGCAGTAATGGTCCTTGCCAGAGGTGCTACTTTTCTAACTCTGTTCTGAGCCCAAGTGTCAGGTAATTGATGACTCAATTATCAGCATGGATCCTACCTGAGACCTCACTAATTAAGCCTGCCTGACCCCAGCATTTGTTGCTGGGTCATTAATGTTTCTGCCATTCACCAATGTTTCCTGCAAATGTTTCTGATCTTCATCGTTATTTCTGGACTTTTGTTCTGTGCCTGCCAACCAAAGGAACTTGTGTCATTTGCCAGATTATTCCCCTGCTGTTTGTATCTGGACTTCTTCTGACATTTTTATTGCATTACTCCTGTATACCTGCATTTTTAGTATTACTGCAGTTTCCAGTAACCTGTCTTTCCAAGTACACCTACATTATCAAGTTGACCTGCATTCCTGTGCCATTTTATCATCCTTCAATAGACATCATTCTAAATTGACTGCTACATTCTGTGACTTGTTGCTTAACTGCACCCATGGGGTTGAAAAAAGAATAACATGGGGGTCATTCCGAGTTTATCGCTAGCTGCCGTGGTTCGCAGCGCAGCGAACAGGCTAAAAATTGGCATTTCTGCACATGCGTATGCACCGCAATGCGCAGGCGCGTCGTACGGGTACAATGAGCATCGTGGTTTTGCACAGAGTGTAACGAACATTCCAGTCGCACGGCCGAAAGCAGGAAGACTGCCATGAAGTGGGCTTTTCTGGGTGGCAACTGACCGTTTTCAGGAAGTGCTTAGAAAAACGCATGCGTGGCAGAAAAAACGTAGGCGTGGCTGGGCGTTCGCTGGGCGGGTGTGTGACATCAAAAGCCGTCCCTCCATCGTTAGAATCAATGCACACGAAGAGTAACTACAGGCAGAGCCGGCCCTAACCAATATGATGCCCTAGGCAAGATTTTGGCTGGTGCCCCCTAGCACCACCGCTGGTTCCGCCTCTGACCTAGCACCTCTTTCCCAGCACCACCACCCCTCACCCATAGCAGTCCTTCTTTTAGTGTTTGTACCCCCTATACTTTAAATAGGAACAGCTCGCACATTTAGCGTACAGCCCAAAAAGGGGTGTGTTTTTGCAGGCAAGGGTCATGGCCACAGAATAGTAACCCCAATTCCAATTACGCCACACAGTGCTGTAACTTTATTCACATTTGATCATGCGATAGTGTCCATAATTCATATTACATCCCACAGTAGTATCACTTTACCTTATAAACGTTACTCCTCACAGTGGAGCCTCTTGTTCACATTACATCACACTGTAGTCTGAAACTTACACATGAAATGCTGTTTTTTTATGGGTCATTTTTATAACCATTGACACAATCCAATGAACTGAAGATTAAACCTGCTCTAGAAAACCAATTATGTCAATGATATAGCAAGTGCATGGGTTTCAAACCCTTAAAGTACAGATGGAGCCTCCATTATCTTGGCTGTTTCTCCGCCTAAACAGAGGTTTTGTCGCACCTAGGCAATAGCTGAGGATGCCAAGTTTAATTACGGATAGGCGCATTGAGGCACGACTACACACTCAGCATGCAATACACATCTCCACCACTGGCTGGCTAATGCTCCACTAATCCATTATTTTAGAGCGAATAGCGGTGGAATGATCTACAGTACAAGCTCAGTGACGACTGTAATGTTAATGTACATACAGACCAATGGTCAGATGGAGAGGTTCAATTAAAAAAAAATATATAGTTTATACAGTCACAAACAAACGTATTAAAACACTTGTCAATTGCAGTTACTGCATGTGAGCGTCCAAGTCCCGTAGACAAAGCAATAGAGTAAAAATTAATATAGTGTATGCAGACGCAACTAATGTGTGAAACCAATAACGTAGTTCATTGATGTTAAAGTATGTACAGTATACTGTATGTTTTGTACAATATGAGCGTCCAAGTCCCTTAACAGCATAAACAAACACAAATGGTAAGGAATCGCTGCTACCAGTACTTTTACACATGAGCTTGTATATCTTCCATGCAGTGGTGTGGGCAAGTGGTGAAGTCTTCAACCTCCCATGCTGAGAGTCCCAGGTTCGATTCCCAAAGTGTGAGTGTATTTCTTTTTCTGACACTCATTTTATTATTATTTTTTTAATCTATTGTAATATACCTTCACATTCAACAGAAGCGCGCACACAGGTTTTACATAAATCAGGGTAAATCTGCAGGAGCGACTCATTCTGCTATCTAAAATACACATTGGCAATGAGGACCCATAGACATACCAATTAATATAAATTAGTGTATTCTGACGCAACTAACTGTTCGAGCAACACAGTACTGTACATCATCGGCATTTGAGAGACTGTGTTGTACTTTATGAGAAGGGATCACTGCTACTGTACCATTTACACATCTATCAAAGTGACTGCAGTTCTCTATCTGATTTTCATATGCAGTACAATATTGTGTTGTACATTTATTGCAACCTGACCTTCCTCCCTGTCTACTATATGAACTGTGCAAGCTCCAAGGAGGTAAGTGGGATGGGGGTAGGGGGAGGTGCTGGCTAAATACAGTGTTACGCATATGAGCATCCATGTCCCTTAACGGCATAAACAAACACAAATGATAAGGAATTGCTGCTTACAGTACTTTTACACATGAGCTTGTATATCTTCCATGCAGTGGTGTGGGCAAGTGGTGAAGTCTTCAGCCTCCCATGCTAAAATTCCTGGGTGCGATTCCCAAAGCGCAAGTGTATCTTTTCTATGACAGCAGAGTACATTACAAGCTGTTTGTGCTATTTAGTACTCAAATGCAAAATACTGCACAGAGGGGGTCATTCCAACCCGATCGCTCACTGCAGTTTGTCGCAGCGCAGCAATCGGGTCGGAACTGCGCATGCAGTAGCGCCGCAGTGCGCTGGCGCATGGCAGCCTTCGTTGCCTATCGATCGCCTCTGAGATAGAGGCGGTCACTGGGCGGGAGGGGGTGGACAGCGGCGTTAAGCCTCCGTTTAGGGGGACCTTGGGGGGGGCATGCCGCGGCAGCTGCATGACGTGTCACGCAGCCATTGCGGCCAGTGGCAACAACAATTAACTCCCAGCCAGCCGCAGGAGCTGCGCTGGCCGGGAGTTACTCCTCAAATACATAGGCATCACCGCTGTGCGATGCTTTTGTATTTGTGCGGGGCGGGGGCCGGACTGACATGGGGAGTGGACTAGCCCTGTGCTGGGCGTCCCCCCGCATGTCAGGGAAGATGATCGTAGCTGTGCTAAATTTAGCACTGCTACAATCAACTGGGAATGACCCCCAGAGATGTTAAGCATCTCCAGGAACTTAGGGAGGAGCTTTTATCTCTCCCCATTATACTTAAAAAGATAACACTTGGCACTGTACTTTACAAGCTGTTCATGCTATTTACTACTCAAATGCAAAAATAAGAATTTACTCACCGGTAATTCTATTTCTCGTAGTCTGTAGTGGATGCTGGGAACTCCGTAAGGACCATGGGGAATAGACGGGCTCCGCAGGAGACTGGGCACTCTAAAAGAAAGATTAGGTACTATCTGGTGTGCACTGGCTCCTCCCTCTATGCCCCTCCTCCAGACCTCAGTTAGGGAAACTGTGCCCGGAAGAGCTGATACAACAAGGAAAGGATTTGGAATCCAGGGTAAGACTCATACCAGCCACACCAATCACATTGTACAACTTGTGATAACCATACCCAGTTAACAGTATGAACAACAACTGAGCCTCATTTAACGGATGGCTCATAACAATAACCCTTTAGTTAAGCAATAACTATATACATGTATTGCAGAGAGTCCGCACTTGGGACGGGCACCCAGCATCCACTACGGACTACGAGAAATAGAATTACCAGTGAGTAAATTCTTATTTTCTCTGACGTCCTAGTGGATGCTGGGAACTCCGTAAGGACCATGGGGATTATACCAAAGCTCCCAAACGGGCGGGAGAGTGCGGATGACTCTGCAGCACCGCATGAGCAAACTCAAGGTCCTCCTCAGCCAGGGTATCAAACTTGTAGAACTTAGCAAATGTGTTTGACCCCGACCAAGTAGCAGCTCGGCAAAGCTGTAAAGCCGATACCCCTCAGGCAGCCGCCCAAGAAGAGCCCACCTTCCTTGTGGAATGGGCTTTCACCATTTTGGATGCGGCAATCCAGCCGCAGAGTGAACCAGCTGAATCGTGCTATAGATCCAGCGAGCAATAGTCTGCTTCGAAGCAGGAGCGCCAACCTTGTTGGCTGCATACAGAATAAACAGCGAGTCAGACTTTCTGACTCCCGCCGTTCCGGAAACATACATTTTCAAAGCCCGGACTATGTCCAGCAACTTGGAATCCTCCAAGTCCCTAGTAGCCGCAGGCACCACAATAGGCTGGTTCAAATGAAACGATGATACCACCCTAGGGAGAAATTGGGGACGAGTCCTCAATTCTGCCCTGTCCATATGGAAGATCAGATAAGGGCTTTTACATGACAAAACCGCCAATTCTGACACACGCCTAGCCGAAGCTAAGGCCAATAGCATGACCACTTTCCACGTGAGATATTTTAGCTCCACGGTCTTAAGTGGCTCAAACCAGTGGGATTTCAGGAAATCCAACACAACGTTAAGATCCCAAGGTGCCACCGGTGGCCCAAAAGGAGGCTGAATATGCAGCACCCCCGGAACAACGTCTGAACTGCAGGCAGTGAAGCCAGTTCTTTTTGAGAGAAAATGGATAGGGCCGAAATCTTGACCTTTATGGATCCTAATTTTAGGTCCATAGTCACTCCTGACTGTAGGAAGTGCAGGAATCGACCCCGCTGGAATTCCTCTGTAGGGCCTTCCCGGCCTCACACCAAGCAACCTATTTTCGCTATATGCAGTGAAAAAGTCTTGCTGTCACGTCTTTCCTAGCCTTTATCAGCGTAGGAATAACTGCATCCAGAATGCCCTTTTCCGCTATGATCCGGCGTTCAACCGCCATGCCGTCAAATGCAGCCGCGGTAAGTCTTGGAACAGACAGGGCCCCTGTTGCAACATGTCCTGTCTGAGAGGCAGAAGCCCTGAGTCCTCTGAGAGCATTTCTTGCAGCTCCGGGTACCGAGTCCTTCTTGGCCAATTCGGAGCAAAGAATATTGTTCTCACTCCTCCTTTTATTACAATTCTCAGCCCTTGGGTATGAGAGGAAGAGGAGGGAATACATAGACCGACTGGAACACCCACGGTGTTACAAGTGCGACCACAGCTATCACCTGAGGGTCCCTTGACCCGGCGTAAAACCTTTTTTAGCTTTTTATTGAGGTGGGACGCCATCTAGTCCACCTGAGGCAGTTCCCATCAATTTGCAAACTGCGTGAAGACTTCCTGATGAAGTCCCCACTTTTCCGGGTGGAGGTCGTGCCTGCTGAGGAAGTCTGCTTCCCAGTTGTCCACTCCCGGAATGAACACTGCTGACAGTGCGCTTACATGATTCTCCACCCAGCGAAGAATTCTGGTGGCTTCTACCTTCGCCACCCTGCTCCTTGTGCCGCCTTGGCGGTTTACATGAACCCCTGCGGTCTGACTGGATCAGAACCGGTTGGTCGCGAAGCAGGATCTCCGCTTGACTTAGGGCGTTGTATATGGCCCTTAGTTCCAGGATATTGATGTGGAGGCAAGTCTGTTGACTTGACCACAGACCTTGGAAATTTCTTCCCTGTGTAACTGCCCCCCACCCTCAGAGACTTGCATCCGTGGTCACCAGGATCCAGTCCTGAATGCCGAATCTGCGACCCTCGAGAAGGTGAGCACTCTGCAGCCACCACAGGAGAGATACCCTGGCCCTGGGGGATAGGGTGATTAACCGATGCATCTGAAGAGGTGATCCGGACCACTTGTCCAGTAAGTCCCATTGGAAGGTCCTCGCATGGAACCTGCCTAAGGGGATGGCCTCGTATGATGCCACCATCCTTCCCAGGACTCGAGTGCAGTGATGTACTGACACCTGTTTTGGTTTTAATAGATTCCTGACCAGTGTCATGAGCTCCTGAGCTCTCTCTATTGGGAGATAAACCCTTTTCTGGTCTGTGTCTAGGATCATGCCTAGGAGAGGCAGATGAGCTGTAGGAACCAACTGCGACTTTGGAATATATAGAATCCAGCCGTGTTGCCGTTACACTTCCAGAGAAAGTGATACGCTGTTCAGCAACTGCTCTCTTGATCTCGCTTGTATGAGGAGATCGTCCAAGTACATGATAATAGTGACACCTTGCTTCCGCAGGAGCACAATCATATCCGCCATTACCTTGGTTATGACAATCCCGTACCGCAATTCTGAGGTACGCCTAATGAGGTGGATAAATGGGGACATCCCTTATGACCCGATTCACGATAAAGTCTCCCTCTTTTTAGGCTTGCACTGACCGCTCTTAGCGATTCCATCTTGAACTTGAACCTTCTCAGGTATATGTTCAGGGATTTTTAATTCAATATGGGTCTGACCGAACCGTCAGGTTTCGGGATTACAACATGGTCGAATAATAACACCCTCTTGTATAAGGAGGGGACCCTTGACCACCACCTGTTAAAGATACAATTTGTGAATTGCAGTTAACACTGGCTCCCTCTCTTGGGGGGAAGCCTGCAGGGCCGTCGGTGAGGGGGCATCTTCTTACAGTCCAGCTTGTATCCCTGAGACACAATATCTATTGCCCAGGGACCTAACAGGGAGTGAACCCACTTGTGGCTGAACTTACAAAGGCGTGTCCCCACCGGGCCTAGCTCTGCCTGTGGAGCCCCAGCGGCATAGGTGGATTTTTGTAGGGGCCGGGGAGGACTTCTGTTCCTGGGAACTAGCTGTGGTGATCCTGGCTCTGACAAGAAAGGACGCACCTCAGACTTTCTTGTTACTTTATTCGAAAGGCTGCATTTAATAATGTCGTGCTTTCTTAGGCTGTGCAGGAATATAAGGCAAACTAGCAGAATTACCAGCTATAGCTGTGGAGACCAGGCCCCTTCTCCACACAATCCTCAGCCTTCCATATGCCTCTTAAGTCGGCATCATCTGTCCAAAGCATATTCTACAGGACACGTCAAGCAGAGATCGACATACCTTTGACTCTAGGACCCAGTATACTCATGTCTCTTTGGGCATGCTTTATAACTATATATCTATCACTTAAGACAGCATCTTTAATATATTTACTAGGGTCTCAATATCTGCTGATAAGGTACCTGTCCACGCTGCCACAGCGCTATAAACCCATGCCGACACAATCGCCGGTCTGGGTAGTATACTAGAATGTGCACGCTATCTGCAGGATCCCTGAGAATAGCAAGTGCTACCGTCTGTGCAAACAGGACACCCTAGGGGAAGATTCTCAACACATCCTGGCCCTAGTGGGGAAAGGATACAGCCTGAGAATTCTCTTGTGGGAAGCTGCCGTCTCTTGTCTGGAGATTCCCGCTCTTTTTCCTCATGAGAGGAGGGAAATTTACCTCAGCATTCTTCCCCTTAAACATGTGTACTCTCGTGTCAGGGACAGATGAGTCATCAGTGATATGCAAATTAGAGATGAGCGGGTTCGGTTCCTCGGAATCCGAACCCCCCCGAACTTCAGTCTTTTTACACGGGTCCGAGGCAGACTCGGATCTTCCCGCCTTGCTCGGTTAACCCGAGCGCGCCCGAACGTCATCATCCCGCTGTCGGATTCTCGCGAGGCTCGTATTCTATCGCGAGACTCGGATTCTATATAAGGAGCCGCGCGTCGCCGCCATTTTTTCACACGTGCATTGAGATTGATAGGGAGAGGACGTGGCTGGCGTCCTCTCCGTTAGAATAGATAGAGACACTTGAGTTGATTTACTACTAACTTAGTAATTTTGGGGAGCATTAGGAGTACTCAGAGTGCAGAGTTTTGCTGATAGTTACTAGTGACCACCACCAGTTTTATTTATTATTTAATATAATCCGTTCTCTGCCTGAAAAAAAACGATACACAGTCACATACCATATCTGTGCTTAGCCTCAGTGTGCTGCATGATAATATCATCTATGTATATCTGACTGTGCTGAGTGCTCACTGCTCACACAGCTGAATTGTGGGGGAGACTGGGGTGCAGTTATAGCAGGAGTACAGTGCACACTTTTGCTGCCAGTGTGACTGACCAGTGACCACCAGTATATTGTCTGCCTGAAAAAGTTAAACACTCCTGTGGTGGTTTTTTTTTTTATTCTATAAACGCATTCTGCTGACAGTGTCCAGCAGGTCCGTCATTCATTATATTATATAAATATTTACCTGCAGTAGTGTTATATTTTTTTTGTTCATCTCTATCATCTTTATCATCTCTATATTAGCAGACGCAGTACGGTAGTCCACGGCTGTGGCTACCTCTGTGTCGTCAGTGCTCGTCCATAATTGTATACCTACCTGTGGTGGGGTTTTTTTTTCTATCTTCTTCATACTAGTAGTTTAGGAGTCTGCTGACAGTGTCCAGCAGGTCCGTCATTATATTATATATACCTGCAGTAGTGATATATATATATATATATTTTTTATATCATTATCATCTCTATACTAGCAGACGCAGTACGGTAGTCCACGGCTGTAGCTACCTCTGTGTCGTCAGTGCTTGTCCATAATTGTATACCTACCTGTGGTGGGGTTTTTTTTTCTATCTTCTTCATACTAGTAGTTTAGGAGTCTGCTGACAGTGTCCAGCAGGTCCGTCATTATATTATATATACCTGCAGTAGTGATATATATATATTTTTAATATCATTATCATCTCTATACTAGCAGACGCAGTACGGTAGTCCACGGCTGTAGCTACCTCTGTGTCGTCAGTCACTCGTCATCCATAAGTATACTAGTATCCATCCATCTCCATTGTTTACCTGAGGTGCCTTTTAGTTGTGCCTATTAAAATATGGAGAACAAAAATGTTGAGGTTCCAAAAATAGGGAAAGATCAAGATCCACTTCCACCTCGTGCTGAAGCTGCTGCCACTAGTCATGGCCGAGACGATGAAATTCCATCAACGTCGTCTGCCAAGGCCGATGCCCAATGTCATAGTACAGAGCATGTAAAATCCAAAACACAAAATATCAGTAAAAAAAGGACTCAAAAATCTAAAATAAAATCGTCGGAGGAGAAGCGTAAACTTGCCAATATGCCATTTACCACACGGAGTGGCAAGGAACGGCTGAGGCCCTGGCCTGTGTTCATGGCTAGTGGTTCAGCTTCACATGAGGATGGAAGCACTCAGCCTCTCATAAAAAAAAAAATGAAAAGACTTAAGCTGGCAAAAGCACAGCAAAGAACTGTGCGTTCTTCGAAATCACAAATCCACAAGGAGAGTCCAATTGTGTCGGTTGCGATGCTTGACCTTCCCAACACTGGACGTGAAGAGCATGCGCCTTCCACCATTTGCACGCCCCCTGCAAGTGCTGGAAGGAGCACCTGCAGTCCAGCTCCTGATAGTCAGATTGAAGATGTCAGTGTTGAAGTACACCAGGATGAGGAGGATATGGGTGTTGCTGGCGCTGGGGAGGAAATTGACAAGGAGGATTCTGATGGTGAGGTGGTTTGTTTAAGTCAGGCACCCGGGGAGACACCTGTTGTCCGTGGGAGGAATATGGCCATTGACATGCCTGGTGAAAATACCAAAAGAATCAGCTCTTCGGTGTGGAAGTATTTCAACAGAAATGCGGACAACAGGTGTCAAGCCGTGTGTTGCCTTTGTCAAGCTGTAATAAGTAGGGGTAAGGACGTTAACCACCTCGGAACATCCTCCCTTATACGTCACCTGCAGCGCATTCATCATAAGTCAGTGACAAGTTCAAAAACTTTGGGCGACAGCGGAAGCAGTCCACTGACCAGTAAATCCCTTCCTCTTGTAACCAAGCTCACGCAAACCACCCCACCAACTCCCTCAGTGTCAATTTCCTCCTTCCCCAGGAATGCCAATAGTCCTGCAGGCCATGTCACTGGCAATTCTGACGAGTCCTCTCCTGCCTGGGATTCCTCCGATGCATCCTTGAGTGTAACGCCTACTGCAGCTGGCGCTGCTGTTGTTGCTGCTGGGAGTCGATGGTCATCCCAGAGGGGAAGTCGTAAGACCACTTTTACTACTTCCACCAAGCAATTGACTGTCCAACAGTCCTTTGCGAGGAAGATGAAATATCACAGCAGTCATCCTGCTGCAAAGCGGATAACTGAGGCCTTAGTATCCTGGGCGGTGAGAAACGTGGTTCCGGTATCCATCATTACTGCAGAGCCAACTATAGAATTGTTTGAGGTACTGTGTCCCCGGTACCAAATACCATCTAGGTTCCATTTCTCTAGGCAGGCGATACCGAAAATGTACACAGACCTCAGAAAAAGACTCACCAGTGTCCTAAAAAATGCAGTTGTACCCAATGTCCACTTAACCACGGACATGTGGACAAGTGGAGCAGGGCAGACTCAGGACTATATGACTGTGACAGCCCACTGGGTAGATGTATTGACTCAGAACAGCAGCGGCGGCACCAGCAGCAGCATCTCGCAAACGCCAACTCTTTCCTAGGCAGGCTACGCTTTGTATCACCGCTTTCCAGAATACGCACACAGCTGAAAACCTCTTACGGCAACTGAGGAAGATCATCGCAGAATGGCTTACCCCAATTGGACTCTCCTGTGGATTTGTGGCATCGGACAACGCCAGCAATATTGTGTGTGCATTAAATCTGGGCAAATTCCAGCACGTCCCATGTTTTGCACATACCTTGAATTTGGTGGTGCAGAATTATTTAAAAAACGACAGGGGCGTGCAAGAGATGCTGTCGGTGGCCAGAAGAATTGCGGGACACTTTCGGCGTACAGGCACCACGTACAGAAGACTGGAGCAACACCAAAAACGCCTGAACCTGCCCTGCCATCATCTGAAGCAAGAAGTGGTAACGAGGTGGAATTCAACCCTCTATATGCTTCAGAGGTTGGTGGAGCAGCAAAAGGCCATTCAAGCCTATACAACTGACCACGATATAGGAGGTGGAATGCACCTGTCTCAAGCGCAGTGGAGAATGATTTCAACGTTGTGCAAGGTTCTGCAACCTTTTGAACTTGCCACACGTGAAGTCAGTTCAGACACTGCCAGCCTGAGTCAGGTCATTCCCCTCATCAGGCTTTTGCAGAAGAAGCTGGAGACATTGAAGGAGGAGCTAACACTGAGCGATTCCGCTAGGCATGTGGGACTTGTGGATGGAGCCCTTAATTCGCTTAACAAGGATTCACGGGTGGTCAATCTGTTGAAATCAGAGCACTACATTTTGGCCACCGTGCTCGATCCTAGATTTAAAACCTACCTTGGATCTCTCTTTCCGGCAGACACAAGTCTGCAGGGGTTCAAAGAACTGCTGGTGAGAAAATTGTCAAGTCAAGCAGAACGCGACCTGTCAACATCTCCTCCTTCACATTCTCCCGCAACTGGGGGTGCGAGGAAAAGGCTCAGAATTCCGAGCCCACCCGCTGGTGGTGATGCAGGGCAGTCTGGAGCGACTGCTGATGCTGACATCTGGTCCGGACTGAAGGACCTGCCAACGATTACGGACATGTCGTCTACTGTCACTGCATATGATTCTCTCACCATTGAAAGAATGGTGGAGGATTATATGAGTGACCGCATCCAAGTAGGCACGTCAGACAGTCCGTACGTATACTGGCAGGAAAAAGAGGCAATTTGGAGGCCCTTGCACAAACTGGCTTTATTCTACCTAAGTTGCCCTCCCACAAGTGTGTACTCCGAAAGAGTGTTTAGTGCCGCCGCTCACCTTGTCACCAATCGGCGTACGAGGTTACTTCCAGAAAATGTGGAGAAGATGATGTTCATTAAAATGAATTATAATCAATTCCTCCATGGAGACATTCACCAGCAGCAATTGCCTCCACAAAGTACACAGGGAGCTGTGATGGTGGATTCCAGTGGGGACGAATTGATAATCTGTGAGGAGGGGGATGTACACGGTGATATATCGGAGGATGATGATGAGGTGGACATCTTGCCTCTGTAGAGCCAGTTTGTGCAAGGAGAGATTAATTGCTTCTTTTTTGGTGGGGGTCCAAACCAACCCGTCATTTCAGTCACAGTCGTGTGGCAGACCCTGTCACTGAAATGATGGGTTGGTTAAACTGTGCATGTCCTGTTTATACAACATAAGGGTGGGTGGGAGGGCCCAAGGACAATTCCATCTTGCACCTCTTTTTTCTTTCATTTTTCTTTGCGTCATGTGCTGTTTGGGGAGTGTTTTTTGGAAGGGCCATCCTGCGTGACACTGCAGTGCCACTCCTAGATGGGCCAGGTGTTTGTGTCGGCCACTAGGGTCGCTTATCTTAGTCACACAGCTACCTCATTGCGCCTCTTTTTTTCTTTGCGTCATGTGCTGTTTGGGGAGTGTTTTTTGGAAGGGCCATCCTGCGTGACACTGCAGTGCCACTCCTAGATGGGCCAGGTGTTTGTGTCGGCCACTAGGGTCACTTATCTTAGTCACACAGCTACCTCATTGCGCCTCTTTTTTTCTTTGCGTCATGTGCTGTTTGGGGAGTGTTTTTTGGAAGGGCCATCCTGCGTGACACTGCAGTGCCACTCCTAGATGGGCCAGGTGTTTGTGTCGGCCACTTGGGTCGCTGAGCTTAGTCATCCAGCGACTCGGTGCAAATTTTAGGACTAAAAATAATATTGTGAGGTGTGAGGTGTTCAGAATAGACTGAAAATGAGTGGAAATTATGGTTATTGAGGTTAATAATACTTTGGGATCAAAATGACCCCCAAATTCTATGATTTAAGCTGTTTTTTAGGGTTTTTTGAAAAAAACACCCGAATCCAAAACACACCCGAATCCGACAAAAAAATTTTGGTGAGGTTTTGCCAAAACGCGTTCGAACCCAAAACACGGCCACGGAACCGAACCCAAAACCAAAACACAAAACCCGAAAAATTTCCGGTGCACATCTCTAATGCAAATCATCTTTTATTTCAATAATCATATATTGAATACCTTCTAGCCATCTTGGCTGTAACTTTGCATTATCGTAGTCGACAGTGGAGTTAAACTCCGTGTCGATACCAGTGTTTGTTATTTTGGATAGTGAGCATTGTGAGACTCTGAAGGTCTCTGTGACATAGGGACAGACATGGGTAGATTTCCTGTCTGTTCCCTAACCATTTGTGCAATAAATTCACCTCAGCACTTACACATATCCAAACAGGTGTCGGCGTTGTCGACGGAGACACCCTCTCACACACATATCCGCTCTATCACCTCCTTAGAGGACCCTTTTACCTCAGACATGTCGACACACGCGTACCGACACACCACACACACAGAGGATGCTCTATTTGAGGACAGTTCCCCCACAAGGCCCTTTGGAGAGACAGAGAGAGAGTATGCCAGCACACACCCCAGCGCTATATAACCCAGGGATTACACTACAACTCAGTGTTTACCCAGTAGCTGCTGTATATACAATTTTTGCGCCTAAATTTATGTGCCCCCCCCCCCTCTCTTTTCACCCTTTGTGTACTAGGATACTGCAGGGGAGAGCCTGGGGAGCTTCCTTCCAGCGCAGCTGTGAAGAGAAAATGGCGCTGGTGTGCTGAGGAAGAAGGCCCTGCCCCATCAGCGGTGGTCTTCTGTCCTGTTTCTGACTAAAGATGGCGGGGGTTTTACACATATACAGTCACAGACTGTATTATGTGTATTTTTATGCCAAAGGTATTTTTATTGCTGCCCAGGGCGCCCCCCCCCAGCGCCCTGCACCCTACAGTGACCGGAGTGTGTGGTGTGCTGTGGGAGCAATGGCGCACAGCTGCGGTGCTGTGCGCTACCTTAATGAAGACAGGAGTCTTCTGCCGCCGATTTCATCGCTTCTCTTCTGTCTTCTGGCTTTGCAAGGGGGACGGCGGCGCGGCTCCGGGAACGGACGATCGAGGTCAGGCCTGGTGTCCAGTAGCCTAAGAAGCACAAGCTAGCTGCAAGCAGGTAGGTTTGCTTCTCTCCCCTCAGTCCCACGTAGCAATGAGTCTGTTGCCAGCAGATCTCACTGAAAATAAAAAACCTAACAAATACTTTCTTTCTAGCAAGCTCAGGAGAGCCCACTAGGAGCACCCAGCTCTGGCCGGGCACAGATTCTAACTGAGGTCTGGAGGAGGGGCATAGAGGGAGGAGCCAGTGCACACCAGATAGTACCTAATCTTTCTTTTAGAGTGCCCAGTCTCCTGCGGAGCCCGTCTATTCCCCATGGTCCTTACAGAGTTCCCAGCATCCACTAGGACGTCAGAGAAATACAGTAGAGAGATGCTAAGCACAGTGATTTGGCATCCAGGAACTTAGGGAGGATCTTTTATCTCTCCTCATTATACTTAATTCTATGGGATGTGGACGCTCACATATTCCTAACATCAATAGACCATATTGTACCTGTAACACGTTCGTTTGCATCTGTATATGCTGTATTATTTGCATCTGTACTGTATATACTGTTATATACTGAATGACATACTGTAGCATATTGTAGCATAATGAGACGCACCAGTAAAGTAGTTCTTATGCTGTAGTTCAGTATTATGGCCCTCATTCCGAGTTGTTCGCTCTGTAAAAATCTTCGCATCGCAGCGATTTTCCGCTTAATGCGCATGCGCAATGTCCGCACTGCGACTGCGCCAAGTAAATTTGCTATGCAGTTAGGAATTTTATTCACGGCTTTTTCTTCGCTCAGGCGATCGTAATGTGATTGACAGGAAATGGGTGTTTCTGGGCGGAAACAGGCCGTTTTATGGGCGTGTGGGAAAAAACGCTACCGTTTCCGGAAAAAACGCAGGAGTGGCTGGAGAAACGGAGGAGTGTCTGGGCGAACCCTGGGTGTGTTTGTGACGTCAAACCAGGAACGACAAGCACTGAACTGATCGCAGATGCCGAGTAAGTCTGAAGCTACTCAGAAACTGCTACGAGGTGTGTAATCGCAATATTGCGAATACGTCGTTCGCAATTTTAAGATGCTAAGATTCACTCCCAGTAGGGGGCGGCTTAGCGTGAGCAACTCTGCTAAAATCGCCTTGCGAGCGAACAACTCGGAATGACCTCCTATATTTTAATGGAGACCACACGCATGAGCAATGGTGGATGATTGCAGGTATTACACTCAAAGGTGACGCAAAATGCTCTGTGCGCCTCCCTACGAATAGGCGCGCCCCATTTCTCCAGGCACACTGTATATGCCCGATCGCGACTAACGCCTCAGCCAGCAAAGATAACGGAAGCTTCATCTGTACTTACTTCACATTCTAGTATATGCAAAATGTCACTTTGTAACCAAATGCTAAAAGTAAATACCCACTCTCTGGGTTATCAATGATAATCCACCTACACTAAAATTCTAGTGCAGTTTTCCTCTGTTCCAGTCACCACTTCTTGAGTCTTAGCTCAGACCTTTCCCATATTAAGCTTTCACATGAGCAACTTTTTGTTTTTACATCTGCATTTATGTTTATCCCCTTTTTATGTATGCTCACTTTTTCTCACTGTAGAGCATTACAAGTAATAATAATGATAATAATAATAATAATAATGATACCTAATGATACACTAGGTTTGTTATTTTTATACAGATCGGACATGTTGATAGGTGGGTCCATGGCGTTCTACAGCTATGAGGATAAAGGAGCATGTACATCCAGAGCTGCCCCAACACCACATGAATGGAGTCTTCTTTAAAACAGAATGGTAGAATTGTAACTTTGTTGCCCATAGCGGCCACATTTCTTACTGGTCCAGTCTATAGCCAGTAATGACACATAACTTGTCCTTAAACCAGGGCCGGATTAAGCCTTGGGGGTGCCCGGGGCACTTTAGACAGGGGGGCCCCAGTGGAAAGGGGAAGAGTGCTGTATATAAGCTTGTGCATACCACCCAACATGACCCATTCCAGTAGGGATAAAATGCTCTTTACATGGACTTTCGTCTTAATATATGATTGTAGTCACCTGTGTTGAACTATTTAATTGATAAGAAAGGCATTTCAACACAGGTGATGGCAATCATAACTTAAGAAGGAAGTCCAGGTAGAGAGCATTTTGTCCCTCCTGGAATGGGTCATGTTGGGAGGTAT
Organism: Pseudophryne corroboree; assembly: GCF_028390025.1. NCBI lineage: Eukaryota > Metazoa > Chordata > Amphibia > Anura > Myobatrachidae > Pseudophryne > Pseudophryne corroboree. The sequence goes on from NC_086449.1 coordinate 185,408,015, forward strand.
GGATTGGGTATATTAAATTTAGCCCAATTTTGTATATTAGATTGACACTAATAGTCAAATAAAATGTTAGGATAAAAGAGCAGTAGAATATGTCCTGTGCAGTTACAGTACATGTCTTATTAACCATGTTGACTTTTCCTTTTAAGCATTCAGGAGTATGGTGTTCCAAGTGCTTGTTTGATTAGTCAGTTTAGCCCCAATGTGACTTCATTTCAAGTTGTGTATTGACGTCTGCAGCAAATTGCTTCCGATAATTGAGTTTAATGGCTAAGCTGGTTTGAAGTGTTTTTTTGCAAAGGGACAGCAATCAAAACTGAATTGGTTCTTTTTCTTTCTTATATAAAGCAACATACTTCACAAACCTTGTACTCTCGGAAGCTCCTGTAGTACTGTAAGCAGCACAGCCTAAATGTGAACAATAGAATCTCTGTATAAAACAGTATCTCAGAAAACATATAGTCTTATTTGTTTCATCATCATATCCACAATCTTAAGACTACAGGAAAACGTACCCCATCCCTGTGAAATGTATACCGTACAATCAAAGTTTTAGTGGTTAATAAGCAGCCATTCATTTTCCTGCGTTTACTCTGTATTTCTCTGTGAGGTGCAGTACAAATTAATTGAAATTAATAGTACAGGTACTTCTCCCCATGCAAACTATATTTCCGTAAAGACAATTGATTATTACTGTACTATACAGTATGTAGCCATATTCAGTCAATAAGGCACCCATTGTATATACATTATATACAGATGGGTCCACGTTTATCTTGACCTCTCTAATAGGATTAACTGAGACTGGCCAGTCGGACTTAATCACCTGCTGTAATGACTTAATCCCCTGCTGTATGGTTCTCTGTATTGTATTGCAGCCGAGAACAATAGATGAAGAGTTTATGCTAATAAGTCATGTTGTGCCTAGGCGCAGAATACTAGTCAAGATAACCGTGGACCCATCTCTATATATATATATATATATATATATATATATATAATTTTATTTTTTTAAGTAAAAATGTATTAAAACAGGATTCTAATACCTACCGGTAAATCCTTTTCTCCTACTCCGTAGAGGATGCTGGGGTCCACTTCAGTAACATGGGGGTATAGATGGTTCCGCAGGAGCCATGGGCACTCTAAGACTTTTCAAAGGGTGTGAACTGGCTCCTCCCTCTATGCCCCTCCTCCAGACCTCAGTTATAGGAACTGTGCCCAGGGAGATGGACATTTCGAGGAAAGGATTAACTTTTATACTAATGGTGAGATTCATACCAGCTCACACCTCAACCATACGGCATAACATGGCATTCAACATAACACACGCCAACAGGCATGAACCATTTGCAGCAACATGCTGAAAACAAATGTAACACAACTTGTGTAACTATAATGAACAAACTGCAGGTAAAGTACGCACTGGGTCGGGTGCACAGCATCCTCTACGGACTAGGAGAAAAGGATTTACCGGTAGGTATTAAAATCCTGTTTTTTCATACGATCTAGAGGATGCTGGGGTCCACTTCAGTACCATGGGGTTATACCAAAGCTCCAGTACGGGCGGGAGAGTGCGGATGACCCTGCAGCACCGATTGACCAAACTTGAAGTCCTCATCGGCCAAAGTGTCAAACTTATAAAATTTAGCAAATGTGTTTGACCCTGACCAAGTAGCTGCTCGGCAAAGTTGTAAAGCCGAGACGCCCCGGGCAGCCGCCCAGGATGAGCCCACTTTCCTAGTAGAATGAGCCTTCACCGACTTCGGTACCGGCAAGCCTGCCATAGAATGAGCGTGCTGAATAGTCCCTCTGATCCAGCGCGCAATAGTCTGCTTAGAAGCAGGACACCCTATCTTGCTGGGAGCATACAGGACAAACAGAGCCTCTGTTTTCCATAACCGAGCTGTTCTTGCAACATAAATCTTCAAAGCTCTAATCACATCTAGAGACTTTGACTCAGTGAAAGTGTCAGTAGCTACTGGCACCACATTAGGTTGGTTTATGTGGAAGGACGAAACCACCTTTGGAAGAAATTGTTGACGAGTTCTTAACTCTGCCCTATCTTCATGGAAGATCAGGTAAGGGCTCTTGTGAGACAAGGCCTCCAACTCAGACAAACGCCTTGCGGATGCCAAGGCCAAAAGCATCACCACTTTCCAAGTGAGAGACTTCAATTCTATCTCCTGCAGAGGTTCAAACCAATCTGATTGAAGGAACTGCAACACCACATTAAGGTCCCATGGTGCCACTGGAGGCACAAATGGAGGCTGGATGTGCAGAACCCCTTTCACGAACGTCTGAACTTCTGGAAAGGAGGCCAATTGTTTTTGAAAGAAAACTGATAAGGCCGAAATCTGGACCTTGATTGACCCCAATCTAAGGCCCGAATCCACACCAGCCTGGTGAAAATAGAGAAAACGTCCCAACTCAAACTCTTCCGTAGGAGCCTTCTGGATTCACACCAAGACACATATTTTCCCCAAATACGGTGGTAATGTTTAGACGTTACTCCTTTCCTGGCCTGAAGAAGAGTGGGGATGACTTCCTTGGGAATACCCTTTCGGGCTAGGATCCGGTGCTCAACAGCCATGCCGTCAAACGTAGCCACGGTAAGTCTTGATACACACACGGCCCCTGCTGTAGTAGATCCTCTCAAAGAGGAAGAGGCTGAGGATCTTCTATGAGCAGCTCCTGAAGATCTGGATACCAAGGCCTCCTTGGCCAGTCTGGGGCAATGAAGATTGCTCGAACTCTTGTTCTTCTTATTATTTTGAGAACTTTTGGAATCAGTGGAAGTGGAGGGAAAACATATACTGACCGAAACACCCACTGGGTCACCAGTGCATCCACTGCTATTGCTTGAGGGTCTCTCGACCTGGAACAATATCTCTGAAGCTTCGTGTTTAGACTAGATGCCATCATGTCTACTTGAGGAACTCCCCAAAGACTTGTCACCTCTGCGAAGACTTCTTGGTGGAGGCCCCACTCTCCTGGATGGAGATCTTGTCTGCTGAAGAAGTCTGCTTCCCAGTTGTCCACTCCCGGAATTAAAATTGCTGACAGAGATCTTATATGTCTTTCTGCCCAGAGGAGAATCCTCGTTACCTCTGCCATTGCCGCTCTGCTTTTCGGTCCACCTTGCCTCTTTATGTACGCAACTGCTGTTACATTGTCTGACTGGATCTGCACGGGATGATCTTGAAGAAGATGTACCGCTGTAGAAGGCTGTTGTAAATAGCTCTCAATTCCAGAACGTTTATGTGAAGGCAGGCTTTCTGACTTGACCATTTTCCTTGGAAGCTTTCCCCCTGTGTGACAGCTCCCCAGCCTCGGAGACTTGCATCCGTGGTTACTAGGACCCAGTCGTGAATCCCAAACCTGCGTCCCTCTAGTAGGTGAGAACTGTGTAGCCACCACAGGAGCGAAATCCTGGCTTTGGGGGACAGGATTATTTTCCGGTGCATGTGCAGGTGGGATCCAGACCACTTGTCCAACAGGTCCCACTGGAATACTCTGGCATGAAATCGGCCAAACTGTATGACCTTGTAGGCCGCTACCATTTTTCCCAACAACCGAATGCATTGATGGATCGACACGCTTGTTGGTTTCAATATTTGTTTGACCATTTTCTGGATATCCAGAGCCTTTTCCACTGGAAGAAATACTCTCTGTACTTCTGTGTCCAGAATCATCCCTAAAAAGGACAATCTTGTCATCGGTTCCAACTGCGACTTTGGAAATATCATGATCCAACCGTGTTGTTGGAGTATTGGCAGGGAGAGTGCGATGTTCTGCACCAACTGTTCCCTGGATCTCGCTTTTATCAGGAGATCGTCCAGATAAGGAATTATATTAAATCCTTTTTGACGAAGGAGAACCATCATCTCCGCCATCACCTTGGTGAATACCCTCAGTGCTGTGGAGAGTCCGAACGGCAATGTCTGGAACTGGTAATGGCAATCCTGTACTGCGAATCTCAGATAAGCTTGGTGAGGAGGATAAATGGGAACATGCAAGTAAGCATCCTTTATGTCTACTGACACCATGAAGTCCCCCTCCTCCAGACTGGAAATCATTGCCCTCAGGGATTCCATCCTGAACTTGAACCTTTTCAGGTAGAGATTCAGATTTTTCAGGTTTAAAATCGGTCTGACCGAGCCATCCGGCTTCGGAACTACGAAGAGGCTTGAATAAAACCTTCTCCTTGCTGTGACAAGGGTGCCGGGACAATGACCTGATCCTGACATAAATTTTGAATTGCCGTTGTTACTGCCTCTCTTTCTGGAAGAGAAGCTGGCAAGGTCGATTTGAAAAATCGGCATGGGGGGACGTCTTGAAACTCTAGTTTGTACCCATGGGACACTGTTTGTAAGACCCATGGGTGCAGGCCAGATTGAATCCAGATTTGACTGAAAAGTTTCAGACGTGCTCCCACCCGAGCGGACTCCCGCAAGGGAGCCCCAGCGTCATGCTGCAGATTTGGCAGAAGCAGGGGTGGACTTCTGCTCCTGCGATCCGGGAGACGCTGCGGATTTCTTTCCTTTTCCCCTTCCCCTACCTGCAAAGAAGGGGGAACCTTTGGCCTTTTTGTATTTGTTGGGCCAAAAGGACTGCATGTGAGAGTGATGTGTCTTTTTCGCCGGTGTAGGAGCATAAGGCAAGAATGTCGACTTACCTGCGGTAGCCGCCGAGACTAACGCATCCAGCCCATCACCAAACAAGGCCTCACCTTTATACGGGAGAGCCTCCATATTTCTTTTGGAAACTGCATCAGCATTCCACTGGGGAATCCACAATGCCCTCCGAGCCGATCCTGCCGGCTTTTGAACCCAAGAGACCAATATCCTTCATAGCTTCCAGCATGTATGCAGCAGCGTCTTTGATATGACCTAACGTTAGAAGTATCTCGTCTCTATCAACCATGTCAATTTCCGATGACAAGTTATCTGATCATTTTTCGATAGCACGACTCACCCACGCGCAAGCAATGGTGGGTCTCAGCAGCGTACCATTGGCCACATAAATAGATTTTAACGTAGTCTCCATTTTGCGGTCTGCCGGCTCCTTTAGTGAAGCCGTCCCAGGTGCAGGGAGAATCACCGTGCCGGTATCAGTATGTAAAATGTTTGCAAACGGTCTCTTATGTGACCCAGAGGGGTCGCCTGCGGATGAGAAAGCAGAACCCTGAAAAATCACATCTTCCACTGATTTTCTCCAGCTTTCTACATGAGACTCAGACTTATCTAATCTCCTACTGATATGATTCACACTATCACGTATTTCTTTCACCCATTCAGGCTCGTGGTGTGCCGGCACACATTACAACTCTGTGTCCCTAAAATGGCTCCCTCAGGGGAAGAACTCCCTGCCTCAGACATGTCACACACATGCACAAACACACCACAGACACTCCGGGACTTATAGGGGACAGACCCACAGTAAAATATGTCAGAAGGACACAGATAGGAGCAGCCAGTTCACAAACCGAGCGCCAGTAACACAATGCCTGTGAAACATAAAATGCCCACTGACATGCAGCGCTTTTTTATAATGTAAATACACAATATAAAGCACCAATTTCACTGTGTCCCCCCCTGTTTTGCACCCTGATACTTGTATTCAGTAGTGGAGGAGGACCAGCGTTGTCTCTGCAGCCTGAGGAGATAGAGAAAATGGAGCTCAGCAGTGTGCTGACTGACTGAGGAAGCTCCGCCCTCGCAATGGCGCGTTTCTCCTCAGAGATTCTGATAACTATATTTATACTGGCCGGGGTAGGGCTGTGCCTCTGCATCTTATGCCCCTTTTCTACCAGTTTTATAAGGTTTCATGCTGCCCAGGGTGCCCCCCCGTGCCCTGCACCCTGCAGTGCCTGTGTTGTGTGGGCAGTATGGCACGCTGCGCTCCCGCAAGCCGCGCAGTACCTTTAGCCGTCACCTTGATTGAAGATCTCTCTTCTAACACTCACCTGTCTTCTGACTTCAGGCTCTGCAAGGAGGGTGACGGCGTGCTGTGGAAGTGAGCATCTAGGCACAGCTAGCGTTCAGTACCCTTCAGGAGCTAATGGTGTCCTGTCAGCCAGAAGCAGAGCCATGAAACTATTCAGGAAGTTGGTTCCTACTTCTGCCCCCTAAGTCCCACGAAGCAGGAAGACTGTTGCCAGCAGTCCTCCCTGAAAATAAAAAACCTAACATAAGTCTTTTCAGAGAAACTCAGTAGAGCTCCGCTGGAGTGCATCCAGTCTGCCTGGGCACATTTCTAAAACTGAGGTCTGGAGGAGGGGCATAGAGGGAGAAGCCAGTTCACACCCTTTGAAAAGTCTTAGCGTGCCCATGGCTCCTGCGGAACCGTCTATACCCCCATGGTACTGAAGTGGACCCCAGCATCCACTAGGACATATGAGAAATAATATTTATTATATATCCATTAATATGTTAACAGTAATGAAATTAATGTGATATATATGTTGCAATACATATCTTTTGAAAACAAGGCGAATGGAGAGTTCAATAGTTTACGGTGGTGTGCACTGCAGCTGCTGTGCTGGGTCACTGGGGAAGCACCTAGAGGGCCCCAAGTGGCAGTTGGTCAATTTCCAGCTCCCCACAAGAGAGTGCACTGTATATAACAGGCTCCCTGGAGGCATTTGGTCAGTTTGAGATCCCCTGGTGAGTGGTGACAAGGAGGCTGCCTGGACCGATGAACGCAACAGGTCCATTTTATGATTTACTCTTGTATTTGAATGGTTATTGTTATTGTGTGTTTCTACTAGAAAATAACCAGAGCGACATGAGACAAATGTGGATTTTCTTAGACAATTTATTATTGTTGCATAGGGACTATTGAGCATAGCGATATGTTGAGATACTGTATATTTCGAAGAAGTCATTTACAGTTTGTTTCCTTCTACGTATTCACAATTCCCCTTCCCCCCTTTTTATGCAGTATTGCATTGTCTTAACTATGTACCTTTTGTGATAATTGTCTCAATGTTTCTCTCTGGCAAAAAATCCAAAAAATCTATTTGAAAAAAAAAAAAGCATAGTGTCGGTGCCTGGAGCTTTGGGATGTGCAGCCAGTGCAGGGCTTATCCGCTCGAATGCGGGATGTGACAGCGACAATGATCACCTCACCCAGCGACTGTGGGACTAAAGGAGCACCGGTGATTGGATACTGAGGCAGGACTTTCTGACATAACCCCAGACGCTGGCAACAAGAGTATAGATGCCAACAGCGGCTCCATCCTGTATGGCTGTAAGTTTGAGGAAGGAGTCGGGGGATCACCCTAGCAGGAGAGACACGTCTAGTAGAGCCGGGGGAGGAGTGAGTTGTAATTATCTTAAACCCTAAATACAGGCACACAACAGCATCACAAGTACCCTATAGATTGTAAGCTTGCGAGCAGGGCCTTCCTACCTCTGTCTGTCTGTTTTTACCCAGTTTTGTTCTACTACTGTTGTTCTAATTGTAAAGCGCAATGGAATATGCTGCGCTATATAAGAAACTGTTAATAAATAAATAAATAAGTACAGCTAGTATACACATAGTGCTTCCCACAATCAGTGCCAGCCCTGAAACAACAGAGGAAGATAAAAGCTATGGCAGCATTATATGAGTTATAAACTCATTACCTAAGGGTAACTTATTTATGGAGTGTCATGAGCATTTATTACAGTAGGTACTTTATCAAGCTACCGCTCGTACTGTGACATTGACACATATTCCCATTATTAAATATCTGACTACGGTGAGAAGTGCCACGAAGCGACTTGTATGTGTCAGCTATCCAGTAGTAAGTAATCAACATTAGAAGAACAATAGAGTACTTTTTAATTATTAGAAGAGATATCTGTAATGAACTGACAACTAGATATGGGGTTACATATCTACAGTATAACCAAGAGCAAGTGAACCATACTGTCATTGGATAGCTTTGTTTAACTAAAGACAAGTATAATTATTGCTCTGACGCAGACTGTAGAGCTAAAAGACAGAGATACAGTACAAGTCACTCGTGTTTCCATTATACTATAATATACTGTACAAGTACCTTCCCTAGAGGAGCAAGCTTAAGGAGCAAGATTCAGCTTCATGGACCTCAGATTCTGTTTCACCAAATATTCAACTCCTAATATTAGCAAATCAAACAGAAAGTAGTACAAAAGTCTGAACTAATTAACCGGTTAAGCCTAGAAGAATAGTACATTTAACAACTTTAATATTCCATATTCCCTTTGTGAGTTTTGTGACAGCAATAACTCTAAAGTAGTGGCATAAATACTGAAGGTGCAGGTACTGCAGCTGCTATAGAGCCCAAGTTGCTTCCAGGGCCCACAGCTCCCCCTACACCTGGGAAGAACGGATGCCGCCAATAGCAACAACCCCTCCCCCCACCACTCTCCCCATGCTGCAGTCGCGCAGAGGGTATAGCAAGAGGGAGCCCTACCTGATCAGTTCAGAGTCCCGACAGCAGATCAGAGAAGTATTTAGGGTGCGTGGGCCTAATGCCATGAAGTGCCTGCCACATCAGAGATCTCTGTTGTATCTTCTGCTCCCTCCTTCCCTCTCCCTCTTTCTCGCTTCTCTCTCTTCCTGACACTGTCTCTCTCTTCATCTCTCTCTTCCTGGCACTGTCTCTGTCTCTGGCAGTGTCTCTCTCCCACTCGCTCCCCTCACTCTCTCTTGCTCCTTCCCCCCTCTCTCTCTGACATCCTCTCTCTTTCTGTGACACTGTCTCTCTCTCCCTCACACTGTCTCTCTCTCGCCCTGACACTGTTTCTCTCTCTCCCTCCCTGACACTGTATCTCTCTCTCCCTGACAGTGTCTCTCTCTTTCTCCCTGACACTGTCTCTCCCTCTCTCCCAGACACTCTTTTTCTCTCCCTGACACCCTCTCTCCCTCTTACCCTCTCTCCCTCATTCTCTCCCTGACATTGTCACTCTCTGACACTGTTTCTCTCTCTCCCTTCCTGACGCTGTATCTCTCTCTCCCTGACAGTGTCTCTCTCTTTCTCCCTGACACTGTTTCTCCCCCTCTCCCTGACACACTCTCTCTGACACCCTCTTTCCCTGACACCCTCTCTCCCTCTTTCTCTCCCTGACACTCTATTACTTTCTCCTGCTCCCCTCTCTTTCTCTCTCCCTCCCTCCCTGACACTCTCACTCCTGCTCCCTCCCATTTCAGGGGGCCTTTCAGAATTTTGCTATTGGGTCCACAAAGTTATAGTAATGCCCCTGCCCTCAAGGAAACCACCAAAGGCCCCAACGAAGTAGCCACAGCTACACACTGACCTGCACTCAGGTGAGAGGCCGGGGAACTGGGGGCACAGTGGCCGGGTGCTGGGACCTACAGTGATCAGTCACATTTACAGCTGAGCTTGAGGTTGAGAGAGTGGATGAATGCGAGAGAGAGGGGAATCTTATGTGAGACTGAAAAGTCTCATAGAGCACAATAGAACTCACTTACAGGTATTAGGACTTATTATCACACAGCAGGGTTAGGCTGCCTTGTGGCTGTGCATGCTCTGATTGATGAATGCATGTGAGACCTGTATTCCCACTTCTGTGACAGGTGGTCTATAGATGCATAATGCTAAGATGCATACTTTATTACAGCAGGTACGTGTTGTAAGGTGCCAGCTACACACACCTACATGTGTGCCAGCTATACACAGCTACACATACTGTCACTGGGTATACATAACTATTTACAGATGTTGCCATGCTAATCCAGGTGGCGGCATGGCCACACGGGCACACATACCATGTCTAGGCATGCATGGGCCTTAGTACGTTGAACTATGCCTTAGGACACTGCCCATGTATTCCTTTGGGCACACGTACTTAGACCCATGTGCACGTCTTCGACGCAGGCACACCTTCTATGCCTGGCTTGCAGTAAAAATGGCAAGCTGCAAGCTAGATGAGCATGGCTACATCTGTATGTCAGATTGCTGTTTTTGTATAATGATTCTTTGAATCAGTGACGTGCGGTGAGGTCAGTGGCTGGGGAGGGGAGTTTGATGATGCGGTGAGCTGCGTTTGGTTCACATCAGCCGTCTTAAATGATATGCACACAGACTATATCTGCTTTGCCTTATGTCAAGTAGAGATGAGCGCCGGAAATTTTTCGGGTTTTGTGTTTTGGTTTTGTGTTCGGTTCCGCGGCCGTGTTTTGGGTTCGACCGCGTTTTGGCAAAACCTCACCGAATTTTTTTTGTCGGATTCGGGTGTGTTTTGGATTCGGGTGTTTTTTTCAAAAAACCCTAAAAAACAGCTTAAATCATAGAATTTGGGGGTAATTTTGATCCCAAAGTATTATTAACCTCAAAAAACATAATTTACACTCATTTTCAGCCTATTCTGAACACATCACACCTCACAATATTATTTTTAGTCCTAAAATTTGCACCGAGGTCGCTGTGTGAGTAAGATAAGCGACCCTAGTGGCCGACACAAACACCGGGCCCATCTAGGAGTGGCACTGCAGTGTCACGCAGGATGGCCCTTCCAAAAAACCCTCCCCAAACAGCACATGACGCAAAGAAAAAAAGAGGCGCAATGAGGTAGCTGACTGTGTGAGTAAGATTAGCGACCCTAGTGGCCGACACAAACACCGGGCACATCTAGGAGTGGCACTGCAGTGTCACGCAGGATGTCCCTTCCAAAAAACCCTCCCCAAACAGCACATGACGCAAAGAAAAAAAGAGGCGCAATGAGGTAGCTGTGTGAGTAAGATTAGCGACCCTAGTGGCCGACACAAACACCGGGCACATCTAGGAGTGGCACTGCAGTGTCACGCAGGATGTCCCTTCCAAAAAACCCTCCCCAAACAGCACATGACGCAAAGAAAAAAAGAGGCGCAATGAGGTAGCTGTGTGAGTAAGATTAGCGACCCTAGTGGCCGACACAAACACCGGGCCCATCTAGGAGTGGCACTGCAGTGTCACGCAGGATGTCCCTTCCAAAAAACCCTCCCCAATCAGCACATGATGCAAAGAAAAAGAAAAGAAAAAAGAGGTGCAAGATGGAATTATCCTTGGGCCCTCCCACCCACCCTTATGTTGTATAAACAAAACAGGACATGCACACTTTAACCAACCCATCATTTCAGTGACAGGGTCTGCCACACGACTGTGACTGATATGACGGGTTGGTTTGGACCCCCCCCAAAAAAGAAGCAATTAATCTCTCCTTGCACAAACTGGCTCTACAGAGGCAAGATGTCCACCTCATCTTCACCCTCCGATATATCACCGTGTACATCCCCCTCCTCACAGATTATCAATTCGTCCCCACTGGAATCCACCATCTCAGCTCCCTGTGTACTTTGTGGAGGCAATTGCTGCTGGTCAATGTCTCCGCGGAGGAATTGATTATAATTCATTTTAATGAACATCATCTTCTCCACATTTTCTGGATGTAACCTCGTACGCCGATTGCTGACAAGGTGAGCGGCGGCACTAAACACTCTTTCGGAGTACACACTTGTGGGAGGGCAACTTAGGTAGAATAAAGCCAGTTTGTGCAAGGGCCTCCAAATTGCCTCTTTTTCCTGCCAGTATAAGTACGGACTGTGTGACGTGCCTACTTGGATGCGGTCACTCATATAATCCTCCACCATTCTATCAATGTTGAGAGAATCATATGCAGTGACAGTAGACGACATGTCCGTAATCGTTGTCAGGTCCTTCAGTCCGGACCAGATGTCAGCATCAGCAGTCGCTCCAGACTGCCCTGCATCACCGCCAGCGGGTGGGCTCGGAATTCTGAGCCTTTTCCTCGCACCCCCAGTTGCGGGAGAATGTGAAGGAGGAGATGTTGACAGGTCGCGTTCCGCTTGACTTGACAATTTTGTCACCAGCAGGTCTTTCAACCCCAGCAGACCTGTGTCTGCCGGAAAGAGAGATCCAAGGTAGGCTTTAAATCTAGGATCGAGCACGGTGGCCAAAATGTAGTGCTCTGATTTCAACAGATTGACCACCCGTGAATCCTTGTTAAGCGAATTAAGGGCTGCATCCACAAGTCCCACATGCCTAGCGGAATCGCTCCCTTTTAGCTCCTTCTTCAATGCCTCCAGCTTCTTCTGCAAAAGCCTGATGAGGGGAATGACCTGACTCAGGCTGGCAGTGTCTGAACTGACTTCACGTGTGGCAAGTTCAAAGGGCATCAGAACCTTGCACAACGTTGAAATCATTCTCCACTGCACTTGAGACAGGTGCATTCCATCTCCTATATCGTGCTCAATTGTATAGGCTTGAATGGCCTTTTGCTGCTCCTCCAACCTCTGAAGCATATAGAGGGTTGAATTCCACCTCGTTACCACTTCTTGCTTCAGATGATGGCAGGGCAGGTTCAGTAGTTTTTGGTGGTGCTCCAGTCTTCTGTACGTGGTGCCTGTACGCCGAAAGTGTCCCGCAATTTTTCTGGCCACCGACAGCATCTCTTGCACGCCCCTGTCGTTTTTTAAAAAATTCTGCACCACCAAATTCAAGGTATGTGCAAAACATGGGACGTGCTGGAATTTGCCCATATTTAATGCACACACAATATTGCTGGCGTTGTCCGATGCCACAAATCCACAGGAGAGTCCAATTGGGGTAAGCCATTCCGCGATGATCTTCCTCAGTTGCCGTAAGAGGTTTTCAGCTGTGTGCGTATTCTGGAAAGCGGTGATACAAAGCGTAGCCTGCCTAGGAAAGAGTTGGCGTTTGCGAGATGCTGCTACTGGTGCCGCCGCTGCTGTTCTTGCGGCGGGAGTCCATACATCTACCCAGTGGGCTGTCACAGTCATATAGTCCTGACCCTGCCCTGCTCCACTTGTCCACATGTCCGTGGTTAAGTGGACATTGGGTACAACTGCATTTTTTAGGAGACTGGTGAGTCTTTTTCTGACGTCCGTGTACATTCTCGGTATCGCCTGCCTAGAGAAGTGGAACCTAGATGGTATTTGGTAACGGGGGCACACTGCCTCAATAAATTGTCTAGTTCCCTGTGAACTAACGGCGGATACCGGACGCACGTCTAACACCAACATAGTTGTCAAGGACTCAGTTATCCGCTTTGCAGTAGGATGACTGCTGTGATATTTCATCTTCCTCGCAAAGGACTGTTGAACAGTCAATTGCTTACTGGAAGTAGTACAAGTGGGCTTACGACTTCCCCTCTGGGATGACCATCGACTCCCAGCGGCAACAACAGCAGCGCCAGCAGCAGTAGGCGTTACACGCAAGGATGCATCGGAGGAATCCCAGGCAGGAGAGGACTCGTCAGACTTGCCAGTGACATGGCCTGCAGGACTATTGGCATTCCTGGGGAAGGAGGAAATTGACACTGAGGGAGTTGGTGGGGTGGTTTGCGTGAGCTTGGTTACAAGAGGAAGGGATTTACTGGTCAGTGGACTGCTTCCGCTGTCACCCAAAGTTTTTGAACTTGTCACTGACTTATTATGAATGCGCTGCAGGTGACGTATAAGGGAGGATGTTCCGAGGTGGTTAACGTCCTTACCCCTACTTATTACAGCTTGACAAAGGGAACACACGGCTTGACACCTGTTGTCCGCATTTCTGGTGAAATACCTCCACACCGAAGAGCTGATTTTTTTGGTATTTTCACCTGGCATGTCAACGGCCATATTCCTCCCACGGACAACAGGTGTCTCCCCGGGTGCCTGACTTAAACAAACCACCTCACCATCAGAATCCTCCTGGTCAATTTCCTCCCCAGCGCCAGCAACACCCATATCCTCCTCATCCTGGTGTACTTCAACACTGACATCTTCAATCTGACTATCAGGAACTGGACTGCGGGTGCTCCTTCCAGCACTTGCAGGGGGCATGCAAATAGTGGAAGGCGCATGCTCTTCACGTCCAGTGTTGGGAAGGTCAGGCATCGCAAACGACACAATTGGACTCTCCTTGTGGATTTGGGATTTCAAAGAACGCACAGTTCTTTGCGGTGCTTTTGCCAGCTTGAGTCTTTTCAGTTTTCTAGCGAGAGGCTGAGTGCTTCCATCCTCATGTGAAGCTGAACCACTAGCCATGAACATAGGCCAGGGCCTCAGCCGTTCCTTGCCACTCCGTGTGGTAAATGGCATATTGGCAAGTTTACGCTTCTCCTCCGACAATTTTATTTTAGGTTTTGGAGTCCTTTTTTTTCTGATATTTGGTGTTTTGGATTTGACATGCTCTGTACTATGACATTGGGCATCGGCCTTGGCAGACGACGTTGCTGGCATTTCATCGTCTCGGCCATGACTAGTGGCAGCAGCTTCAGCACGAGGTGGAAGTGGATCTTGATCTTTCCCTAATTTTGGAACCTCAACTTTTTTGTTCTCCATATTTTATAGGCAGAACTAAAAGGCACCTCAGGTAAACAATGGAGATGGATGGATTGGATACTAGTATACAATTATGGACGGACTGCCACGGTTAGGTGGTATAAAAAAACCACGGTTAGGTGGTATATATTATAATAATAATACAATTATGGATGGACGGACTGCCTGCCGACTGCCGACACAGAGGTAGCCACAGCCGTGAACTACCGCACTGTACACTGGTTGATAAAGAGATAGTAGTATACTCGTAACAACTAGTATGACACTATGACGACGGTATAAAGAATGCAAAAAAAACCACAGTTAGGTGGTATATATTATAATAATAATACAATTATGGATGGACGGACTGCCTGCCGACTGCCGACACAGAGGTAGCCACAGCCGTGAACTACCGCACTGTACACTGGTTGATAAAGAGATAGTAGTATACTCGTAACAACTAGTATGACACTATGACGGTATAAAGAATGAAAAAAAAACCACGGTTAGGTGGTATATATTATAATAATAATACAATTATGGATGGACGGACTGCCTGCCGACTGCCGACACAGAGGTAGCCACAGCCGTGAACTACCGCACTGTACACTGGTTGATAAAGAGATAGTAGTATACTCGTAACAATTAGGATGACACTATGACGGTATAAAGAATGAAAAAAAAACCACGGTTAGGTGGTAGGTATATAATAATAAATAATACAATTCTGGTCGGACGGACTGCCTGCCGTGTGCCGACACAGAGGTAGCCACAGCCGTGAACTACCGCACTGTACACTGGTTGATAAAGAGATAGTAGTATACTCGTAACAATTAGGATGACACTATGACGGTATAAAGAATGAAAAAAAAACCACGGTTAGGTGGTAGGTATATAATAATAAATAATACAATTCTGGTCGGACGGACTGCCTGCCGTGTGCCGACACAGAGGTAGCCACAGCCGTGAACTACCGCACTGTACACTGGTTGATAAAGAGATAGTAGTATACTCGTAACAATTAGGATGACACTATGACGGTATAAAGAATGAAAAAAAAACCACGGTTAGGTGGTAGGTATATAATAATAAATAATACAATTCTGGTCGGACGGACTGCCTGCCGTGTGCCGACACAGAGGTAGCCACAGCCGTGAACTACCGCACTGTACACTGGTTGATAAAGAGATAGTAGTATACTCGTAACAATTAGGATGACACTATGACGGTATAAAGAATGAAAAAAAAACCACGGTTAGGTGGTAGGTATATAATAATAAATAATACAATTCTGGTCGGACGGACTGCCTGCCGTGTGCCGACACAGAGGTAGCCACAGCCGTGAACTACCGCACTGTACACTGGTTGATAAAGAGATAGTAGTATACTCGTAACAATTAGGATGACACTATGACGGTATAAAGAATGAAAAAAAAACCACGGTTAGGTGGTAGGTATATAATAATAAATAATACAATTCTGGTCGGACGGACTGCCTGCCGTGTGCCGACACAGAGGTAGCCACAGCCGTGAACTACCGCACTGTACTGTGTCTGCTGCTAATATAGACTGGTTGATATTTAAAGAGATATTAGTAGTATACAACAATACTATACTGGTGGTCAGGCACTGGTCACCACTCCTGCAGCAAAAGTGTGCACTGTTAATTAATATAATTGTACTCCTGGCTCCTGCTAACAACCTGCAGTGCTCCCCAGTCTCCCCCACAATTAATTATAAGCTTTTAATTTATACATTGATGACTGTGCAGCACACTGGGCTGAGCTGAGTGCACACAGACTGAGTCACACTGTGTGACTGACTGTGCTGTGTATCGTTTTTTTTTTCAGGCAGAGAACGGATATAGCAGAGAGAAGTGAACGGATATATTATATTAAATAAAAGTTAACTAGCAACTGCACTGGTCACTGACTGTGGTAAACTAACTCTGTCTGCGACTCTGCACAATCTCTCTCTATCTAATCTATCTATCTCTATTCTAATGGAGAGGACGCCAGACACGTCCTCTCCCTATCAATCTCAATGCACGAGTGAAAATGGCGGCGACGCGCGGCTCCTTATATAGAATCCGAGTCTCGCGATAGAATCCGAGCCTCGCGAGAATCCGACAGCGTCATGATGACGTTCGGGCGCGCTCGGGTTAACCGAGCAAGGCGGGAAGATCCGAGTCGCTCGGACCCGTGGAAAAAAAAGTGAAGTTCGTGCGGGTTCGGATTCAAAGAAACCGAACCCGCTCATCTCTAATGTCAAGGGCTTGGAGCTGTTATTGTGGCCTACATCTAGTATGCAGATTTATTCTAACACAGTTACAAGAAGACCACTGGGATACATTAAAATAATGTGACAAGAGGTGTCTAGTATGGGTGATAGTGAAGATGATTTCCACAGCACACTTAGACATGAGCTGAGGTATCACTTCCAACACACCAGCAGCACCCAGACACACACATACCCACATTCACTACTAGCACCCCAGCAGCACCCAGACATAGATTCTCTCCCCACTCGGCCTTCACTGCCAACATCCCAGCAGCACCCAGACACACGGTGCTTGTACTGTACATCACTTCTCCAGTGGCTGGGCTTCCTCCTGCCTTGCGTGCACAGCAGATGAGAGCTTTTCCTCTTTATCTTTTCTTTCAATAGGACACTGCAGCCCAAACGGAGTGGAGTACCTGAAAAGTGGAACTGTCCCATCAACATCAGGATAGCTGGGGGATATACATACATATTGTACATACAGTACATTCTTGCCTACTCTCCCGTATCGGCCGGGAGGCTCCCAAAAATTGAGAGGCATTCCCAGCCCCCCGAAAGGGTATGCAAGTCTCACAGAGCTGCCTCATCCTTCCACAGCCACCCACACCCCCCTCAGCCGACCTGCAATGTGGGTGGTCCAGGGAGGCAGATGACGCGAGTCGCGTCATCAGAGTCCCACCCCCCGCTATTTAGTGCTGGTAATCAGCATTGAATAGCGGGGCTATGATGATGCGATTACACAACTACGCCCCTGTACTGCCTACCCATGATGAGGCTATTCCCCCTGTTTGACTGACCGGTAAGTATGTGTACATAGCCATCCACTTAAACACATAGATAAATACAGTCACACACATATATAAATACATAGTCACACGCATGCATACATACAGTTACACACATATTCACATACATACAGTCACACACATACAAGGGCCGAGACTCTGGGGTGGGGGCCTTGTGAAAGAGTGGAACACAACACATGCTAATTCATGTTTTGAGGGGCATAAAGCAGAATCTAGATCAGTGGAGGAATTCAGGGTGCCCACTTCAGGGCTGGCAACCAGAGGCAACTGCCTTCCATTGTTTCCTGTATTTATGGCCCTATATGTAACTAATTTCACCGAAATACCCACACACTCCCATAACACGCCCATGGGACCTGTCACTATTCAGGAACGTATATATTGGTAGATGCTCAATTAGCTTAGTGACATCATACAGGTGCTCGAAAGGGAGGGGTATTTCTAAGCAAGAAAAAAAGGCCTTACTGTGGCATACCTTTACATTCTATTAACACTTTTCACTTATTGATTTTTTAACACTATTTCTCTATTTTAATTGCATTTCATTTTTGTATCACTTTCTCTATAGCTTCGGCTTCCTAAATACTAATTTATTAACACTATAGTTTTTTCACTGGTATGCTACGCTGGGCTCTCTGGCTTATGCTGGTGTTTTGGGGTGCCACACCCTGCACCAGTGACGTGCGGTGAGGTCAGGGCCTGGGGAGGCACTGCAGCTAAACACCCCCCCCCCCCCACCGAAAAAAAAAAAGTGCAGTCCCTCCACACCACTAAAACCAGCACCAGGCAGAACCAGCCAGGGGGGATAATGCCATAGCAGGGGAGACACTCAGTGTGGGGTCCCCCTGCCATGCCATTAAACACCGCCCAAACCAGTCAGCCCAGGGCTGGAATTCCTCGGAAAGTGGGGCCCCCAAAAAATCAAAATGGGGTCCCCCCTCCCGAGCAACAACCAGCACTGGGCTGATAGCCCAGTGCTATGCCCCGCACCCCTGGTGGCAGTGGGTGCGGGGTTCATTGTATGCTAATACTGTTCTTTACAGGTGGCCTACAGATCTCAGCAAGCCTGCCCCAGCATGCTGGCACTTGGAGAACCACAAGTGCCAGCATGCCCGAACATAAAGGGCCCGCTGGCACCTGTAGTCCACCTGCAAAGAATAGTAATATTGTTCTTTACAGGTGGCCTACAGGTCCCAGCAAGCCTGCCCCAGCATGCTGGCACTTGGAGAACCACAAGTGCCAGCATGCCCGGACATAAAGGGCCCGCTGGCACCTGTAGTCCACCTGTAAAGAAAATATTGAAAAAAAACACGACACATTCTTTAAAAAATCCTTTATTAAGCTGGGTCTTCACCTGGGGGCGGCGGCCTTTAAGCTCTTTTGCATGGCCGCCACCTTCCCAGGGCTACCGGCGTCTTCACCTGGGGGGGGCACCACCTCCCCAGGGCTTCTGGGGTCTTCCTCCGGCGTCTTCACCTGGTGGGCGGCGGCTGCTAAGCTCTTTTGCATAGCCGCCGCCCATCCAGGACTTCCACGACGTCTTCACCTGGGAGGCGGCGGCCTTTAAGCTCTTTTGCATGGCCGCCGCCTTCCCAGGACTTCCAGCATCTTCACCTGGTGGGCGGCGGCTGCTAAGCTCTTTTGCATAGCCGCCGCCCATCCAGGACTTCCACGGCGTCTTCAGTCTTTAGGAGCTCTTCTCCGCGCCTCCTCCGCCGTCGGACTGACAGCCGCTGCCTCGCGCTGACTTATATAAGTCAGCGGGAGGGGGCGGGGCGATGACGCGGCGAGCCATGATTGGCTCGCGGCGGCCATCTTGAATTTCAAAAATGACGCTGAGGCGCCATTTTTGAAATGGGTACCGCTTCCGCTGCCAAACTCTGCACAAGGAGCCTGAAAGCCGCGTCCCGCCGCCCGCCTCTCCGCCGCCAGCACCTCCGCCGCCCGGCCCGCCGCATCCCGCACCTCCGCCGCCCGCACCTCCGCTGGTACCGACGCCCACACAGTGATTGACAGCGGATCCAGTGACGGATCCGCTGGCCAATCACTGTGGCTTCACTCACAGGGACGTGCTTTCATAGGTTGAAAGCACGTCCCTGTAGGAATGGTGCCGCTTTCCCATGTTATTTCAATGGGCTCTTCCAGCCCATTGCTAGGGCCCGCCTGCGCCCGCCCCCCGCTCCCCATACCTTTCCCAATCACTACGGGAGGCACCACGATCGGTGCCTCCCAAACTGATTTTAACCCATATAATGATAGGTAAAATAATAAAGAAGATACTTATGTGTCATAAGTATCTTCTTTGTATTATTTTACTCATTAATGACAGGGGAGGCACTGCCTCCCCTGCCTCCCCTGACTGCACGTCCCTGCCCTGCACCTAGATATAGCGCTAGGGACCCCAAATATACAGAGATGCCTTGATGCGGCTTTAAGGGTTATTCACACATTTGCGCAAATATGTGTAACGAAGATCTCTGAATTCTATTATTATGTGGAATTTATATCTGGTTACGGTTATCATTCAGGGTGCTGGGGGAAACAAATGCCTTTTTTTCTTGCTTAGAAATACCCCTCCCTTTCGAGCACCTGAATGATATCACTAAGCTAATTGAGCATCTACCAATATATATGTTTGTTGTGAGAGGCAGAGAGGTTCCTGCATTAGGAGGAGGTGCCGGCCCTGACATGCCACATGGAGCATTATGGGGTTGCTCCAAGGTAGGTAGCTCTTAGCTTAGACATATTGTAGTAAGGAGCCATTATCATGTGGCTCCTTGCTGGTTAATCTTAGACCCAGATTGGGGTAATTGAGGTGTGAGGTGTGGTGCCTGGTGGCTGAGCTGGATGGCCTTAGTGTGGCATACCTTTACATTCTATTAACACTTTTCACTTATTAATTTTTTAACACTATTTCTCTATTTTAATTGCATTTCATTTTTGTATCACTTTCTCTATAGCTTCGGCTTCCTAAATACTAATTTATTAACACTATAGTTTTTTCACTGGTATGCTACGCTGGGCTTTCTGGCTTATGCTGGTGTTTTGGGGTGCCACACCCAACACCTAGATATAGCGCTATGGACCCCAAATATACAGAGACGCCTTGATGCGGCTTTGGGGCTTATTCACACATTTGTGCAAATATGTATAACGAAGATCTCTGAATTCTATTATTATGTGGAATATATATCTGGTTACGGTTATCATTCAGGGTGCTGGGGGAAACAAATGCCTTTTTTTCTTACTATTCAGGAACGCCCACTACACTTTCAATATACATTACTTTTCCTGAGTGTGAATGAAATTACAACTGCCTCTATATAATGACACTGGGGCTAATTCAGCTTGGATCGTTGATGCGATCCTAAGTGCAGTTTCCCGATTACCTCCATTTTTTGGGAGTGGCGAGGCCAACGACTGCATTGCGTGATGCAGTTTCCTTGGCCTCACAAGCCAACCTGCTATGGCTAGCCTGAGCCAAGGCTTGCTCAGCTTGCTGTCACAGATCACCATCGTGACCAATGGTCGTGATGTTTGATCACATACTGTACTGTCACCGCAAATGCAGCAAAGAAGTGTTTAACACCCCCTACTGAATTTACATTGCTATGGATTGCATTTGCAAAACTGCAGCGAGCAGCTTTCATTCCATGCTGAATTAGCCCCACTATCTGGAGTCATGCATGGTGCAACTTAGAAGGATGTGCCGTAGCAATAAATCGTTCCTCTATGACATTGACAGTGCATCCACCACTGATACAGGAGCAGAGTCTACTTCAGAGCCGGCCTTAGGCATAGGCAAACTAGGCAAATGCCTAGGGCATTTGGTATGCTTAGGGGCACCAGCAGCTTCTGCTGATTAAAATGATATGCGGCATGCCTATATTATGTGTGTGACTGCAGCTGTATCTGCATACGAAATGCTACGTTGCAGTTTATTCCTGGAAATCACTGTAATGTAGCATTTCGTATGCAGATACAGCCGCAGTCGCACACAGAATATAGGCATGCTGCATATCAATTTAATCAGCAGAAGCTGCTTGTGCGTCCTAGCCACATAGTAATGCAAATAAGATGCATTTTCATAAACAAAAGGTGCCCGACGTTAGCAGTGGTGCCAGCTGACTCATGCCAGGCATTTCCTGCAGAACTAGCAGCGGTGCTAGGGGGCACCAGCCAAAATCTTGCCTAGGGCATCATATTGGTTAGGGCCGGCTCTGTTTATGATAAATCTACGTTTTAGGTTTAGAGGTCTTTTAATGATGAGCTTAAAGCTGTCAGAGATCATTGTGTTTAAAACTAGCCAAGGAAAAGGTGTAGTAGCAATTAACAAACCTTCCCATGAAATGTAAGTAAAGGTCACTGCGTATATAAACCTTCTTACATTTCTCATCTATCCTGATCTGAATGTCAACCATGTATCTTTTGACAGGAATTTTTGGGATTTGGTCACAAATCTTTGGTTTTTTAAAACTACACTCATCCAATCAGATAAGAGGAGGTCTTGTCAGGACAAAACAGAAAAAGATGAAAAAGCTGACATTTTGTGAAGAAGGTTCTAAGAGCATGTAAAGAATAACACTGGTATTTCTCCAGTAGCAAATGTTTTAGTTGTCACAGAAATGTCACCTAGCTCTGAAAGCAGTTGCATGCAGGTGAATTGGTCTTTTACGCAGCTTTTTAGCTTTGAGTGCTCCTCAATTAAATTAAATTAACTTGCAATTTTCCACACAATACTCATGACTTTGTAAAGCAAATGGCAACATGTAATACTACGTAGCATGGCCTGTTATTGAAAGGGATAGATTTGTTTTAAAAGCAATTACCCTAAACTAGGGGCAGTTTAAGAGAGAAGGGGGCTTGTGTAGCAGTCTCTTGGTGCCCCCTCCTCCTATCATGTGGAGTAGACTGACACATGCTAGTGCTGATGCCATTTTCCTGGTATTTCCTGAAGCATCAGCGGAGATGTACTTTAAGTATAGTCTATTGGTGGGCATGCACCCATTATGAATGGGCCCTTGTCCTAAATTACATGCAGTTTCATGTGATTTGGGGTTTTAGAACCACTGTACATCATCAAATATAACTGTTAATTACAGTTTTTACCCTGAAAATAATATCTTTGGGCAAAATTTAAGTGATGCATGATAGAAAGCAGGAATAAGTATTATATTCAAGCAGATGTCTCCTGAGAGACCAGTGTGTGCATGGTGCTGGCTCCAACACGGTGACAGGAGCTGGGTGCTGCACGTAATGACACAGTGCAACTCTCTGCTCCTGTCACTGAAGAGGAGTCGGCAATTTGGTGTCACCCCTCGGTGGGTGACCCCTGGGTGTGGGTCAATCCCTCCCCCTCCATTCTGATGACACTGTTGTGTGCTGAGGTTGCCAGGCAATTGCTTTCCACCCTGGCTCAGGAGCTCTGAGAGTAATTAAGCAGCACCTGCCCTGAGTGACAGCTCTCTTGGCTTCTACTTCACAGCTGCTTACTCACCCGCTGTTTTCTTGTGGATGTTCACATGATCTCATACCAGCAGTTGATTGGGTGAAACCAGGGGCGATTGGGAACAAAAAGCGGCCCAGGAAAAATTTGTACTAGCGGCCCCACTCGGGCAGCACCAGAGGTGTAAGGTCTAGCCATGGGCCATGGCAGAAAGCCCCCCCCCCCCAAGACTTTCCAGATAGTGGACATGTCCAACATCAAGGGGAAGTAAAAGAAGAAATAAAATTAAATATTATGTGCACATTATATGATACACCTTCAGAATTTAGGAAACTATATCATTCTTTAGAAAGATATATTTTCTTGCTTATTACACCAACCGTATCCCAATCACTATTCACTCAATCTTATTTGTCAGCCAAGCAGGCAGACAGAGCATACACTAGATCATCTGCAATCACAGGCTAAGTGGCAAAGTAATTTTCATATATGCAAATTGTTTGGCATCTTATTCATTATGTCTATAAATAGGACCATATGTCCTCAAACAAAACAGGCCCAGCTGGTGCGTCGGCCCACCGGGAATCTTCCCTGGAGGCCCTATGGCCAATCCGCCTCTGGGTGAAACCCACATAAATATACTCAGTGCACCCAATGTCTTGCTGGTGTTAGGTTTTTATCAGGACTAGCTCCTACAATTTCTGTTCTTGAGGATATTGCTAAAATGCTCCGGTTTCTGTATTCCTTGTACTGGATCTCTGCTGGACCCTGAACTCTCTGCCTGTATCTGACCAGTGTACTTCTCCTGTGCTATGAACTTTTCTGCCATTTGTCTAGTCTTTTATGTATCCTGTCTTTTTTGTTTGTTAATTTTGTGGCCCCATAGCTGTGAATCTCCCAAACTCTTCCTCACTCTCAGCTGATAACAACTATGCACTACTGGGATTATGTCCAGACGACATCCAAATACCTACGAACAGTGCAGTTTCAAGAAAGGTGACTGTTAATGGTGAAAAACATCCTGCACCATAGGGAAAATGCACAACGGCAGATGGAATTTACTGTCAAGACAGAGATGCAGCATTTATTCTGAGGTAAACACTGGGGTTACTGGGAACATACATGGTCCAATATGTTCCCTCTAGATAGAGAGGGAACAAGAGCAAGAGAAGGGACTGAGGAAGAATAGGGAGTACATTTTTTTCAAGAAATTTCACAGTTTAAAATTAAAATTAATCCAATTCCACAGTGTTGTGCAACAAGAAATAAGATACATAGCTCTACAAGAAACAAGTAATGACACCTACAATGTTACCAATAAAGAAGTAGTCTGTACATGGAAAGTATAGATTGAGCACTTAATTTCAACCCTGGATGCCTAGACCTGCCAGATATCAAAAGCTATTATCACGCCCCCCTTCCTTGAGTGGAGACTAAATAATAGGCCTCCAAAGAGGAACACTCTTTAAGTACACTCAAAGATTGTACACTGCTTCCTTACATTTACATTTTCATCCATGCCCCATAGATACCTCTATCCTTTTATGTTCAAAATCTTTAAGATGCTTCTAGCACATTTCAACTGAGTTCTGGTCTTACATCCTTTTTGGTGAATCTAGCTTTTAGACCAGGATCAAACATAGCACACTTCAGGATGTGGACCAAGGCAGGTATCTTATGGGTTGGCCAGCTGGTATCTTCTCTGGGATGCAAGAGAAACTGAATATTTTTAATTCAGAGTTACTGTGTGAAAGTATATATGTCTCAGATATTTCATATCTACCTCTAATAGAACAGTCCACCCTCATTATCTCTGCTTTAAGAAAGACTGGCAAAGAAATGACTTAAATTCTAGCTCTGCATGTGTTAAAGCTATGGAAATACAATCTAAAATTATTTTATGTTAATGCAGACATCTCCTAAACAAAATGTTTTCCTCTACTCCAGCTACCTTCTAGGGAGGCTATGGTTGCATAGGCACCTTCTCATAGGGGCTGTCTTCTCAATATCGCTGTTTTGAAGAGGTGTCATTTCCTCCTCCGAACAAATTTTGGGAGGAGATATTCTGTCTACTCTCCAGTTACTAGAACCCCAGTAACCATGTATAAAAACCTTGCTTCTAAGCCACATTAGTAACACAGATAGAATCATTGTCCTGGTCCTTTGGAAATCTTTCCACCTTCCTTGCAGTAAAGACTGGTTCCTAAGAATCAATAGATTTATTTGCTGAGTTCTATAGAACCTGACTGCTGTGGTTTGAATTCAAGGAATCTGACTATAAATAAGAATTATATATCCAGTCTGACTACTTGACAGCTCGCCCCCTTGGGTTCCCATTGATTTTTCATTCACATGATTGGATGGTTCTCAAGCTGTAACTTGTAGACGTCCCTTCCATAT
The DNA here is from genome assembly GCF_028390025.1 of Pseudophryne corroboree. Taxonomy (NCBI): domain Eukaryota; kingdom Metazoa; phylum Chordata; class Amphibia; order Anura; family Myobatrachidae; genus Pseudophryne; species Pseudophryne corroboree. The sequence goes on from NC_086449.1 coordinate 185,433,260, forward strand.
TGTGAGTCCTGAACCTTGGGGGTCATTCCGAGTTGTTCGCTCGTTGCCGATTTTCGCTATACTGCGATTATCCGCTAACTGCGCATGCTCAATGTTCGCAGAGCGCATGCGCCTACTTATTTTACACAAAAGTTAGGTATTTTACTCACGGCATTACGAAGTTTTTTCATCGCTCTGCTGATCGTAGTGTGATTGACAGGAAGTGGGTGTTTCTGGGCGGAAACTGGACGTTTTATGGGAGTGTGCGGAAAAACGCAGGCGTTCCAGTTGCAAAACGCAGGAGTGGCTGGAGAAACGGGGGAGTGGTTGGCAAACGCTGGGTGTGTTTGTGACGTCAAACCAGGAATGAAAAGGACTGAGTAAGTCTGGAGCTACTCAGAAACTGCTAAGAATTTTCTATTCGCAATTCTGCTAATCTTTCGTTCGCAATTCTGCTAAGCTAAGATACACTCCCAGAGGGCGGCGGCTTAGCGTGTGCAATGCTGCTAAAATCAGCAAGCGAGCGAACAACTCGGAATCACCCCCCTTATGTAACCACTTCCCCATCACCTCCACGACATGTTCTTCCTTACCTACCTCCTTCTCTTTACATTCCCTATCAACTTGACTCTGATACATTACTGTGCTAGTCTAGATGTTTATGCACTGGATTAATTTACAGCATTCATGTTGTATAACTCAACCTCTCCAGTTTCCCTGTTATTTCCTCATATTGTATCTGTCTGTTATATGTTTTTCTTTAATAAACAAAAACAGTTTCTGCAAAAAAACAAAGTACAGTATGGCATGTTCAAATATGTAGTAGTGTTGAACATTTAGTTAAAAAAGTGTGGGAAAGCAGAGACAAGTCTGATAAACTAGTTTAACCATAACTATGCTAACAGATTTTATTAATGTCTAAATGCCCTAGTGATTTATTGAGCTTGAGTTTAATTAGGGTAACATAGTTTACTTGCCAGGGTTGTGGCAATACAATACATGATACAGTAATCCTTGTTATTTAATCATTATTACTAGTACTACCAGAATGATCCTGTAAAAGCAGGCAAATTACTTTCCCTAGCCTATATACATTCTATCTCCGTTTACCTAGTAATATAGGGGGTCATTCCGAGTTGATCGCATGCTGCTGATTTTTGCTGTTTTGCGATCAGGTCTCTACTGCGCATGCGTATGCACCGCAATGTGCACACGTGTCGTACGGGTACAATGAGGATCGTTGCTGAGCTATGGATTTAACGAAGAATCTACACGCACAGCCGATCGCAAGAAGATTGACAGAAAGAGGGTGTTTATGGGTGTCAACTGACAGTTTCCTGGGAGTGATAGGGAAAACGCAGGCGTGTCTGGGCGTTTGGAGGGTGGGTGGGTGACGTTAATTCCGGCACCAAAAAGACTACGTAAGTTAAGACCTACTCTGAAACTGCACAAAATGTTTTTTGCAGAGCTCGGCTGCACAGGTGTTCGCACACTTGCAAAGCGAAAATACACTCCCCCGTGGACGGCGACTATGCGTTTGCACAGCTGCTAAAAACAGCTATCGAGTGATCAACTCGGAATGACCCCCATAGTCAATATTAACTGAGTCTAACTCTTGGGGTCTTTTCGTGGGATCAGTGTGACTACTCTATGTTATAGTTAGTGACACTGTTCTCCTTTAACCCCTTCAGTGGTGACTTTATTTTTATTATGTCACACCTCCCAGGGTTGGTTTAAATTAACTACCTGCTAGTTGCCAGGGGTTTACATGCGTTGCCAGGGGTTTCACGCACTGGGTGTCATACTCGTTGCCAGGGGTTTCATGCTCTGGGATCCATGCTCATTGCCAAGAGTAATGTTCATTGCCAAGGGGCATGCTTGTTGCCATGGGGAATGCTCGTTGCCAAGGGGGTGTATTTTTGCCTGCCAGCATTGAAATCATCTCCCCCTTTTCCCTCGTGCTCTGATCAGGGGGACAGAGGTTTGCGAAATATCGCAGTTGCGTCATGATGTCACAATGCAACAGCGTCATTCTGCAAAACTCCACCCCCCGACTGGAGTACAAGGGAGGAGGAGCAGTGGCATGCCCTGGAAATCTTCCGGGATAGCCAGTCTCCCCAGTGCAGCTGGCCCCGGACATTTTCCGGGCATGCCAATTAAGGGGATAATCCAAGAGCAAAGAAGTGACTTCTCTGTAGAACCTAAACTAAAGTACATAGACACATGCAGGGGGGGGGGATTCTGGTTGCCCAGAAACCCCCTCCATCTGGCCAGAAGCTTAAATTGTGACCACTATAGCAATAGTATATATTACAATAGCTAGAGCTGCCACCACAACATGCAGTGTAAGGGACAGTTCTGTCTCCTACTGGTTCTATTATGTTTGTGTAGTTATTTATTATGGGATGTTTAACCTTTTGCTGACCACTTATGTTATTTATATTAGTTTAATACATTTGATACAGCGTATCATGCACTATAAATATTGTAATTATTAAAACAGTACTCCATACACTATCCATTGTATAAAAAGACCAAGAGGTACATATGTATGTCCAGGGTCGGTACTAGGTTCTTCTGTTCCACAGGGTGGGAGATTGTGGATTGCATTTGGAAACCCCACTCTAGAATTCCTGTGTTTGCCCCTGAAGTATCACGTTATTGTTATAATGTATAATGCCATAATGTTTTCACTGAGCTGGCGGCAATTTTCCAATTTTCCAATATGTGTTTATTTACTGTAAGTGTTTCAGCACAATTTAGATTGCACCTGGCAAAGTATGTGTCATGTGTAGTATGCTGTGAGTTTAAGCAGTTCTGTATAATTTGTTTCCATTACCGGAATTAAAGTACCAAGGGTTTGACTGAGATACAGTAAAAGAATAGTTCTGTGTTTTACATTATTTGTATCATCTGTAGGCCTTACACAATGCACAGCCCATCGAGTGTCCATAATACAATGAGCATCCCTACTGGTAGCCATAGTGCAATGCACATCCCATCTGGTGACTATCATACAATGAGCAGCCCATCTGGCAAACATTATGCAATGAGCAGCCCATCTAAGGCCATTACACATTGTAGAGCACATTTGGAGGCCATTATGCAATGTGCAGCCCATCTAGCTATCATGCTAGTAGTACCGTCTATTTAGTTACAATATAACAAGTCACAATTCATATAATGCATTTTGTAAAAGTCAGCAGCCTAGAAATAATTAAATGCTACATAAAACGTCTTGGGACCATTATACAATGTAAATAATTAAGAAGGGTTGACTTAATGCTATTTCAGGTACCCACGATAAGTACAGCTGCATTAGTTGTGGCACTAACATCACATTGCAACAATAAATTGCAACAAGCAGAACATGTTCAACAGCCATTCATATTACTGTAGCACTGCAAAGTTTTACACATTTCTCAAGTGGTTACAAATGATAGTGAAAGTATCAAGAGGAAATTTCAATTTGTGTCAAGAATAGAAATGAGTGAATCAGCACCAATTCACAAATGATTCTAATAATTCAGATATTCACCACTGGTTGACTAACTTGTCCTTCATTTGATAAAAACAAAAATTGGACACCTATCAGCCCCACCCTGAAAAGACCTGGTGCTTTTTCTGATTATCCTGGAGTGTGGAGGCCAAAGTATCTGCAGACTAGCATCTTTGGCACATATGAGTTCCAGTGGTCTCAATTTAATGGGCAATGGTTCCTTTTAATAACATAATTCTAATAAATCTAACAAATATTTAAATTAGTAAGACCTTCCAAATTCACAGACAATTTAATGCTTCATTTGTTAAAAAAAGACATAGGGCGGGATGTAACGCCGCATGACGTGCGGGATTCTGGCTGAACTCAGACTTTTTTTTAAAGTGGCAATCACTTACAAGACATGGTTTTGCCTTGTACAGTGATTGCCCCTTTAAAAAAAAAACCTCTGCGTTCGACTGGAATCCTGCAAGCCGGCCGAACTCGGGCGCCATTACATGCTGCCCATAATATTAAAGAGGCATACTTTAATACATGAGGGTATTCCAGTGCATATTACATAAATTCTAATATAGAGAAAATACAAGTCTGTCAAAATCAATCTTTTAGAATTTCTAGTTTCGTTGATCCAGAGTGTAAACCCCCCAGCAATGCATCTTCCAAGTAACCCTCACAAGGGGAAAAACAATCCTTCCTCTACTATATGACCCTCTTATCAATTCTTTAGGACAGCCACCGCAACTCTTTAATTGGATAGTTATTTGTACCAATCCTTGTACTTTTCTTACAACCAATTTTAATCCATCAATGGAATCTAACACCCATCTCTCCCCCTGTAGTGAATTGTATCAAACCTCACATTGAAAAATCTTTATCTACATATGTTGGTATCTATGTTATTACCAGTTATTTATATAGCACATACATATTCTACAGCACTTTTACAGATATTTGGCCATTCACATTGGTGGATCTATGGGGCAGATGTATTAACCTGGAGAAGTGATAAAGCAGTGATAAGCACAAGGTGACAATGCACCAGCCAAGATCATTACAGATTTGGTCTGTAATACACCCTAAATATATGGTGATCAGATTTTTATATATATATATATATATATATATATATATATATATATATATAAATAAAATAAAAATCAATATAAATGAAATGTATTGATCATATATTTCATTTCCTTTTGGTTATTTTCACACAAGCCTATTAGAACATGTCATAATCGCATGTTTATAACAGGTATAACCTACCCAAAAAAAAACAGATGAAACCAAAATAACAGATCTTCCCTGCCCCATGTGCAGTGATAAGTGCAAGGTGATAAGGCACCAGCCAATCAACTCCAATATGTAAATTAACAGTTAGGAGCTGACTAGCCTGTGCATTATCACCTTGCACTTATCACTGCTTTATCACTTCTCCAGGCTTAATACATCTACCCCATTATTCATTACCACATGTATACCCACATACAAGAGTTAATTTTTGTTGGGAACCAGTTTACCTACCAACATATTTATTAAGTGTTGGAGGAAACTGGAGTGTCATTCACTAGAATGGGAATGTCTCAGTGTGCTCCTGGTGTGACTAGGTGGACGGATCACCTAGTCACGCCGGGAGCGCTTCTATACGATAGAGCCGTATCAGAAGAGCGCGGCTCCATCTGTACTCCTACATTGCGATACAAACAGGCTGATCGGGGCCGGAGCTGATGTCAAACACCCGCCCTGAAAACGCTTGGGAACACCTGCCTTTTTCTTGACACTCCCAGTAAATGGCCAGTTACCACCCCCAAATGTGCGCCTCCTGTCAATCACCTTGCGAATACCTGTGCTTTCGACATTCTTGCACCATCCTGTCGCTGTTTGGTGATGCGCATGCGCAGTCATTCGATAACCGGCCGCTGTGCGATTTCTAGAGATGAGCGGGTTCGGTTCTCCGAGATCCGAACCCCCCCGGACTTCACCTATTTTACACGGTTCCGAGGCAGCCTCGGATCTTCCTGCCTTGCTCGGTTAACCCGAACGCGCCCGAACGTCATCATCCCACTGTCGGATTCTCGCGAGATTCGTATTCTATATAAAGAGCCGCGCATCGCTGCCATTTTCACTCGTGCATTGGAGATTGAACGGAGAGGACGTGGCTGCATTCTCTCCCTTAAAAGCTCCGTAATCTGTGCTCAGTGTGCTGCAAATATCTGTGCTGTGTGCTGCAAATATCTACGTTCTCTGCCTGAAAACGCTCCATATCTATGCTCAGTGTGCTGCAAATATCTGTGCTCAGTGTGCTGCATTGTGGGGACCACCAGTATATAATTATAGTAGTACAGTAGAGTAGGCCATTGCTGTATCTTGCAGCTCTGTGTCAAGTATACTATCTCTGTGCTGCATTATTGTGAGCAGTATATAGTAGGACAGTGCAGCATTTTGGTGACCAACAGTATACATATAGTACAGTACAGTAGGCCATTTCTGTATCTTGCAGCTCTGTGTCACTTCTAGTATCCTGATCAGTGCTCAATATCTGCTGCATTGTTGTGACCAGTATGTATACTGTACTGTGCGACATGTGTTATACACCTGGTGATTTTATACATCCTGTAATCTGTACTGAGTGATGTGTGAGATACACCTTGGGATTATACACCCTATATACTGTACTGAGCGATGTGTGAGATACACCTGGGAATTATACACCCTATATACTGTACTGTGTGATGTGTGAGATACACCTGGGGATTGTACACCCTATATACTGTTCTGTGTGATGTGTGAGATACACCTGGGGATTGTACACCTTATATACTGTACTGTGTGATGTGTGAGATACACCTGGGGATTGTACACCCTATATACTGTACTGTGTGATGTGTGAGATACACCTGGGAATTATACACCCTATATACTGTACTGTGTGATGTTTGAGATACACCCGGGGATTATACACCCTATATTATTATTATTATTATTATTATTATTTTTATTATCCATAATTTATATGGCGACACAAGGGTTCTGCAGTGCCCAATTACAGAGTACATAAATAATCAAACAGGAAAACAGCAATTTACAGTTGATGACAGTATAGGACAAGTACAGGGTAAATAAACATTGTTACATCAGCAGATGACACTGGAATAAGTATCAGGTGGCAGAAGACTGCTGGATGTGGTACAGTTGAAGATTATTAAAGTAAGACAAAGGATAAGCACATGAGGGAAGAGGACCCTGCTCGTGAGAGTTTACAATCTAAAGGGGAGGGGTAGACAGACATGGGTGACCCAGATGGGGTACATAGAGAATGTGGAACAGAGGGTTAGGATGAGATTTGGCTGGGTTTGGTGAAGAAGTGGACCCCCAGAAGGCACAAGTCAATACTTAACATTGCAACATTTTACTGGGATATGCAGGAGAAAATTAAAAATAGGGGAAAATAAAAATAAAAAAAAGAATCAATAACTTCTACCGCTTTCAAAAAGGTCAATGGAAGCTGAAATAATGGACAACTACCTCATGGAAGCCAGATACAGTATACCAAACAGTACTTAGCAGAGTTAGGAATGAGTGCTTACAGTAACATTTTGTCATAATATTTCAGAAACTGCATGGCTGGTCTCTTGCATTCTTTTGCTCTAATACACCACCTGCTTTAGGATTTATATTCAAAAACATTATGTCTCCATAATCCCAAAAACGTCAATCTTCTTGGAAAGTGGTTTGTTCCTTTGTAAGGGAAAGAGAACAAACGTTCTCAAACAACGCAGAGAAAGATAAATACTGGCGCCGGCTGAATCTCAGAATAAAGAACGTCAACAATTAAATCAATTAAAAAATCACATATTTAATATAATAAATCTAAGAAGTGTGTAAATAGCACATGAATTATAAAATAACACATGAATTAAAAATATATAGCAGAGAGATCCTAATGGAAAATTGAGAGTCTCTCAAATAGGTTAGTGACCACTTCAATTTGGATAGGGCAATAATCACTGATGATCTGGCTAGAACTCAGTCCTCCAAGAAATCCTCATAAATTAGTGGTTATGAATATTACCATGGTCTCAGTAAAGGGTCCCCTTGGTTCTCAATTGCAGATCGAGGTCCAATAGCAGCAGGGGAATAAGCAGAGACGTCAAACAGTGCCGTTTGCAGAGGTTCTTGAGGATTCAAAGAGAGTCCCAAAAATTGCCAGAGGATTCCAGGTGAAAGTCAATGTGGTGCCCGTGGTCAGATGAGAGTGGTGGCTCAACGCGTTTCGCTGGTCTATGTCACCGCCAGCTTCCTCAGGAACGGTTTCTCAATTTCTTTTTCCTCTGGGAAGGGATTGTGGATTCGCAGGAATATCTGAGCATTTCTGTTATCAGAAAGCAGCGACTTTCTACAAATGTTTACGAATAATTCTAGTGATTTTGTAATTTTCTTCCAGTGATTTGGACCAATAATACCATTGATTAGAACGAATAATTCCAGTGATTTTGTCATTTTTTTCCAGTGATTTGGACCAATAATACCATTGATTAGAACAAATAATTCTTGTCATATTGAGGTGTTTGTGTCGCTTAGCTTAGCCGTCCAGCGACCTTGGTGCACTCTTTTTCTCTTTTCTTTGCATCATGTGCTGTTTGGGGCAAATTTTTTGAAGTTCCATCCTGTCTGACACTGCAGTGCCACTCCTAGATGGGCCAGGTGTTTGTGCCGCCCACTTGGGTCGCTTTGCTTAGTCATCCAGCGACCTGGAAAAAAACACCCGAATCCAAAACACACCCGAATCCGACAAAAAATTTTCAGGGAGGTTTTGATAAAACGCGTCCGAATCCAAAACACGGCCGCGGAACCGAATCCAAAACCAGAACACAAAACCCGAAAAGCTTCCGGTGCACATCTCTAGCGATTTCACACAACAGCGATCAGGTCTAAATCGCGCCCAGAGTTACTGCTGAAAATTAGCATTGTAAATATTTATCAAGGGGCCCAGACCATGCACTAATAGTTATTCAAGTCTCTTAACATGGGCCCCTCCCAAGGTATTTCCCGGTGGGCCCTTCATGCCTCACTCCGACGCTGCTAATATAGTAAAGCAGCATGAGGTATCTGATAAGTATATGCCTCCTGCTTACATTAGTGATCTGTGCTACATCCTATTGGATCACCTGCGTCACCTTGGATGGCTATGTGTCCCATGAGGATGCTCAAGTTGGGTGCTGCAGTTCCTACAAAGGGGCCAGGAAATCGAAATTTTTCGACAGAGATTCTGGTCTTGTCACTCCCCCAAATCGGCGGTGACATGCCTCCATTTTGGAAAACTGAGGCCATCTCCGCCTCCTCCCTGTCACCTAATGGTAGCAGACTGTCAAACACTGACAGTCTGCAGCCGTAGTGTTCAGTATGTATGGGTCCGGCACATGTGCAAAGTACCGAACATAGGTATTTTAAGCTATGCACCACAATACTGTTGGGACCTTAATCAGACCCACAGTGCAGGCGGCCATTTGTGAGCTAAGGCACCATTCAGTATATTAATTCACTTGTAACTAGTGATGTCAGGGCCGTAACTAGGGGGAAGGCTAAGGGGGCATGCGCCCCGGGTGCAGGATTTGAGGGGGCGCCAAAGAGTTACAGAGTAGCAGGTTTATTTATTATTATTTATTATTTATTAACAGTTTTTTATATAGCGCAGCAAATTCCATTGCGCTTTACAATTGGAAATAAAATGATATAACAAAACTAGGTAATAACAAACAGTCATAGAGGTAGGAAGGCCCTGCTCGCAAGCTTACAATCTATACATAGTTATTTTATTTTGTTTTTTACCTACAGCGCTGTGCTGATCCAGTGAGACAGGAGACAGCTCCCAGGGCAATGTATCTGACCCACCTGTCTGACCGCAGCTGGCTCCGACGCTGTGTGCGTGAGCTCCAGTAACTGGGATCTCTCCTATGTCAGCTACTGTCTTAAACTCTCTTTTTTGCCATGCAGGGCTGCGACTAGCATGCGGTGCATCGTACAAGCTATAGAAGTGCACTGTGCTCCCTTTTAGCAGTATCAATCTCCGCTTTGCCTCCCAGATGTGGGGATTTAGTGTAGCATATAGGGGGGTGTAGTGCAGTGATGTAGTGTACCATATAGGGTATGTAGTGTAGTAATGTACTACAGTATATAGGGGCCTGAAGTGCACTGATGTGGTGTAGCATATAAAGGGATGTAGTGTAGGGATGTCGTGTAGCATATAGGGTATGTAGTGCAGTGCATAGGGGCATGTAGTGTAGTGATGTAGTTCAGTGTGTAGGGGATGTAGTATAGTGTTATAGGGCCTAATTCAGACCTGATCGCTTGCTAGGGTTTTTTTTGCACTGCTGCAAACAGATAGTCGCCGCCCACAGGTGAGTGTATTTTCGCTTTGCTAGTGTGCGAACGCATGTGTATCATAGCTGAACAAACAGATTTTGTGCAGTCTCTGAGTAGCCCAGGACTTACTCAGCCGCTGCGATCACTACAGCCTGTCCGGGGACGGAATTGACATCAGACACCTGCCCTGCAAAAGCTTGGACACGCCTGCATTTTTCCAACCACTCCCTGAAAATGGTCAGTTACCACCCACAAATGCCTTCTTCCTGTCAATCTCCTTGCAAACTGCCGTGCGAATGGATCCTTCGCACAAACCCATCGCTGATTGGTGATAGACTTTGTACACATGCGACCCGCCTGCGCATTGCAGTGCATACGAATGCGCAGTTCTGACCTGATCACAGCGCTGCAAAAAAGCTAGCGAGTGATCAGGTCTGAATTACCCCATAGTGCAGTGAATAGGGAAATGTAGTGCAGTGATGAAGTGTTATCATAAGGTGCAGCATACCTCCCAACATGTTCCTCTCCAGGAGGGACAGAATTCTCTGCTCCTGGACTTCCCTCTCAATTTATGATTGCCGGCACCTGTGTTGAACAGGTTAATGGATAAGAAAGGTGTCTCCCCACAGGTGAGGGCAATCATAAATTAAGAGGGAAGTCCAGAAGCAGAGCATTCTGTCCCTCCTGGTGAGGGTTATGTTGGGAGGTATGGTGCAGTGATGTAGTGCAATGTATGGGGACACACAGAGGAGCATGTAGTTGAACATGCTGGGGGGGCATGTGACGCTTAGGGCATTTGAGGCACATAGGAGAATATTGTGCAGTAGTATCCCTTTTTTTTGTTTAATTTTTAATTTTATTATTATTTATTTATTTATTTATTTATTTGGGTGGGGACGGGCGCCAAATTACTGCCTTGCCCCGGGTGCCAAAAATCCTAGTTTCGGCCCTGGTGATGTTACTAAGGTATGATGTAATTTCAATCATGTAATAGTCCAGCACACAAACATGGCTTCTTTTACTGTGTATAGATGACATGTAACAGATTAAGGCTGTGGACAAAATGGTTTACCAGAGGATTTTAATTGTGACATTGTTTTTGTAGAAAATTTTAGGAGCTAGAAAGTGAGCTCTAAATTTATATGTCTGCCCAGGACACATTGCAAAGCCTTGTCTGTTGGTCTGTAGACAATGCAGAGCTTCATCTAAGTAACTGCACACAAGTCAAAACTCCTTTTAGATTCCCAATATACCAGTCAGAATCCCCTCTGAAGATCAATACATCATACTTGCCGCCATCCTGGCTGCTCTCTCCAGGGGGAGAGGGGCGGGGCTATGATGCAGAGAGGGGGCGAGGTGGAGGCAGAACAGGGACGTGGTTGCCACGTTCACATCATTGTAGCCACGCCCCCCTGCTCCATAATGCTGTTATTATCGGCATTATACTGCAGGGAGCGTGGCTATGATGACATGATTCAGCGGGAATCGTGTCATTGACTGCCCGGACCACACACTTTACTCATTAAGTGGGTGGCCGGGCAGGGATATCTTGAAACTCAAGAGACTTGCCTGTTCTTCCGAGGGGCTGGGAGGGCCATCCGATTTTCGGGAGCCTCCCAGCCATTCCAGGAAAGTAGGCAAGTATGCAATACATGTGCAGAAGACAATCTGATGCCCATTGTGCTAATGTGCAATATGCAATCCAGAGACAACGAAGAGCCTCAATCATCCTGTCTGGTAACTTGTAGTTTCTTATTAATTAATCAATTAATTAATTTTTAAAAATCAATAAAAATATAAAAATGCACTAATGGTACTGCATCTACCATGAGTGACGGGTATGGAGTGGTCAATGTTTATTGAGTCCGTAAGGGCCATGCATCTGATCCTTCACTTATAAGGGTTCGTCCTGCACTCATGAGGTTAGCTCCTCACTACCTGTTATCCTTTCACTGTGGCTGTCCAGTTCTGTCCCTACCACAGTAGAGATGCAGAGTCTCTGCACTGGATGCAGCAGCTCAATGTCACCAGTGCTGGGACTCTAATGACTCTACTGCAGTAGGGATAGAGTGGACATTATGTCTTGCCTATTAATAAATGGCTTCATGTGAGAGCAGAGTCAAGGATGCACACACCGCTCAACCTGTACCCATTGGCTATACTTTCATTTCAGCCAACATTTCCTAAATCGCTGGTAAAATGGCACTTGGGCCATTTTCCCAAAGATTTATAGACTGAATGTACAGTTGAGAAATCATCCAAAAAAATGGCGCCAATGCTCTTTTTGCATGTGGAGTAGATTTTGGCACAGACCAGCATGGAGACTGCACATGGGTCCACCCCTCTTATAAATGCCCTACAATGAAGCACAGTATTAATGGGCTGTTTTACACCCAAAGGACAGACATTTAGACAGGCAGTAGAGGGGAACACACTGACACAAAAGGTGGAGAAACTGACGGGCCAGAGATGACACACTAATATGACAGAAAGAATAGAGTCAGATGGGTGCTTTTAATGTGCGTGTTATATCAAATGTGATACACACAGGAATGGTTATGCTCTGAAAACAGTGCGTGTACTATAAATTGGGAGGAACATTCCTCATTTGCTTTGATTTGTCAATAGTACTGAACTATTTCCTGTAAGTACTCTAAACTGTACTCATTCTAGCATCACCTTGGCTTGTCACTCCAGACAATCTTTACAGGGAGGTACAGGATGCTACAAATGAAATTTTCTCTCTCATTCCTCCTTCCAAACCTGGACATGGCAGTAGTGGAGCTTTGTGATCCACTTGCAGAGCATGCCGTCTCTTTGTACACAGGCTTACAAATCTCTTAAAAGCCTTTGCTCTTAATACATGTATTTTTATTGCTTGATTCAAAACAGAATGAGTCAGACTTGCATCAAGCTTTAGTCAGACTTGCATCACATTCTAACAATAGTTTTAACTTTTGCCCTTAACTCTCATATTTCCCCCACCCTCACTCATTTTCCTGTGAGTTGCTGGCTGTTCTATGTTTCTGACAGACTGGTCTCCTACAAGTACAAGTTCCAGTTTATCAGTTTCACGATAATTGACAACTGAAATGGCTGCACTCTGTCAGTCCTCTTGATTGCAACACAGGTTGATGTTAAATGGAGTTGAGCAATTTTCTATCTGCACATGCACAAAAATCCCTAAAAACTGATATGGAGCATGTGATTGAGACACATGGCATCAGAAATGTAATGGAAATGTGTGGGGCGTTCCCTTGGAGATGGCTTTTGAGATGCACGTCTAATGGGCATGTTCGCTCCCTGCTACAGTAATGTAGCGCAATGTCACCAGTGCTGGGACTCTAATGCCTCTGTTGCAGTGGGAGTAGGGTGGACATTATGTGATGTCCAGAAGTTAAAGTGAGCCGGAACTGGGCAGAACTGTGTCCTGTCAGTTCCAACGGGAGACGGAACCAGTTCACCTCCTCCGGCTCACCTAACCCAAGAGGAAGATGTTGGGCACCCGCTGATATTGTGTTACCAGCGGGTGTCCGGCTCCTACCCATCAGTGGCTGCTGGAGGCCGGAGCTCACTCCTGAGCTCCAGCTTCTAGGTCAGGCAGTGTGCGGCTGGGCAGCGCTATGGGAGAGACATCATGATGTCTCTCTCACAGTGGTGAGGAGCGGGCGGCCGGACGGAGGGCAGAGCGGTCCAGAAGCAGGAGCTGGGCTGGTGAGTATTGTGGGTTTTTTTTTTGGGTGTGTGTATGTGTAAATGGCGCTACTATGGGGCACATCTGCTGGGGGGTATAACTACAGGGGCACATCTGCTGGGGACATAATTAATGGGGGCACATCTGCTGGGGGTATAACTACAGGGGCACATCTGCTTGGGGGAAACTAATGGGGGCACATCTGAAGAAGGCATAACTAATAAGGGCACATCTGTTGGGGGCATAACTAATGGGGGCACATCTGCTGGGGGCATAACTAATGGGGGCACATCTGCCGGGGGCATATCTACTGGGGCATAACTACAGGGGGCACATCAACTGGGGCATAACTACAGGAGGCACATCTACTGTGGCATAACTACAGGGGGCACACTTACTGGAGGCATAACTAATGAGGGCACATCTACTGGAGCATAACTACAGGGGGCACATCTACTGGTGCACTTCTGACTAGGGGCATAACTGCTGGGGGAAAATCTACTGGGGCATAACTACTGGGGACATTACTAATGAGGGCATTGCATAGGGGGTACTTAATAAGGGGCATCACTCCTGGGGACATAAGGGGCACTACTACTGGGGGCACTGTGTAAGGGGCACCAATACTATGGGCACTACCACTGCAGTGGACATTGCATAAGGGGCACTAATACTGAGTACACTGTATAAAGGGCACTACTGCTGTGGGCATTATATGTATTTGGGGTGCTACTACTGTGGGCTTTGTATATAAGGGGCACTAATGTGTGTCATAACAAAAATAAGGGACACTACTATGTGGTGTTACGGGAATAAGATTGTGCTACTGTGTGGCGTAATTTGAATTGGGGATACTATTGGGTGACCATGCCCCTTTTGTTTTGAGACCACGCCCCTTTTTTGCTGCGTGTGCAATCCCTTTACTTCACAGGCCCGGGGGGGGGAAATGGGGGGGAGGTGAGTTCCACCACCTCTCTAGGACCACTTTAAGCACTGGTGATGTCCATTAATAAAAGGCAGGGTCCAGCTGCTCACCCTGCAGTCATTGACTATACCTTTCAGACAGATTTCTGCACAAATATCTGGCAAAATGGCACTGGTAAAATCATTAGAAAGTAGTGGCAATGTCATTTTTGCATGTGTAGTAGACTCTGGCACAGACCAGATTATCTTCATCAAATGCCCCGGCATGAGAAAGAGGGGAGCCTGCCCTGCATGGAGGATGTAAACGGGCCCACCCCTTCTATAAAGTGCCCTTTTAGGGAAGCACAATAGGATTGTTGTGGGCATGTCGCTGGACTGGTTGTACAGTACACACAGACTCAGACTATTGCTCACATTGGAGGCATACTCAGATGGAAAACCTGCACCTGCCATAGGGCTGGTGCACATTCTGATGATGCAACCAAAGGTGGCATCTAAACTGTCTAATGACACTCAAAGTGGGCATCCCAGTCCTTTTACATTAAAATATACTGTGGCAGGGACAGCATGATTCCACGTGAGGTAAATGTGGAATGGCAGGCTTTTGCAATATTTGAGCAGCAGCAACAGGTCTGATGGGATCCTGACTGGGTTTTAGCTGAGTCTGTGGTAAGCCACAGCTGGGCTAATCACTTCACCTTGTTTGCATTTTTAAAATATGTGTTTTGTTCAGTAGGTCATTGCTCCTGATGCCGTAGTTGTAAGTTTTTTTATACCTGTGAGTACGGCACCTCAGCCTGTTTATATTGATATTTATATGCAGGCACCCGGACTATTGACTGATACTGGGGAGAGCTGAACCTCTGGTGCATATATATATATATATATATATATACTGCATATATAAACATGAACAAATGGCACTCCATGGTCTTATTGAAAAGAATTCACACCAACAGCATTAACTTGCAACATTTCGGGGTCCTTTATTGCCTGTCATCAGGCAGCTCATATATAAACAAATATGCCAATGTATTTACCTTAAATACCCGCTGAAGTCCAGCCGTCCATCGCCGGTCCGCCACGCTTCCTCACCATCAGGAATACCGGAAGTTCGGACAGCGGGGAAGCTTGGTGGACCGGCGATGGACTGCGGGACCTCAGTGGGTATTTAAGGTAAATACATTGTCATGTTTGTTTATATATGAGCTGCCTGACGACAGGGAATAAAGGACCCCGAAATGTTGCAAGTTAATGCTGTTGGGGTGAATTCTTTTCAATAAGACCATGGAGTGCCATTTGTTCATGTTTGTATTCATCATTATAGTTTCTGGCACCCTGGCATTATATGTACGCTGAATGGGAGTCTCCGACCACTCGTCACCGACAGTCCCCCGCTGCCGCCAGTGAGGACACATGACAACAAGACAGCAACTCTTGGGCAGGAGGCAGCACTCACGCAGATGAGCGTCTCTAGGTCACCAGGGAGCGCAGCCGGTGGTCATCGCTGTTGATCAGTAGCTTCCCCTGGGACGCCCATGTCCCAGCCAGCAGCACAGTTGTTGCAGTGTTGGCCTCCACTGATGCTCCATTCAGGTATCAGTTCTGCTACACTGAGCATTCACAATGCCAATGCAGGCATGTGTCTGGTGGGAAGATGGAATTGTTAATTACCCTGCATCTGGCGTTAATGTGCTTTATGTGTATATATCCAGTATATATATATATATATATATAATTAAATATAAATATATATATATATATATATATATAAATATAAATATATATATATATATATATATATCTATCCTTGAATGTTATCCACATTAGATTATGTGATCATCTACTGTATTGTGTGCTACAGCACCTTAATGCTAGATGCAGGGTAACTAATAATTCCATCTTAACACTAAATATGTTATTGTGCTTTTTGACATTTGAATATATATGTATTTTTGTGCATATCTATACTTCTGTAAATTCACACACGCATACATACATACATACATACATACATACATACATACATACATATATATTAGAACAGCACTCATAAACTAACTTGAAGATCTTGTATTTTGTCCAAACTGTAATAACTTATTTATTTTTCATTTTATATATATATATACAGGTTGAGTATCCCTTATCCAAAATGCTTGGGACCAGAGGTATTTTGGATAATGGATTTTTCCGTATTTTGGAATAATTAGATACCATAATGAGATTTCATGGTGATGGGACCTAAATCTAAGCACAGAATGCATTTATGTTTCATATACACCTTATACACACAGCCTGAAGGTAATTTTTGCCAATATTTTTTATAACTTTGTGCATTAAACAAAGTGTGTGTACATACACACAATTCATTTATGTTTCATATACACCTTGTATACACAGCCTGAAGGTCATTTAATACAATATTATTAATAACTTTGTGTATTAAACAAAGTTTGTGTACACTGAGCCATCAAAAAACAAAGATTTCACTATCTCACTCTCACTCAAAAAAGTCCGTATTTCGGAATATTCCGTATTTCGGAATATATGGATATGGGATACTCAACCTGTATATATATATATATACACATACATACATAATTATGATTATTTATTTTTATTTATTTATTTTGGGGGGCACTAAAATACCGCCTTGCTCCGGGTGGTACATATCCTAGTTTCGACCCTGAACATGTGATGCAAACTGCTCTCTCCAACTATGAAATCCAGAAGTGCTGCAGCCAATTTACAGTCGCTCCACAGTTCTTCATAAGGTGCAAATACTGTATGTCAACATGTTTCTGGAGATGAACGGATGTTACTCTGCATGCATGAATTAGATGTTACCTCAGTCTCTGAGTGCTCTATTTGTAGTTGTTGCCTTAGTGTTCTTTACCAGGGCCGTCTTTTCATATGGGCTCAATGGCCAGGTTCTTCAGCATCATCCTCCATAATCGCTTCTGCCTCTTTTAAACTTCTTTAATTTAGCTTTTAGAATGTTGTTTCAGAGCTTCAGTATTAGCTTTTAATTCAGAATTTATCATACTCCTCAAGCATCCTGTAGAAATCTAATTTATGAATTTCCTGCTGATTTTTAGCTGCATCTAAATGCAAATGTTTCAACAGCAAGAAGATGAAATTTATGGAAAATCCACTGCATATTGTTTCCCATTTTGTTAGTTACACAGGTTAAACAAATTTTGATATAATGTAATTGTCATTGCACAAGGACTACCTTGCGCTTTCACATATTCTGATAATTTACTGGCATGTAGAGATAGGCTGCCTCCTCCGTGGGAACCGCTTTCAATCTCTTGCTCAATTCAATTTTTGGCTCCTCAGCAGGTGAGATTTTATAATGAATGTGTCCACTGGATTCAAAGTTTCTCCTCTTTAGATTTGCAGTAAAATGAAAAGTCTCAGCAATTATGCCTGTTATATCTATTTACTTTTCTCATCAGATGACATACTTTCAGTAGCCATATGCAGTTGTTTCACGGAAATTTTTAGCTCACAAAGATATTAAAAGAAGCAAGCCATTAATGGCTAATCAGCTCATAGGCAGAGCCGGCCCTAACCAATATGATGCCCTAGGCAAGATTTTGGGTGGTGCCCCCTAGCACAGCCGCTAGTTCCGCTTCTGACCCTGCACCCCTTTCCCAGTACCATCACCCCTCGCCCATAGCAGTCCTCATTCTGGTGTTCCTACTCCCTAAAGGGGCGTGTTCTTGCTGGGAAGGGACATGGCCATACAATATTACCCCCCAATTCAAATTACACCACACAGTAGTGCAACTTTATTCACATTTTATCATGCGAGAGTGTCCCTTATTCGTGTCACACAGTAGTAACACTTTACCTTATATATGTTACTCCTCACAGTAGTGCCTCCTATTCACATTACATCACACTGCATTGCTCCTTATTCACATTACACCACATCATGTTGCTCTTTATTCACATTAGACCACACAGTAGTGCCCTTTCTATACGTTACGCCTCACAGTAGAGCACCTCATATACAATGTCAGATCTGTAACTGTGTCTGTTCCCAGAGGGGGCACTAGTGGGTCAGTGGTGGTGCGGTGGAGGAAACGAGGAGGCTGTAGAAGATTCCTGCGCATGTGTGCAATGATATTTATTTAGCACACAGAGGTATGACAGTAACTGATGCACAATAACAATACCGATGGTTTGAGCAAGGAAACTGACAGAGGTATAACCACAGTCACAGGTGATAATCTGTAAACCAGTTAAATGAACAACAGTGATTACCGGCCTGGAAGCCGATGGCAAACATCGATGGTCGACTTGGAAGTCGATGGTAACAGGATCAAATATGCAGATGATGATAATGCAACTGATGACAGTGAACACAGGCAATAGTAACTCCGGTAATTGGTCTGGAAACCAACAGCAGCAGATTCACGCAGTCTGTATATATGCACAAGTCCACAAAGCCAAGCAAGGCCAAAGCAGGAGACAGTTTGTAAATTGCAAGCTGGTTGTTTTAAGTGCCAGATGGAATAGCACAGTGCTGAAGGCAGATAAACAACACACAGGTGAGAATGGTAAGTAGCACCTGGAGAGAGTCTCTTACTGCATGCAGAGGTGTAAACTGACTGTTCAAGGATTTGTAGCGGAGCTGGATGGCTGGAGCCTGTAGTTCCACGGAGACAATGG
This sequence comes from Pseudophryne corroboree, assembly GCF_028390025.1. Classification (NCBI taxonomy): domain Eukaryota; kingdom Metazoa; phylum Chordata; class Amphibia; order Anura; family Myobatrachidae; genus Pseudophryne; species Pseudophryne corroboree. The sequence continues at coordinate 185,452,402 of NC_086449.1, forward strand.
AGCAAGGAAATCACTGGAGACAGAAAACTGGAGCCAGGAGACGCTGTACACTGGCGATGAGACTGAGCTGATGTTCTGGATTTATACCCCTTGGTCAGCAGGCATTGGGTGCTTGAATCATGTGCGCAGACACAGTGCAGGATTGGGTGTATACAGGTCAGCTGACCATAAGTGTCATGGCGGCGCCCATGCTGCACAGATGGTGGGTACACACTAGATGGACTTCAGGGGTACACAAAGACAATGGGCACCACGCCTGCGGACAGAGCATTCATGCAGCCACAAACTGGGGCCATGACCTCCGGAGGCCTGCACACCAGCGCGCTGGTAAGTGAGATGCAACTGAACGCCGATTCCTGACACACATAATGCAATACATTAGTAATGCATTTATACACATACTACCACACAGTAATGCCCCTTACACATATGACACACATTATTAATGTCCTTATAAACATAGTGGACCTTACACATTACGCCAACCTTTATTAATGCCGTTATACACATAATGTCCCTCACACATATGTCGCAGATTATTAATGCCATTATAGACATAATGACACACATAATGTCCCTTACACATATGTCAGACATTATTAATGCCCTTTTACACATAAAGAAACACATAGTGCCCCTTACACATATACCTCACATTATAAATGCTTTCATACACATGACACATATAACACCCCTTACAAATATGCCGAACACTATTGCACAACAAACCCACCCGCACACAGCACTCACACTGCCACTAACACTGTGACTTCTGCCTCTGCAAGGATACAGATGTGTCCTCATATATCTTGCTTCAATACGCCATGCAACATGTGAGTCAGCTGGCAGCTCTGCTAATGTCAGGCACCTTTTTTGCTGAAAATGCATCTTATTGCATTGCTACATGGCTAGGATGCACAAGCAGCTTCTGCTGATTAAAATGATATGCGGCATGCCTATATTCTGTGTGCGACTGTGGCTGTATCTGCATACAAAATGCTACGTTACAGTTATTTCCAGGAATACACTCTAACATAGCATTTTTTATGTAGATACAGCTGCAGTCACACACTGAATATAGACATGCCGCATATCATTTTAATCAGCTGAAGCTGCTTGTGCCCCTAGACATTCCAAATGCCCTAGTTATTAGCCTAGTTTGCCTATGTCTAGGGCCAGCTCTGCTCATAGGCACATCCCATTTTAATCAGCAGTAGCTGCTTGTGCCCCTAGACATTCCAAATGCCCTAGTCATTTGCCTAGTTTGCCTATGCCTAGGGCCAGCTCTGCTCATAGGCACATCCCTGCACCCCTGAAATGCACCTATATAATATCATAAATACATGATCCACTGCCACTAATATATCTCCTTTAATGTAGTCTGAATATGGGTAATATAAAGAAGTCCCCACTGCTGGTTAAGACTTCCTTAGCACACCAAGATCAGTGCAGTGGAAGAGCCATGAACACAATTATTGAGATGTGGGCGCAGGAAGAAGTTGGTTCATTATGCAACATCTAGGAGGCCCCATCACAATTGTGTTTGGGGCCTCAATTTGTCTTATAGGCTCCTGCTGTGGGCCAATTTGGAGATGGTGAATGCTTCATTTCATCCATCATATGTGGAGATGTTTTGAGGTCAGCTGGCTCCTGTACTCTGTATCACTGACCAGCAGGGTTTCACACCCATGACCACTTCAAGACCACAACCATGAGACAGAACTACACATGACTCTTCCAGAAAACTTTACAGCATTCAGGCCTTTATTTCACCACTCATATAGGGTCACGAATCTAATGCTGGGTACACACTAGGCAATATGTCAAGTGAACGACCGATATATCCCTAGCGAGTCGGCTGGTATAGGCATTCACAGACATATCACGTAGGCTGGGTAGCACAGCTGAATGGTCGATACATCTGAAGATATATCAGTGCATCTCGCTGTGTGTATGGGTGGTCCGCTGACCGCCCATACACTTAAAATTTTAACTGGGCGAGCACATTTAAATGCATGCCCAGTTGTGACATCTAACGTGACATATTGCCCAGAACTGTACACAAAATTTAAGGTGTGGGCGTACCAATAATTTGTACAGTGTTAGGATTACATTCTCATCCCTTGTCTCAATTCCCTGTGTTATGCATGCTAACACCTTATTTGTTTTTGTTGCTGCACTTTGAGATTGGGATCTGCTACTAAATCTATTATCAATGAGCACTCCCAAATCTTTTTCCACTACTGTTTCCCCTATAATTTCCCCATTTAATTTATAGGCTGCCCGATTGTTCTTAGTCCCAAGGTGAATAACTTTACATTTTTCTATACTGAACCTCATTCTCCATTTGTCTGCCCAAACTTCCAGTTTAAATAAGTCATTCGGTAGAGACTCAACATCCATGTCTGAATTAATTACTCTACACAGTTTAGTATTATCTGTGAAAATTAATACTGTGCTTTCCAGACCCACTCCTAGGTCATTAATAAATATGTTAAACAGTAATGGATCCGAGTACTGACCCTTGCGGTATTCCACTGAGTACTGAGGCCCAGTCAGAAAACATCCCATTAACCACCACACGCTGTTCCCTGTTATCAAGCCAATTACTTACCCAAGTACAGATACAGTGTCTCCTAAACCAAGCTCTCTTAATTTTAAGATCAGTCAGTTATGTGGCACCGTGTCAAAGACTTTAGCAAAATCTAAATAGACCACGTCCATTGTGGTTTCCTGGTCAAGAGTATCGCTCACTTTCTCATATAAGCCAATTAAGTTAGTTTTATATGACCTGTCCCTCACAAAACCATACTGATTCCTATAAATAACCTTGGAGTTATCCAAGTACTCTTGTATGCATAGGTGTGCGCAGGGGGGGTGCCTGGTGCGCACAGGCACCCCCTAATGTCTGGCACACCGATCTCACATGCCTGATGCAGCGATCGCCGAGCAGGCTGATTACTGTCCCTTCTGCGCTGCACCCTGTCAGGACTGCATTACCGACCGGACGCCTGGGTTAATCAAGGGTGCTACTGCCACCGGCTTTCAAATTCCCAGCTCCACCTCCATGTACAAAAACAGCGCGATGTGACGTGATTACGTCATGCTGCTCGCATGCCCACCCGCCACATGCCCACCTCTCTCCTTCTATGCTATGCCAACGCCAGCCACTGACAATGTATCTGCTTTATTAGTATTGGTACCAAGGGGGATATTTTATATGCGTTGACCATCAATAGATGGTGCTAGACACGCCCAAAAGGCGGTGCTAGACACACTCCTCCAACGGTGCACCCCCTAATAAAATGTGCTGCGCACGCCAGTGCTTGTATGCTATCCCTTATTATACCTTCCAGTAATTTCCCCACTATATTTGTCAAACTTACTGCTCTATAGTTTCCAGGATGAGTTTGAATTCCCTTTTTAAATATTGAGACTACCTCTGCTGTACGCCAGATATCCAAACAAATAGTACAGAAAAAGTCAATGCAGATTCTGCATGGCATACCTGCACAGAATCTGCATTGACCTTTTCTGTACTTTTTGCTTGGCTATCTGCAGATATGTGTATGCACCGCCCAGGACCCAGGCACATTCATTCTGAATTTTAGGTTTATCCCTTTGTTTAGCTTATGTTGCTAAGTGCATCATTCAGGGTGACTCCTTTTTTGTGTATTTGTTTTTTTTGTTAGTTTGCACTGTGGGCGTGTTTATTTTGTGCAGATCTGCGTTTACTTTGCAAATGTTTGCAAATTTGCTTTTGCTAATATATTTGCGCTCAACCTTGAATTAGGCCCTTTATCGCTAATAATTTTATCTCTCTCTCCAAGCTTTGATATAATCCCCTATAATAATTAATATATTTTCTTAAAACAACTTCTGCTCTTCTTTCTTTCTTTCTTTCTTTCTTTCTTTCTTTCTTTCTTTCTTTCTTTCTTTCTTTCTTTCTTTCTTTCTGACACAACAGCAGAGCTGTAGCTCACTATACAGTACACACTTTGATCTGTTATCACACAGTCACTTTTGAAGACTCCTCAGCTGAAGGGGGCTGCAAAGGGGGTTTATGAACTCGGACATCAGTGACTGTAGCAAATCACTATGAAATGAGCGGAGACGCATCCGTCCTTGTTCAGCAACCACTTTAGTTTATCTTTCTTGGTGCCACTTTGACAGTTGGAGCCCAGCAGGCAGTGCCTCCAATCTCTCTGGGAGTTACGCCACTGCTGCCATGTATAGAACCAAATTACAACTGAGCTATTTATTATATATCCTTTCACTTACCCAGTCACAGCAGTGCTGTAGCCCACAGCCCTTCACTGATACAGTCACAGACAAAGTGAAGCAGCTCATAGCCCTTCACTGACAGTCTGGCACAGTCACAGCAGTGCTGCACCCCACAACCCTTAACTGACACAGTCACAGTCTGCAGCCCACAGCCCCAGGCCTGGACCAGTTCTGATCCTTGTGGAGCACAGGGTGACAGTTTCCTTTGGTGAACCCACCCCTCTATTCAAAACAGGGGCAGTGCTCAACAATGGTGCGTTATACACAGAAGTAACTGTGAGAGATAGGGGGGATGCGGACAAGAGAAAGTGGGTTGTGGACGAGAGAGAGAGGTGTTGACAAGAGCGGGGAGTGTGGACAAGAGAGAGATGGGTGCGGATGAGAGAGATAGGGGGATGCAGACAAAAGAGAGGGGGGGTTAGGACAAGAGAGAGGAGGGTGCGGGCAAGAGAGAGGAGGGTGCGGGCAAGAGAGTGGGAGGTGTGCAAAAGAGAGGAGTGAGGGCAAGAGAGAAAGGGATACAGATGAGAGAGAGGGGGGTGCAGACAGGGCCGGCGCTTCCGTTAGGCAGCTTTAGGCAGCTGCCTATGGGCAGAAGGACCTGAGGGGGCGGTACACTTAGGCTGTCAGGAGCCCTGGTCATTTCGACGGTTAGCTGCCAACCCCCTCCCCCCCCCCCCCCTTCGCCCTGTACTAGCCCCCATGCAATAGCAGCAGCAAGGCCCCCGGCAGCATGGACACACAGAGCAGCTCTGCGGGTAGTCCTGCAACGATGCTAAGCTGACTGACAGACATCTATGCAATATACACCACCCGGTGTCCTGGGTAGCCACCAGTGATGTTGTTTAATACACCGCTGCACTGGTATGTAGTGGGAGCAGAGAGTTGGTTTCCCCCTCAGCCAGTCCCGTGTCCCCCATCTGCCGGGCCAGCTCCATAGCCTGCTGCTCGATGTTTTTTTTAAAGGGGCGTATCCACACCTCCGTGATTAGGCCACACCCCCCGAGTATGCCAGATCTTCGGCGGTCTGTCTGTGGATCTGCTGCCTGCTCTTTCACAGACTTGCTCCTGTGATATAAGCTGGAGGTAACTACTGTGGTAGTGTGTGTGTGTGCCTCAGTATGAGTGTGTGTCTCAGTATCAGTGTGTGTGTCTCAGTATCAGTGTGTGTGCCTCTGCCTCAGTATGAGCGTGTCACAGTATGAGTGTGTGTGTCTCAGTATGAGTGTGTGTGTGTCTAAGTGTCAGTGTGTGTCTCAGTATGAGTGTGTGTCTCAGTATCAGTGTGTGTCTCAGTATGTGTGTGTGTCTCAGTATCATTGTGTGCCTCAGTATGAGTGTGTGTGTCTCAGTATGAGTGTCAGTGTGTGTGTGTGTGTGTGTGTCTCAGTATGAGTGTCACTGTGTGTGTGTGGGCCTCAGTGTGAGTAGTAGTGTATGTGTTACAGGGCTCAGGGGCGTATCTACCCATTGGCCAGGATGGCACTCGCCAGGGGCGCCAGGAAAGGAGGGGGCGCCACCCGGCAGTGCCATCCAAGGCCAGGGGGTAGAATCCAGTAGTACTGTCAAACTTGGTGAATGTGTGATAGTGCCGGTGCTAGTGTCAGGCAGCAGTGCACCGCACCTCACTTGTAATCATACTCAACATAAACTACAGCTCCCAGCAGCCCTTGCTGCTGGGAGCTGTAGTTTATTTTGAGTCTGATTGATCACTAGTGCAGTGCTATGCCGCTGGACACCGGCGCCGGCAGTGACAGCCAGTCACCAGGTACAATCCGGATTAAGTGAGGGGAGGGGTGGCACAGGACTGCACTGCACGGCATTGACCTTCGGGAAGGGGACGGAGTGGAACCAGGGGGGCAGGGCTACACGACAGTCAGTTCCAGGTAACCCAGCAGCATGGAGCAGGGCGGGAGAGGACAAGGAGCTACTAAAGTACATGCATTGAGTGTACCCTGTCTGTGCAGTGAGGGGGGTAAACACTATATAGTCCGTCTGTATGTGTGTCTGTGACTACATTTATGTATGTGACTATATGTGTATGTATGTTTGGTGTGTGTATAAGTATCTACTATATATATGTGTGTGTATTAGTGTGTGACTATGTATGTGAATAAGTGTGTAACTATGTGTGTATATATGTGTGTAACTATTTGTATATACTGTATGTGTGACTGTACTCCATATCATATGTACTATATGTGTTTTGTGTGTGGCAGTATGTATGTAAGTGTGTATGTGTGTGCCTATGGATGGGATCAGATGTACTAATGGCAGTGGGGGTTTATTTGGTACTGATTGCAGATTCTGCTAAAATCAGAATCTGCAATCCTTTCTATTGCATGCTGGGGGATGCTCATCAATCGCAGGGCAAGGCCATCCAGCATGCTGAATGGTCTGCTCAGCAACCGCAATTTAATTGTGGTTGCAGCAACTGTGGAAGACCCCATGCAGCTGCAGCAAGGCGGCGTATGCAGGCAGTCCGCCACCATTTTTCACATAGGTGTGGCTGCGTGTGATGTCACTTAGTCACCCCCAAAAATGCAGACATCCCAACCCCATTTTCCCCACGCTGCCCCCGCAATGGTCCATCACCACCCCCCCGCTCTCCCTGTGAACGCCTTTGCCTGTCAATCAGGCAGAGGTGTTTACAGCCAATGTGATCCAATTGACGAAGCGCTGAGAACAGGGATATTGCAGTCGCATCCCTGAATGTGGTTTGGCCACATTACACTTTTAAAAATAGAAATAGATTTATTAGCACTGGTCCACTGCATTCCCCATATGCCTTCTATAGACAGTGTTTCCGATAGGGGTACTACTGTGTGGCATAACGTGTATATGAGACACTACTGTGCGGTGTAATGTGATACTGTGTGGCATAAATTGAATTGGAAGTACTATTTTGTGGCCATGCTCCCTCCCCACAAGACCACGCCCTTTTTTGATACACCCTATTTAAAATATGTGGGGTGGGGGTGAGGGGGCACCAGCCCTTACTTTGCCAGGGGCACTCGGACCCCTAGATACACCCCTGACAGGGCTCACTGGGAAACATCCAGTACCTGTAATGCTATACCTCACACTCTGTTAGTTGAAGGTGAGGCATTTGATATGCCGGCTGTCGGGATCACATCGCTCAGCATACCGGCGCCGGAATCCCGATAGCCGGCATACCAACAACTATTTTCCCTCTTGGGGTGTCCACGATCCCTCTGGAGGGAGAATAACGCGCGCCACCGTGCCCGCAAGGGGCTCTTTTGTGCTCGCCCTGCTGCCGGTATACCGGCGGTCAGGATCCCAGCGCCGGTATGCTGGGTGCCGGGATCCCGAGCACTGGCATACCGTAGTACACCCAGTTAAAGAAGCTCCCTGCACACATACTGTATCACAAAAGGCCTACAGTTGCTGAGAGTATGGGCAGATTCAGTGGCAGCACCAAGCACCCCCCCCCCCCCTTGCTGTTTAGCAGGATCAATTTATTTGATTTTTGTAATTTTCAATACAGCAACAGGCGGGCTGCACTGCAGGCGGGCAGGCAGGGGGGGCTTCAGAATGTCACATACGCCCCAGGCCGCTCCATCATTTCTGTCCTGGTCCGCCTCATCTACAGGAAGTGCCCTGGTGGTCCAGGTGGACCAGTGGTTTGTGTGTCTACAGCCTGATCCAGCTGTCACTGTGGGACCAACACCAGCATGTGATACTACTGCAGACTTTTTTTTGCTTTGTCCTACAGACCTGTGGAAGACCTGTAGGTCCATAGGCTGTGATGGATGCAGACTGATTGCTTCTCCGTCTGACGGTTACTCCTCCTTACAAGTAGGTAGTGGAGTTTTTTTTCCATGTGTCAGCTGTAGCTGGTGTGAAACTACATTTTCCAGTATGACCTGCTTCTTTTTTAGCAGGATATGCTGGGACTTGTAGTTCCACATTGGCTGGGGGTGCCACATTTGCCCTATATTTGCAACATAAAAACTGTTTGTCAATGAACCAGCATAGTATATCACAAGATATATCGTGTATGGTTGAACAAGACATCCGTACCTGCTGCTTAGAAAACTTATTTGTCAGTTTGTCGTGTTCTATTTTTTTTGTCATATATTAGTACTGAAATCTAACTGCACACACTAAAATAAGCTGCCCGACAACGCTCAGAATCCCGGTGCTGGAATCCCTAGGCCAGTATTTACTAAAAATCCAAGTTTGGCCGATTTGTGTTTTTTTTTCGAAGTCCCAACATGGGAATTCACTAAGCACAATCTCGGCAGTGTTTGGGACATTCGTAATGGTTTGAACGGCAAAGTACACAAATACGAATGAATAGACCATCGGTCAAACGCGCCTGTTATTTCATACAATACGGGAATTCACTATTCATTCGTATTTGGGTGTTAGTCTCTGAGTGCTCAATTGCGGTCGGATTTGTTTGCGATTCGTTAAAAAACGCAGCAAAAAAATAGACCTGCTTTTTTCAGCCGTGTTTGCATGTGTTGACACTTACAAATCATTCTAACCTGAATTAGGATGCCTATAAAAGGGACACAAACTTCTCACATGCAAAATAATTTATTTCCTTATGTTTGCTGGCCAAAACTTGTAGATTTGTAAGGCAATACACATTTTTCTACATATATCCATTATTACACACATTTGTGTTCAACTTTCAAATATTTCAAATGTTGTTGTTTCTGCATCATGTTTTTAAATCTGATTACTTATTTTTAACACACACAATCATGGCACAACAATAATGTCAGTCATTTTCGGACTGAATTATCTAAATATTACCCCCAACATATTAGGACACTTTTAGCCAACTCAAGTGTGTTTTTCTTGTCAATTCGTCTAGAGAAGAAATGTAAAACAGTTACAATTCACATTGTAAATTGTATTGGTCATGGATGAATCTGCCTGGCTGCCAATTAGTCTGTCTGCTGGCTCAAAGAATGATTAGAATCTAGAAAGAGTAATGATTAGAAAAAAATCAAGTGGTCTGCTTTCTGCCTGCTTAAGACAATCTGCCTGGCTGCCAATTAGTCTGTCTTCTGGCTCAAAGAATGATTAGAATCTAGAAAGAGTAATGATTAGAAAAAAATCAAGTGGTCTTCTTTCTGCCTGCTTAAGACAATCTGCCTGGATGCCAATAAGTCGGTCTGCTGGCTCAAAGAATGATTAGAATCTAGAAAGAGTAATGATTAGAAAAAAATCAAGTGGTCTGCTTTCTGCCTGCTTAAGACAATCTGCCCGGCTGCCAATTAGTCTGTCTGCTGGCTCAAAGAATGATTAGAATCTAGAAAGAGTAATGATTAGAAAAAAATCAAGTGGTCTGCTTTCTGCATGCTAACATCTATGTGCAGCTCAAACAACAGTTTCCTGTTAACAAAAAATACAAAGATGATAAAGAAGAAATGTGCGTACAAAATTCCTGTTGTTGTTTGTACCAGTTATAATTAATGATGTTGTACAAATTGTCAAGGAGCTAAGTGTTATATATATTCTGTTAATCATACGCTTGGTAAGTGTTTTGTTTCTCTTCTCTTTAAAGAAATGGGTGTGTTTTTTTATGTTTATTTGGGTGGTTGCTTGTTCTGGCCTTTGCCTTTACCACTGTCGTGTTGGCGTGCTCTGGTGGAGCGCCTTGGAGGTGATGACACTGGCGTTACATTTGGAGTAGTCGTACCAGAAGTGCTGCTTGTTTGCTGTTGCTGCAGGGATCTGAGTGTTACATTGAGGTTAGTGAGGGTGGCATTGAGTTCACGTGTTGCAGCATTTTGATTGTCTACAATTCTGGACATGGATTCATTGATCATTTGATTGCTTTCTAAAATGTTGATATAGCTTTGCTGTTGTCTGTGCTGTTCTTCCATTATGCGCTGTAAGTTGCCCATGACATGTGTAATGTCTGCACGCATGATTTCCTTGGTATTTGCAATTCTTGTGTTTGTTTCATTTTGTCTACTCAGATTTCTGCTGATTTGTCTGAGGTGAGATGGTAGGCTTGCATACATTTGGGTCTGCCTACGCAGGCAATCTTCATTAGTGGCCTGCTGTCTAGCCCAAATGGTCCAGAACACTTGATCAGGGCCTTGTGTTACTGGTGTTGTTGGGCTGTGTTGGGGTGGTGGTGTGCTTTGCTGTGGTGGAGTACTCACAGGTGCTGGGGGGCTGATTCCTTCGATTACTGGATGCATTTCTAACATGACTGTGTCATCCATGTCACTGTGTTGCTGTTATTGTGGAGGGATGCTGGTACCAGGACTAGAAGCTGAAATTAAAAACATTTATCCATTACTTATCCATATGTTTAATACATTGGTACAAAGCACTAAACATGGAACACATGTAATGGACTGGTGCTTTCAGATATCCGGTCTAGCAACATCATCACTCATTACTTAAATACATACATATGCCTGTTTGTGGCAAATGTGTCTGGTTACTTCATTCTGAAAGCAAACACATGAGTTGTATGGTACATCAGACATACTCCTGCCTAAAAACACATTGTAATCCATAATGTGTTGCCTTATAGTGTCTCCAACCAAAACATAGTAATGTTTTTGTATGCAGTTGGCAATGTTAGGACAAACACACATGTGTAAATTATTCTAACAACCTTACTATTCGCAAAGCTTACTGTTACGTTCCTGATGCTCAGAACTACAAAGATGTTGCGAAGTGAGTCCAGAGCACCAGGACGTGACGCTGAAATAGGAAGGGAACGGGAATAGCCCCTAGCACCCTACCTCCATTGTTTTACCCGTGTGGTCAGTTCACGCCTGAGTGACTATGGTTTCTTGGGCCCACGGCAGCCGCGTTTGAAGGGCGGATATGTCTGCCCAACTCCGATGCCCCCAGGTCTTAGCGTGAGACAAAGCGTGAACCGAGACAGGATAATAACAAGGGGACCTCTAACTAACGGAAACAGAAGCTAGGGGCTACTAACTACCCTAAAACTAAATTTATGTGCGGCACGCCGCCAAAGGAAAAGAACCACTCCCCCACACGGCACCGCCGAGTTCCGGGGAGGACAGTGAAAAGCGGAAACCTCCGCAAAAACCACCAATACAAAAAGTACCAAAAGGACAAAGCGGCCTAGGCCGCAACACGTGGCAGAAGCCGCTACTCACGAAACCGGGAGAGAACCCCAACAAACGAGAACCCCCAGATGACTGCAACAGGTTCACTTGAACAGGAAGGATTCCCAGGACCGGCTTCAGAACTCCAGGACTCAGGAGCACAGGATCGACCAGATACAGCTGACCAGGAACAGACGTTACAAGGCAGGAACAGCATACAGGAAGCTATCACCGACGTCTGTGCCAGGTAGTGAGGGAGAATATAACAGGGAGCCCTCCAATAGCTGCAGTGAAGCTTAATTAGTAATGTCGTGCAGCTGCCCTGCTGCACGACCAGAGCTAACAGGTGTATTGATTGACAGGAATCAACGGGGAATGCGGTTCATCTGTGGCATCCCCATTGCTAAGGGTCCGCCGGCTATGCGCGCACGGCGTCCCAGCGTTGCCAGGGACCCGGCGGCTCAGCGCGCACGGAATCCTGGCATTGCCAGGGACCCGGCGGCTCAGCGCGCACGGCGTCCTGGCGTTGCTAGGCGCCGGGCAGGAAGGGAGGTGCGGCGGCCGTGAGCGTCGCTCGGAAGCAGACCGAGCGGCGCCGCGGACCGTGGCACCTAACACTTATACATGAGTTTCTGTTGCAGCATCTTCCACACAATGTGCTACTGTATGGCTGAAGTGGACATACATATCTTTACTGGATGTTGTGAAGGCCATTTTGTTAGGTTTCTATTTCATGTTTTACTGACTTGGGTAAGTATAGCAGATTTTGATGGGTATTTACTTAATGAGTTTAAGTAAATGGTTTTTTAAAGATCTGACATTTTTAATTGGTATCACAGTTTGTTACTCACAATTAAGATGAGGGGAGTGTGGTTGGCGTCTTGGAGGTGTGTCCAAAATTTGTGGGGGCACCGAACAAACAGTAGATAATCTTTGTGGAAGGGTAGCCTGCTGTGGTTGGCCCTGGACATCAGACCTTGCTTTCTTTGCTGGCAGATGTTTTTTGTGGTGTGTTCCAGAAGTGCGCCTTCTGCTGCTTAAGACTTTTTTGGATGGACCTAGTATTGAAAGTGACATTTTGTTATGGCCATTCATTTACAAACCTAACCTATACTACAATGGACACTTTACCTGCTTCCGCAGCGTCATCATCATCAGATGTAATGGGAGTGACTGTAGGACGACCAGTACTGCTTTTTTTCAACACTGTAAATTAAAAAAAAAAAAAAATGATTCCTGCTATTGTTAATACATCCACCCATTATGCTTATAAACATTACATCTTAAAAAAATGGATGTTTTATTATGAATCTAAAAATAAGGACATTAAACACAAAAAGCACAACATCAAACCCAAAACATTGTCCAATAGCCATATGGACTATGGAAAGTGCAATACAGGGAATCATGGCCCTCATTCCGAGTTGTTCGCTCGTTCTTTTTCATCGCATCGCAGTGAAAATCCGCTTAGTACGCATGCGCAAAGTTCGCACTGCGACTGCGCCAAGTAACTTTACTATGAAGAAAGTATTTTTACTCACGGCTTTTTCTTCGCTCCGGCGATCGTAATGTGATTGACAGGAAATGGGTGTTACTGGGCGGAAACACGGCGTTTCAGGGGCGTGTGGCTGAAAACGCAACCGTTTCCGGAAAAAACGCAGGAGTGGCCGGAGAAACGGTGGGAGTGCCTGGGCGAACGCTGGGTGTGTTTGTGACGTCAACCAGGAACGACAAGCACTGAACTGATCGCACAGGCAGAGTAAGTCTGGAGCTACTCTGAAACTGCTAAGTAGTTAGTAATCGCAATATTGCGAATACATCGGTCGCAATTTTAAGATGCTAAGATACACTCCCAGTAGGCGGCGGCTTAGCGTGTGTAACTCTGCTAAATTCGCCTTGCGACCGATCAACTCGGAATGAGGGCCCATATACAGGACACAGACATAGGACACAATTCCAAAAACATACACTAACAAGCCAAAACACACACAGCTTCATTTTCTAATAAAAGGAAAAAAATTACAGATGCAATATAGAAATAGGTCTGTGATGTGGCACTCCAAACACACATTACCACAATATGAGGCCAAAAAAAAAAAAAAAAAAAATACAGTAAGGTAACTAAGTCTGCAGTTGTTGTGTCAGTGTACAAATACAGACTCAAAATTAACCATCAAATAGTGGCCTTGACTTAAACAATATTACATTGAGTACTAATGAAATTACACATGTAACTGCCTTCAAAGACACTTTGCACTACTCCAGCCACTAACATATCAACCACTGATTTGGAAACATTGCACATGGATAACTGAAATAAAAAACATAGTCCAACTTTCAAAATGTACAATGTGCAAAAGTAAAACATTATTGGTGGACAATTCAATGACACACCAAGTCCAAACTACACATGGAAAATGTACTGTCCAAAAACCACATGACATACAAGCAAGTAAGACGTTACATTGACTTTTGTATGAAACATGACCCAAAACAATGTATTTGATGATGCACACTTGAAGATGGGAGTAATATGCAACGTCACATGACACACATTTAAAACATACAGTAAGCCAGAAGTAATGTCATAGAATGTTAAGGCAAATACTGATGCTCACCATCCTTCCTGGGGCGATCGGAATCCCGGACATGGGTTCTGGAGGGATTATAGTCCGCATGGGCTCCTCATAGTCCAGATATGTGGCAATAAAAGGCGGACCACCACCGGTTTTGCGAGCCGACTTCGCCTCCTTGGCCATTTTGGACTTGACACGTCGCTTTATGTCATAGTACCGTTTGCGGCACGTGTCCTCCGTCCGCTTCACCACCCCCTCACTATTTACAGCAGCAACTACTTTCGACCACAACACCGTCTTCTTCCGTGTTGGCACCTTGGCGGACTCAGGCCCAAATAGCTGCCGCTGATACTTCATCAGCTCCCGCACCAATGCCACATTTTCTGCATAACTAAACTTTACATTACGCCCAGTCTTAGTAGTGGTGCGTGGCTGCGGAGCTGTCTGACTGTCACTATCACTGTCACTTGAGGATGCTGCAGCAACATCACCAACCTCCTCCACCTCACTAACCTCACTAACACTCACCTCCTCCACCTGACCGACCTCCTCCCCCTCACTAACACCCTCCACCTCACTCACCTCAGCCACCTCTGAGTCACACATAATTGTGTGACTAAATAATTAACACAGAAAAAAAAAGACAAACAAAACACTCCTGCACTACCACCACACACACACACACACACACACACACACACACACACACACACACACACACACACACACACACACACACACACACTGACAAGGGACTGTAAAAAAAAAACTTGGACAAAAATTGAGACAAAACCAAAAAATACATGACAACAAGAATGACAAAACTACTTTCAAACACAATACAACACTCAGAACTCGCAAAAAATACTCCTCCAAACAAACATTACTCACCAAACTCCACTGCACAACCTCTCTCCTCACCACTGACTAAACCCACGAGGTGCGGACGGTTTGGGGCGTATTTATATGGTTGCGCACAGACACTCCTACATCTGAAACACAACCAATCACGAACAGTGATGAAAACCGAAACTAAAAGTGAAAATGCGGCCGTGGTCTAAAAAAAACACTGCCGCGTTTAACATAGAAAAAAAACCAAGTATAAACAATGAAAACCCGTACGCAAACGTTAATGTCGCCCGTAAATGACCCCAAAAAAAACGAATGCCAACGACATCGGAAAACACGAAAACAAATAAGACGACAGCTTCGTAAATTAGCGTATCTCAATTCAAAAAGTTGCATTAAAATGCACCCGATAACAAAGGAGTTTAAACACTCCACAAACCGACTCAAACACGAATATTAGTAAATACTGGCCCTAAAGTCAACATACTGAATGTAAGTATGCTGGGGAGGGTTACAGTTAGGCTGTGGAGGGTAGGGGTAGGGGGTTAGGGTTAGGCACCAGGGGAGGGTTAGGGTAAGGTTGCAGGGGGAAAATTAGAGTTAGACTGCAGGAAGGGAGGGTTAGGCTGCAGGTAGGGGAGGGTAGAGGGTTAGCATACTTTCCTACGAGGTGTTGGGATACTAATCAGCAGGATGCTGCTGTCATTCTTCTGACTACCGGCATCCTAAGCGTCAGGATCCCTTTCCCAACCTGCTGTAGGGTGTATTCTCTATACAGTCTGCAACATTTTTGATACGTTATAATCCATTTGGTGGAACAGTAGCATAGGGTAAGCATTACTGCCTCACAGCACTCAGGTCATGAGTTCAATTCCTGGTCATGGCCAGTCTGTGTAGAGTTTGCATGTTCTTTTTATGTTCTATGGGTTTCCTCTGGGTATTCCTGTTTCCTCCCACACTCCAAAAACATATGGGAAGGTTATGTGGATTTGTCTGTGTGTGTTTGCATTTTAGAGAGTATCACTCCCATTCCAGTGGAACAGGGAGTGATATGAATTCTGATGTTCTGTGTACAGCGCTGTGCAAATTAGTGGCACTATATAAGTAAATAATAATAATAATTTTGATATTTTAAGATAGGGCCTTGCACATATATTGGAGAAGCTATCACATTTTCCCTTTGTACTTAGCAGGAGCACATTAATTTGCTGTTCTGACAATAATAAAGGGCTAAATGCAAGTTATGTACTGGGGAGCATTGCGTTTTGGTTTTTCCTGTCAGGGCAAATGTGTGTTTCTTTTACCCTGTGGATGCCAAGGTTTGTTTTTTTGTTTTGTTTTTTTCCTGAAAGGGGTCAATGTGTTTGTTATTATTTTTTCCTGTGGATGCCAATGTGTTTTATTTTTTCCTGTGGTGGCCGATAGGGGTGATGGTGGTGGGGAGGGGGGGGGGGGGAGGGGGAGGGATGCCGAAGTCTTGCCTAGGGTGCCAAGAAACCTTGCACCGGCCCTGGGTGCAGACAAAAGAGAGAGGGGGTGAGGACAAGAGAGAGGAGGGTGCGGACAAGAAAGAGAGAGAGGGGGTGCCAACAAGAGAGAGAGGGTGCAGATAAGAGAAGGACAGTGCTCAACAAAGTTATCTTATACATGGAAGTAGCTGTGAGGTGAGTACAAGAGAGAGAGGGATGAAGACGAGAGAGAGAGGGGGGATGCGGACAAGAGAACGTGGGAAGGGGACAAGAGTGAGATGGGTGTAGATGAGAGAGAAAGGGGGGTGCAGACGAGAGAGAGAAAGAGAGGGGGTTAGGACAAGAGAGAGGAGGATGCAGACAAGAGAGAGAGAGAGCAGTGTAGACAAGAGAGAGGGAGGTGTGGAAAAGAGAAGGGAGTGTGGACGAGAGAGAGGGGTACAGATTAGAGACAGAGAGAGGAGGGTGCAGACAAAAGAGAGGGGTTGAGGACAAGAGAGAGGAGGTTGCGGACAAGAAAGAGACACAGAGAGGGGGTGCTGACAAGAGAGAGACTGGGTGTGCAGAAAATATATAGAGGGGGGTGCAGACGAGAGAGAGGGGGTGTGGAGGACAAGAGAGAGGGGGGTGGGGACAAGAGAGAGAGAGGGGGTGCAGACAACAGAGAGGGAGAGAGTTAGCCATGGCAAGTATACGCCTGCACTCACCCTAGCAGGAGGCCTATACACAGAACTCCAATCCCATGGCTGATAGTAGGCTCTTTAAGGCTGCTCCTGTCTTCCTGCAGTGTTGATGCTGTTGCTGGTGCTGGTGCTGGGATCTGGGACATCCTGGGTGATGGGTCTCCTCCTCAGGGCCGGGGGATTAGGCAGCCAGGGTGCACATTGGGTGTTTGTGGGTGAGCGGACAGCCTCGTGTAACACCCAGTGCTGCTGCTGCATCATCTCCTCTCTCTCCCACTCCCAAAATGTCCTTCGCGATGATTTCGCGCCCTCTCCAGCAGTCTGGGAAGATGGGAAGGAAAAGCTCACTAGCAGCAGCTCTGTGTGACTGATGGATGCATTATATATGGGTGTTGGCGGGAGGTCACGATGACTGTGGTCGCTTCTTCAGGCTGCAGCACCCTGGGTGACCGCTCTGCTTGGCCACCCATAAATCCGCCCCTGCCTCCAGCTTCCTGTGTGAAATGGCACCTGAATCACAGAGGGAGGGACCTTTTATGGAATCCAAAAACAGTGAGATCCAACGCTGGGAAGATAATGTTTTGCCTCATTTTGAAACCCAAGGTGGTTTCAGTTCTTTGTTTTTTTTTAGGAAGGGATCCCAAACTGTGTGTTCACTTGCATTAGCAGGCATCATCAACATGGATCTATGGTCCAGGGGAAGAGCACCCTCAACAGATTTGCTTCCTTACAGGTGTACAATATATACAGATGTGTCCACCTCTAATTATACAGCAGTTATGTGATGTTGCCCTTATTGTACTTCTTCTAAGCTTCTCTCCACCTTCTGCCAAAATGAAGGAGATGGAAGCTACAATAGTATACACAAAAATACTGATTCACATGTGCAGTATGAACATGTGTTTTTTAAGCAAAAAATAAATAAATAAATTGACTACAATTTTGACCATTATGAAATGAAAAATCTGTTATATACTTGTATACATAGCCTTTACAGAAAAAAAGATTTGTTGTGCTACAGTAGTTATACATACTGTACTTCCACATGATTGACTGATTAGATATCTGCTTTAACGAGGAGTACAGATGTACCATACCTTATAAACTGATGAGGGTATTTGTGCTTAAGACATGGTAAATTATCATATTGTTCTCAGAACATTATACAGTATCATAGGAAGATCAACAATATTATCTATCTATCTATCTATCTATCTATCTATCTATCTATCTATCTATCTAAAATTATACACATATATATATATATATATATATATATATATATACTGCTCAAAAAAATAAAGGGAACACTAAAATAACACATCCTAGATCTGAATGAATTAAATATTCTTATTACATACTTTGCTCTTTACATAGTTGAATGTGCTGACAACAAATCACACATAATTATCAATGGAAATCAAATTTATTAACCCATGAAGGTCTGGATTTGGAGTCACCCTCAAAATTAAAGTGGAAAAACACACTACAGGCTAATCCAACGTTGATGTAATGTCCTTAAAACAAGTCAAAATGAGGCTCAGTAGTGTGTGTGTAGCCTCCACGTGCCTGTATGACCTCCCTACAACCCACACAAGTGGCTCAGGTAGTGCAGCTCATCCAGGATGGCACATCAATACGAGCTGTGGCAAGAAGGTTTGCTTTGTCTGTCAGCGTAGTGTCCAGAGCATGGAGGCGCTACCAGGAGACAGGCCAGTACATCAGGAGACGTGGAGGAGGCCGTAGCAGGGCAACAACCCAGCAGCAGGACCGCCACCTCCGTCTTTGTGCAAGGAGGAACAGGAGGTGCACTGCCAGAGCCCTGCAAAATGACCTCCAGCAAGCCACAAATGTGCATGTGTCTACTCAAACGATCAGAAACAGACTCCATGAGGGTGGTATGAGGGCCCGACGTCCACAGGTGGGGGTTGTGCTTACAGCCCAACACCGTGCAGAACGTTTGGCCTTTGGCAGAGAACACCAAGATTGGCAAATTCGCCACTGGTGCCCTGTGCTCTTCACAGATGAAAGCAGGTTCTCACTGAGCACATGTGACACGTGACAGAGTCTGGAGACACCAAGGAGAATGTTCTGCTGCCTGCAACTTTCTCCAGCATGACCGGTTTGGCAGTGAGTCAGTAATGGTGTGGGGTGGCATTTCTTTGGGGGGCCGCACAGCCCTCCATGTGCTCGCCAGAGGTAGCCTGACTGCCATTAGGTACCGAGATGAGATCCTCAGACCCCTTGTGAGACCATATGCTGGTGCGGTTGGCCCTGGGTTCCTCCTAATGCAAGACAATGCTAGACCTCATGTGGCTGGAGTGTGTCAGCAGTTCCTGCAAGACGAAGGCATTGATGCTATGGACTGGCCCGCCCGTTCCCCAGACCTGAATCCAATTGAGCACATCTGGGACATCATGTCTCGCTCCATCCACCAACGCTACATTGCACCACAGACTGTCCAGGAGTTGGCGGATGCTTTAGTCCAGGTCTGGGAGGAGATCCCTCAGGAGACCATCTGCCACCTCATCAGGAGCATGCCCAGGTGTTGTAGGGAGGTCATACAGGCACATGGAGGCCACACACACTACTGAACCTCATTTTGACTTGTTTTAAGGACATTACATCAAAGTTGGATTAGCCTGTAGTGTGTTTGTCCACTTTAATTTTGAGGGTGACTCCAAATCCAGACCTCCATGGGTTAATAAATTTGATTTCCATTGATAATTTTGTGTGATTTTGTTGTCAGCACATTCAACTATGTAAAGAACAAAGTATTTAATAAGAATATTTCATTCATTCAGATCTAGGATGTGTTATTTTAGTGTTCCCTTTATTTTTTTGAGCAGTGTATATGTATATGTATATATATATATATATATATATATATATATATATACATATATATATATATATAAATGTGAAAGCCCTCACTCACTCACTCACTCACTCACTGATTTATCACTAATTCCCTTACTTCTCGATGTTCGGAAGTTGAATTTTAACATAGGTATTCTTCAGGTGGGAAAAAGGCAGGGACGTGCAGTGCAGAGCCTCCCCTATCATTAATGATTAAAATAATACAAAGAAGATACTTATGAGTCATAAGTATCTTCTTTGTATTAATCTAATCGTTATTACTGTTTAAATGTGGTTGGGAGGTACCAATCGTGGTGCCTCCCGTTGTCAATGGGAAGGTGTGGGAGCGGGGGGCGGAGCCAAGCCATGGACAGTAAGAGCCCATTGTAAATACATAGGAAAGTGGCACCATTAGAAGTGGCACTGTCATACAGGGACGTGCTTTCAACCCATGAAGGCACGCCCCTGTCAGTGAGGCCACAGTGATTGGTCAGCGGATCCGTCACTGGATCCGCTGTCATCACTGTGTGGGCGCGGTGGAGGTGCGGGACTTGGTGGCGGTGGGATGCGGCGGAGGTGCAGGCGACGGGATGCAGCAGAGGTGCGGGTGGCGGGATGCGGTGGAGGTAAGAGTATTAGTGGCAGGCAGGGATCTGAGATCCCTGCCTGACATTCTGCAGAGTTTGGCAGAGGAGCGGTACCAGATTCAAAAATGGTGCCTCAGCGTCATTTTTTAAATTCAAGATGTCCGCTGCAAGCCAATCATGGCTCTCTGCATCATCACCCCACCCCCTACGGCTGACTTACATAAGTCAGTGCGAGGCAGTGGCATCAGTCCGACGGCGGAGGAGGAGCAGTGAAGAGCTCCTGAAGAAAGAAGATGCAGTGGAAGTCTGGGATGGCCGGCGGCTATGCAAAAGAGCGTAACAGCCGCCGCCCATCAGGTGAAGACGCCGGAAGCCCTGGGGAGGTGGCGGCCGCCCCCCAGATGAAGATGCCGTAAGCTCTGGGAAGGCAGCAGCCATGAAAAAGAGCTTAAAGGCAGCCACCTCCCAGTTGAGACGCTGGAGGAAGCCGCCGTAAGCCCTGGAGAGGCGGCGGCCCCCAAGGTGAAGATGCCGGAAGCCCTGGGAAGGCGGCGGCCATGCAAAAGAGCTTAAAGGCTGCCACAAGTGCCAGCATGCTGAGGCAGGCTTGCTGGGACCTGTAGGCCACCTGTAAAGAACAATGTTAACATACAATGGTGCGGGGTGCAGGGCATAGCACTGGGCTATCAGCCCAGTGCTGGTTGTTGCTCAGGAGGGGGAACCCCTTTTTTTATTTTATGGGGTCCCCACTTTTCAAGGAATTCCAGGCCCGGGCTGACTAGCTTCTGGGGTTGATTAATGGGGATGCGGTCAAGATTCCGCCGGACGGAATCCCGACGGTCGAAATACCGACACCGGGATCCCGACCGGCACAATCCCGACATATTCTCCGTCTGTGAGTGTCCACGACACCCATAGAGGGAGAATAAATTAGTATGGCGAGCGCAGCGAGCCCGCAAGTGGCTGCGTTGCGCTCGCCCCCTGTCGGTATTGTGCCAGTCGGGATCCCGGTGTCGGTATTCCGACTGCCTGGATCCCGTCCGGCGGGATTTCGTACTGATCCCGATTAATGTTACGGCAGGGGGACCCCACACTGAGTGTCTCCCCTGCTGAGGCATTGTCCATCCTGGCTGGTTCTGCCTGGTGCTGGTTTTAGTGATGTGTGGGGGACTACACTTTTTTTCCCCCCTCTATGGGGGGGGGGGGGTTGGCTGCCAGTGCCTCCCCAGCCACTGAGCTCACCGCACGTCACTGGAAAAAGGAAAACTACGTAATCAGAAATTTAATAAACCTCCCCTAAGGGGATGAAAAGGGGGTTGACATAACAACATCATTACCGATGTGTGGTTTGCGTTGTGTGAATGATAACGCCCAAACAGACAATTGGATAAAACTTTGGATTGCACCATCAGTGTGTATAATTTCATAAACTACACTCACTCACTCATCACTAATTCTCTTACTTCCTGATATGTTAGGAAGCTGAAATTTAACATAGGTATTCTGCAGGTGGGAAATACGAAAAATACATAATTAGAATTTGAATAAACCTTCCCTAAGGGGATGAACAGGTGGTTGACATAATGACATCATTATCGATGCGTGGCTGGCGTTGCATGAACGGTAACGCCCAAATGGACAATCGGATCAAAATTTTAAATTGCACCTCCAGTGGGTAGAGCTTAATAAATTACAAAAATGGTCCTGTCACGTTTTAACGTATCTGCTATGGATGCTCCTTGGGTAATGCCAAGAACCGAGGATTAATATTTACTTACATGAAGACGTCTAAAATGTACATCTCTATAGATTTACCAATTTTTAACACTCATTTGTATTTACAACTGTGAAAATCAAAAACAACCCCTGTGCGAAGAATGGGTAGGACAGCTAGTCTATCATGTACAGTAAAATCAAGCAGGCTTTTAATAAAGGGTTAAATAGTTTTATTTTACCAGTAAACATTTGTTATTCTAAAATCTCTATTATAGGAGCTGAAGTTGACAATATAAATTAGTGTGAATAATCCCCTGTTTTATCATATTATTAAAAATAATTTGTATTCTCAGTTGAGATACTCATGCCGGGAGTGTGAATGAGTTTCTTTATGTCACAGTCAGGTATTGTAGTACTATGTGAGACATTACTTTATTATTTTTCTATCCTTTTCAAGTATTGTGTTTCTTTATATATATAAATAATAGATTTAAGGCCTTCATTCCGAGTTGTTAGCAGCAGTTCATTGCATCGCAAACGGCAAAAATTCTCAAACTGCGCATGTGCAAAAGCGGAAATATGCATGCGCAAAGCGAGCGATACGACACTTGTGCAGAATTGCTATACGAAAATCTGGCCGTAATACATAACCGAAAACAGGGAGTGACGGAGGCGTGGCAGAGGCACGGCTTCGCAATCCAACGAAATGGGCGTGAAAGTGGGCGGCTAGTGTGGGAGTATGCATCCAGCAGTAGGCGTGTTTTGGGCAAAAATGCGTATCCTATGGTAAAAGTACATAACAAATGTTCGCTATCTTGACGCAGCCGAAGAGTAAGTCTGCAGCTACTCAGCACTTGCGAAGTACTGTTACAAGTGTGTGTCTGCTCTACTTAGCAATTAATTAGCAACTGAATTCACCTGTTGAGCAATTACTCGCCAAACACTGCTCTTACAAAATAATACAAACAGCAATTATATGGCCACTTAATATTTGTATTGTTACCACAAATAAATCTGACACACTCACAAATAATGCACTGTGCATTTTGGACAAATAAAAATTAACTGATGTTAAATGCATGTTTTAATTATTTGTTTAATAATCTCAAATGTGACTAAACAAACTTATAAACTACATCAGCTAAATCTTCTCGACATAGACATATTCCTTTGTACATACCAAATAACATGAGCACCATAATGCAGCCTGCATTTAATGTGACTTAATATGTTTTTTTTTGTTTTGTTTTTTGGGAATATGTGTCCATATCTAATACTATGGCATGTTGCCCCTAGTAACCCAAGTTCCTTTTTTTGGTTTTTTTTTTATATGGCCAATTAAGTGTTGTGCAAGGTATACAGATTTTAAATTACACTATGCAATGTTTGTCCTAATATTCTGATTGTTCCCTTGTTCCACAAATGTCAATATGCCATGTTCTAGTTTACAGGGCACAGTTTTCCTGAGTGCATAACCTTTAATAAAACACACAAACAATTGTAAAGTAATTTTTTTTTACTTAAAAAAAAAAAGAACAAAATCACCAACACAACATGGCTACAAATGAGCATCACATACAGAGATGGACATAGCAGCAAGCAGATGGCAGTGGCAAAATGCACATAGCAGAACCCAGTACTATGGTAACCCCATCTTCTGACAAAATATGATGTTTTAAATAGTGATGAGCACCGGAAATTTTTCGGGTTTTGTGTTTTGGTTTTGGGTTCGGTTCCGCGGCCGTGTTTTGGGTTCGAACGCGTATTGGCAAAACCTCACCGAATTTTTTTTGTCGGATTCGGGTGTGTTTTGGATTCGGGTGTTTTTTTCAAAAAACCCTAAAAAACAGCTTAAATCATAGAATTTGGGGGTCATTTTGATCCCAAAGTATTATTAACCTCAATAACCATAATTTCCACTCATTTTCAGTCTATTCTGAACACCTCACACCTCGCAATATTATTTTTAGTCCTAAAATTTGCACCGAGGTCGCTGGATGGCTAAGCTAAGCGACCCAAGTGGCCGACACAAACACCTGGCCCATCTAGGAGTGGCACTGCAGTGTCACGCAGGATGGCCCTTCCAAAAAACACTCCCCAAACAGCACATGACGCAAAGAAAAAAAGAGGCGCAATGAGGTAGCTGTGTGAGTAAGCTAAGCGACCCTAGTGGCCGACACAAACACCTGGCCCATCTAGGAGTGGCACTGCAGTGTCACGTAGGATGGCCCTTCCAAAAAACACCCCCCAAACAGCACATGACGCAAAGAAAAATGAAAGAAAAAAGAGGTGCAAGATGGAATTGTCCTTGGGCCCTCCCACCCACCCTTATGTTGTATAAACAGGACATGCACACTTTAACCAACCCATCATTTCAGTGACAGGGTCTGCCACACGACTGTGACTGAAATGACGGGTTGGTTTGGACCCCCACCAAAAAAGAAGCAATTAATCTCTCCTTGCACAAACTGGCTCTACAGAGGCAAGATGTCCACCTCATCATCATCCTCCGATATATCACCGTGTACATCCTCCTCCTCACAGATTATCAATTCGTCCCCACTGGAATCCACCATCTCAGCTCCCTGTGTACTACTTTGTGGAGGCAATTGCTGCTGGTCAATGTCTCCACGGAGGAATTGATTATAATTAATTTTAATGAACATCATCTTCTCCACATTTTCTGGATGTAACCTCGTACGCCGATTGCTGACAAGGTGAGCGGCGGCACTAAACACTCTTTCGGAGTACACACTTGTGGGAGGGCAACTTAGGTAGAATAAAGCCAGTTTGTGCAAGGGCCTCCAAATTGCCTCTTTTTCCTGCCAGTATAAGTACGGACTGTCTGACGTGCCTACTTGGATGCGGTCACTCATATAATCCTCCACCATTCTTTCAATGGGGAGAGAATCATATGCAGTGACAGTAGACGACATGTCCGTAATCGTTGTCAGGACCTTCAGTCCGGACCAGATGTCAGCATCAGCAGTCGCTCCAGACTGCCCTGCATCACCGCCAACGGGTGGGCTCGGAATTCTGAGCCTTTTCCTCGCACCCCCAGTTGCGGGAGAATGTGAAGGAGGAGATGTTGTCAGGTCGCGTTCCGCTTGACTTGACAATTTTGTCACCAGCAGTTCTTTGAACCCCAGCAGACTTGTGTCTGCCGGAAAGAGAGATCCAAGGTAGGTTTTAAATCTAGGATCGAGCACGGTGGCCAAAATGTAGTGCTCTGATTTCAACAGATTGACCACCCGTGAATCCTTGTTAAGCAAATTAAGGGCTCCATCCACAAGTCCCACATGCCTAGCGGAATCGCTCTGTGTTAGCTCCTCCTTCAATGTCTCCAGCTTCTTCTGCAAAAGCCTGATGAGGGGAATGACCTGACTCAGGCTGGCAGTGTCTGAACTGACTTCACGTGTGGCAAGTTCAAAAGGTTGCAGAACCTTGCACAACGTTGAAATCATTCTCCACTGCGCTTGAGACAGGTGCATTCCACCTCCTATATCGTGCTCAGTTGTATAGGTTTGAATGGCCCTTTGCTGCTCCTCCAACCTCTGAAGCATATAGAGGGTTGAATTCCACCTCGTTACCACTTCTTGCTTCAGATGATGGCAGGGCAGGTTCAGGCGTTTTTGGTGGTGCTACAGTCTTCTGTACGTGGTGCCTGTACGCCGAAAGTGTCCCGCAATTCTTCTGGCCACCGACAGCATCTCTTGCACGCCCCTCTCGTTTTTTAAATAATTCTGCACCACCAAATTCAAGGTATGTGCAAAACATGGGACGTGCTGGAATTTGCCCATATTTAATGCACACACAATATTGCTGGCGTTGTCCGATGCCACAAATCCACAGGAGAGTCCAATTGGGGTAAGCCATTCTGCAATGATCTTCCTCAGTTGCCGTAAGAGGTTTTTAGCTGTGTGCGTATTCTGGAAAGCGGTGATACAAAGCGTAGCCTGCCTAGGAAAGAGTTGGCGTTTGCGAGATGCTGCTACTGGTGCCGCCGCTGCTGTTCTTGCGGCGGGAGTCCATACATCTACCCAGTGGGCTGTCACAGTCATATAGTCCTGAGCCTTCCCTGCTCCACTTGTCCACATGTCCGTGGTTAAGTGGACATTGGGTACAACTGCATTTTTTAGGACACTGGTGAGTCTTTTTCTGAGGTCTGTGTACATTTTCGGTATCGCCTGCCTAGAGAAATGGAACCTAGATGGTATTTGGTACCGGGGACACAGTACCTCCAACAAGTCTCTAGTTGCCTCTGCAGTAATGATGGATACCGGAACCACTTTTCTCACCGCCCAGGATGCCAAGGCCTCAGTTATCCGCTTTGCAGCAGGATGACTGCTGTGATATTTCATCTTCCTCGCAAAGGACTGTTGGACAGTCAATTGCTTGGTGGAAGTAGTAAAAGTGGTCTTACGAGTACGACTTCCCCTCTGGGATGACCATCGACTCCCAGCAGCAACAACAGCAGCGCCAGCAGCAGTAGGCGTTACACGCAAGGATGCATCGGAGGAATCCCAGGCAGGAGAGGACTCGTCATAATTGCCAGTGACATGGCCTGCAGGACTATTGGCATTCCTGGGGAAGGAGGAAATTGACACTGAGGGAGTTGGTGGGGTGGTTTGCGTGAGCTTGGTTACAAGAGGAAGGGATTTACTGGTCAGTGGACTGCTTCCGCTGTCGCCCAAAGTTTTTGAACTTGTCACTGACTTATGATGAATGCGCTGCAGGTGACGTATAAGGGAGGATGTTCCGAGGTGGTTAACGTCCTTACCCCTACTTATTACAGCTTGACAAAGGCAACACACGGCTTGACAAATGTTGTCCACATTTCTGTTGAAATACTTCCACACCGAAGAGCTGATTTTTTTGGTATTTTCACCAGGCATGTCAATGGCCCTATTCCTCCCACGGACAACAGGTGTCTCCCCGGGTGCCTGACTTAAACAAACCACCTCACCATCAGAATCCTCCTGGTCAATTTCCTCCCCAGCGCCAGCAACACCCATATCCTCCTCATCCTGGTGTACTTCAACACTGACATCTTCAATCTGACTATCAGGAACTGGACTGCGGGTGCTCCTTCCAGCACTTGCAGGGGGCGTGCAAATGATGGAAGGCGCGTCCAGTGTTGGGAAGGTCAGGCATCGCAAACGACACAATTGGACTCTCCTTGTGGATTTGTGATTTCGAAGAACGCACAGTTCTTTGCTGTGCTTTTGCCAGCTTGAGTCTTTTCATTTTTCTAGCGAGAGGCTGAGTGCTTCCATCCTCATGTGAAGCTGAACCACTAGCCATGAACATAGGCCAGGGCCTCAGCCGTTCCTTGCCACTCCGTGTGGTAAATGGCATATTGGCAAGTTTACGCTTCTCCTCCGACAATTTTATTTTAGATTTTTGAGTCCTTTTTTTACTGATATTTGGTGTTTTGGATTTTACATGCTCTGTACTATGACATTGGGCATCGGCCTTGGCAGATGACGTTGCTGGCATTTCATCGTCTCGGCCATGACTAGTGGCAGCAGCTTCAGCACGAGGTGGAAGTCGATCTTGATCTTTCCCTATTTTTGGAACCTCAACATTTTTGTTCTCCATATTTTAATAGGCACAACTAAAAGGCACCTCAGGTAAACAATGGAGATGGATGGATACTAGTATACTTATGGATTGACGAGCGACTGCCGACACAGAGGTAGCTACAGCCGTGGACTACCGTACTGCGTCTGCTGCTAATATAGACTGGATGATAATGATATAAAAAAAATATATATATATCACTACTGCAGCCGGACAGGTATATATTATATAATGATGGACCTGCTGGACACTGTCAGCTCAGCACTGCAGACTCCTAAAGTAAGCTACTAGTAGTATCAAGAAGATAGAAAAAAAAAAAACACCACAGGTAGGTGGTATACAATTATGGATGGACTATCGACTGCCGACACAGAGGTAGCTACAGCCGTGGACTACCATACTGCGTCTGCTGCTAATATAGACTGGATGATAACGATATAAAATATATATATATATATCACTACTGCAGCAGGACAGGTATATATTATATAATGACGGACCTGCTGGACACTGTCAGCTCAGCACTGCAGACTCCTAAAGTAAGCTACTAGTAGTATCAAGAAGATAGAAAAAAAAAAAAACATCACAGGTAGGTGGTATACAATTATGGATGGACTAGCGACTGCCGACACAGAGGTAGCTACAGCCGTGGACTACCGTACTGCGTCTGCTGCTAATATAGACTGGATGATAATGATATAAAAAAAATATATATATATCACTACTGCAGCAGGACAGGTATATATTATATAATGACGGACCTGCTGGACACTGTCAGCTCAGCACTGCAGACTCCTAAAGTAAGCTACTAGTAGTATCAAGAAGATAGAAAAAAAAAAAAAACACCACAGGTAGGTGGTATACAATTATGGATGGACTAGCGACTACCGACACAGAGGTAGCTACAGCCGTGGACTACCGTACTGCGTCTGCTGCTAATATAGACTGGATGATAATGATATAAAAAATATATATATATCACTACTGCAGCCGGACAGGTATATATTATATACGTATATACTGGACACTGTCAGCAGAATGCGTTTATAGAATAAAAATACCACACGACGATCACAATATACTGGTGGTCAGTGGTCACTGGTCAGTCACACTGGCACTGGCAGTGGCACTCTGGCAGCAAAAGTGTGCACTGTTAAAATATGTACTCCTGCTATAACTGCTCCCCAGTCTCCCCCACAATTAAGCTGTGTGAGCAGTGAGCACTCAGCACAGTCAGATATACAGTATTACATAGATGATGCAGCACACTGAGGGCACACTGAGGCTGAGCACAGATATGGTATGTGACTGTGTCACACTGTGTATCGTTTTTTTTCAGGCAGAGAACGGATTAATTAAACTGGTGGTCAATGGTCACACTATCAGCAAGTAGTACTCCGTCGTAATATGCTCCCCAAAATTAGTAAATCAAGTGTCTCTAGACTCTCTACTCTACTCTAAACGGAGAGGACGCCAGCTACGTCCTCTCCCTATGAATCTCAATGCATGTGTGAAAATGGCAGCGACGCGCGGCTCCTTATATAGAATCCGAGTCTCGCGATAGAATACGAGCCTCGCGAGAATCCGACAGCGGGATGATGACGTTCGGGCGTGCTCGGGTTAGCCGAGCAAGGCGGGAAGATCCGAGTCTGCCTCGGACCCGTGTAAAAAGGCTGAAGTTCGGGGGGGTTCGGTTTCCGAGAAACCGAACCCGCTCATCTCTAGTTTTAAATTAACTAAGTGAACCCCCAGCCAGACTAAACTTTAAGGGGAACTGAGGTAGATTCCGGAACCAACACACAAACACAAACATACACAGCATGCTAGGAAGAGGAAGATGGCTCAGGTGTAGGCCCAAATAACTCACAGGCTACAATTTAAAGAAAACCTTTTATTTTGAGGGAGTTCTACATTCTGGCCACACAAGCCAAAATAAAAAAATACATCGAGGCAACATGTAAAACATGGGTGCTGCCCATCTGGAGAGACATTACTTTCTCTTTTTTTTCCCCGCCTGATGTAGTTCTTCATGGCTCGGTCTGCGGAGCGACCTTCGAGGGCCCTGCCCAGTGGGATGTTCTTCCTGGGCAGGGGGAGGGGAGGGAGCCGATGTGGCTGGCTCTCTGCCACTGTGGGCAAGGGAGACAGCGATGTCCTGAAGCCCTTGCCGAATCGAATTGGCAAGTTCTTGGAAGGAGGAGGCGAGTTAATCTTGGCCCTGCCTGATCTCTGCCAGACCTTGGCAGAGTTGAGCTACACCTTGCTCCACACTGGTTCTGTGCTCAGTGAGCCGGACAGGTATCTGGCTTACCTCCCGGAGCATCCTGTCCTGAAGGCATTCAGGCTCTCACCATACCTGGCTATTTCAGTCAGGATTTCCGGGATAGCAGAGGGTTGGGTGGGGGGGCCAGTTGGTAACTGGACAGATGGAATGTGTGGTCCCACACTGGCACAGACACTAGGTCCCTCCACCTCAGCCTCAGCCACATAACCCTCCTGTGACTCTACCTGCTCACCCACCTGTGCTGTGTTATGTTCAAAGCAAATAGAAGAATGAGTGGAAAAAGAGTAGAAAAAAACAATATGAGACTTTTGGATCCCAAAAAAATTTACATTACGAATATGTGTGTAAACTTACCTGGCAAGTCATGTGCATGGAGTATTTCAGGCAGGTCCGTGTCCATATGAGACACCCCAACCCCCTCCTCATAGCTCACACAGTCCATCGCCATCTCCTCAAGATCTGTGTATTCCACAGTGGCAGCAGGACCTCCCCCTGTTGCCCTCGAGGCATTCCACTCCGCAGACCTCTTGCCCTTCAGGCGGGATTTGAAGTCGGCCCAACTACATGTGGTGAAAAATAGGGGCAAGGTAGTGAAAAATTATGAAAACCTGCTTTAATATATAGTACACATGAAATGCATTTGGTTGCTATAGGCAACATCACATCTAAGTAACTTTTTAAGAATACTTGGCACAGAAAATGGACTGGCAATATACACTTACCGTCTTCGAACTTCCTGCGAGGTGCGGACTATTGAACCGACTTCATTAACAGAATCAGTGATGTCCCTCCAAATTCTGTCTTTGGTTGCAGCACCCATGTTTTTGGTTCCTCTATGTATTTTTTGCATGGCCTGTGTGACCATAACCCGTAACTTTCTTTTTTTTGGAAGTAGCCTGTGAGCTATCGTCCTGTCCTTCCTCACCATCTTCCTCTTCACTAGCTGCTTGTGTAGTTTGTGTTTGAGCTGCTAGTCCGGAATCACCCTCAGTTACCCCACTATCTATGTCTGGCAGGGGATTCACTCCTAACTCCTGGGTATCAGAAGATGGAGTTTGTCTAGTACTGGGTCCTGCTATTTCTAACTCAGCATTGCCAAAATCAAGCATCTGCCTCCGCAGTGCTATGCGTCTATGTGCTAAAGCTGCCATCTGCTGCTGCACCTCGTCCATCTCTGCTGACATCTGCTCACGAGTAGCCATGTTGCTGGTGGCATGTGTGTATGCACGAGTGTTTAGCTATTTATAGCTGCATGTGTTTTCTGGTGCGGAATTCTGCGCAGGTGTATATTATGCAAATTGGGCCAGTAATTGTTGCACTGGCTATATAAACGCCCTGCATGCAGCCTGTGTGTGTGTGGGTGTATGCTGAAAATTACTGAAGCAAGGTGGACATTTCTGAGTGAGCACATTTCTGAGTGAGTTTTGCGAGTATTTTATATTGTTTCAGTACAGTTTTTTTATGTAATGTTCTCCTTTTCATGTATGTGGTGTAAGATTGTTGTATACAATGTTTTTTTTTTTTTATAAAAATGACTTTTGTAGTTTTGAATGTGAACAATAGTAATTTTTTTTGTTTAATTTTCTGTTTGGCTTGTGCATCTGTTTACCATAAAAATTCCACACCATCTGATCCTAAAATACCACAAATTTGTGACTTTGTGTAGCTGTTTGTTACAGCAAAATGTGGTGAGTAAACAGATTGTTATACTTAGTTGTGTTTTTTCTAAGGCCAAAAATAGGGCAAAAAAAATGTGTGTGTTGTTTTAAATAAATATATATATATATATATATATATAATGTGTAGACTAATATGTTTATGATTTGAAGCCATATCTCAATGATGTGTGTGTGTGTGTGTGTGTGTGTTTGTGTGTGTGTGTGTGTGTGTGTGTGTGTGTCCGAGGGTGCGAATCTCCGATGTGTGTGTGTGTGTGTGTGTGTGTGTGTGTGTTGTCCGCGTGTGTGAATCTCCGCCCATGAGAACTGTACAAATTGTCCTGCACATTAATGTACACATATCAATAAAGCTTATTACAGATGACACCATGCAATTACAACCAATCACATGCCACCACACACTATAAATATATGCCCATATATGGAAAACACCATTGCCATCATGCGTGCAGCAGCTTTTACCCGCCGCGAGCTGCGCGTCCCGGTAGCAGTAATGGACCGCCGTGTAGGTAGCGCAGGGCCCTTTATCCCAAATAGGGTAAAGCACGAGGCCTACGCGGAGGTCTGCCGCTTATTGAGAACCCGCGCCCGCAGCAGGAGGACCATCATTCAATTGGAGAGGCGCTGGAGCGACCTGCGCAGGCGCAAGCCGGACCTGTTGGCGGAACTCCGCCAACAAATCCGTGACATACGTAGGCGCAGTAAGTAAAATATTACAGTAAATAACACTGAGAATTTTAGCATAAACTTTGCCTACTTTCACTAAGTGAGAGTGTGAAAATTTGTACAATAACAATAAACTAGTGTAGAATAAACATGACACAGTGGGGTATATTTACTAAGGTCCCGATTTTGACCGAGATGCCGTTTTTTCTTCAAAGTGTCATCTCGGTAATTTACTAAGAAAAAATCACGGCAGTGATGAGGGCATTCGTAATATTTTGGAAGTCCTAGGAAAAAATCACGAATCAATACACCATCGGTCAAATACGCCTGCAATTTGGTAGAAATCGGGAATTTACTAAAAAGTGCAAAACACAAACACTGCCGACAATAGCCAAACACTGCCGTGATGAAATACAAATCGTGAAAAAGTGCTAAAAAAAAACAGACCTGCTTTTTTATCCCGTGTTTGTATAGGCATGCACGGATCCATGAGATCCGTGCATGTATTTCAGTGGGAAGGGTGGGAAATGTTATAATTTTTCCCCAAAAAAATGCGTGGGGTCCCCCTCCTAAACCAAACCAGCCTCGGGCTCTTTGAGCCGGCCCTGGTTGCAAAAATATGGAAAAAAAATTGACAGGGGTTCCCCCATATTTAAGCAACCAGCACCGGGCTCTGCGCCTGGTCCTGGTTCCAAAAATACGGGGGACAAAAAGCGTAGGGGTCCCCCGTATTTTTGAAACCAGCACCGGGCTCCACTAGCTGGACAGATAATGCCACAGCCGGGGGTCACTTTTATACAGTGCCTTGCGGCCGTGGCATCAAATATCCAACTAGTCACCCCTGGCCGTGGTACCCTGGGGGAGTGGGGACCCCTTCAATCAAGGGGTCCCCCCCCAGCCACCCAAGGGCCAGGGGTGAAGCCCGAGGCTGTCCCCCCCATCCAATGGGCTGCGGATGGGAGGCTGATAGCCTTTGATGAAAGTAATGAATATTGTTTTTAGTAGCAGTACTACAAGTCCCAGCAAGCCTCCCCGCAAGCTGGTACTTGGAGAACCACAAGTACCAGCATGCGGCGGAAAACCGGGCCCGCTGGTACCTGTAGTACTACTACTAAAAAAATACCCCAATAAAGACATTACACACACACCTTGAAAGTATAACTTTAATGCATACATACACACCACCATATACACATACTTACCTTATGTTCACACGAGGGTCGGTCCTCTTCTCCATGTAGAATCCATGGTGTACCTGTTGAAAAAATTCTACTCACCAAATCCAGTGTAGAGGGCTACTCGGGTAATCCATTTGTAATCCACGTACTTGTAAAAATAAAAAAACGGGACACCCGACCACGAACTGAAAGGGGCCCCATGTTTTCACATGGGTCCCCTTTCCCCGAATGCCAGAAACCCCCTCTGACTGATGTCTAAGTGGGTTTCTTCAGCCAATCAGGGAGCGCCACGTTGTGGCACCCTCCTGATCGGCTGTGTGCTCCTGTACTGTCTGACAGGCGGCACACGGCAGTGTTACAATGTAGCGCCTATGCGCTCCATTGTAACCAATGGTGGGAACTTTCAGGTCAGCGGTTGACCGAAAGTGACCTCACCGCTGACCTCAAAGTTCCCACCATTGGTTACAATGGAGCGCATAGGCGCTACATTGTAACACTGCCGTGTGCCGCCTGTCATACAGTACAGGAGCACACAGCCGATCAGGAGGGTGCCAAACGTGGCGCTCCCTGATTGGCTGATGGAACCTTCTTGGACTTAAGTCAGAGGGGGTTCCAGGCATTCGGGGAAAGGGGACCCATGTAAAAACATGGGTCCCCTTTCAGTGCGAGGTCGGGTATCCGTTTTTTTATTTTTACAAGTACGTGGATTACAAAAGGATTTACAAAGAAGCCTAAAACACTGGATTATGTGAGTATAATTTTTTCAACAGGTACACCATGGATTCTACTGGAGAAGAGGACCGACCTGCGTGGGCACATAAGGTAAGTATGTGTATTTGGAGGTGTGGATGGATGTATTAAAGTTATACTTTCAAGGTGTGTGTGTGTTGTCTTTATTGGGGTATTTTTTTAGTAGTAGTACTACAGGTACCAGCGGGCCCATTTTTCCGCCGCATGCTGGTACTTGTGGTTCTCCAAGTACCAGCTTGCGGGGGAGGCTTGCTGGGCCTTGTAGTACTGCTACTAAAAACAATATCATTCACTTTGAACAAAGGCTATCAGCCCCCCATCCGCAGCCCATTGGATGGGGGGGACAGCCTCGGGCTTCACCCCTGGCCCTTGGGTGGCTGGGGGGGGACCCCTTGATTGAAGGGGTCCCCACTCCCCAAGGGTACCTCGGCCAAGGGTGACTAGTTGGATATTTGATGCCACGGCCGCAAGGCACTGTATAAAAGTGACCCCCGGCTGTGGCATTATCTGTCCAGCTAGTGGAGCCCGGTGCTGGTTTCTAAAATACGGGGGACCCCTACGCTTTTTGTCCCCCGTATTTTTGGAACCAGGACCAGGCGCAGAGCCCGATGCTGGTTGTTTAAATATGGGGGAACCCCTGTCCATTTCCCCCCCATATCTCTGCAACCAGGATCGGCTCAAAGAGCCCGAGGCTGGTTTGCCTTAGGAGGGGGGACCCCACGCAATTTTTTTTTAACATTTAAACATATTTTTTATTTTTAACAAGGTGCACAATGAAGCCCAGCACGGATCTCTCAGATCCGGCCGAGATTCATTTTATTAAAGTCGGCAGTGTTTTACTAGTCACTCACGTAAAACACTGCCAAAAAAAACGAATGACATCGACATCGGAAAACCCGAAAATGCAGAATACGGCAGCTTAGTAAATTAGTCGTAATCAATTCAAAAAGTTGCATATTTACACTTTCGATGTCATTCGTGATTGAACTTTGACCTCAAACGGGAAAATACGATTCTTAGTAAATTTACCCCAGTGTGTGTGGGTAGGGCAAGCAGTACTGACTGTGTAGCAAGGTGCTTCTGCAAAAGTGAATGTTGTTGTGCAGAGTTGCTACACAGCCTGTCAACTGAACCCAATAACTTGCTCAGTGGGTTTAATTTTATAAGGTGGGAGGTTTTTAGAACTGGTGATGTTGCCTATATCAAACAATCAGATTCTATATATTATCTGATAGAAGCAGCTTAATAAATGTTACGTATAATCTGATTGGTTGCTATGGGCAACATCACCAGTTTTAACATTAAAAAAAACTTATTAATGTTATCCCTGTCTCTTTAACATGGGACAGAACAGAGTAATAGGAATATGCTGATGTTATAAATTTTTATGCTACAACCTAAATATTACATACTAGGTGCTTCATCGCGCCCTGCGGGCGCTCATCACACCGTCGTAAGGGGCTACGCCCCCTTAACCCCTGTACGCCGTTCAATATATCTATTATATGCAGTATCACCTGCATTCCTAGTTTTGTGAGTGGTTAAATATTGCACAATGAAAGGGTGTTGGATGGTGAAGGGGCTACCCCTTGCGACGGTGTGAACAGCGGCTGCAGGGCACACTGTGGTGTGGGGGGGACCGAAGGTGGGGGAGGGGGTCGGGAGGCGCTGCGGGTGGGGATGTGCGGGGGAGTGGGATCCAAAAGCGGAATGGGGGGGGGGGGGGGCGGGGGTATCGCGGGTAGGGGAGGGGCAGGTACGGGGATCTGGCGGATGGGAGAGGGGGTTCCGGAGGCGCTGCAGGTGGGGAAGGGGGGAGTGCGCCGCGAGTGGGGTAGGGGGCCTGGAAGCGAAGCGCGTGATGGAAGGGCAGGTGTGGGGGTGGGGAGACGCAGCGGGTGGTGGAGAGGTGGGTGCAGTGGGGCCACGCGGGTGGGGTAGGGGGTCAGGAGGTGCTGCGGGTGGGGAAGGGGCGAGTGCACTGCGGGTGGGGTAGGGGGTCCGGAAGCGATGCGTGTGGCTGAAGGGCAGGTGCGGCAGATGGGGGAGGGTGTCCGGTTGCGGTGCAGGTGGTTGAGGGGCAGGTGAAGTGGGTGGGGTAGGGGGTCAGGATGTGCTGCGGGTGAGGGAGGGGAGGTTTGGGGGGTTGACTGCGGTGCTGTGGGGGAGGGGCGGCTGCGGGGGTTGACGGCAGATGGGGGAGGGTGCCTGTGGAGGCTGTGGGTGGAGGGTCTGGGGTTGAGGGAGGGGCAGAGGAGTGGGGTCGTGGGTGGTGTAGGGGGTCTGGAGGCGCCGCATGTGGGGGGATGGGTGGTCGTGTGGGGGATGGTGGAAGGGTCGGAAGGTGTTGCAGGTGGTCGATGGCCGGTTGCGGGGGTGGGGTTGGGGGTCAGGAGGTGCTGGGGTGGTTGTGGGAGATGTCAGCGGATGGGGGAGGGTGTCTGTGGATGGAGGGGTAGTGGATGCGGGGGGGCTCTGGTAGGGGGTTGGGAGGTGCTGCGGTGGTGGGAGGGGCAGGAGAGTGGGGACTGTGGATGGGGTAGGAGTTCCGGAGGCAGCGCATATGGGGGAGGGTCAGGGCAGGTGCAGCGGACGGTGGATGCGCTGCAGGTACTGTATCTGGCAGCAAGGTAGTTGGAGGGTAATCATTAGCAGCTATCAGATACACTGCTAATTTCTCTGGCCCAATGATCCCATCTCTCATCATCAGCAGCAGCAGCAGGGCCGCAGGCCACCCGGGCTCAGTGTCAGGGTAACTGTGTGGCGGGCAGCCGGGGAGCTGCTGCGTGAGCCGCTCTGCCTCCTCACATCTTACCCCCCCACCAGGCACATTTCTACCTCACCCCACCGCACATCTCCCCCCCCCACCAGGCAGCCCGGGAGCACAGCAGTGTGCGGTGTCCCCGCTGCCACGTGAGCCGCTCTGCCTCCTCACATATTCCCCCCCGCCAGGCACATCTTGGCCCGCACATTCCGCCCCCCCGCACATCTTTCCTCCGCCAGGCAGCCGGGGAGCACAGCAGTGTGCGGTGTCCCCGCTGACACGTGAGCCGCTCTGCCTCCTCACATATCCCCCCCCCCCCCCGCCAGGCACATCTCGGCCTGCACATTCCGCCCCCCCCCCCGCACATCTTTTCCCCGCCAGGCAGCCGGGTAGCACAGCAGTGTGCGGTGTCCCTGCTGCCACGTGAGCCGCTCTGCCTGACATCTCCCCCCGCCAGCGGTCCGACATGCAGTGGGCCGCACTGGGCACATCAGGCAGTGATCATGTCTGTAGCGGGGACCCGCTGTACCGTGAGGACCGAACGGAGGGCTGTGTCAGCAGGGGACAGGCGCCGGGGCTCCGGCGGGGAGCGGGAGTGAGAGCCGTTCGCCGTCAGGCGGAGAGTCGCCTCCCGCCCTCACATCTTCTGCGCTGGACCGGGGGGACGATGGATGCCTCTACACCGGACCTTGGTCGGAAGCTCCGAGAAGGTGTGTGGCAGCGCTTCTCCTCATTGGCAGCCGTCACTGATTAGCCCACATCTGTGACTCCGCCCAGCGTTAGAAATGCAGGCACAGAGTCACAGGGCTAATATATAGGAGATTAGACACAGAGGGGAGTGCTGGTACAATGCGGAACAGGGGCAGCTGTGTCCTCTCTCTACACCGTACCATCCTTCAGGTGTAGCAACGTGGACATGTTGCGCACGCAATGTCTCCACGCGGCCGCAGGTGCACCAGTCCCATCTGCATGCACTATGTGCGCGCCCCCCTCAGGTGCTGTGTGAGGGATAGGGAGGAGGTGGCACAGCGAAGCATCACCGATACACCGGTAGCTACGGGGGGCACCGCAGGGGGTTATGGCTCCTGTCCTCCTGGTGAGGGTTTGTCAGGGAGTTATCCAGGAGCCGGTGGTATGGACCCTGTATGGGACACAGGGGGGTAGGGAGGGGACACAGAGACGCGGGGCGGTAGGGAGGGGATAGAGAGACGCAGGGCGGTAGGGAGGGGATACAGCGGCACAGGGCGGTAGGGAGGGGATACAGAGAGGCAGGGCGGTAGGGAGGGGATACAGAGATGCGGGTCAGTAGCGAGGGGATAGAGAGAAGCGGGGCGGTAGGGTGGGGATACAGAGGCGTAGGGAGGAGGGGATACAGAGACGTGGGGCGGTAGGGAGGGGACACAGAGAGACGCGGGGTGGTACGGAGGGGATAGAGAGACGTGGGGCGGTAGGGAGGGGATACAGAGACGTGGGGCGGTAGGGAGGGGATATAGAGAAGCGGGCGGTAGGGTGGGGGTACAGAGGTGTAGGGAGGAGGGGATACAGAGACGTGGGTCGGTAGGGAGGGGATACAGAGAAGCGGGGTGGTAGGGAGGGGACACAGAGATGCGGGCGGTACGGAGGGGATAGAGAGACGTGGGGCGGTAGGGAGGGGATACAGAGACGTGGTGCGGTAGGGAGGGGATAGGGAGAAGCACGGAGGTAGGGTGGAGATACAGAGGCGTAGGGAGGAGGGAATACAGAGACGTGGGGCGGTAGGGAGGGGACACAGAGACGCGGGCTGTACGGAGGGGATAGAGAGACGTGGGGCGGTAGGGAGGGGATACAGAGACGTGGTGTAGTAGGGAGAGGATAGAGAGAAGCGGGGCGGTAGGGTGGGGATACAGAGACGTAGGGAGGAGGGGATACAGAGACGTGGGGCGGTAGGGAGGGGACACATAGACGCGGGGCGGTACTGAGGGGACGCAGAGACGCGGGGTGGTAGGGAGGGGATAGAGAGATGCGGGGCGGTAGGGAGGGGATAGAGAGATGTGGGGCGGCAGGGAGGGGACAGAGAGATGCGGGCGGTAGGGAGGGGATAGAGAGATGTGGGGCGGTAGGGAGGGGACAGAGAGATGCTGGGCGGTAGGGAGGGTCCCCAGTGAGGAAGCTGATGAAGAGAGGGGGGGGAAAGTAGTGGAGAGGGTGGACACCATTAGCGGAGACATTTGCAAAGTGGTGACCAGACATAGATACAGCGGGTAGGATGGCCGGAGGGACTCACCGTTGGGGCTGTGGGCGGCTGCTGCAGGCTGGTAAACAGTACTGTGTTCAGAGGCAGTCTGTGCTACTATTACACACATTCCCCCCCCCTGCTCGTGCTGCGCGGTGGCTGAAAGGGTGTGTGGTCTAATGCAAAAGGGGCGTGGCCTCGCGGGTATGTTCTCTCTCGCTCCGAGGTGTTTCCAGCTAGCCTGTAGATGCTGGCAGCCCACGGAGACTGGAGTGTGTGTGCCGGCTCTTCTCTGTGACAGGAGGCGAGTGCTGCAGGAGATGACGTCACTGCAGCACTCGCCTCCTGTCACAGCAGGAGAGCGGACAGCTGGATGTGCGTGGAGGAGGCGGCGGGTCTGTGTACGCGGGGCAGGGAGGGCTATGAAAGCCTTCTCCTGCGCCACCCGTCCCTCATAATGTCTATGCCTGTGGCAGCAGCAGCAGTTGTTGTTCGCTCTGCACCGCGGCCGGGGAGTCGGAGTGGCTGATGGCGGGGGGGGGGGGGGAGGAGGAGCAGAGACTTGCTACACATGTGGTGGGCGGGCTCTGTGACTCCGCCCACCGCTGTGACTCCACCCAGCGTTAGAAATGCAGGCACAGAGTCACAGGGCTAATATATAGGAGATGTCATTCTAGGGCGAGCACAATGGCAAGCTGCTGCTGCTGGGAGCTCACACCAGTCCCCTTCTCGGGCCCCCTCCCCTTCTGTTGTCCTATCCCCCTCTTCTTCCCAGGCCCCTTCTCAGGCCCCCTCCCCTTCTGTCTCCCCATCCCCCTCCTCTTCCCAGGTCCCCTCCCCTTCTGTCTCCCCATCCCCCTCTTCTTCCCAGGCCCCTTCTCAGGCCCCCTCCCCTTCTGTCTCCCCATCCCCCTCTTCTTCCCAGGCCCCTTCTCAGGCCCCCTCCCCCTCTCTTTACCAATACCCCTCTCTGTCCCCCTCCCCCTCTGAATCAGACCCACCCTCTGAAAATAGCTCCCCAATCCCTCCTCCTTCCCCAATCCAGCCTCCTTCCCCAATCCATCCCCCTTCCCCAATCCAGCCACCTTCCCCAATCCAGCCCCCTTCCCCAAAAAAGCCTCCTTCCCCAATCCAGCCCCCTTCCCCAATCCAGCCTCCTTCCCCAATCCAGCCTCCTTCCCCACCGAGTGAATGGGCAGCAGAAGCCCCTGCTGAGATTCCTGGGAGTCCGCATGTGGCAGCTGAGAGTAAGTGTTTCAACATTTAAAATGTATTGGTTATCTACTTCAACTTAAAATTAAAATACATGCAGTGTTGTACTGTGGTCAATCTTGGCCCACGGAAAAAGGTTTGTGTTCTTCTTCATGGTATAGATGTTGCATTTACATTTATGTGAGTATAATTAGATGTACAGTGTCTATGTGTGCAATGTTTAGGCTGTCCACTCTAGGTCGACACTCAGTAGTTCGACAGGGTTGCCAGGACAACAGGGTTTATGTGCTAGGTTGTCAGTGAAACAGTTAGACCTGAGTGGAGTTTAGTATGTTGTTGTTCTTTGTCTTGTGCCTGGGTATTCCTAATATTTGCACAATCAACTTGCATGCTTCACTTTGTTAGCCAGGCTAAGGACACAATGTTTTGTGTTGTGAAAGTTACTCTCCAAAAAATAATTTATTACATAAAAAAAACAGGTTTCACCTTATGTAGTAAGGCAGGCTTTCAGGGAGTGTGGGCATGCTAGGATATGTTGTCCTTCTGAAGATGTTGATATGCAGTGTGATGATGCAGGCCAAACACCTAAAAATACAAGTCTGCTTCACTCCAGATGTGAATTAATCCCAGCATGGGGTTACATTTACTAAGATGGGAGTTTTATTCATGATGGTATGTTGCCCATAGCAACCAATCAGATTCAACTTCTCATTTATTTAGCACCTTCGAGAAGATATGTGTAATCTGATTGGTTGCTATGGGCAACATCCCATCTTAAATAGAACTCCCATCTTAGTAAATGTACATTATGGTGTGGTACACTTTGTAATTTAAAAAAAAAAAAATTGCAAACATTGCTGAGCATGCTTGTGTGTTGGTATGGTACTGTTTTAACATTCAAACATCCATGATGTAGTCCCTTTGCCATTAAAGTGTGCTTTGTGGGTTGCTTGTGTAATAGGTAATGTGAGTAATTTTTTAAAAATTATTTTTGCTCTGCATTTCAGATGATGCAGTTGGAGATCCCACAAGCCTGCCTGGCATCCTGGCAAGCTTAAGGGCCCATTTGCAGGCCATGATGTCTGATGTAGAGAAGCTACAAAAATTTTGTTAAATTTAATTTGATTTAAAAAAAAAAAACAGTTACACTAAAGGCAAAAAAAAATGTGAAAAAAATAAAACAATTTTTTGCAGTTAAGCGGGTGTTGTGAACAGCATATTGCCAAGCAGAAATTGGTTACCTTACAAAAAACACACATCACACTTACGATTATTAATCTTATTATTTACAAACAATCAAATTATGTCAGTAAGGAGCTTATTGTTTAGAAAAACGTGTAAACACATATATTCACACACTACACATCCACACTAAAATATGCTATGTAACATTAGCCCCCGCACAGTTTACACATCTATTTAACTTATTTAAAAACAAACATGGTAATGGCCAATTATGCCTACAAAGTGTTCTGTAGGTATTCTTTGAAGACTTAATTGGTCATTACTACAATCATTCATTACACTAATTAGATTCGTAATTGAGGATGGCTTGTTGAATTGAAAGGTGTAATTTAACTTGGGGGGGAATAAAAAAAACCATTGCTGTGCGTCTTTCCGCAAAAGCGTGAGCATTTTTAAGAGGAATGTGTAAATTTACGAGAAGTTAGGATTTTTAAGATGAGGATTGTGAAATTGCGATGGGTACGCATTTGTGCGTCGTCATTTGGCATACGCCTCATTTGTATAATACTGCGTGCGAAATAGCAAATCCCCGGTTGGGGCGGATTTTCGCTATTGTGCAATGTGTTCGCAAAAATGCGGATATGTTGTGCGACCGAAGAAACTTGCGAACAACTCGGAATGAGGGCCTATGGCCCTCATTCCGAGTTGTTCGCTCGCTAGTAGATTTTAGCAGCATTGCACACGCTAGGCCGCTGCCCTCTGGGAGTGTATCTTAGCATAGCAGAATTGCGAACGAAAGATTAGCAGAATTGCGAATAGAAAATTCTTAGCAGTTTCTGAGTAGCTCGAGACTTACTCCTACACTGCGATCAGCTCAGCCCATTTCGTTCCTGGTCTGACGTCACAAACACGCCCTGCGTTCGGCCAGACACTCCCGCGTTTTATCCTGGCACGCCTGCGTTTTTTCGCACACTCCCAGAAAACGGTCAGTTTCCGCCCAGAAACACCCACTTCCTGTCAATCACACTCCGATCACTTCACCTATGAAAATTCTTCGTTCCGACGTGAGTAAATCTACTTTTTAAGTTGTGCTAAAATACTTAGTACCATGCGCATGCGCATTTTTGCCTTAATCGCTCCATTGTGTCAAAGTCGAAAAATATCCTGATTCATATGCCTTGTACTAACCCCTCATGCACATGCCCGCTGCACGTGCATGAGCTCTGCCGTGCGTGCACATATCCGCAAATTGCGTAAGATAGCTCCGGCGATCACGCGCGATGTATGCGCATTTACGGTAGAGTTTGTGAGCGTCTAGCGGGCGACTCGATCATAACATATTTTACCCACATAGCGTGTTTTATAGTGAATATTCCCCTTAACAATGTTAGAAAGTATGTTTAGTGTAAACGGTTCTTGGACAGAGAAATTCCTCTTTGCATGATATGAAGGGTCAGACAAAGGTTGAACGGTGGTGTTTAGTATCCAGCTGTAGAGTATTTTAATAGTAACATTTCAGTGTTGGTTAGGAAGAGATTGTTCGCTCCTGCGTATAGTTATGTTTAAAAGTAATTTAGAGACATTTACTGTATTTGCTGTTCATTATCCATGCGGCGGGAATCCTGAGGATACCTCCCACCTGAGCAGTTGGAAATAGACACAGCCCACCTGTTCGAACCCACCTATGACCTTTTGTTATAATGCAGAGACACATTCCTGTGTCCAATGAACTATAAGATTATAGGGACCATTGTATTGTTACTGTATGTTGTGTATATAAAGGCCACCATTGCTGGACCAGCACTCTCTCTCTCTACAAAGGTTTTCACACTGAAGGCTGAGGGCTGGTCCAGGACGCGCTTGCGAATCATTCCCACGTGTGTAAGTTTCTCTGTAGCCATTTTGTTATTCTTTATGTACGCCATTCGTTCTCATTTTGTTATCCTTTAAGTCTTTGCCATTTTATTCTCTTTGTGTTTATTCTGTTTGCGATCGTTCGCTATTGTTCACATTTATTTCTTGTTATTCTGTTTAGATATTGATGTTAGGTCTGTAGTGTATAAGCTGTAACTGTTTTTCCCCTTTTTATACTAAAGTATCTTCTACGAAGGTGTTGGAACCTTACCAGGTCTTGTGTGTTTCATCAGTTATTGAATAGGGTTTCTGAGCGTCTCAATCGCTCAAACAGCTTTCATATTATCAAGGTCAATAAGTGTTACATTGTGGTAATATTACAGTATTAAGGTTTACAGTATAAGCATACCTTTACAGTGTGTTGTTAACAAGGTTTACAGTGTGTCAGTCAGTAAGCGTACGTGCCGCTCGTGCGTCGCACCCACGATAAGCATCTGCTACGCTAAGTGCGTACTCTTACGGTACTCTGTGCGCCAATTGCGTACTTAGTTCATAATAAGTATATAGCTTATGTTCAAAGGTAATAATTGACATTATCAATTGCGAAAATCGGCAACGAGCGAACAACTCGGAATGACCCCCTATAATCTATAATATTGTTCTTTTTGTTTGGTATGTGTACATACAGTAACTTCAATATGTAGCTAAAGAAATTATGTAATGAGATACAGTATTTGGATTAATAGACCTTAGTCATGCCATCTGGCAAGATAGGGGCTTATAAAAAGGTGATGGCCTGCACCAGGGCCACAACTGGCGGGGAGTACATTCCCCCGGGTGCCGTATTTGAGTGGGTGGCAAGATGGT
Organism: Pseudophryne corroboree; assembly: GCF_028390025.1. Lineage (NCBI taxonomy): Eukaryota > Metazoa > Chordata > Amphibia > Anura > Myobatrachidae > Pseudophryne > Pseudophryne corroboree. The sequence goes on from NC_086449.1 coordinate 185,496,738, forward strand.
GCACTGCTACTAATATACATTACAGTGGGCAGTGGGTGACTGTTTGGCAGCCCTCAGTGTCCGGTGGACCCAGGGGCATCTTCTGACTCCTGAAGCAATGCCCAGCTCCTTCCACATGCCACTGCCTCTGTCTTGCTCCTTTCACCTGCCTCTACCTGCAACCGACTCCTTCCACCTGCCGTTCCGTCGGCCAGCTGCACCTCCTCCCCCTGCCTGCCACTGGACTTGGGGTCTGACCTCTGGATGGGATCTGTGGGTCTTTCCTCGGCAGGCTCTGGGACTCTTTCCTGCTCCTGGCAGTGGTCATCTTGGATTGGCCACATTCAGTGTGCCTCCTGACATGTGAACTTGTGGCGGACACTGGGTTCCTCTGCAATCTCATTGACTCAGGTACAGTACTACAGTGTTTCCCATATTGGCTGTCCCTTCTCCTGCTCCCAGGTGCCAAGTGTCAGCGCATGGTCTGAGGGTGTCTCACAGTTTTTTTGTTTACACTTACTTTGAGGCATGATGGGGGTAAATAATATGTGCCATAAGGGCACGTCTAAAGTGTAGCATAGTGTGTAAGGGCACTACTAATGTGTGGCAGTGTATAAGGGCACTACTAATGTGTGGCACAATGTTTAACGGCACTATTAATGTGTGGTATAATGTGTATAAGGGCACTACTAATGTGTGGAATAATTTATATAAGGTCTCTAATAATGTGAAACATAGTGTATAAGGGAACTACTAATGTGTGGCATAGTGTATAAGGGCTTTACTAATGTGTGGCATAGTGTGTAAGGGACATTACTGTGTAGCATTATGTATATAAAGGGCACTACTACTGTGTGGCATTATTTGTATAAGATGCATTACTACTGTGTGGCGTAACAGGAATAAGGGGTATTAGTGTGTGGCATAATGTGCTATAAAGGGCATTACATCTGTGATATTGTGTGGCATATTGGCAATGTAACGTGAATAACAGATACTACCTTGTGAGTACCCAAAGCTTTGCAGGTCTTTCTCTGTGGGGTGCACATCATCTGTATATGGGGTGCAGAGCACTTATGTGTGGGGTGCAGAGCATGTTTAAGTGAAGTACACAGCATTTACATGTGTGGTGCAGAGTATATTTATAGAAACATGGAATCATAGAAACATAGAATTTGACGGCAGAAAATAACTACTTGGCCCATCTAGTCTGCCCCTTTTTTTTAACTATATTTTTTATCTCAAACTTTATTTGATCCTTATTTCTTTGTAAGTATATCCTTATGTCTATCTCATGCATGTTTAAATTGCTCTACTGTCTTAGCCTCTACCACCTCTGATGGGAGGCTATTCCACTTGTCCGCTACCCTTTCTGTGAAGTAATTTTTCCTCAGATTTCCCCTGAACCTCCCCCCTCCAGTCTCAGTACATGTCCTCGTGTCCTATTGCTTCTCTTCATTTGGAGAATGTTTCCCTCCTGGACTTTGTTAAAACCCTTGATATATTTGAAAGTCCCTCCTTTCCCTTCTCTGCTCCAAACTATACATATTGAGATTTTTTTAGTCTTTCTGGGTGTGTTTTGTGATGTAGGCCATGCACCATTTTAGTTGCCCTTCTTTGTACAGTCTCTAATGTATTAATATCCTTTTGAAAATATGGCCTCTAGAATTGAACACAGTATTCTAGATGAGGCCGTACCAATGACCTATACAGTGGCATTATTACTTCTTTCTTTCTTCTGCTGATTCCTCTCCCAATGCAGCCAAGCATCTGACTATCCTTCCTCACTGCTTTGTTACATTGCTTACCTGCCTTTAAGTCACCTGAAATAGTGACTCCTAGATCCCTTTCCTCCTCAGTAGTTTCCAGTATAGTGCTATTAATACTATATTTAGCCTTTGGATTTTTGAGACCCAAGTGCATGATTTTGCATTTTTTGGCATTAAACTGTAATTGCCACACTCTTGACCATTCCTCTAGTCTACCTAGATCCTCAACCATCTGTTTTACCCCACCTGGCATGTCTACCCTGTTGCATACTTTTGTGTCATCTGCAAAAAGGCATACGTTCCCTTTAATGCCATTTGCAATGTCACCAATAAAGAAATTAAAAAGCACTGGTCCAAGTACAGATCCCTGGGGTACTCCACTGGTAACATTTCCCTCCTGTGAATGCACTCCATTTACCACAACTCTCTGTTTTCTATCCTGCAACCAAGATCTTATCCATTCATTAATCCTAGAATCCAATCCCAAACGTCCAAGTTTATTTAGCAGTCTGCGATGCGGAACAGTGTCAAAAGCCTTACTAAAGTCTAAATAAGCTATTTCCACAGCTCCACCTTTATCCATCACTTTGGTCACACAGTCAAAAAAGTCAGTAAGATTTGTTTGACATGGTCTCCCCCCAGTGAATCCATGCTGTTTGGGATCCTGTAAATTGCTGCATTTGAGATAATCTACAACTATTTATTTTAAGAGTGTTTCCATCAATTTCCCTAATACTGATGTAAGACTCACTGGTCTGTAGTTGTTTGCCTTTTCCTTGCTTCCACTTTTGTGCAGTGGGACTACGTTCACACTTTTCCAGTCCTCTGGAATTACTCCTGTAGCTAATGACTGGTTGAATAATTCTGTCACTGGTGCTACCAGCACCTCTTTAAGTTATTTTAGAATCCTTGGATGTATCCTATCTGGCCCCATAGATTTGTCCACTTTCAGCCTTGAGAGTTCTGTTAGGACTTTCTCCTTTGTAAATGTACTTGTTTCATTTTCCTGAATATCCCTGTAACTTAACTGTGGCCCCTTCCCCTCTCTTTCAGTAGTGAATACTGAGCAAAAATAATTATTAAGATGATCTGCTATTACATTGTCTTCCTCAACAAGACTCCCAGTCTCTGTCCTTAGTTTTATTATTCCACCTTTTGTTTTTCTCCTTTCGCTTATATACCTAAAATAAAAGTTTTGCCTCCTTTACCCACTGACTGGGCGATTTTCTCCTTAGCTTGTGCCTTTGCACATCTGATTACCTTCTTAGTCTCTTTCTGTCTAAGAAGATATATCTCTTTGTCTTCATTATTTTGTGTCTGCTTCTATTTCCTAAAAGCCATCTTTTTTACTTTCACGATATTTGCTACTTCTTTCGCAAACCACACTGGCTTCCTTTTCTTCGTGTTTTTTGTAACACTTTTGTGTTGGGTTCAGAGTATTTGTCTGGGTACAATATAATCATGTTAGGTGCAGAGCATTTAGAAGTCCAGATTGTTTCTGTCTGGGGTGCAGAGAAGTTATGTGTGGGTGCAGAAGATTTATATGTAAGGTACAGAGCATTTATATTAGAGATGAGTGGCCTGCATTTCAGAATCCTTCCCCCCAAAAAAACTTTACCAATCTGAGTCAATCTGAGCTGCAGAAAAATGTCATCCTACCAGTTTTGGGTTTTGGATTCCATTTGACTCCAGGCACATTGCTGTGTGCTACACTGCGCTCTGCTGATTAAATTATTAAATTGGCTGAGCTGTCCAGACTCATAGTGGCTCTGCTGTGTATACAAGTGGCTGTGCTGTGAACTCCAGACTCATACAAGTGGCTGTGCCATAGTATACAAGTGGCTGTGCTATGTCCCGATTTATAATAGCTGTGCTCTGTATACAAGTGGCTAAGCTGGGGACTCCAGACTCATACAAGTGGCTGTGCCAGAGCATACAAGTGGCTGTGCTATGTCCCGATTTATAGTGGCTGTGCTCTGTATACAAGTGGCTGAGCTGGGACTCCAGACTCATACAAGTGGCTGTGCTGTGTCCAAACTCATAGTGGCTGTGCTCTGTATACAAGTGGCTGAGCTGGGACTCCAGACTCATACAAGTGGCTGTGCTGTGTCCAAACTCATAGTGGCTGTGCTCTGTATACAAGAGGCTGTGCTGTGGACTCCAGGATCCATACGAAGGGCTGTACTGTGTATACTAAGTGGCTGTGCATTCACATATAAGCGGCACTATAGTGAGTATTATTGTCACTCAGGGCCTGATTCACTATTATTTGCTAATGTAAGAACGCACGCACTGAGTGGTTATCGGCAAACTGCACATGTGCTGCGAATGCATTGCACTTGCGCAAAGGCCGAAATGCGGTAGCTCTGTGTTTGGAGCCTAAGTGTAAAGCGATCTCAATTTGATTGACAGGAAGTGACCATTCATGGGTAGTAACATGGTGTTTGTGGGGAGTGTTTGGGAAAATGCAGGCGAGTCATGCCCATTTTTGGGGCATGTATCTGACGTCATCCACGGATGCTGTGATGAATAACATGGCGTTCGGTGTGACTGTATTCACATTATATTGAGCAGGCATGAGTCAGACGCAACTGTTGATTGTGCACATTTTTTGCATTTGCATTGCTATTCTGCTAATGCATATGCAGATTTGCAAACGCATCGGCGGGGGTCTTTTGGAGGTCATTCCGAGTTGATCTCAGCCAGCAACTTTTTGCTGCTGGTGCGATCAATTAATCCACGCCTATGGGGGAGTGTATTTTAGCTTAGCAGGGCTGCGTTCGCTTGTGCAGCCCTGCTAAGCTAAAAAAGTTTTGTGCTGCTGAAGAGTAAGGCTGGTTATACCTACCCTGTGCGACAGATCCAGCAACGTTCCTCCCGACTTTGACGTCAGACATCTGCCCTCCATTTGACTGGACACGCCTGCGTTCGGATGACCACTCCTCGAAAATGGCATCCAACGGTGAGTATCTGCCATGGAACACCTCTCCTCTGTCAATCATCTTGCGATCAGCGCTGCGCAATTCAAACACCGCGCATGCGCAGTTCCGACCCGTACGCACCGTAGCGAAGAACCGCTGCGTGCAAACGGGTCGGAATGACCCCCTTTATCCTTTCTGGGTGCCTCTTCACATGCGATTTTTAGAAGTAGCAGGTATGAGAAAATTGCTATTTCAGCCTCAATTGCGATTCATAGTGAATCAGGCCCTCAGTTGTGAAACAAAACAAGTATAAAAAGTAAAAAGTTAAACAGTTAAAAAATAAATATTTTTTTTTATAAAAAGCATTATTTTACATTTTTATACAACCTGTGTGCACTGTACCCCTGCGTGTTTATTATTCATGTATATATAAAAGGAAGCCCTTTAAATTGTTGAAGTTTGAGTTGAGCTGCAAAGTGAAAATAAACATATTATTCTATTGTTTGTACTGTCCTGACACAGTGTACTCCAACTAATAATAATAATAATCCAAAGAATGGTGGAGGGATATTTTAATGACAATGTACAAACAGGCATGTCACTGAGTCCCTTTGACTAATGAAATGGAAAAAAGGCAATATGTAGTCCCCTGTACAAAGTGGCTTTGCATTACTTAAGCTGCCCAGCCTCCAGTGTACACTGAGAAAGAGTTTTCTGCACAGCCGGAAACCTTGTCAGTGATTAATGTATGAGTCTACATACTTGTGGAAAGGTAAGGTTTATCAAAATGAGCTGCAAACTCCATGAGGAAGACCTTTACTGGCAATTACATCAATATGCTGAGACTTCTGTAATGGTAGATTCCAGCGAGGATGAATTGATATTGACACTGATGAGGGTGAGGATGAGGACAGAGGCAGACTTGTAGGAGACAATGAAGTCAGCTTCCACCGGGTTCCTACTCTGTAGGGGGAACCTCTCGTCACTGTATCCACCATGTTCCAGGTATGCTGACCTCTGTTTAGGTATTTGTTGCTAAAGCGATGACACTATTCAACTGTTTTAATCAGTTCATTGATAGCCGCTGCTATCTCTTCAGTGCTGACTACTCCTCTAGTCCATGTACCTTAGAAGTCACACCCTCTTTATTATAGACATACATTTTCTAAGTGTCATGCCAGGATCAGAACCCACAAATTATTACACTGCAAGCAGACACCTTACTTATGGAGCTATTTGCTCCTGCATTGGAAGCACTAGAATAGCCTTGTCCAGAGCACACTGATATCACTAGCTTTACTTCTTAAGCAGCAGCAGAACCAGCATCAAGAATGCAAGCAGGACAGTATGCAGGTGCAGGCAGAGACACATGAATATCATGTTTCATGAGCTACCGACAGAGCTTTCTGACTAGAGGAGAGATAGGAGGGTGGAGAGAGCTGCAAGTGACACAGGGCTCCCAGCTTCTCCCCGCCTGGGTGTCTGAGTCCTGAGTAAACTATTATGCAACTAAACCATTTTGGTCTAGAGATAGAGACACACACAGAGAGTCCTCCTGGGTCCTGTCCCAGTGTGTAAGTAGTACAGAGACTGCTGCTATTCTTGCATGTGTCAAAATAAATTATTTTATTTTTCTATGTGTATTTTAAGGTTAAGTTGTCTTTGTTCCACTGCAAGAAAAGTTTATAAAATAGTTGTCTTTCGTTTAGATGGAGCTATAAACAGTGCCCAGGCATGATCAAACTATTAGGTAAAACTTATATACCCCATTGGTTTAAATTTAATATACACAATCTATTCCTCCCACCATGACCCATTCCAGGAGGGACAAAATGCTCTCTACCTGGACTTCCCTCTTAATTTATGATTGCAATCACCTGTGTTGAAACACCTTTCTTATCAATTAAATAGTTCAACACAGGTGACGCCAAACATATATTAAGTGGGAAGTCCAGGTAGAGAGCATTTTGTCCCTCCTGGAATGGGACATGTTGGGAGGTGTGCACAATTTAATATACATCCCCCACCATCCATCGGGCCCCCCCTGTCTTAAGTGCCCCAGGCACCCCCAAGGCTTAATCCGGCCCTGCTCTGTCCACCCCCTCCCCTGTATTTCTTCAGTCCCGGCACCCTACCTCTACCACCAGCTCCAACCGTTGTCACCCTATCTTATCTCTGCCCTTTTAACATCCTAATCTCCAGAGGAGGCAGCAGCAGCCGCTCATCTCCTTTCTCCCGTGGTCTGGCTGTGCCTGCTCTCTCAGCACCTTCCCTCCTACTCCAGTCAGTGTCTCTTGCTTTCACACTCCACAATCTCTGCTCCTTACAGGAGCCACTTCTCTGGAACTACAAGTGCCAGCATGGCCTGGATAGGCATGCTGGCACAACACCACACATAGCTATATATTCAGCCGAAAATAAACCTAGTATGAACCTATATATTAAGACCAAAATGAACCTAGGACTGGAAGTGGGAGGATGAATGAGTAAAGAGGGGAGGAGTCAGGGTTAATTCTTCACCTGCCCTCCTAAAAGAAAAGTCTAGATCCGCTCCTGCCTAGTTGCAATGGGTTTGAACTGACAATTATAAGTAGCTTCATGTATAGCTTCATGTAGTTAGAATCTGCAGGCTTGCTGTGCAGGAGCAAATAGCTCTATCAGTAAGGGCCTGTCTTCAGTGTGACAGGTCATGGGTTTAAATCCCGGGTATGACTGCTAAGAAATGTGTGATTTAAAATAAATTATAATGTAATGAATGTGGTACAATATAATGAAGATCGGTGTCCAGAAACATTTTTTGGAGAGTTCTGAACATATAGATGTGGTTGCTTGTAAAATATATGTATAATGTATGGGCCATCACTGTATAAATATAAATATATATATATATATATATATATATATATATATAAAAGACTGTTGAGACACTGAAGTCCATGGATTCATACATGTTCTTCTCAAATATGGTGCCTTTCAATTATTTTGGGGGGAACAAGCAGTCCCCTTGCCCTTCCTGTTCCAGCGCCCATGACTCCAAGGATACTAAAAGAGCTTAAAGGGGTGCTGGCAACAGAATTATTCAACTAGTCACTAATTACAGGAGTTATTCCAGAGGACTGGAAAAGAGTGGATGTAGTCCCAATGCACAAAAGAGGAAGCAAGGAAGGGGCAAGCAACTACCGATCAGTGAACCTTGCATCAGTAGTGGGGAAATTGATGAAAATGCTCTTAAAAGAAAGAGTTGTAGAATATATTATTAACCCAGCAATTTACAAGATCCCAAACAGCATGGATTTACTGGGGGAAGATCATGTCAAACAATTCTTATTGACTTTATTGAGTGGGTTACTAAAGTTATACATCAAGGGCGCATTGGCATAAATGTAGCTTATTTAGACTTTAGTAAGGTTTTTGGCACTGTCCCACATTGCAGACTATTAAATAAAATTGAAACTTGGGATTGTTTTCTAAGATTGTTGAATGGATAAGATCTTTGTTGCTTGATAGAGAACAGAGTTGTAGTAAATTAAGTGCATTCACTGGGGCGTGGCTTCGGCGGACATGGAGTAGCACACAGGCTGTGTGTCTCTCCAGCTACTTTATCCTGAATTCCCATCCTGTGTCCCCCCCTGGGCCTGCAGACCGCCCCAATACCTGGGAGGCAGTGTGGAGGTGCCCCTGTACCGCTGTGGGACCCGTCTGCTCTTTATCCGCTGCGGCAGGCCGATTCTGGTGTGCGGGGGTCCGGGGCCCGCTGGATCACGTGGGACGCCGCCATCCTGATTGCCCGCGGTGAGAGCCTGCACTCGGATCCTGCCTTAAGCGCTGCCTGCACCCGTTTCCGCGGCTGCCGCTGCCGTGGGAGACTGTGGCGCTTCTCCTCCCTTGCTCCCGCCTGTGCCTGAGAGCGTCTCCCGGCCGCGGCGCTGTCACGTGACCCGCCGCCGCTCTCCTCGCTCGCTCCGGCGGCCCCAGCCTGTACTCTCCGGCTCCTGCACTGTCCTCGTTTACTCTGCTGCTGGGGATGAGGTGCGCGGCACGGCTGCCCAATATAAGTGCCTGTGCCCTCCCCACATTATAAGTGCTGCCCTGCCCAGTTCAGCTCTACACAGGGGAAGGGGAGCCGTGCTGTATTAACCCCTGGAGTATCTCACAGGGCATATCTGTCCAAATCAATGCTGCTGGTGTCCCTTATGCTGTTGTGAATTCTCATTCCGGGCTGGCAGAGGCTGATTCCTCTGATACACTATATGTTCCCGTGGTCGTTCACTGGACAGTTTTGATATACTATATTTACCCGCAGCCTGCGACTGGACAATTCTGATATACTACACTATATTATACATTGGCTGCCCCTGGACAGTTTGCTATATTCTTTACTATACTTCCTCGCACCCTGCTGTCTGCTCGGCTATAATGGTCAATCCGCGTCAGTCTGCCGCGGCTGCGGCGAAGTTAGAAAAATTTGCCAGAAATCCTCCGGCGCAGTCCCAGCAGGGGGGGGAGGTACGGTCGACTTCGGCACCGCCTTCTCCGTCAGCTAGCTCCTCATCTGTGGAGGCCACCGATGCTGCTTTACAAAAGGTGCTGGATGCGGTCACGGCCAGTGAAGCCCGCTTGGCCGACAGGATCGGTCAGGTCCAGGCGGACTTATCTATTATACACCAAGACCTTCAGCGGGTGCAAGAGAGGGTCGGTGAAGTTGAAACGCGCATCTCCACGCTGGAAGACACGGTTACGCCTCTCAGTAGACGCACTTCTGCTCTGGAGTCTCAGATGACGGAGGTACATAAAAAGATGACGGATATGGAGGGGAGATTGCGACGAAACAATGTCCGTTTCGTCGGACTTCCGGAGAAGGAGGAGGGTGCCTCCCCTGAAAAATTTCTTGAACGTTGGCTACTGGATACGTTTGGAGCGGAGGAGTTCACCTCACACTTTGCAGTGGAGCGTGCCCATAGGGTCCCAATGCGTCCTCTTCCTCCAGGGACACCTCCCCGTACGTTTATTGCCAAGCTCCTTCATTACCGGGATAGAGATGTGATTCTGAGACTGGCCCGCACTAAGGGCCCCCTTAAGTGGAACGGTTCTACAATTTCAGTTTTTCCGGATTTTGCTATCGACGTCCAGAAGGATAGAGCTCAGTTCGTCCCTGTGAAACGCAGGCTGCGTGAACTGAATATCCCTTATGCCATGCTCTTTCCGTCTAAACTGCGGGTGGTCTCGGATGGAGAAACAAAATTCTTCATGACCCCTCGTGAAGCATCAGTGTGGCTGGACAGACGCTTTCCGGCACGGCGCGTGTTAGCCGCTGATTGAACTTATGCATTTGATTTCTCTACTTGCAAGTATACTGTTTCTCTTATGCCTGCTATGTTATTTTTGTATTGTCTCGGGAGGGATGTATAGCTATTTGTGGATATATTCTTCACGATTCCCCGCGAGATGTTAGTTTGGCTGGATGGACGCTTTCCGGCTCGGGGGGGCATTAGCCGCTGATTGAACTCCTGTATGTGATTTTTCTACTAGTCACTATGCTATTATTTTGTGTTGTGCTGCTATGTTGCGCACATAGGGGCTCTCTGTGGCTCTTATGGACCTTCACTGGGAATGGGTAGGTCTGCGGAGACGGGAGACTGTTAGATGCTACTTCTTTACGGTTCTTAGGTTTTATAATCTTTGTGTTTGTTTGGTCATAAAGTCTTTAAGGGGTAAAGGGATATACAGTTGGGGTGGGTGTAGTGGTCTAGGGGGGGATTCGATTTGAGTTTAGCTGGGAGATTCTCCTGTCTTAAGGTCATTAAATTCTTGGCCCCCTTATTGGATTTAGAATTTGGCCTTGTTTGGTATTGGCGGAGTATGTTAAGGCGTTCTCTGCCTTAGCTCTTATTGTTAGTATTTAGGGTATTTTGTTGTTAGGGATCCAGGTATGCTGCTAATTTTAGGTGGTATACGGGGTGGGGGTTCTGTTAGACTGTTATTATTGATTTGTTTTTACTTTTCGCTGTGCAATGTGCTTGTTTCCGCTGCGTCTATGTCGCAGCTAACTGCGAGCGTATCTTTCTTGGTAGTCACTGGGGGCGGCCGGCCGCGGGTGCTCTGTGATATTACAACAATGCCCTGCTATGGCGTTGGTTAAGTTTCTGTCGTGGAATGTGCGGGGGATCAATGACAAAATTAAGCGCTCCCTGGTGCTTCGACAGATTAAGCTTTACGCCTCGGATATAATTTGCCTGATGGAAACCCACTTACTTGGTACTAAGATTATGTCCCTTAAAAAACTTTGGGTGGGCTGGGCTTACCATTCCATGCATACTGCAGCATCCCGGGGAGTGTCGATCCTAATTAGGAAGTCTGTTCCCTTTGCGCTTGATTCTGTACAAACGGATCAATGGGGTAGATATGTGTTTCTCAAGTGCAGAATTAACTCCGTCCCCCTATTATTGCTGGCTGTGTATGTGCCCCCTCCATACTCGCATGACGTCCTTAAAAAGGCGTCTGCCTTTATGGCTGCGTCCCCTGGGGTAGCTGTTATCTGTATGGGTGACTTCAACAACGTTTTAAACCACGAGTTGGATAGGCTGTCTACGGCATCCTCCAACCCACAGCCCAAGCGTTCCCCATTTGCAGACACTGTTTCGGAGCTGACTTTGGTTGACCCCTGGAGATGGAAGTATCCCGACTTGAGGCAGTATTCATGTTTTTCACACTCTCACTCTTCCTTCTCTAGGATAGATTTGGCTCTTTTGTCCCAGGAGCTTTTGCCCAAAGTTCGAACTGTCAGATATGAGACTAGGGGTATCTCGGATCACTCCCCCATATTGTTACATATTGACTTAAACTGTCAGCGAGGCCAAGTAGTGTGGAAATTCAATCCCTTTTGGCTGACGCATATGGGTGAGGGATCCGACTTGGAAGCTAGCTGGTTAGAATTCTTTGTTATGCATGAAGACACCTCGGATGTGTCTTTACTGTGGGACACTTTCAAGGCCTTTGTAAGAGGAACATTGATTAAACGGGTGGGAAGTCTTAAATCCTCCTTTAGAAAATGTGAATCTGAATTGGAGGCCCGGGTAGTTGCTTCAGAGCTGATGTATGTGCGCGATGGCCTAGGCGCTTCTAAGTTGGTGTGGCTCCATGCGCTGGGTGAATGGAAGGAATACCTGTGGGGGAAAACCCAGCACAGACTTCTCTTCTCCTCGCATGTCCAATATGCTACCGGGGATAGACCAGGTTCTTATTTGGCCAATCGTGCAAGGGGTGACCGCTCCTCTCATACTGTAGTGGAGGTTTTGGACTCGGCTGGGTCTGTACTGGACCGCACCCCCCAAATCGTGGCGGAATTTGTCTCATACTATCAGGCGCTCTATAGTTCTAAATTGTCCTGTTCCCCACTAGAACTGCGTGACTACTTGGATGGAATCCACTTGCCCCGTGTCTCCAGTGAAGCCAGGGCTCTTCTCGATGCTCCTTTGTCGTTGGAGGAGATTGAGATTGCGATCTCTGCCTCCCCCGATGGTAAGGCCTCTGGCCTTGATTGCATTCCGTCAGAACTGTATAGGAAGCATATAAACATTTTTGCCCCTCAGTTGCTTAAGTTATTCAATGAAATCTTTGTCCAAGGCGCGCTTCCCCCGTCTATGGCAGAGGCGTTGCCAGATAAGGACCCCAGGAGGGTTGAATCATACCGTCCTATTTCCCTGCTGCCCACGGACATTAAAATCCTAGCCAAGGTTCTGGCTTCCAGACTTAACCGGGTTATCTCCCAAATTATTCACCCTGACCAAACAGGCTTCATGCCTGGCAAGTCCACTGCTGTAAATTTGAGGCGCCTGTTCACTCATTTTCAGGTTTCTCGGGGGGGGGAGGACTGCTCTGCCGTTATAGCCTCTTTAGATGCCGCAAAGGCTTTTGATTCGGTGGAGTGGGCCTTCCTCTGGGAGGCTATGGGTAGGTTTGGCGTGGGCCCCAACTTTATTGGCTATGTTAAATTATTGTATTCTCTGCCCATGGCCAGAGTCTCGGTGAACGGGTTTGTTTCAGACTCCTTTCCCCTGTCCAGGGGAACGAGACAAGGCTGCCCTTTGTCTCCGACTCTGTTTGCCATTGCTATTGAGCCATTGGCGTGTTTGATTAGAGCAAATCCAGATATTGTGGGTATTAGGGTTGGCGCAAGAAAGGACAGGATAGCGTTATACGCTGATGACCTCTTGCTCTTTGTGGACGACTACTTCTCCTCCTTACCTAAACTCCTTGACTTGATAACCAACTACGGACGCTTCTCCGGACTCAAAATTAACTGGGACAAATCCACCATTACTCCACTTAGAGGCCCGGTTCCGGTGGCCCCAGTAAATCATACCCCCCTTAAATGGGTGGACTCTTTCAAGTACCTGGGTATATGGGTATCGAATGACCCTTGTACCTATGTTTCCCTTAATATCATGCCGCAGATGGTGTATCTCCGCTCGAAGGTCAAAGTTTGGGGGACTCTGCCCCTGACTGTTACTGGTAGGGTCAATTTGGTAAAAATGGTATACTTGCCTAAACTCCTTTATGTCCTCCAGCAATCCCCTATATATATTAACTTGAAGACATTTAAACAGATTGACAGTTTGCTCTCTTCTTTAATTTGGGCCAGTCGGAGAGCGCGGTTGAGACTTGACGTTCTGTCCAGACCGAGAGTGCTGGGAGGCTTAGCTCTCCCTATGTTTCGATTTTATTACTATTCTGCGCAGTTGGCACAAATATGGGAGTGGGTAAATGCCCCAGATGCTCACACCATACACTCCCAGATGCTTTTACAGGCCTACCCTGACGGCTCTCCATTACAGATGCTTCTCTGTGGGAACCCTAACTTGTCCAAGATCCCTATAATAAAACAGGCCGTCCTCATATGGAAACAGGTACATGTTATCCTATTGGGCCAAGGTATTGACCCAGATACTCCTCTGGACAATGCCTTTGGCTTCCCAGAATTGGCTTCGCTGCAGACTGGGGCGGTGTGGGGGAGGTGGGGGGTGACATCCCTGGGACACTTGTATAACGATGGTATACTGAAATCCTTCCTGCAACTTCAACAGGATTACAGTGTACCCTCGTCTCATTTCTACCGATACCTGCAACTGAGACATGCGCTTAATGCACAATTTCCCGATACTCCCCCGACGATAGCTGACTCCCCGGTGAAGTCTCTCCTGCAGTCCCTGGGAAATGGACATCTGGTGTCCAACATCTATTCAACCATGCTTCGATCTCACTACTCTGACCCGTTATCCCTTCTCAGGAATAAGTGGGAATCTGACTTGGGTGCCATCTCTGATGAGATTTGGGAGGGTGCTTTGTGTTCTCCACGATTATTCACTACCACCACCAGATATCAACAAATCCAACTGTTTCTAATACACAGAGTTTATATGACCCCAGTGCGCTTGCGACGTATAGGGGGTACCCACAGAGGTGTAGCTATGTTTTTTGGAGCCCAGGGCAAGATCAATAATGGCGCCCCCCCCCCACACACACACACACACACACACACACACACACACACACACACACAAACAAAAATACAAAAGGAAAGTATGTGCAGACGCCACCGGTGTCACTGTATATAAAGATGTCAGGGTGTGTATGTATAGATGTAGGTGCAATGGTTGAGGTTGAATTTTTGAAGGTGGAATGAGAGTGTAGATAGCAATAATGCGCGCGTGCTCCGAAAAAGGGGCGTGGTCACTCAAAAGGGGCGTGTCCTTCAGTGTAGTAGGACCCCTTATACTATCTAGTACTGGTGCCCCTTTCACATTATAGCACACGGTATGAGCCGAAATTCACATTACCCCACACGGTATGAGCCGAAATTCACATTATAGCACACAGTATGAGCCGAAATTCACATTACCCCACACGGTATGAGCAGAAATTCACATTACAGCACACGGTATGAGCCGAAATTCACATTACAGCACACGGTATGAGCCGAAATTCACATTACAGCACACGGTATGAGCCGAAATTCACATTAAAGCACACGGTATGAGCCGAAATTCACATTACAGCACACGGTATGAGCCGAAATTCACATTACAGCACACGGTATGAGCCGAAATTCACATTACCCCACACGGTATGAGCCGAAATTCACATTACCCCACACGGTATGAGCCGAAATTCACATTACCCCACATGGTATGAGCCGAAATTCACATTACCCCACACGGTATGAGCCGTAATTCACATTATAGCACACGGTATGAGCCAAAATTCACGTTACAGCACATGGTATGAGCCAAATTTCCCATTATAGAGTGAAGGGATCCTACCCCCTTAATTAACTAATCCTGCGGGGCACTGTGGTGAGGGGAGCCTACCCCCTTAATAGACTAATTGCAGAGTTTAGCAGCGGAAGGGCTGCAGCGGTTTCTAACACCAAGCTGCGGCGCTTCTGCCACCTCCGACACTCCACATCTTCGGCGCCACCCGGGATGCAGAGCACCGCACCGGGGATGCACCCTTCTCAGTGTGGTCTGCTGCGCTCCGAAGGGGTTCTTCTCTCCTGCTGCAGGATCCCGATGTGCGCCGTCCTCCCCGCTGTTACCGCCACGGTAAGCATTAGTATCATTTACCGCAGAGGCCATTTACTGAGGCATATGTGTTAAACCTCGGGAACTGAGATGCCCTTCTCACCATACAGCTGTGTGGCCGAGCCGGGCAGGGGACAGCCAGCAGCATGCCGGATATCAGCAGCCGAGGGTGCGGGCTGTACATACTTGAGGCAGCTGGATATTCAACAGTGCTGAAAGCCTCCGGAGCCTGCACCCCCGGAGCTGCAGTAAACCGGCAGAGGACACCCATCCCCCGAACCCTGCGTAGCCCAAAGCCGGAGATCGACAGCATGTTGAACGCGGAAGTAGAAGCCGCTTATTGCCAGTCAACATGCTGCTGATCTCCGGCTTTGGGCTCCGCACGTGCCTTACAGTCCGCACCCTCGGCTGCTGATATCCGGCATGCTGCCCCTGCTGCTGACTTTCCACCTGCCCGGCTCTGCCACCCAGCTGGATGGTGAGTGAGAAGGGCATCTCAGTGCCCGTGGTTTAATACATATCCCTCTTCGGTAAATGGCCATTAGTACATCCCGCCCACACACACAGACTGCCCGACCCACTTACTTACACACACACACGCTGTAGACTACACACACACAGACTGGCCACCCCCAAACCCCACACACACCCACTTAGACTACACACACATTCTCATACTTTCCCCTCCCCCACACAGACTGGACTGCAAAAATTTACACACACTCACACTGTCCCACACACACACACACACACACACACACACACAATTAACACACACTCACACTGTCCACATACACACGCACACTGTCCCACTCTCCAGTGGTGTGCGGTGAGGTTAGTGGCTGGAGAGGCACTACAGCCATAATGTCCGCCGAATCCTGCCGATGACCCCTACCGCCACCGAGCCAATGCCCATTACTGCCTCTGAGCCAATGCCCGCTGCCACCACCAATGGCTTACAAACTTGCCCACCATCAACTGACCCAGCCCTCCGCCACTAATTTGTATCTCAGTCCGATGCCGCCAATGCCCGCTGCCTGCCTGCTCATCATACTTGTGATATATTGTACATTTTTATTGAAAAAAATAATAATTAGTGTTTGGGACTGGGAAGGGAGTGGGAGGAGGACATGAATGCTATTTTGTTGTCCAGGGCTTCCATTACCTTAATGGAGAAGGGTCTGAATGGGTTAAAAACATTTTTTTAAAAATGCGTGAGATCCCCTCTCCTAAGTATAACCAGCCTCGGGCTCTTTGAGCCGATCCTGGTTGTTTAAATACTGGGAAAAAATTGGACAGGGGTTCCCCGTATTTAGACAACCAGCATCGGGCTCTTAGTCCGGTCCTGGTTCCAAAAATACGGGGGACAAAAGATGTAGGGGTCCCCCCGTATTTTTAAAACCAGCACCGGGCTCCACTAGCCAGGGACATAATGCCACAGCCGGGGGACACATTTATGTAGGTCCCTGCAGCCGTGGCATTACCCCCCCAACTAGTCACCACTGGCCGGGGTTCCCTGGAGGAGTGGGGACCCCTTAAATCAAGGGGTCACCCCCCCCTCCAGGCACCCAAGGGCCAGGGGTGAAGCCCGAGGCTGTCCCCCCCATCCGTGGGCTGTGGATGGGAGGCTGATAGCCATGTAAGTAAAAAAAGAATATTGTTTTTTGTTGTGGAACTGCAAGGCCCAGAAAGCCTCCCCCGCTTGCTGGTACTTGGAGAACCTCAAGTACCAACATGCAGGGAAATAACGGGCCCGCCGGTACCTGTAGTTCTACAATAGAAAAAATACCCAAATAAAAACACAACTCACACACCGTGACAGTAAAAATGTATTAAAACACACTGACACACTCACACATACTTACCTATATCCCACACCGGTCACGTCCACTTGTCCAGTAGAATCCAATAGGGGTAGCTGTAAAAATGAGAGACAAATTACTTACCTACATCCCACGCCGGTCACGTCCACTTGTCCAGTAGAATCCAATAGGGGAATCTGTAAAAATGAGAGACAGATTACTTACCTAAATCCCACGCCGGTCACGTCCACTTGTCCAGTAGAATCCAATAGGGGTACCTGTAAAAATGAGAGACAGATTACTTACCTACATCCCACGCTGGTCACGTCCACTTGTCCAGTAGAATCCAATAGGGGTACCTTTAAAAATGAGAGACAGATTACTTACCTACATCCCACGCCGGTCACGTCCACTTGTCCAGCAGAATCCAATAGGGGTACCTTTAAAAATGAGAGACAGATTACTTACCTACATCCCACGCCGGTCACGTCCACTTGTCCAGTAGAATCCAATAGGGGTACCTGTAAAAATGAGAGACAGATTACTTACCTACATCCCACGCCGGTCACGTCCACTTGTCCAGTAGAATCCAGTAGGGGAATCTGTAAAAATGAGAGACAGATTACTTACCTACATCCCACGCCGATCACGTCCACTTGTCCAGTAGAATCCAATAGGGGTACATGTAAAAATGAAAATGATACTTACAAACTTAAATCCACAGGAGGAGAGAAAGAGAGAGAGAGAGAGAGGGGGGGGAGGGGGGGAGAGAGAGAGAGACTAACCTGCTGCTGCTGCAGCTGGGGAGACCGGCACACACTGCAGGGCCACGACGGGAGGACGGAGCCGGCGGAGGAGGGGGAGAGCCGCACACCGCCGCTCCTGTCAGCGGCAGCGGAGGAGGACGAGGCGCACACTGCAGACGCCAATCACCGCCGGGACAATTAACACACACGCACACTGTCCCACACACACACACAATTAACACACACGCACACTGTCCCACACACACACACACACACACACACACACACAATTAACACACACGCACACTGTCCCACACACACACACACAATTAACACACACGCACGCACACTGTCCCACACACACACACACACACACACACACACAATTAATACACACGCACGCACACTGTCCCACACACACAAATAACACACACACACACTGTCCCACACACACACAATTAACACACACTCACACTGTCACACACACACACACACACACACACACACACACACAATTAACACACTCACACAATTAACACACATTCACACTGTCACACACACACACACACACAATTAACACACTCACACTGTCCCACACACACACAATTAACACACTCACACAATTAGCACACACTCACACTGTCCCACACACACACACACAACTAACACACTCACACAATTAACACACATTCACACTGTCCCACACACACACACAATTAACACACTCACACTGTCCCACACACACACAATTAACACACTCACACAATTAACACACACTCACACTGTCCCACACACACACACAATTAACACACACACACTGTCCCGCACCCCCCTCTCCCGACAGAAAAAAAATATAAACATAATTGTAAAGCCCGCTCACCTATTAAGGCCGCGCACGCGCGTACCTCCGAGGTCACGGTCGCGCGCACGCTCGTACCTCCGAGGTCGCGGTCGCGCGCACGCGCGATCGCGTACTGTACAATGTGCAGGGAGGAGGCTCCTGGCTGCCGCTGCCTGTCCAGTGTGACAGGCACAGCAGCCGGGGAGACAGGGAGAGCGCCGCAGGTAGCGCCGGCGGAATCCCTGTCGCATGTGGTGAGCGGGCCGTGCCGGTGGTGCTCCCTCTGTTGGGGCTTCCACGGCGCCCAGGGCACGTGCCCTGCTCGCCCCGTGCTAGATACGCCTCTGGGTACCCACTCCTCCAGATGTCCTAAGTGCGATAGTCTGGATGCGGACTTTTGGCACATTATCTGGCTATGCCCCAAGGTAGCCGTGTTCTGGTCGGGTGTTATTGACGCCCTGGTGTCAACGGGTATTCCCTCGTCTGTATGCTCCCCGACGACATGTGTATTATCTGCTGTGGAGGAGGATGCCCTGGACCTCCCTGCCAGAAGATATGTAATTAATCTATGTGGCCTGGCCAAGGTGTGTATCGCCCGGCTTTGGCTAGCCAAAGATGCGCCCACAATGCGATCCTGGGTCTCACTTGTAAATGATACGGCCTCTCATGAGAAATATGTATACTTAGCTAGAAAAGCGGGGAAAAAATATCAGGACCTGTGGGGTAGATGGCTTGAGTCTCCGCGCTTTATGACCCAAAGTGTCTGAGTACCCACTACTGAGGGCTCCGTGCCTGGGCGGTCGGGAGATGAGACACGTACCGGGGGGTTAGTGTGGGAGTGTGTTCCTAGACCTGAATGGGGTGGGCTGCCTCTCTTTATTTGTGGGGTCTCCTGGCACCCGCGGTCGGTCGGCCATACTTTGCCAATATTGCTGTTGTATGATTTGCTCAATATTTATGGTGTGTTGCCATAGACGACTCTATACAAGGGCCCTCATTCCGAGTTGTTCGCTCGGAGTTTTTCATCGCATCGCAGTGAGAATTCTCTTAGTGCGCATGCGCAATGTTCGCACTGCGACTGCGCCAAGTAACTTTACTATGAAGAAAGTAAGTTTACTCACGGCATTTTCATCGCTCCGACGTTCGCATTGTGATTGACAGGAAATGGGTGTTACTGGGCGGATGCACGGCGTTTTAGGGGCGTGTGGATGGAAACGCTACCGTTTCCGGAAAAAACGCAGGAGTGGCCGGAGAAACGGTGGGAGTGCCTGGGCGAACGCTGGGTGTGTTTATGACGTCAGCCAGGAACGAAAAGCACTGAACTGATCGCACAGGCAGAGTAAGTCTGAAGCTACTCAGAAACTGCTAACTCGTTTGTAATCGCAATATTGCGCGTACGTCGGTCGCAATTTTAAGAAGCTAAGATTCACTCCCAGTAGGCGGCGGCTTAGCGTGTGTAACTCTGCTACATTCGCCTTGCGAGCGAACAACTCGGAATGAGGGCCAATATACATTGTTCTATATGGTTCATGCTAATATGTGATACTAGTTCTAATTCATACTATCTGTAACGGAATTAAGCCTGCACATGCTTTACTGTACTAATTGGTTACTACTAGAATTGGGAATCTGCGTATTCCCTGGGTTAGGGATTTGTTTTGGTTTGCTCTGTTTGTTTTTGTATTTTTGTTTCACTGAAAAACACAAAATCAATAAAAAAAGTATTGAATTAAAAAAAAAAAATTAAGTGCATTCACAGGAGGGAAATATTTCCAGTGGAGTACCTGTGGGATCTGTATTTGGCCTATGCTTTTTAATGTATTTATTAGTGATATTGCAAATGGTAGTAAAGGGAACGTTTGCAGATGACACAAGGAATGCAACAGGATAGACACACCAGGAGGGGTAAAACAAATGATCGATGATCTAGGTGGACTAGAGGAATAGTCAAGAATATGACAACTACAGTCTAATGCCTAAAAATGCAAAATCATGCACTTGGTTATAAAAAAAAAACCAAAGGTTAAATATAGTATTAAGGGCAGCACTATAATGGAAACTAGTGAGAAGGAAAGGGATTCAGGAGTCAATATTTCAGGTGACTAAAAGGCACGTAAGCAATGTAGTTAGCAAAGCAATGAGAAAGGCAAGACAGATGCTTGGATGCAGGCTGTTTTTAGTCAATTTGGTGCCCAGTGCAGAAAATAAAATGTCCTCCAACACCCCCACGCGCTGAAGGCACGTGTGATAAAAGGGTGCGTGGCCTCACTACAAGGGCCGTGGCCTCCCTGTGAGTTTAATTGACAGGATCTTATCAGCAGTGCTGGGCTCACCTCACACTAAGCACCTACAGTATCTCTGGGACATCAGAGTCTTTTTTAAATTCAATACTTTTTTATTGGTTTTCAGATTTTCACTAAACATAAATACGAAAAAACAAAACCAAAAACATACAGCAAACATAAACAAAACAAACTAAAACACAACCCCGATTCAGGGAATACGCAGATTCCCAGTTCAATTAGGGTTTAACTAACACAGTAAAACAAGTGCAGGCCTAAATTCCGAGACATAGATTATAAATTAGAATTAATATTGCACGTTAGCATGGATCTTACAGAGCAATGTGTATTGTACATAGTCGTCTATGGCAACACAACATAATCAAATCACACAGCAGTAACGTTGGCAAAGGAATGGCCGACCGCGGGCGCCAGGGGACCACATATACAAAGAGAGGCAGCTCACCCGATGTAGATCTAGAATCACACACCCAGTCTAACCCCCCGATGCATGTCACAATTTCCACTCAGTCAGGCACGGAGCCCTCAGAAGCGGGTGCTCAGACATTGTGGATTCCAGAGCGCGGAGACTCAAGCCATCTACCCCACAGGTCCTGATATTTTTTCCCCGCTTTTCTAGCTAAGTATACATATTTCTCATGAGAGGCCGTATCATTTACAAGTGAGACCCAAGATCGCATTGTGGGCGCATCTTTGGCCAGCCAGAGCCTGGCGATACACACCTTGGCCAGGCCGCACAGATTGATTATATATCTTTTGGCAGGGGGGTCCAGGGCATCCTCCTCCACAGCAGATAACACACATGTCGTCGGGGAGCATATTGACGAGGGAATACCCGTTGACACCAGGGCGTCAATAACACCCGACCAGAATACGGCTACCTTGGGGCATAGCCAGATAATGTGCCAAAAGTCTGCGTCCAGGCTATCGCACTTAGGACACCAGGAGGAGTGGGTACCCCCCATATGTCGCAAGCGCACTGGTGTCATGTAAACTCTGTGTATGATGAACAGTTGGATTTGTTGATATCTAGTGGTGGTAGTGGATAATCGGGGAGAACATAAAGCACCCTCCCAGATCTCATCAGAGATGGCACCCAAGTCAGATTCCCACTTGTCCCCGAGAAGGGACAACGGGTCAGAATAGTGAGATCGAAGCATGCTTGTATAAATGTTGGACACCAGATGTCCACTTCCCAGGGACTGCAGGAGAGACTTGACCGGGGAGTCAGCAATCATTGGAGGAGTTTCGGGAAATTGTGCGTTAAGTGCATGTCTCAGCTGCAGGTATCGGTAAAAATGAGAAGAAGGTACACTATAGTCCTGTTGAATCAGCAAGAAGGATTTCAGTATACCATCGTTATACAGGTGGCCTAGGGATGTCACCCCCCACCTCCCCCACACCGCCCCAACCCGCAGCAAAGCCAATTCTGGGAAGCCAAAGGCATTGTCCAGAGGAGTATCCGGGTCAATACCTTGGCCTAATAGGATAACATGTACCTGTTTCCACACAAGAACAGCCTGTTTTAGTTTAGGGATCTTGGACAAGTTAGGGTTCCCACAGAGAAGCAACTGTAATGGAGTGCCGTCAGGGTAGACCTGTAAAAGCATTTGGGAGTGTATAGTGAGATCATCTGGGGCATTCACCCACTCCCATATATGTGCCAACTGTGCAGCATAATAGTAAAATCGAAATATAGGGAGAGCTAAGCCTCCCAGTACTTTTGGCCTGGACAGAACGTCAAGTCTCAACCGCGCTCTCCTGCTGGCCCATATTAAAGAAGAGAGCAAACCGTCAATCTGTCTAAATGTCTTCAAGTTAATATATATAGGGGATTGCTGGAGGACATATAGGAGTTTAGGTAAATATACCATTTTGACCAAATTGACCCTACCAGTAACAGTCAGGGGCAGAGTCCCCCAAATCTTGACCTTCGAACGAAGATATACCATCTGCGGCAAGACATTAAGGGAAACGTAGGAACAAGGGTCATTTGATACCCATATACCCAGGTACTTAAAAGAATCTACCCATTTAAGGGGGGTATGAATCACTGGGACCCCCGAGACCGGGCCTCTAAGGGGAGTAATGGTGGATTTATCCCAGTTAATTTTGAGCCCGGAGAAGCGACCGTAGTCAGTTATTAAGTCAAGGAGTTTAGGTAGGGAGGAAACGTAATCATCCACAAAAAGCAATAGGTCATCAGCGTATAGCGCTATCCTGTCCTCTCTTGCGCCCACCCTAATACCCACAATATCTTGAGTTGCTCTAATCAAACATGCCAGTGGCTCAATAGCAATGGCAAACAAAGTCGGGGACAGAGGGCAGCCCTGCCTCGTTCCCCTGGATAGGGGGAAGGAGTCCGAAACAAACCCATTCACTGAGACTCTGGCCCTGGGCAGAAAATACAATAATTTAACATAACTGATAAAGTTGGGGCCCACGCCAAACCTACCCATAGCCTCCCAGAGGAAGGCCCACTCCACCGAGTCAAAGGCCTTTGCGGCATCTAAGGAGGCTATAACGGCAGAGCAGTCCTTCCCCCGAGAAACCTGGAAATGAGTAAACAGGCGCCTCAAATTCACAGCGGTGGATTTGCCAGGCATGAAGCCCGTTTGGTCAGGGTGAATAATTTGGGTGATAACCTGGTTAAGTCTGGAAGACAGGACCTTGGCTAAAATTTTAATATCCGTGGGCAACAGGGAAATAGGACGGTAGGATTCAACCCTCCTGGGGTCCTTATCTGGCTTGGGAATCACTATAATCAAAGCCTCCGACATAGACGGGGGAAGCGCGCCCTGGGCAAAAATTTCATTGAATAACTTAAGCAATTGAGGGGCAAAAATTTTTGTGTGCTTCTTATACAGTTCTGGTGGGATGCCATCAAGGCCAGGGGCCTTACCATCGGGGGAGGCAGAGATCGCAATCTCAATCTCCTCCAACGACAAAGGAGCATCGAGGAGAGCCCTGGCATCACTGGATATACGGGGCAAGTCAACTCCATCCAAGTAGTCACACAGTTCTAGTGAGGAACAGGTCAATTTGGAACTATAGAGTGCCTGATAGAATGAAACAAATTCCGCCACGATCTGAGGGGTACGGTCCAATACAGACCCAGCCGAGTCCAAAATCTCCACCACAGTATAAGAGGAGCGGTCACCCCTTGCAAGATTGGCCAAATAAGAACCTGGTCTATCCCCAGTAGCATATTGGACATGCGAGGAGAAGAGAAGTCTGTGCTGGGTTTTCCCCCACAGGTATTCCCTCCACTCACCCTGTGCATGGAGCCACACCAACCTAGAGGCGTCCAAGCCATCGCGCACGTACGTCGTCTCTGAAGCAGCCACCCGGGCCTCCAATTCATATTCACGTTTTCTAAAGGAGGATTTAAGACTCCCTACCCGTTTAATCAATGTTCCTCTCAGAAAAGCCTTGAAAGTGTCCCACAGCAGAGACACATCCGAGGTTTCGTCATGCATAACAAAGAATTCTAACCAGCTTGCCTCCAAGTCGGATCCCTCACCCATATGCGTCAGCCAAAAGGGATTAAATTTCCACATTGCTTGGCCTCGCTGACAGTTCAAATCAATATGTAACGATATAGGGGAGTGATCCGAAATACCTCTAGTCTCATATCTGACATTTTGAACCTTGGGCAAAAGCTCCCGGGACAAAAGAGCCAAATCTATCTTTGAGAAGGAAGAGTGAGAGCTTGAAAAACAGGAGTACTGCCTCAAATCGGGATACTTCAATCTCCAGGGGTCAACCAGACCCAACTCCGAAACAGTGTCTGCAAATGGGGAACGCTTGGGCTGTGGGTTGGAGGATGCCGTGGACAACCTATCCAACTCGTGGTTCAAAACGTTGTTGAAGTCCCCCATACAGATAACTGCTACCTCAGGGGATACAGCCATAAAGGCAGATGCTTTTTTAAGGACTTCATGCGAGTATGGAGGAGGAACATACATAGCCAGCAATAGTAGGGGGACGGAGTTAATTTTGCACTTGAGAAATACATATCTACCCCACTTATCCGTTTGCACAGAATCAAGCGCAAAGGGAACAGACTTCCTAATGAGGATCGACACTCCCCGGGACGCTGCAGTATGCATGGAGTGGTAAGCCCAGCCCACCCATGGTTTTTTGAGGGACATAATCTTAGTACCCAGTAAGTGGGTTTCCATCAGGCAAATTATATCCGAGGCATAATGCTTGATCTGTCGAAGCACCAGGGAGCGCTTAATTTTGTCATTGATCCCTCGCACGTTCCATGACAGAAACTTAACCAAAGCCATGGCAAAGCATTACTGTAATATTGCCGAGTACCCGCGGCCAGCCACCCCCAGTGAATACCAAAAAAGATATGCCCGCAGTTAGTTGCGACATAGACATAGCGGAAATAAGCACATTGCACAGCAAAAAGTAAAAACTCAGCAATAGTAACAGTCTAAAACAACCCCCACCCCCACCCCGTATACCACCTAAAACTAGCAGCATACCTGGTTCCCTAACAACAAAGTACCCTAAATACTAATCGTAACAGCTAAGGCAGAGAACACCTTAACATACCCCGCCAGTACCAAATAAGGCCAAGTTCCTATAACCGATAGGGGAGCCAAGAATATAATGACCTTGAGACAGGAGAATCTCCCAGCTAAACTCAAATCAAATCCCCCCCTGAACCACTACACCCACCCCAATTAAATAACCGTTTACCCCTTAAAGACTTTATGGCAAAATAAACACAGAGTATGAGGCCTAAGAACAGTGTATAATTAGCGTCTAACAGTCTCCCGTCTCCACAGAGCTACCCATTCCCAGCGAAGGCCTATAAGAGCCACAGAGAACCCCTGCGTGAGCACATAGCAATCAACTATACAATCCTTCCGATTCAGTACAACAATAACATAACAGACATAAAAGAAACCGTATACTTGCAAGTATAGAAATCAAATGTATAAGTTCAATCAGCGGCTAACGCCCGCCGTGCCGGAAAGCGTCTGTCCAACCACACTGATGCTTCATGAGGGGTCATAAAGAATTTTGTTTCTCCATCTGAAACTACCCGCAGTCTAGACGGAAAGAGCATGGCATAGGGGATATTCAGTTCACGCAGCCTGCGTTTCACAGGGACAAACTGAGCTCTTTCCTTTTGGACGTCGACGGCAAAATCCGGAAAAACTGAAACTGGGGAACCGTTCCACTTAAGAGGACCCTTAGTGCGGGCCAGTCTCAGAATCACATCTCTATCCCGATAATGAAGGAGTTTGGCAATAAACGTACGGGGAGGTGCCCCTGGAGGTAATGGACGCATCGGGACCCTATGGGCGCGCTCCACTGCAAAGTGTGAGGTGAACTCCTCCGCTCCGAATGCTTCCAACAGCCAACGTTCAAGAAATTTTTCAGGGGAAGCACCCTCCTCTTTCTCCGGAAGTCCGACGAAACGGACATTATTTCGTCGCAATCTCCCCTCCATATCTGTCATCTTTTTATGTACCTCCGTCATCTGAGACTCCAGAGCAGAGGTGCGTCTATCGAGAGGCGTAACCGTATCTTCCAGCGTGGAGGTGCGCGTTTCCACCTCACCGACCCTCTCTCGCACCCGCTGGAGGTCGTGGTGTATAATGGATAAGTCCGCCTGGACCTGACCAATCCTGTCGGCCAAGCGGGCTTCACTGGCCGTGACCGCATCCAGCACCTTTTGCAAAGCAGTATCGGTGGCCTCCACAGATGAGGAGCTAGCCGACGGAGAAGGCGGTGCCGAGGTCGACCGCATCTCCCCCGCCTGTTGGGACCGTGTTGGAGGGTTTCTGGCAAACTTCTCTAACTTCGCCGCGGCCGCGGCAGACTGATGCGGTTTGACCATTATAGCCGAGCGGATGGCAGATGGCAAGAAAGTATAGTAAATAGTATATCACAAACTGTCCAGGGGCGGGCAAAGAATAATATAGTGCAGTATATCCGAATTGCCCAGTCGCTGCCTGCGGGCAAGTGTAGTATATCAAAACTGTCCAGTGAGCTTATAGTGTCAGAATAATCAGCCTCATGCTAGCCCAAAATGATGAATCACAACAGGATATTCCTCAGCATGAGGGACGCATGCAGCGTGGAGCTAGGCCAGGTATGCTGAGACAGAGCAACAAGTAGGTCCTCCAGGGGTTAATTTTGCACCTCTCCCAGTCCCCATGCAGAGCAGAGCAGGGCAGGGCAGGGCAGCACTTATATTCTTCCCTGTCCCTATGGGGAACCGAGCAGGGCAGGACAGCAGCTATATTGTGGGGAGGGCACAGGCACTTATATTACACAGCTGTGCCGTGTACCTCTTCCCCCAGCAGCAGAGTGCAGGAGGTCAGTGCGGGAGTGTACTGGCCGAGTGAAGCCGCCGGAACGAGCAGGGAGAGCGGCAGCGGGTCACGTGATAGCGCCTCGGCCGGGGACCGCTCGGAGACGCTCACAGACGCTCACAGCACAGACAGGGAGAAGCGGCTGCCACGATCTCCCTGGCAACGGCAGAGGGGAAGCCGCGGACTCCGGCACAGGCAGCGCTCAGGCAGAAACTATGTAAAAGTGCTGAGCGCGGGGATGGCGGCGTCTCACGTGGCCCAGCAGGCCCGGGACCCCCGCACACTGGAGTCTCTCTACTGCAACGGATAAAGTGCAGACTGGTCCCAGAGCAGCACAGGGGCACCTCCACACAGTCCAGCAGGTATTGGGGTGCTTTGCAGGCCCAGGGGGGGACACAGGATAGGAGATCAGGATAATATAGCTGGAGAGACACACAGCCTGTGTGCTACTCCATGTCCACCGAAGCCACGCCCCCCGGACATCAGAGTCTTTACTTACTCAAGCTGCTGTGCTCTGCTCAGTGGGGGACCCACTATGTCAGCTGTACCACTCCCTCTGCATCAGATTCAGCATGTCTTCAGTGTCCTCTCCCAGGTTCGGCCCTTGTCCCTCTCCTGGCGCAAAGACTTCGGCTCTGGCTTTCAGCTAGGATTGTGTGCCTGGGTCTGCCTCTCACTGGAAAGCCACTCTGGATTTTTCTCCACTGTCAATCAAAGGAAGGAATCACAGTCCTCTTAGTCTGCTCTGCTGGCAAGTGTCAAAGTCCCTGATGGCAGTAGCGGGCACCCCATGCCATTGCATAGCTCATCCGCTGCAAGAAACGGCACCTCTAATAAAGGGAAACTGCTGCAGAAAAACAAAAACTTGCCTTTATTTCTAAGTGGTGGTTCTGCAACCGTTGGTAGTCAGGAATCTTCTTCTGCCTCACCTGCAAGATCTTCTCGCTCAGAGTCTAGAGGAGGATTAAAAAAATAAAATTAGAAAATCAGTGCAGAAAAAAACACTAAAGCGAAGAACAAATTGTGTGTGCCGAAAAATTTAACAAATCCCTGAGGAGAGTCTGATAGCTAAATATGCTACAGTAAATTCCCATGATAATTTAAGATTGCATTCATGGCCATAAAACACGGTTGTTTTTTCACATACACCTCAGAGAACACGGGAATTTACCAAGGATTCGTATTCTCATTGACGGCCAAACATCACACAAACACTGACATAAATAGAACTTTAAAAAAAACACCTTTTGGCTGGCGTGTTTGCAGAATCATGCATGGATCAGTGAGATCTGTGCAGGGATAATTTGTGTAAAAGCGTAAAAAGGTGTTAAAATGAAAGAAAAAAACTATATGCCCCCACCTCCCTCCTAAGCATAACCAGCCCCAGGCTCTTTGAGCTAGTCATGGCTCTAAAAATACAGAGGAAAAACATGATGAGGGTCCCCTGTATTTAAGGAACCAGCACTGGGCTCTTGGACCAGTCCTGGTTTCAAAAATACTGATGGAAAAAGGATGTAGGGGTCCCCTGTATTTTCAAATCCAGCACCTGGCTCTATTAGTCAAGGAGCTAATGCCACCGCCGGGGAACATATTTATACTGGTCCCTGTGGTCATAGCATTACCCCACCAACTAGTTAGCCATGACTAGGATTCCCAATAAAGGGGTCCCCCTTCCAGGGAAACACATGGGCCAGGGCTATCCTCACTATCACAGGGTTGTGGTTGTTGAGTTGATAGTCCAATTGAGTATAAAAATAAGAATTATTATTGTCTTTTATAGTGGAACTAGAAATCCCAGCAAGCCTCCTCTGCATGTTGGTTCTTGTAGAACCTCAAGTACCAGCATGTGGGACATTAATGGGCCTGCTGAGACCTGTAGTTCTACTGTAAAATAAATATTACAATAAAGACAAGGCACGCACAACTTGAAAGTACAGCTTTAATAAAACATTTTTACACACTTAGATTCACAAATACATACCTACCAACCCCCATAGCACATCGGTCCCCATGTCCCATAGAAATCCATAGGTTACCTGTAAAAAAAATACCTAATTCCAGTGTAGATCCAGTGCAGTAACCTTATCCAGCGGACATAAGACGATCGATGTGTACACACATGGATTGTCTTATCCAAATGGTGGGCCTCCACGTAACATCTGTCACTTGGGGACTCGAAAGCCAATCAGGGAGCACCAGATAGTAACACTCTCCTGATTGGCTAAGCACTCCTGAGCTGTCACTCAAGAGGGAGTCTATGGTGGGAAGTCTATGGTGGGAAACCGCAGTCTGTTGTTAATCTTGTGGGTGACCTCAATTAACCTTGTGGTTTACCGCAGACCACAGGTCTTCATGTTTGGCTGCTAACAGACCCAGCAGCCAAACTCATTTGCATATGCCATCGGGTCAATCCTTGTAAAGTGGACCAGCCCTGGTTGCTTGACCATTTTATTTATTTTTTATTTTTTGTGAGTGAAGACACCTGCAGGTTAGTAGTCAGAAACCACCACTTTATTTTTATTTACCTTCATATGAAGATGGCTGTCATTTTTGTATCATGGCATATGACATTATTCACTATTGTGGACATATGGGGTAAATGCAATATCTCAGCTCAGAAAAGTCATAGAAAGCTGGGATAAAAAAACACATTTATTTTCAGCACATTTCAAGCTACTTTTTTGGCATATAACTATTTCCCTACCTCACTTCCTTATGACTGAAATTTTTGGCAAACTCATTCAATTTATTTTACCAATTTATAATAATGTCTACTTAAAACCCTCATCATCAACTTCCTTATGAGTGATTGTAGGTGGTCCTTCCAAAAAATTGCTTTGCGGGAGCCTAAAGAAACCAAGCACTTCAGACACAAAAGTGGTAATCCCTGTGGCTAAAGTGCTTGGTTTGTTATACTGTGCATGTCTTTTTTAATATCCAACATACAGGTGGTTGTGAGAGTCCAAGGACAGTTCCATCTTGCACCCCTTTTCATAATGGGATGTGTTTGTGTCACTGCTCTGTTGCTTCATTTAGTCAATAGCAATGTGTAAAGAAAGATTGTCTCTTGGTTGGCGCACTTGTAAAGAAATATATATAATACATAACTTTTATTATTATTGTTATTGATAGGCAATTTTAACAATAATAATAAAAGTTATACTTTATATATATATATATATATATATTTCTTTACAAGTGTGCCAACCAAGAGACAATCTTTCTTTACACATTGCTATTTCCTACTTTTATTGTCTATGGCAGCACCCCCTGTTGGTGAAAAAGGATCTATTTCTTGATGAAAAATTGGGGAATTCTTACAAATTATTAAACATACTGTAATAATACTAATTTAGAACATTATATGTACTGGTGCAGTAGGTATCCATTTCCCATTTTCCCTTTTTTAGATGCTTCATTTAGCCAGCCAGACAATGACCTATATTGGCGAACATGTTGTGAATTATCTTATAGGGGTGTTCCTCTTCAGCAGGGACTTGGCGATTGGTCAGGATTGAGGGGAAGATTGATGCAGCCAAGTACACCCAAACTCTTGTGTTTTACCTACAGCCCTCACACCACCATGAAAAAAATGCCCATGAACTCGTTTGAATAGTCGCAACCGTATTGCATAGATTACATTGTTCGATATCCCGTTCCCAGGAGAATGTAGTCTCTGCTGCAATGAATGCACACGTGCATATGCATCGCGGCAACGATCAGCGTGGCTAGATTTGTATTAAATCAGGGGACTGATCGCTTTTCCAACCCTGTTATTCTAGTTTTTCATTTTTTACTAATCTTCAGAATTCTTGACTTTTTATTTCATTCATCAGAATGTTGTAAGGCGAAATATGTAAATAAAGCTGGAATAAGTTTGATTCCATTTATTTTATTTTATATAGTGTAATGTGACAAAAGCTAGATTTTGGCAGGGTATCATGAAAGGTATAGTACTGTATTACACAAAAATCTCCTATTGTGGTTTTTTTGTTTTAATCTAAAGTGCTGCTCCATTCAGAAGTAATGTTCATTTGCGTACATTAGTCAATTAGTCTTCTGAAAATCAAATCCTTTTTTGTATACTACAGTACATCTTGCCTCTGCTTTGTTGCTGATTATTTTGTATTAATAATAACAAAAATACTTTATAACAACACATCAAATTATGACATTTAGTAAATGCATTAATGTAATTTTCGTAATTAGCTTTGTTTTATACATTTTCAGAAATGCTTCTATTCTGACCCATAATGACTCTAATCTGTTTTTTTGTAAACAGGTAATTACTGAAAGAATGTACATTTTACAACCCACTCAATAATTACTGATTGTATTGTTAATCATGTCTCATGCAAAATTAGACAGTTTATAATATTTATTTTTCTGCCATTCCCTTTATATAACAAGTCAAATTAATTTTGTGAGTTATATTTTACACATATCTGGGGATTAAGAAAAATCAGAGCACTAATTCATCATAGACTATATCTACCAATTTTCTCTACATACTGTTAACCACTTGCCTGGTGTTGTCACATCAGATTCAACTGCACCAGACTGGGCTTTCCCTGACATCGTCGCATCTGCTGGAAGATGATCTTCCAGCACCCACCAATCTCAGAAGGACCTCTTATACCTTATGCACCCTCGGCTCCTCCCCCCGCCCCCCCCCAGTGTTTGCAGATCACTGCTGGTTGCAGTGATTGGGCAGCTGGTTGCACCCCTCACCTGGCTGCTGCAGAGAGGAGCAACCACAGGGATATGTAAATCATTCTAGTGCAAACCCCTAGCAGGTGCTGATTGGAGCTGCCACCGGTAAACAATTTCAGTGCCACCCCCAACCACACTGCCAATTTAATTCCTGGTGGCTGCAGAGCAGAGCAGCCACTGGCAAATGATTCCAGTGCTAACCCCCCACCATCAATGTGACTACCCGGCAGCTGCAGAGAGAAGCAGCCACCTGGTAAATGTCAATTAGTCCAGCGCTGACCCCCAGTGTGAATACCAAGCTGCAGAGTGGAGCAACTGTTGGGGATTTAGTAACATAGCAGTGCCTCTACCTTCCACTGTATCCATCGATATACTCTGATCATCAGACTATCGATTATAGGACTATCAAATAGTTTTTTTTATATATAATTACTAATTGCATGAATCCTTCGTATTATGATGATCCCGTATTGATCAAGAATATCGATACAGTCCACCAATAAATTTAAGTTTGCAAGTAAAGCAAAAAAGCAAGCAATTGGCCAAAACCATGTTCCACTGGAGGTGGGGCATATGTAACGTGTGCAGAGAGATTTCATTATGTTGGGCCAGGTAGGATGTGTTCAAACTGAAGTCTAAATTGCAGTATAAAAATAAAGCTGTTTAACATTTGCGGACTACATGCAAAAGCAGCCAGTATTTACCCTGCCCAGAAACAATATAAATGTATTTGCTCCCCTTGCATTGTAGCATGGTTGTTCCAGACACAAAGCTACTTGCTTTTTTTTGCTTTACGTACAAACATTAATCAGGCCCATTACATAATACCTAAGAAATTGCTAATTTTATGGTATACTGTGCCCGATTTAGCATGGATCGTAGAAGAGGTGAAATCGCTATTTGCCAATTTCAGCACCTCTGCGCATGCACGCTTCCCAACACAGTCTAAAACCCAATTAGGGCGGTGACAGGGCATCAATGCACCATTCGGGGGTGTGGTCCTGACAACCCTCAAAAACAGCTTAAATCATAGAATTTGGGGGTCATTTTGATCCCATGGTATTATTAACCTCAATAACCATTATTTCCACTCATTTTCAGTCTATTCTGAACACCTCACACCTCACAATATTATTTTTAGTCCTAAAATTTGCACCGAGGTCACTGGATGGCTAAGCTAAGCGACCCAAGTGGCCGACACAAACACCTGGCCCATCTAGGAGTGGCACTGCAGTGTCAGACAGGATGGCAGATTTAAAAAATAGTCCCCAAACAGCACATGATGCAAAGAAAAAAAGAGGTGCACCAAGGTCGCTGGATGGCTAAGCTAAGCGACACAAGTGGCCGACACAAACACCTGGCCCATCTAGGAGTGGCACTGCAGTGTCAGGCAGGATGGCACTTCAAAAAAATAGTCCCCTAACAGCACATGATGCAAAGAAAAATGAAAGAAAAAAGAAGTGCAAGATGGAATTGTCCTTGGGCCCTCCCACCCACCCTTATGTTGTATAAACAGGACATGCACACTTTAACAAACCCATCATTTCAGCGACAGGGTCTGCCACATGAC
This sequence comes from Pseudophryne corroboree, assembly GCF_028390025.1. Classification (NCBI taxonomy): domain Eukaryota; kingdom Metazoa; phylum Chordata; class Amphibia; order Anura; family Myobatrachidae; genus Pseudophryne; species Pseudophryne corroboree. The sequence goes on from NC_086449.1 coordinate 185,530,306, forward strand.
TGTGACTGAAATGACTGGTTGGTTTGGGCCCCCACCAAAAAAGAAGCAATCAATCTCTCCTTGCACAAACTGGCTCTACAGAGGCAAGATGTCCACCTCCTCCTCATCCTCCGATTCCTCACCCCTTTCACTGTGTACATCCCCCTCCTCACAGATTATTAATTCGTCCCCACTGGAATCCACCATCTCAGGTCCCTGTGTACTTTCTGGAGGCAATTGCTGGTGAATGTCTCCACGGAGGAATTGATTATAATTCATTTTGATGAACATCATCTTCTCCACATTTTCTGGAAGTAACCTCGTACGCCGATTGCTGACAAGGTGAGCGGCTGCACTAAACACTCTTTCGGAGTACACACTGGAGGGGGGGGGGGCAACTTAGGTAAAATAAAGCCAGTTTGTGCAAGGGCCTCCAAATTGCCTCTTTTTCCTGCCAGTATACGTACGGACTGTCTGACGTGCCTACTTGGATGCGGTCACTCATATAATCCTCCACCATTCTTTCAATGGTGACAGAATCATATGCAGTGACAGTAGACGACATGTCAGTAATCGTTGGCCAGTCCTTCAGTCCGGACCAGATGTTAGCACTCGCTCCAGACTGCCCTGCATCACCGCCAACAGGTGGGCTCGGAATTCTTAGCCTTTTCCTCGCAGCCCCAGTTGCGGGAGAATGTGAAGGAGGAGCTATTGACAGGTCGCGTTCCGCTTGACTTGACAATTTTCTCATCAGCAGGTCTTTGAACCTCTGCAGACTTGTGTCTGCCGGAAAGAGAGATACAGCGTAGGTTTTAAATCTAGGATCGAGCACGGTGGCCAAAATGTAGTGCTCTGATTTCAACAGATTGACCACCCGTGAATCCTGGTTAAGCGAATTAAGGGCTCCATCCACAAGTCCCACATGCCTAGCGGAATCGGTCTGTTTTAGCTCCTCCTTCAATGTCTCCAGCTTCTTCTGCAAAAGCCTGATGAGGGGAATGACCTGACTCAGGCTGGCAGTGTCTGAACTGACTTCACGTGTGGCAAGTTCAAAGGGTTGCAGAACCTTGCACAACGTTGAAATCATTCTCCACTGCGCTTGAGTCAGGTGCATTCCCCTCCTTTGTCTATATCGTAGGCAGATGTATAGGCTTGAATGGCCTTTTGCTGCTCCTCCATCCTCTGAAGCATATAGAGGGTTGAATTCCACCTCGTTACCACCTCTTGCTTCAGATGATGGCAGGGCAGGTTCAGGACTGTTTGCTGGTGCTCCAGTCTTCTCGCACGTGGTGGCTGAATGCCGAAAGTGGCCCGCAATTCTTCAGGCCACCGACAGCATCTCCTGCACGCCCCTGTCATTTTTTAAATAATTCTGCACCACCAAATTCAATGTATGTGCAAAACATGGAACGTGCTGGAATTTGCCCAGATATAGTGCACGCACAATATTGGTGGCGTTGTCCGATGTCACAAATCCCCAGAAGAGTCCAATTGGGGTAAGCCATTCTGCGATGATGTTCCTCAGTTTCCGTAAGAGGTTGTCAGCTGTGTGCCTCTTATGGAAAGCGGGGATACAAAGCATAGCCTGCCTAGGAACGAGTTGGCGTTTGCGAGATGCTGCTACTGGTGCCGCCGCTGCTGTTCTTGCTGCGGGAGCCAATACATCTACCCAGTGGGCTGTCACAGTCACATAGTCCTGAGTCTGCCCTGCTCCACTTGTCCACATGTCCGTGGCTAAGTGGACATTGGGTACAACTGCAATTTTTAGGACACTGGAAGTAGTACAAGTAGTCTTCCGACTTCCCCTCTGGGATGACGATCGACTCCCAGCAGCAACAACAGCAGCGCCAGCAGCAGTAGGCGTTACACTCAAGGATGCATCGGAGGAATCCCAGGCAGGAGAGGACTCGTCAGACTTGACAGTGACATGGCCTGCAGGACTATTGGCTTTCCTGTGTAAGGAGGAAATTGACACTGAGGGAGTTGGTGGTGTGGTTTGCAGGAGCTTGGTTACAAGAGGAAGGGATTTAGTGGTCAGTGGACTGCTTCCGCTGTCATCCAAAGTTTTTGAACTTGTCACTGACTTATGATGAATGCGGTCCAGGTGACGTATAAGGGAGGATGTTCCTAGGTGGTTAACGTCCTTACCCCTACTTATTACAGCTTGACAAAGGCAACACACGGCTTGACACCAGTTGTCCGCATTTATGTTGAAATAATTCCACACTGAAGAGGTGATTTTTTTTTGTATTTTGACCAGGCATGTCAATGGCCATATTCGTCCAACGGACAACAGGTGTCTCCCCGGGTGCCTGACTTAAACAAACCACCTCACTATCAGAATCCTCCTTGTCAATTTCCTCCCCAGCGCCAGCAACACCCATATCCTCATCCTGGTGTACTTCAACAGTGACATCTTCAATTTGACTATCAGGAACTGGACTGCGGGTGCTCCTTCCAGCACTTGCAGGGGGCGTGCAAATGGTGGAAGGCGCAACTTCTTCCCGTCCAGTGTTGGGAAGGTCAGGCATCGCAACCGACACAATTGGACTCTCCTTGGGGATTTGTGATTTAGAAGAACGCACAGTTCTTTGCTGTGCTTTTGCCATCTTAACTCTTTTAAGTTTTCTAGCAGGAGGATGAGTGCTTCCATCCTCAGGTGAAGCTGAACCACTAGCCTTGAACATAGGCCAGGGCCTCAGCCGTTCCTTGCCACTCCGTGTCGTAAATGGCACATTGGCAAGTTTACGCTTCTCCTCAGACGATTTTGATTTAGATTTTTGGGTCATTTCACTGAGCTTTATTTTTTTGGATTTTACATCCTCTCTACTATGACATTGGGCATCGGCCTTGGCAGACGACGTTGATGGCATTTCATCATCTCGGCCATGACTAATGGCAGCAGCTTCAGCACTAGGTGGAAGTGGATCTTGATCTTTCCCTATTTTACCCTCCACATGTTTGTTCTCCATTTTTTAATGTGTGGAATTATATGCCAGTAATATATCAATAGCAATGGCCTACTACTATATATACTGCGCACAACTGAAATGCACCACAGGTATGGATGGATAGTATACTTGACGACACAGAGGTAGGTAGAGCAGTGGCCTACTGTACCGTACTGCTATATAGTATATACTGGTGGTCAGCAAACTGTGCAAAACTGAAATGCACCACAGGTATGGATGGATAGTATACTTGACGACACAGAGGTAGGCAGGGCCGGTGCAAGGTTTCCTGGGACCCTAGGCAAAACTTCTGCCTACTGCCCCTTCCCCGTACCCACCCTTCAGGTGAAAGGCATGCTGCTGCTCTCCCCAACCCCCAGTCTGTTGCATGGCTGCTCTCTTTTCCCCATCTCCCCAGTCTGTGTGGGTGCCTGCTGCTCTCAGCCTCTCACCCCCCCTCCCCCACTCTGTTAGATGTCTGCTATTCTATGCTCTCCACCATCTGTGTGCACACTGGTGCTCATACCCCCAGACTGGGTGCATGCCTGCTGTTCATCTCCACCCCCACGCCCCCCTTTCCGACTGCTGCACTCCCCCTCTTTCCTTATCAAATGCAGAGAGTGCACTGTGCAGCCACCTTACCTGCAGTCTGCGATGCAGAGTTGAGACTGAGTAGACTGTGAAAGAACCTGGAATGAAGAGCAGCGCCGCATGTTACCCCTGGCCAAGACTCCAGGAGCTGTCAAAGTTACTGCCTATGCCGGAGCTGGAGGCTGCAATACGAGAGCTTGGCAGTCGCTGCTACTGTAAGATATGAGTGCCGGGGGTATTGCGACGCCTGTGGGAGGTAGGACCATGCTACCTTTTTCAGGCATCTGCAGCAGGCCACCCCCTCAGGTCCAGGCGCCCCTAGGCAGCTGCCTAAAGCTGTTTAGTGGAAGCTCCGGCCCTGGAGGTAGGTAGAGCAGTGGCCTACTGTACCATACTGCTATATATTATATACTGGTGGACAGCAAACTGTGCAAAACTGAAATGCACCACAGGTATGGATGGATAGTATACTTGACGACACAGAGGTAGGTAGAGCAGTGGCCTTCTGTACCGTACTGCTATATATTATATACTGGCGGACAGCAAACTGTGCAAAACTGAAATGCACCACAGGTATGGATGGATAGTATACTTGACGACACAGAGGTAGGTAGAGCAGTGGCCTTCTGTACCGTACTGCTATATAGTATATACTGGTGGTCAGCAAACTGCAAAACTGAAATGCACCACAGGTTTGGATGGGATAGTATACTTGACGACACAGAGGTAGGTAGAGCAGTGGACTACTGTACCGTACTGCTATATATATATAGTTATACTGGTGGTCAGCAAAATTCTGCACTGTCCTCCTACTATATACTACAATGCAGCACAGATATGGAGCGTTTTTCAGGCAGAGAACGTATAATACTGGTGGTCACTGGTCACTGGTCAGCAAAACTCTGCACTGTCCTCCTACTATATAATACTGCTGGTCCCCAGTCCCCACAATAAAGCAATTAGCACACTGAGCACAGATATTTGCAGCACACTGAGCACAGTCAGATATGGAGCGTTTTTCAGGCAGAGAACGTAGATATTTGCACTTGCAGCACACTGAGTACAGATATTTGCAGCACACTGAGCACAGATATTTGCAGCACAATTTGCAGCCCACTGAACATAGAAACTGAGAGGACGCCAGCCACGTCCTCTCACGATCATCTCCAATGCACGAGTGAAAAATTGCGGCGACGCGCGGCTCCTTATATAGAATACGAATCTCGCGAGAATCTGACCGCGGGATGATGATGTTCGGGCGCGCTCGGGTTAACCGAGCAAGGCGGGAGGATCCGAGTTGCTCGGACCCGTGAAAAAAAAGGTGAAGTTCGGGCGGGTTCGGATCCCGAGGATCCGAACCCGCTCATCACTAATATATATAGATAGAATGCTAGCCCGGCACTCAGGGATAAACAGCTGATGGTGTAAATGTAGTCTGTACATACAAGAACATACCAGGCGGCACTCAGGAGACAATAAACCGGTGAAACCAACGGGTGCTTTACTTCAACGTTTCGGGGTTCGGGACCCATATATTAATTAATGTTTTTGAGGTTAATAATGCTCTTGGGGGGAAGATGGCTCAAATTATATGATTTTAGCTTTTTTATCAATTAAAAAAAAAAATCTGAATTTTTATCCAAAACCAGTAATGGCAGTTTGGCAAAACTAAATCCAAAACCGGACAACAAATAAGAGCCAAATCCAAATCCAGCAAAAGTGGTCTGGTACACATCTTTAATATCAATGGGTGGTCCTACTACATGTACAACACTTCACATAGAAACATAGGCCCTCATTCCGAGTTGTTCGCTCGGTATTTTTCATTGCATCGCAGTGAAAATCCGCTTAGTACGCATGCGCAATGTTCGCACTGCGACTGCGCCAAGTAACTTTACTATGAAGATAGTATTTTTACTCACGGCTTTTTCTTCGCTCCGGCGATCGTAATGTGATTGACAGGAAATGGGTGTTACTGGGCGGAAACACGGCGTTTCAGGGGCGTGTGGCTGAAAACGCTACCGTTTCCGGAAAAAACGCAGGAGTGGCCGGGGAAACGGTGGGAGTGCCTGGGCGAACGCTGGGTGTGTTTGTGACGTCAACCAGGAACGACAAGCACTGAACTGATCGCACAGGCAGAGTAAGTCTGGAGCTACTCTGAAACTGCTAAGTAGTTAGTAATCGCAATATTGCGAATACATCGGTCGCAATTTTAAGAAGCTAAGATTCACTCCCAGTAGGCGGCGGCTTAGCGTGTGTAACTCTGCTAAAATCGCCTTGCGACCGATCAACTCGGAATGAGGGCCATAAAATGCAGGGATGAGACTAATACAATAATATGATCAGCAGCGTATTCTACCTGTGTGGAGGAGGAGTGCTGCTGCTGGCCATGCTGCCTTGTCCGGAAAATGAGAAGAGACACTGGGGTCTATTCATGTAGCTGTTTTATGGAAAACAGGGCTTTTGTCTGCCTTGTGCTATTCACGAAACGGGCTACCTGGGAGAAGATCTTAACTTCTCCAGCGGCACCCCCGCTCCGAGGCTGAATCATATTACCATACTTTTTGCTTCTCCATGGAGTTCATCTTTTCCATCTCAGGATGGTGCAATCTGAACATCGATGTGCTCTCTGCCCAGCACACCTGGTGCTAGCTCTGCCCCCTGACCTCCCAGCAGTCCCTGCAGCCTCCTTGGAGCTCAGCCTGTGGCGCATGCACACAGGGACCCACTGGCTGTCTTCATGCTATGCAGAAGGGACCGCCGCTGACTCCAAGCACCACCAGAGCCAAGGATATCGGATCACATTGCCGGAAAGGTAATGTGTACTCTTACTTATTCGGCCCGTGCGCTATAAGTCGCATTACAGATAACGCGTGAGTGCCATGTGACTCGGTAGCGACAAGCGCCCATTTTTGCATTTTTCTCTGTGAAACAAGTAATATAATAGGGCGCACAGGCAGCTTCTGCTGATTAAAATGATATGCAGCATGCCTATATTCATGGAAAACACTGTAACGTGCCTATATTCTATACACAAAGAATATAGGCATGCTGCGTATAATTTTAATCAGCAGAAGTTGCTATCACTCGGCACTACCGAATCACGCCACAGAATGGCGTGACTTCAAGGCTGTTTAGCGTGACTGCAGCAAGGATGTAAAAGGACATATCTGTAAGCAGAGGCGGCCCTAACCAATATGATGCCCTAGGCAAGATTTTGGCTGGTGCCCCCTAGTACCACCGCTAGTTCCACCTCTGATCCTGCATCCCTTCCCAGCACCATCACGCTTCACCCATAGCAGTCCTTATTTTGGTGTTCCTACCCCCTATATTTTAAAAAGGAACAATGTGCTCATTTGGCGCACAGCCCAAAAAGGGGCATGTTCTTGCTGAGAAGGGGCATGGCCACACAATAGTACCCCCAATTCAAAATCCGCCACACAGTACTGCAACTTGATTCACATTTTATCATGCAATAGTGTCCCTTATTCATGTTACATCACACAGTATTGCCACTTTACCTCATAAACGTTACTCCTCACAGTAGTGCCCCTTATTCACATTACATCACACTGATTTGCTCCTTTAAATCAGCAGAAGCTGCTGGTGCCCCTAAGCATATCAAATGCCCTAGGCCTTTGCCTAGTTTGCCTATGCCTAGGACCGACTCTGTCTGAAAGTATACATGAATTGCTACTTATCAAACCTACATATCGCATTGAGGACCTGGCATGTGGAGCAGCCTTGTCCTCTGCTAGAGGAAGGAGTTGTAGTTTTGCAATTTCTTGCAAAACTACAACTCATGCTGAATTAGGGGCCTAATTCAGATCTGATCGCAGCAGCAAATGTGTTAGCTGATGGGCAAAACCATGTGCACTGTAGGTGGGGCAGATATAACAAATGTCCTGCTGCGATCAGATTAGAATTAGGCCCTAGGCCCACAATTGGCGAGCCCAAGGAGGACAGAAACTTCCCATGGAGAGGAAATGGTGGTGTTGATATTTCCCTTTGTGCCTGAATAGAACCTACTGTGGTGCTTTCTTCCATTTAGAACTTTTTGTGTGTGATGTATATGATGTGTAATAGGAGCACCCATTGATATACTTTTTCATTGCAATATAATGCAGGTAATGTTGGCTGGGCTGAAAACTAGGAGGGCTCCATTTATGCAAGTACCACAAGAAGTAGATCATAGTGGTGAATCTGGCTTGAGTAAGTTAGTACCACAGCTCTTTCTGCTCCTGCAATAATTGCGGCTCAGCTCACCACCCATAGCCAGGTATTTCTCCAAGGGCCAAGTCAATGGCCAAAGTGCAAAAAGTTTAAGGTTAAAAACCAAAATCATTATCTTATGCTTCTAGTATGAATTATAAACACTAGTTCACCTTAGGAAATTTGTGATTCAATTATTTCAATAGCCATACATATTGAACATTATAAGCCATAAGGTGTGATGTACTTGTAGCTCATTTAAGAAGTATGATGACAAACAGCAATGTTATGTATGATGTTGTTTAAAAGTCTGGAGGTTGGCACTTTTTAATCCAATCAAACAGTTAAGTAACAAAGCACAAATGAACTGTATTTGTATGCAGCATATACATTTGTATTGGGAAGTATCAAAATACATATATATATATATATATATATATCCCAGTTGTCGTGATGTCGGTGGTCACATAACCAACCGTGGCATCCTGACATTGAAGATCGCAACATTGGAGCGGGTAAGTATTTTAACACCCCCCCCCATCCTCTACCCTAACCCTCGGGGTTAGTGGCCTGTGCCTAAACCTGACCCTATCTAGTGCCTAACCCTAACACAGTCACCACAATATTCACCTTCGGGATGTCGGCTGTCAGTGATCCGGCGCAAGTGTCCTGGGTGATGTCGGAATTCCAGCTTGGTCACATGACCACTGGCATTCTGTCAGTTGTGATGAGAAACACATCCCAAAGTTTCTATTGTTTTTGTCTTTAATAGCCCTTGCATTTCAACATACTCTACCATGGTCTTATAGCTCAACATGAAGATGTATTTACTGTAGTATAAATTGGTAATCACACCCATACTGTATAAACATTTATTTCTATGCAGTTCTATAGTGTCCTTATAAATGAATCTTTGCTGGATAACATAATCCCCAGTTCTGTAACTGTTTTCAAATGATCAAATTGTTGTAAGATCTGGAAAAATGTTAAAGGGTAAATTTAACAAAACTTCTACCTGTTCATACAGACACCCCAATCATAATGCCAATGTTATAAAATGGGAAAATTATTGGGCACACAATTTTGAGCAAATGCATCAGGGCATCCCCATAACAATCAAGATAATGAAACACCCATTGCACAATTCAAAGGTTGTTTTATTGACCAAATTAGTGGAGGAATGTGAAGAATTGTGCTACAATTTTTACTTTACGTGTTTTAGTTCAGTGAATGAGCAGCGAGGGTAAGTGCTGTCTCCTGCAAGTAGAACATATTTTGAGTCAAAAAAATAAGAATTTACTTACCGATAATTCTATTTCTCATAGTCCGTAGTGGATGCTGGGGACTCCGAAAGGACCATGGGGAATAGCGGCTCCGCAGGAGACTGGGCACAAAAGTAAAAAGCTTTAGGACTACCTGGTGTGCACTGGCTCCTCCCCCTATGACCCTCCTCCAAGCCTCAGTTAGGATACTGTGCCCGGACGAGCGTACACAATAAGGAAGGATTTTGAATCCCGGGTAAGACTCATACCAGCCACACCAATCACACCGTACAACTTGTGATCTGAACCCAGTTAACAGCATGATAACAGAAGGAGCCTCTGAAAAGATGGCTCACAACAACAATAACCCGATTTTGTAACAATAACTATGTACAAGTAATGCAGACAATCCGCACTTGGGATGGGCGCCCAGCATCCACTACGGACTATGAGAAATAGAATTATCGGTAAGTAAATTCTTATTTTCTCTAACGTCCTAGTGGATGCTGGGGACTCCGAAAGGACCATGGGGATTATACCAAAGCTCCCAAACGGGCGGGAGAGTGCGGATGACTCTGCAGCACCGAATGAGAGAACTCCAGGTCCTCCTCAGCCAGGGTATCAAATTTGTAGAATTTAGCAATAGAGATGAGCGGGTTCGGTTCCTCTGAATCTGAACCCGCCCGAACTTCAGGTTTTTTACACGGGTCCGAGCAGGCTCGGATCTTCCCGCCTTGCTCGGCTAACCCGAGCGCGCCCGAACGTCATCATCACGCTGTCGGATTCTCGCGAGGCTCGGATTCTATCGCGAGACTCGGATTCTATATAAGGAGCCGCGCGTCGCCGCCATTTTCACACGTGCATTGAGAGTCATAAGGAGAGGACGTGGCTGGCGTCCTCTCCGTTTAGAGAAGAGAGAGACACAGTATTTTGGGGAGCATTATTAGGAGGAGTACTACTATACTGTATACTACTATACTACTTGCTGAAGTGATATTTATTTTATACTAGATTAGATAATAGATAGTGTGACTGTAAGTGTATTATCTGACTTGTGGGGGAGACACTGACAGTGGGGAGCAGTTAGAGTCTGAGAGCAGGACTCAGGAGTACATATAACATACAGTCACAGTGCACACTTTTGCTGCCAGAGTCAGTGCCACACTGCCATTGTTGTGACCACACTGACCACCAGTATAATAATATATTTTGTGATTGTCTGCTTAGGCCTCGGAGTACTAGTTGCAATTTGCAACGTGACCTGAAGTGACCACCAGTTTAATAATCAATCACCACCAGTTTAATATATATATATATATATATATATATATATATATAATTGTATATAATATATATATATATATATAATATTGTATACCACTTACCCGTGGTTTTTTTTTTTCATTCTTCTTTATACATACTCCTATAGTAGCTTACTGTAGCAGTCTGCGGTGCTGTGCTGACCTGACAGTGTCCAGCAGGTCCGTCATCAGTCATTACATAATAAATATATATAGTACCTGTCCGGCTGCAGTACTAGTGATATTATATTGATTTCATCTCATTATCAATAATTTATCATCCAGTCTAGACTCTATATTAGCAGCAGACACAGTATGTTAGTCCACGGCTGTAGCTACCTCTGTGTCGGCACTCGGCAGTCCATCCATAATTGTATACCACCTACCCGTGTTTTTTTTTTTTTCTTTCTTCTTTGTACATACTACTATAGAGTATAGTAGCTTACTGTAGCAGTCTGCGGTGCTGCTGAGCTGACAGTGTCCAGCAGGTCCGTCATCAGTCATCATTACCTAATAAATATATTATCTACCTGTCCGGCTGCAGTACTAGTGATATTATATATACATACATATATATATTGATTTCATCTCATTATCAATCATCCAGTCTATATTAGCAGCAGACACAGTACGTTAGTCCACGGCTGTAGCTACCTCTGTGTCGGCACTCGGCAGTCCATCCATAATTGTATACCACCTACCCGTGGTTTTTTTCTTTTCTTTCTTCTTTGTACATACTACTATAGTATAGTAGCTTACTGTAGCAGTCTGCGGTGCTGCTGAGCTGACAGTGTCCAGCAGGTCCGTCATCAGTCATCATTACCTAATAAATATATTATCTACCTGTCCGGCTGCAGTACTAGTGATATTATATATACATACATATATATATATTGATTTCATCTCATTATCAATCATCCAGTCTATATTAGCAGCAGACACAGTACGTTAGTCCACGGCTGTAGCTACCTCTGTGTCGGCACTCGGCAGTCCATCCATAATTGTATACCACCTACCCGTGGTTTTTTTTTTTCTTTCTTCTTTGTACATACTACTATAGTATAGTAGCTTACTGTAGCAGTCTGCGGTGCTGCTGAGCTGACAGTGTCCAGCAGGTCCGTCATCAGTCATCATTACCTAATAAATATATTATCTACCTCTCCGGCTGCAGTACTAGTGATATTATATATACATACATATATATATATTGATTTCATCTCATTATCATCCAGTCTATATTAGCAGCAGACACAGTACGGTAGTCCACGGCTGTAGCTACCTCTGAGTCGGCACTCGGCAGTCCATCCATAATTGTATACCACCTACCCGTGTTTTTTTTTTTTTTTCTTCTTTGTACATACTACTATAGAGTATAGTAGCTTACTGTAGCAGTCTGCGGTGCTGCTGAGCTGACAGTGTCCAGCAGGTCCGTCATCAGTCATCATTACTTAATAAATATATTATCTACCTGTCCGGCTGCAGTACTAGTGATATTATATATACATACATATATATATTGATTTCATCTCATTATCAATCATCCAGTCTATATTAGCAGCAGACACAGTACGTTAGTCCACGGCTGTAGCTACCTCTGTGTCGGCACTCGGCAGTCCATCCATAATTGTATACCACCTACCCGTGGTTTTTTTTTCTTTCTTCTTTGTACATACTACTATAATATAGTAGCTTACTGTAGCAGTCTGCGGTGCTGCTGAGCTGACAGTGTCCAGCAGGTCCGTCATCAGTCATCATTACCTAATAAATATATTATCTACCTGTCCGGCTGCAGTACTAGTGATATTATATATACATACATATATATATATTGATTTCATCTCATTATCAATCATCCAGTCTATATTAGCAGCAGACACAGTACGTTAGTCCACGGCTGTAGCTACCTCTGTGTCGGCACTCGGCAGTCCATCCATAATTGTATACCACCTACCCGTGGTTTTCTTTTTTTCTTTCTTCTTTGTACATACTACTATAGTATAGTAGCTTACTGTAGCAGTCTGCGGTGCTGCTGAGCTGACAGTGTCCAGCAGGTCCGTCATCAGTCATCATTACCTAATAAATATATTATCTACCTGTCCGGCTGCAGTACTAGTGATATTATATATACATACATATATATATATTGATTTCATCTCATTATCATCCAGTCTATATTAGCAGCAGACACAGTACGGTAGTCCACGGCTGTAGCTACCTCTGTGTCGGCACTCGGCAGTCCATCCATAATTGTATACCACCTATCCGTGGGTTTTTTTTTTTCTTTCTTCTTTGTACATACTACTATAGTATAGTAGCTTACTGTAGCAGTCTGCGGTGCTGCTGAGCTGACAGTGTCCAGCAGGTCCGTCATCAGTCATCATTACCTAATAAATATATTATCTACCTGTCCGGCTGCAGTACTAGTGATATTATATATACATACATATATAAATATTGATTTCATCTCATTATCATCCAGTCTATATTAGCAGCAGACACAGTACGGTAGTCCACGGCTGTAGCTACCTCTGTGTCGGCACTCGGCAGTCCATCCATAAGTATACTAGTATCCATCCATCTCCATTGTTTACCTGAGGTGCCTTTTAGTTGTGCCTATTAAAATATGGAGAACAAAAATGTTGAGGTTCCAAAATTAGGGAAAGATCAAGATCCACTTCCACCTCGTGCTGAAGCTGCTGCCACTAGTCATGGCCGAGACGATGAAATGCCAGCAACGTCGTCTGCCAAGGCCGATGCCCAATGTCATAGTACAGAGCATGTCAAATCCAAAACACCAAATATCAGTAAAAAAAGGACTCCAAAACCTAAAATAAAATTGTCGGAGGAGAAGCGTAAACTTGCCAATATGCCATTTACCACACGGAGTGGCAAGGAACGGCTGAGGCCCTGGCCTATGTTCATGGCTAGTGGTTCAGCTTCACATGAGGATGGAAGCACTCAGCCTCTCGCTAGAAAACTGAAAAGACTCAAGCTGGCAAAAGCACCGCAAAGAACTGTGCGTTCTTCGAAATCCCAAATCCACAAGGAGAGTCCAATTGTGTCGGTTGCGATGCCTGACCTTCCCAACACTGGACGTGAAGAGCATGCGCCTTCCACCATTTGCACGCCCCCTGCAAGTGCTGGAAGGAGCACCCGCAGTCCAGTTCCTGATAGTCAGATTGAAGATGTCAGTGTTGAAGTACACCAGGATGAGGAGGATATGGGTGTTGCTGGCGCTGGGGAGGAAATTGACCAGGAGGATTCTGATGGTGAGGTGGTTTGTTTAAGTCAGGCACCCGGGGAGACACCTGTTGTCCGTGGGAGGAATAGGGCCATTGACATGCCTGGTCAAAATACAAAAAAAATCAGCTCTTCGGTGTGGAAGTATTTCACCAGAAATGCGGACAACATTTGTCAAGCCGTGTGTTGCCTTTGTCAAGCTGTAATAAGTAGGGGTAAGGACGTTAACCACCTCGGAACATCCTCCCTTATACGTCACCTGCAGCGCATTCATAATAAGTCAGTGACAAGTTCAAAAACTTTGGGTGACAGCGGAAGCAGTCCACTGACCAGTAAATCCCTTCCTCTTGTAACCAAGCTCACGCAAACCACCCCACCAACTCCCTCAGTGTCAATTTCCTCCTTACCCAGGAATGCCAATAGTCCTGCAGGCCATGTCACTGGCAATTCTGACGAGTCCTCTCCTGCCTGGGATTCCTCCGATGCATCCTTGAGTGTAATGCCTACTGCTGCTGGCGCTGCTGTTGTTGCTGCTGGGAGTCGATCGTCATCCCAGAGGGGAAGTCGTAAGCCCACTTGTACTACTTCCAGTAAGCAATTGACTGTCCAACAGTCCTTTGCGAGGAAGATGAAATATCACAGCAGTCATCCTGCTGCAAAGTGGATAACTGAGGCCTTGACAACTATGTTGGTGTTAGACGTGCGTCCGGTATCTGCCGTTAGTTCACAGGGAACTAGACAATTTATTGAGGCAGTGTGCCCCCGTTACCAAATACCATCTAGGTTCCACTTCTCTAGGCAGGCGATACCGAGAATGTACACGGACGTCAGAAAAAGACTCACCAGTGTCCTAAAAAATGCAGTTGTACCCAATGTCCACTTAACCACGGACATGTGGACAAGTGGAGCAGGGCAGGGTCAGGACTATATGACTGTGACAGCCCACTGGGTAGATGTATGGACTCCCGCCGCAAGAACAGCAGCGGCGGCACCAGTAGCAGCATCTCGCAAACGCCAACTCTTTCCTAGGCAGGCTACGCTTTGTATCACCGCTTTCCAGAATACGCACACAGCTGAAAACCTCTTACGGCAACTGAGGAAGATCATCGCGGAATGGCTTACCCCAATTGGACTCTCCTGTGGATTTGTGGCATCGGACAACGCCAGCAATATTGTGTGTGCATTAAATATGGGCAAATTCCAGCACGTCCCATGTTTTGCACATACCTTGAATTTGGTGGTGCAGAATTTTTTAAAAAACGACAGGGGCGTGCAAGAGATGCTGTCGGTGGCCAGAAGAATTGCGGGACACTTTCGGCGTACAGGCACCACGTACAGAAGACTGGAGCACCACCAAAAACTACTGAACCTGCCCTGCCATCATCTGAAGCAAGAAGTGGTAACGAGGTGGAATTCAACCCTCTATATGCTTCAGAGGTTGGAGGAGCAGCAAAAGGCCATTCAAGCCTATACAATTGAGCACGATATAGGAGGTGGAATGCACCTGTCTCAAGCGCAGTGGAGAATGATTTCAACGTTGTGCAAGGTTCTGATGCCCTTTGAACTTGCCACACGTGAAGTCAGTTCAGACACTGCCAGCCTGAGTCAGGTCATTCCCCACATCAGGCTTTTGCAGAAGAAGCTGGAGACATTGAAGGAGGAGCTAACACGGAGCGATTCCGCTAGGCATGTGGGACTTGTGGATGGAGCCCTTAATTCGCTTAACAAGGATTCACGGGTGGTCAATCTGTTGAAATCAGAGCACTACATTTTGGCCACCGTGCTCGATCCTAGATTTAAAGCCTACCTTGGATCTCTCTTTCCGGCAGACACAAGTCTGCTGGGGTTCAAAGACCTGCTGGTGACAAAATTGTCAAGTCAAGCGGAACGCGACCTGTCAACATCTCCTCCTTCACATTCTCCCGCAACTGGGGGTGCGAGGAAAAGGCTCAGAATTCCGAGCCCACCCGCTGGCGGTGATGCAGGGCAGTCTGGAGCGACTGCTGATGCTGACATCTGGTCCGGACTGAAGGACCTGACAACGATTACGGACATGTCGTCTACTGTCACTGCATATGATTCTCTCACCATTGAAAGAATGGTGGAGGATTATATGAGTGACCGCATCCAAGTAGGCACGTCACACAGTCTGTACTTATACTGGCAGGAAAAAGAGGCAATTAGGAGGCCCTTGCACAAACTGGCTTTATTCTACCTAAGTTGCCCTCCCACAAGTGTGTACTCCGAAAGAGTGTTTAGTGCCGCCGCTCACCTTGTCAGCAATCGGTGTACGAGGTTACATCCAGAAAATGTGGAGAAGATGATGTTCATTAAAATGAATTATAATCAATTCCTCCGTGGAGACACTGACCAGCAGCAATTGCCTCCACAAAGTACACAGGGAGCTGAGATGGTGGATTCCAGTGGGGACGAATTGATAATCTGTGAGGAGGGGGATGTACACGGTGATATATCGGAGGATGATGATGAGGTGGACATCTTGCCTCTGTAGAGCCAGTTTGTGCAAGGAGAGATTAATTGCTTCTTTTTTGGTGGGGGTCCAAACCAACCCGTCATTTCAGTCACAGTCGTGTGGCAGACCCTGTCACTGAAATGATGGGTTGGTTAAAGTGTGCATGTCCTGTTTATACAACATAAGGGTGGGTGGGAGGGCCCAAGGACAATTCCATCTTGCACCTCTTTTTTCTTTAATTTTTCTTTGCGCCATGTGCTGTTTGTGGAATGTTTTTTGGAAGGGCCATCCTGCGTGACACTGCAGTGCCACTCCTAGATGGGCCCGGTGTTTGTGTCGGTCACTAGGGTCGCTTATCTTACTCACACAGCTACCTCATTGCGCCTCTTTTTTTCTTTGCATCATGTGCTGTTTGGGGAGGGTTTTTTGGAAGGGCCATCCTGCGTGACACTGCAGTGCCACTCCTAGATGGGCCCGGTGTTTGTGTCGGCCACTAGGGTCGCTTATCTTACTCACACAGCTACCTCATTGCGCCTCTTTTTTTCTTTGCGTCATGTGCTGTTTGGGGAGGGTTTTTTGGAAGGGCCATCCTGCGTGACACTGCAGTGCCACTCCTAGATGGGCACGGTGTTTGTGTCGGCCACTAGGGTCGCTTATCTTACTCACACAGCTACCTCATTGCGCCTCTTTTTTTCTTTGCGTCATGTGCTGTTTGGGGAGGGTTTTTTGGAAGGGCCATCCTGCGTGACACTGCAGTGCCACTCCTAGATGGGCCCGGTGTTTGTGTCGGCCACTAGGGTCGCTTATCTTACTCACACAGCTACCTCATTGCGCCTCTTTTTTTCTTTGCGTCATGTGCTGTTTGGGGAGGGTTTTTTGGAAGGGCCATCCTGCGTGACACTGCAGTGCCACTCCTAGATGGGCACGGTGTTTGTGTCGGCCACTAGGGTCGCTTATCTTACTCACACAGCTACCTCATTGCGCCTCTTTTTTTCTTTGCGTCATGTGCTGTTTGGGGAGGGTTTTTTGGAAGGGCCATCCTGCGTGACACTGCAGTGCCACTCCTAGATGGGCCCGGTGTTTGTGTCGGCCACTAGGGTCGCTTATCTTACTCACACAGCTACCTCATTGCGCCTCTTTTTTTCTTTGCGTCATGTGCTGTTTGGGGAGGGTTTTTTGGAAGGGCCATCCTGCGTGACACTGCAGTGCCACTCCTAGATGGGCACGGTGTTTGTGTCGGCCACTAGGGTCGCTTATCTTACTCACACAGCTACCTCATTGCGCCTCTTTTTTTCTTTGCGTCATGTGCTGTTTGGGGAGTGTTTTTTGGAAGGGCCATCCTGCGTGACACTGCAGTGCCACTCCTAGATGGGCCCGGTGTTTGTGTCGGCCACTAGGGTCGCTTATCTTACTCACACAGCTACCTCATTGCGCCTCTTTTTTTCTTTGCGTCATGTGCTGTTTGGGGAGGGTTTTTTGGAAGGGCCATCCTGCGTGACACTGCAGTGCCACTCCTAGATGGGCCCGGTGTTTGTGTCGGCCACTAGGGTCGCTTATCTTACTCACACAGCTACCTCATTGCGCCTCTTTTTTTCTTTGCGTCATGTGCTGTTTGGGGAGGGTTTTTTGGAAGGGCCATCCTGCGTGACACTGCAGTGCCACTCCTAGATGGGCACGGTGTTTGTGTCGGCCACTAGGGTCGCTTAGCTTAGTCATCCAGCGACCTAGGTGCAAATTGTAGGACTAAAAATAATATTGTGAGGTGTGAGGTATTCAGAATAGACTGAAAATGAGTGGAAATTATGGTTTTTGAGGTTAATAACACTTTGGGATCAAAATGACCCCCAAATTCTATGATTTAAGCTGTTTTTTAGTGTTTTTTAAAAAAAAACACCCGAATCCAAAACACACCCGAATCCGACAAAAAAAATTCGGTGAGGTTTTGCCAAAACGCGGTCGAACCCAAAACACGGCCGCGGAACCGAACCCAAAACCAAAACACAAAACCCGAAAAATTTCAAGTGCACATCTCTATTTAGCAAACGTGTTTGCCCCTGACCAAGTAGCTGCTCGGCAAAGTTGTAAAGCCGAGACCCCTCGGGCAGCCGCCCAAGATGAGCCCACTTACCGTGTGGAATGGGCTTTTACAGATTTTGGCTGTGGCAGGCCTGCCACAGAATGTGCAAGCTGAATTGTACTACAAATCCAACAGCAATCGTCTGCTTAGAAGCAGGAGCACCCAGCTTGTTGGGTGCATACAGGATAAACAGCGAATCAGATTTTCTGACTCCAGCCGTCCAGGAAACATACATTTTCAGGGCCCTGACTACGTCCAGCAACTTGGAATCCTCCAAGTCCCTAGTAGCCGCAGGCACCACAATAGGCTGGTTCAAGTGAAAAGCTGAAACCACCTTAGGGAGAAATTGAGGACGAGTCCTCAATTCTGCCCTGTCCGTATGATAAATTAGGTAAGGGCTTTTATAGGATAAAGCCGCCAATTCTGAGACACGCCTGGCTGAAGCCAGGGCTAACAGCATTACCACTTTCCATGTGAGATATTTTAAGTCCACAGTGGTGAGTGGTTCAAACCAATGTGATTTTAGGAATCCCAAAACTACATTGAGATCCCAAGGTGCCACTGGAGGCACAAAAGGAGGCTGTATATGCAGTACTCCCTTGACAAACGTCTGAACTTCAGGAACAGAAGCCAGTTCTTTTTGGAAGAATATTGACAGGGCCGAAATTTAAACTTTAATGGACCCTAATTTGAGGCCCATAGACAGTCCTGTTTGCAGGAATTGCAGGAAACGACCCAGTTGAAATTCCTCCGTAGGGGCCTTCCTGGCCTCGCACCACGCAACATATTTACGCCAGATACGGTGATAATGTTGTACGGTTACATCCTTCCTGGCTTTGATCAGGGTAGGGATGACTTCATCCGGAATGCCTTTTTCCTTCAGGATCTGGCGTTCAACCGCCATGCCGTCAAACGCAGCCGCGGTAAGTCTTGGAACCGACATGGTCCCTGCTGGAGCAGGTCCTTTCTTAGAGGTAGAGGCCACGGGTCTTCCGTGAGCATCTCTTGAATTTCCGGGTACCAAGTCCTTCTTGGCCAATCCGGAGCCACGAGTATAGTCTTTACTCCTCTCCTTCTTATGATTCTCAGTACTTTTGGTATGAGAGGAAGAGGAGGGAACACATACACTGACTGGTACACCCACGGTGTTACCAGAGCGTCCACAGCTATTGCCTGAGGGTCCCTTGACCTGGCGCAATATCTGTCCAGTTTTTTGTTGAGGCGGGACGCCATCATGTCCACCTTTGGTTTTTCCCAACGGTTCACAATCATGTGGAAGACTTCTGGGTGAAGTCCCCACTCCCCCGGGTGAAGATCGTGTCTGCTGAGGAAGTCTGCTTCCCAGTTGTCCACTCCCGGAATGAACACTGCTGACAGTGCTATCACATGATTCTCCGCCCAGCGAAGAATCCTTGCCACTTCCATCATTGCCCTCCTGCTTCTTGTGCCGCCCTGTCTGTTTACGTGGGCGACTGCCGTGATGTTGTCCGACTGGATCAACACCGGCTGACCCTGAAGCAGAGGTCTTACCTGACTTAGGGCATTGTAAATGGCCCTTAGTTCCAGGATATTTATGTGAAGTGACGTTTCCATGCTTGACCACAAGCCCTGGAAATTTCTTCCCTGTGTGACTGCTCCCCAGCCTCTCAGGCTGGCATCCGTGGTCACCAGGACCCAATCCTGAATGCCGAATCTGCGGCCCTCTAGGAGATGAGCACTCTGTAACCACCACAGGAGAGACACCCTTGTCCTTGGAGACAGGGTTATCCGCTGATGCATTTGAAGATGCGATCCGGACCATTTGTCCAGCAGATCCCACTGAAAAGTTCTTGCGTGGAATCTGCTGAATGGAATCGCTTCGTAAGAAGCCACCATCTTTCCCAGGACCCTTGTGCATTGATGTACTGACACTTGGCCTGGTCTTAGGAGGTTCCTGACTAGGTCGGATAACTCCTTGGCTTTCTCCTCCGGGAGAAACACCTTTTTCTGTACTGTGTCCAGAATCATCCCTAGGAACAGCAGACGTGTCATCGGAATCAGCTGCGATTTTGGAATATTTAGAATCCATCCGTGCTGTCGTAGTACTACTTGAGATAGTGCTACTCCGACCTCTAACTGTTCTCTGGACCTTGCCCTTATCAGGAGATCATCCAAGTAAGGGATAATTAAGACGCCTTTTCTTCGAAGAAGAATCATCATTTCGGCCATTACCTTGGTAAAGACCCGGGGTGCCGTGGACAATCCAAACGGCAGCGTCTGAAACTGATAGCGACAGTTCTGTACCACAAACCTGAGGTACCCTTGGTGAGAAGGGCAAATTGGGACATGGAGGTAAGCATCCTTGATGTCCAGAGACACCATATAGTCCCCTTCTTCCAGGTTCGCTATCACTGCTCTGAGTGACTCCATCTTGAACTTGAACCTTTTTATGTAAGTGTTCAAGGATTTCAGATTTAAAATGGGTCTCACCGAGCCGTCCGGCTTCGGTACCACAAACAGCGTGGAATAATACCCCTTTCCCTGTTGTAGGAGGGGTACCTTGATTATCACCTGCTGGGAATACAGCTTGTGAATGGCTTCCAATACCGCCTCCCTGTCGGGGGGAGACGTTGGTAAAGCAGACTTCAGGAACCGGCGAGGGGGAGACGTCTCAAATTCCAATTTGTACCCCTGAGATACTACCTGCAGGATCCAGGGGTCCACTTGCGAGTGAGCCCACTGCGCGCTGAAATTCTTGAGACGGGCCCCCACCGTGCCTGAGTCCGCTTGTAAGGCCCCAGCGTCATGCTGAGGACTTGGCAGAAGCGGGGGAGGGCTTCTGTTCGTGGGAAGAGGCTGTCTGCTGCAGTCTTTTTCCCCTTACTCTGCCCCGGGGCAGATATGAGTGGCCTTTTGCCCGCTTGCCCTTATGGGGACGAAAGGACTGAACCTGAAAAGACGGTATCTTTTTCTGCTGCGAGGTGACTTGGGGTAAAAAGGTGGATTTTCCAGCCGTTGCCGTGGCCACCAGGTCCGATAGACCAACCCCAAATAACTCCTCCCCTTTATACGGCAATACTTCCATATGCCGTTTGGAATCCGCATCCCCTGACCACTGTCGTGTCCATAATCCTCTTCTGGCAGAAATGGACATCGCACTTACTCTTGATGCCAGAGTGCAAATATCCCTCTGTGCATCTCGCATATATAGAAATGCATCCTTTAAATGCTCTATAGTCAATAATATATTGTCCCTGTCCAGGGTATCAATATTTTCAGTCAGGGAATCCGACCAAGCCACCCCAGCACTGCACATCCAGGCTGAGGCGATTGCTGGTCGCAGTATAATACCAGTATGTGTGTATATACTTTTAAGGATATTTTTCAGCTTCCTATCAGCTGGTTCCTTGAGGGCGGCCGTATCTGGGGACGGTAACGCCACTTGTTTTGATAAGCGTGTGAGCGCCTTATCTACGCTAGGGGGTGTTTCCCAACGCGCCCTAACCTCTGGCGGGAAAGGGTATAATGCCAATAACTTTTTTAGAAATTAGCAGTTTTTTATCGGGGGAAACCCACGCTTCATCACACACCTCATTTAATTCATCTGATTCGGGAAAAACTACGGGTAGTTTTTTCACACCCCACATAATACCCTTTTTTGTGGTACTTGTAGTATCAGAAATGTTCAAAACCTCCTTCATTGCAGTGATCATGTAACGTGTGGCCCTACTGGAAAATACGTTTGTTTCCTCACCGTCGACACTGGAGTCAGTGTCCGTGTCTGGGTCTGTGTCGACCACCTGAGGTAACGGGCGCTTTAGAGCCCCTGACGGTGTTTGAGACGCCTGTACAGGTATTAACTGATTTGCCGGCTGTCTCATGTCGTCAACAGTCTTTTGTAAAGTGCTGACACTATCACGTAATTCTTTCCATAAGACCATCCAGTCAGGTGTCGACTCCCTAGGGGGTGACATCACTAACACAGGCAATTGCTCCGCCTCCACACCATTTTCCTCCTCATACATGTCGACACAACGTACCGACACACAGCACACACACAGGGAATGCTCTGATAGAGGACAGGACCCCACTAGCCCTTTGGGGAGACAGACGGAGAGTTTGCCAGCACACACCAGAGCGCTATATATATACAGGGATAACCTTATATAAGTGTTTTTCCCTAATATAGCTGCTGTATATATTTATATGCCAATTTAGTGCCCCCCCTCTCTTGTTTTACCCTGTTTCTGTAGTGCAGGACTGCAGGGGAGAGTCAGGGAGCCTTCCTCCAACGGAGCTGTGAGGAAAAAATGGCGCCAGTGTGCTGAGGAGATAGGCTCCGCCCCTTTTTCGGCGGCCTTTCTCCCGCTTTTTTATGTAAAAATAGGCAGGGGTTAAATACATCCATATAGCCCAGGAGCTATATGTGATGTATTTTTTGCCAAAAAAGGTGTTTTTATTGCGTCTCAGGGCGCCCCCCCCAACTCCCTGCACCCTCAGTAACCGGAGTGTGAAGTGTGCTGAGAGCAATGGCGCACAGCTGCAGTGCTGTGCGCTACCTTACTGAAGACAGGACGTCTTCTGCCGCCGATTTTCCGGACCTCTTCCGTCTTCTGGCTCTGTAAGGGGGACGGCGGCGCGGCTCTGGGACCCATCCATGGCTGGGCCTGTGATCGTCCCTCTGGAGCTAATGTCCAGTAGCCTAAGAAGCCCAATCCACTCTGCACGCAGGTGAGTTCGCTTCTTCTCCCCTTAGTCCCTCGGTGCAGTGAGCCTGTTGCCAGCAGGTCTCACTGAAAATAAAAAACCTACTTTAAACTTTTACACTAAGCAGCTCAGGAGAGCCCCTTAGCCTGCACCCGTCTCGTTCGGGCACAAAAATCTAACTGAGGCTTGGAGGAGGGTCATAGGGGGAGGAGCCAGTGCACACCAGGTAGTCCTAAAGCTTTTTACTTTTGTGCCCAGTCTCCTGCGGAGCCGCTATTCCCCATGGTCCTTTCGGAGTCCCCAGCATCCACTAGGACGTTAGAGAAACGGCCGCTAGTTCCGCCTCTGACCCTGCACCCCTTTCCCAGCACCATCACCCCACACCCATAGCAGTCCTCATTTTAGTATTCCTACCTCCTATATTTTAAACAGGAACAGTGCGCACATTTATCGGACAGCCCAAAACGGGGTGTGTTCTTGCTGGGAATAGGCATGGCCACACAATAGAACCCCCAATTCAAATTATGCCACAGAGTAGTTCAACATTATTCACATTTTATCATCCGATAGTGTCCCTTATTCACGTTACATCACACAGTAGTAACACTTTACCTTATATACGTTACTCCTCACATTAGTGCCGCTTATTCATATTACATCACACTGTATTGCTACTTATTCACATTACACCACACCGTATTAATTAATTCACATTAAACCACACAGTAGTGCATTTACTATATGTTACGCCACACAGTAGAGCACCTTATACACATAATGCCACACATTAGTAATGCCTTTCTGCACATAATGCCACACAGTAATAGCCCTTACACATGTCGCAAATTATTAATGTCCTTATAAACATAATGCACCTTACACATTATGCCAACCTTTATTGTGCCCTTATACACACAATGTCCTTTACACAAATGCCCCACATTATTAATGCCCTTTTATACATACTGACACACATAATGTCCTTTTCACATATGCCCCACATTATTAATGCATTTATACACAACACACATAATGCCCCTTACACATATGCCACACACTACTGCACAACCAACCCTCCTGCACACAGCACTCACATAGCCGTTAACACTGTGACCTCTGCCTCTGCTTGGATACAGATGTGTTCTCATACATCTTGCCTCAATACGCCAAGCAGCAGGAGATGCCTGGCATGAGTTAGCTGGCAGCTCTTCTAACGTCAGGTGCCTTTTTTTTATAAAATGCATCTTAATTGCATTACTATGTGGCTAGGATACACAAGCAGCTTCTGGTGATTAAAATGCTGATTAAAATTATATGCAGCATATGAAATGCTATGTTACAGTGATTTCTAGGAATACACTGTAACGTAGCATTTTGTATGCAGATACAGCCGCAGTCACATGCAGAATATAGGTATGCCGCATATGAATTTAATCAGCAGAACCTGCTTGTGTCCCATGGCATACCAAATGGCAGGGGTGGCCAAACAGTCGATCGCGATCGACCAGTCGATCGCGGACATGCGACCAGTCAATCGCGATCCGCCGCCCAGCCACCCGAAGCCGCGCCTCTCCTGCCTGCCGCTCTGCCTCCTCAGTCTGGTCTGCGGCAGTGACGGCCGAGTGTATAGCTCAAATCAGGTGCCGGTTCGTTAGCCAATGAGAGCTCGCGGACCGGCACCTGATTTGAGCCATACACGCTGCCGTCACCGCCGGAGATCAGACTGAGGAGGCAGAGCGGCAGACAGGAGAAGCGCGCGCTGCGCTCTCCACACACCAACGGTGAGCTCTTCTATGGGGGCATATCTGGCATTGTGGGCACATAGCTCAGTGGGGGCATATCTGGCACTGTGGGGTCATATGTGGCACTGGGGGCATATCTGGCTCTGCGGGCACATGGCACTGTGGGGGCATATCTGGCACTGTGGGGGCATATCTGTAATCTGGCGCTGTGGGGGCATATCTGTATCTGGCACTGTGGGGGCATATCTGGCACTGTGGGCACATGGCACTGTGAGGGCATATCTGGCACGGTGGGCACATGGCACTGTGGGGGCATATCTGGCACTGTGGGGGCATATCTGGCACTGTGGGGTCATATGTGGCACTGGGGGCATATCTGGCTCTGCGGGCACATGGCACTGTGGGGGCATATCTGGCACTGTGGGGGCATATCTGTAATCTGGCGCTGTGGGGGCATATCTGGCACTGTGGGGTCATATGTGGCACTGGGGGCATATCTGGCTCTGCGGGCACATGGCACTGTGGGGGCATATCTGGCACTGTGGGGGCATATCTGTAATCTGGCGCTGTGGGGGCATATCTGTATCTGGCACTGTGGGGGCATATCTGGCACTGTGGGCACATGGCACTGTGAGGGCATTTCTGGCACTGTGGGCACATGGCACTGTGGGGGCATATCTGGCACTGTGGGGGCATATCTGTAATCTGGCACTGTGGGGGCATATCTGGCACTGTGGGCACATGGCACTGTGGGGGCATATCTGTATCTGGCACTGTGGGGGCATATATGGCACTGTGGGCACATGGCACTGTGGGGGCATGTGTATCTGGCACTGTGGGGGCATATCTGGCACTGTGGGCACATGGCACTGTGGGGGCATATCTGTATCTGGCACTGTGGGGCATATCTGGCACTGTGGGCACATGGCACTGTGGGGGCATGTGTATCTGGCACTGTGGGGGCATATGTGTTTGAGGTTTTTACCTGTGGGGGCCAATGTGTTATTTCGTGTGAGGCAGTCATTACACTCTGCGCAGCAAGGCTACGTCCCTTTTTTTTTGTTATACCACGCCCACTTTTTGTTATACCACGCCCACTTTTATGCCACACCCCCTTTTTGCGCGCGCCTGCGAGGCGCGCTACTATTCCTCCTAGGTAGATCACAAAAGCTTTTTAGCTTTCACAGTAGATCACCGACTCCAAAAGTCTGGCCGCCCCTGCCCTAGGCGTTTGCCTAGTTTGCCTATGCCTAGGGCCGGTTCTGAATGGGTCTACTACTATATCCCAGCTGTCGGGATCCCGGCATCGGGGTGAGAGCAAAAGAGTGCCACGCTATTTATTCTCCCTCCAGGGGTTTCATGGACCACCCAAGAGGGAGAATAGTTGTCGGTATCCCAGCGGTCGGGATCCCAGCGCCAGTATGTTGAGCGTCGGGGTATCAAATGATTCCCGGTTATATCATATCCTAATTTGAAATTGTTAATCTGTGTAATGTGCATCTTTAGAAAGCATCAACATTTGACAGACCATGAAGTGACATATTTGTACATGTCCCTAACTTGCTGTGACCAAGAAGGTTCAAATTCTACATTTACAATGAAAATTGTTGAAGTGGGTTTCAATATAAATGAGCATTACTTGTTCAGCAAAGATGAATTCCCACTGATTACAGACACTTTGCAAAGGCCACCCACATCATAGTGCACTGCTCTTATCCATCCTCTAAGTTTAAGAGATCCTGGCAGGGACAGATTTGGGGGGTCATTCCGACCCGATCGTACGCTGCAGTTGTTTGCAGCGGTGCGATTGGGTCAGAACTGCACATGCGCCGGTTCCACAGTGCGCCGGCACATGCCAGACAGCCGTAGACCATCGTTGCCTAGCGATCGCCTTTGCCTGATTGACAGGCAGAGGCGGTCGCTGGGCTGGAGGGGGCTGGACGGCGGCGTTAAGCTGCCGTTTAGGGGGTTCGGTACAGCTAAGGCAGGCGTGGCCGGACCGTTAGGAGGCGGGCCGCGGCGGCTGCGTGACATCACACGCATCCACTGTGACCCAGGAGCTGCGCTGGCCGGGAGTACTCCTGAAATGCAAAAGCATTGCCGCTGTGCGATGCTTTTGCACTTCCGCGGGGGGGGTTGGCGGCACTGTCATGAGAGGCGGACTGATCGTAGCTGTGCTAAATTTAACACAGCTACGATCAACTCGGAATAACTCCCTAAGTCAGTGGGAAACGATATACATGCCTCTTGGCTGTCCCTTTGGTCAGGGTATTTTCCCAAAATCGTGACTGTACCTAGAGTGGCTTATATATAATGAGTGCCCTATAATCAAAAACAGTCTTTCTAACAAATTTATTTACTAGTTAAACAATTCAGCAAGACATTACAGTTGGAGTTAGCGCTGGCCTTCTAAATCCATAATAAGGGGATATTTGACACTCTAACCAAATCCTCCTTTATGACAAACTATTTAACAATTTACCTGGCATTCAGACCTGATCGCAGCAGCAAAATCTTTCTCTAATGGGCAAAACCATGTGCACTGCAGGGGGGGGGGGGGGGGGGGCAGATAAAACATGTGCAAAAGGAGTTAGATTTGAGTGGGTTATTTTTTTTCTGTGCAGGGTAAATACTGGCTGCTTTATTTTTATCCTGCAATATAGATTTCAGTTTAAAAACACCCCACCCAAATCTTTCTCTCTCTGCACATATTATATCTGCCCCCCTGCATTGCACATGGTTTTGCCCATTAGAGAAAAATTTTGCTGCTGCGATCAGGTCTGACTTAGGCCCCTAGTCACATGTGATGCAAGCACAGCCAGCTGGGATTTCCGGACATGGATCCCATGCGACTGTGTCACCCTAATCCATCCCCTGGCTGTAAAAGAGGAATTCCTTTGTGTACCTGTGCCCTGCCTCTGCTGAGAGACCCCCTCTCAATGGTCTGTGTCCACTTGGATCATGAAGACTCCGCTGTACCCCTGCCCCACCACAGGATTCCCCAATCAGTGGAGGGGAACCACAAACTTATGCTTTGCAGTTGCTGGAGCCTGAGGTCAAGTCTTCTCTCCTTTGGTTTCAGTCTTTGTATTGTGGTGGCCGGCACAACCCTGTATGATTGTCAGGGCTGCTCTTGATATCAGCGCTGTTTTACATTGAAACAGTGGCACTCCATACTTATGGGGTACCACACACAATATCAGAAATGTGCTGGAAATGTGATGGATATGACTGGGATGTGCTGTTTAGATGCACAAAAAATTGTCCTTCTTACGGGCATGTATTGGCAGTGTTACAGGTGCGGCAGCTTGGAGTGCAGTGGCGTAACTACTGCCCCCGCAGTCCTCGCGGTGGCTTGGGGGCGAGGGGGCGCCACTGACTTAGCACAGATTGACATGCGGACGAGCGTCCGCATGTCAATCTGCGGTCTCCTTCCCTCCGCTGCTGTGTTGGAGGGACACGGAGGGCACAGCTCGCGCCTCTCCCGTGTCCCTCCTGGCTCTCCAGCCGGTCTAATAAAGGAAGTGCCGTTCGTGAACTCTGATTGGCTCACGAACCGGCACTTCCTTTATTAGACCCGCTGGAGAGCCAGGAGTGACACGGGAGAGGCGCGCGTTGTGCCCTCCGTGTCCCTCCTACACAAAGGAGCGGGGGGGGGGAGCAGGCACTGAGGAGGGCATATGTGGCACTGTGGAGGAATATCTGGCACTGGGGGGAGCAGGCACTGAGGGGGCATATGTGGCACTGTGGGGGAATATCTGGCACTGTGGGGGAATATCTGGCACTGGGGGGAGCAGGCACTGAGGGGGCATATGTGGCACTGTGGGGGATATTTGTCCCTTTACTAGTGCCAATTATTGGGGGGGGGGGGGGCGCCAAAGAATTTTTTGGCTTGGGGGAGAAAAATTTCTAGTTACGCCACTGTTGGAGTGGTTACGTGAACAGACACTTAATTGCTCAAACTGGAGGACATGCTCACCACAGAAAGTCTGCACTTACAATGGGGCAGGAGAAAGTTTAATGATGCGACCACTGGGGACATTTAAAGAATCACCAAGCAGTATTACAGAGTCTGGAGATTTAGAACTAGAATACTAGATACCAGATGATTTAACTTCCTGATACATTTACAATTACATATATGTTACAAATCCTCTTTATTTTCCGTTTTGTCTTTTTACGCTGTTGTTTATTGTAGGCACTGGGAAATACTAGTTAATTCATATAAATAAGTTGGTAGTATTTTTCCCTCAGAGAAAAACAATTGAATGAAAGTACTGTTTTAGTCTTTTGTATAATACAGTCAAAATGTATGACACAATCAATCAAAAATATGTTTTCAATGGAAAATCCAGTGAAGGCAATGTTCTGTAGTGTCTAACGCCCCCGGGATCCCCCAACATGGCAATAGATAAACATTTCCTCTTGCAGAATCAAATCACTGTTTCTTTCAGTTGTACATGTACTTTTTATCACTTTCCTGCTTTACTATTTCTAAATGTATTTATCTAGAGCATGATTCATGGAAACGCATATTATAGGTGTGTTCAGTAAATGAAACGTGGGTTTGGGACCTTTTATAAGATAAAAGAATATTACTTCTATAATTTATTATATAGCAGAACTTCTCATAAGTACTTTACATGAAAAGATTGGTTTCTATAAAACTAGTCTCACACAATTCGCTTTATAGTCTATTCATATGAAATAAAGACAGAAACCTATTTGCAGAAATTGCCTGAGGCTGTGAAAGAGCAATGTATGCTGTTTGGGAAATTGGTTCGGCAAGTTGATCTGAACAATAATTTCCATTTCTAGAAGAAGACGGAGGGGAAAATAAATCATATAGCACAAAATAAGAGATATTGAGGGACATTTCTAACAACTGCCTGTGACCAAATTACATTGGCCCTCATTCCGAGTTGATCGCTCGCTGCTGTTTTTCGCAGTGCAGCGATCAGGTGAAAAAACGGCATTTATGCGCATGTGCATGGTACGCATCGCGCATGCGCTAAGTACTTTCTCACAAAAGTTTGCAGTTTTACAGCAGCTCGAGCAACGTTTTTCAGTCGCTCGAGTGTTCGTAGTATGATTGACAGGAAGTGGGTGTTTCTGGACGGCGTTTTCAGGGAGTGTGCTAAAAAACGCAGGCGTGCCAGGAAAAAACGCAGGAGTGGCTGGAGAAATGGGGGAGTGGCTGGCCGAACGCAGGGCGTGTTTGTGATGTCAAACCAGGAACTAAACAGACTGCAGTCATCGCAAGATAGGAGTAGGTCTGGAGCTGCTCAGAAACGGCATGACATTTTTTAGTAGCAATTCTGCTAATCTTTCGTTCGCACTTCTGCTAAGCTAAGATACACTCCCAGAGGGCGGCGGCTTAGCGTTTGCACTGCTGCTAAAAGCAGCTAGCGAGTGATTAACTCGGAATGAGGGCCATTGTTCCACAAGGCAGTCACAGGATTGTGTCGCAGAAGGAGGTTACTCATCTTTGAGCAACCTGAGTGCGCTTACAGTACTACAAATCTGTTTAGTGTAGGGATTCCTTTTCACCGCCAGTCACTACATCTTACTGACTACTCTAACTGTGTTGTGGGACGGTAACTCGTTGCCACCACCAGGCTTTTATACCAACACCTGGAACTGCTTGTTACCAGGGGTGTATCTACCCATTGGCCAGGATGGCACTCGCCAGGGGCGCCAGCTGAGCAGGGGGGCGCTGCCCGACGGTGCCACCTTCGACCAATGGGTGGAATCCCTTAAGATGTAGTGTCTGGCAATGCCTGCTGTGCCGTGCTGCCTGTGCACTGCCTGGAATGGAGGGCGGAGGATCGCTCAGCAGGCACGAGCTGACACCGGTGTCCGGCACCACAATGCACTACAGGGAAGAAACTGAAAATAAACTTCAACTCCAGATGTAGTTTTTTTTCAGTTTCTTCACATAGTTTGGTGCGGTGCCAGACACTGGCGCCAGCTCATGCCTGCAGAGCGATCCTCCGCCCTCCTTCCCAGGCAGCTCGGCACAGCAGGTATTGCCAGACACTACGGCTATCTGCTGGGATATTGTGGGGTGGGGACTAGGGCTATGTGCTGTGTGGGGAGTGGGGGAGACTACTACTATGCGCTAAGGGCGGACTACAGCTATGTGCTAGGAAGGGGATGGGGACTATGACTATATGACTGTGGGGGCATATCTGGCACTGTGGGGGCATATGTGTATCTGGCACTAAGGGGGCATATCTAGCACCGTAGGAGCATATCTAGCACCGTAGGGGCACATCTGGCACCGTGGGGGCCTCTGGTACCATGGGGGCATGTGTATCTGGCAATGTTGGGACATATCTGGCAACGTGGGGGAATATGTGTATCTGGCACTGTGAAGGCATATCTAACACTGTGTGGGCATATCTGGAACTGTGGGGGCATATCTAGCACCCTGGGGGGCATATCTGACACCCTGGGGGCATGTGTGTATCTGGCACTGTGAGGGCATATGTGTATCTGGCACTGTGGGGGCATATGTGTGTCTGGCACTGCAGTATGTGTATCACACCCCCACTTTCATTGGCCACGCACCATGTAGCATGTGGCCACACCCATTTTTTAGGTGTGCACGCTGCAAAGCAGTACCACTAACATTTTTCTCTACTTACACCACTGGGTAGTGCGCTGCACTGCACTTCTTTGCACTACTATTTGATTATGCTACCTGGCCTTGGGTGGCATTGCGTCCACAGCCAGGTCAGGCACTGCTGATGTCTCCTCAGTGTTATAAGAATTACTGTGTGGGCATAATGTGTAAAGGGAACTGCTACTGTGTGGGCATAATGTGTAAAAGGGTTACTACTGTGTAGCATAATTTGAATTGGGGGAACTATTATATGGCCATGCCCCTTTCCCACAAGATCATGTCCCTTTTTTGCACATGCCCCTTCCCTATTTCAAATATGGGGGGCGCCAGTCCCTTACTTTGCCTGGGGCGCTCGGACCCCTAGATACACCCCTGCTTGTTACAAAACATTCCTAAACCGACACCTGGTACCACTTCTCCAAGGCTCCTACCATCGACGCCTGGAGCTACATACTTCTGGGTTTGAGGGGTCACGCTGCTTGCTGTAACAACTGTTTGGTGTTGGCTAATTCTGGGCTTGGTAGCAGACAGATGACAGAACTTGGAAACACCTAGGCCAGGCATGTCCAAACTGCGGCCCTTCAGCTGTTGTGAAACTACATATCCCAGCATGCCTTGATACAGTTTTGCCATCAGAGAATGCTAAAGCTGTGTCAGGCAGGGACGTGCAGTCAGGGGAGGCACGGGAGGCACTGCCTCCCCTGTGATAAATTATTAAAATAATACAAAGAAGATACTTACTGATGACACATATTCTGTGTCATAAGTATCGTCTGTATTTAATTTTAATAATTTTAGCTATTTAAATGAGTTTGGGAGGCACTGATAGCAGTGCCTCCTATAGATAATGATAACGGGACAGAGCGGGGGGCGGGGCCAAGCACTGGGCTGTAAAGGCCCATTTAAAAATGACGGGGAATGCGGTACTGAAACAAGTGCCTCGCTGACATGGACACCAGCCCTATGTCAGCGAGGCACCTGTGATTGGACAGCAGATCCAGTGCTGGATCCGCTGTTCAATCACCCACAAGCGGCGTTGGAGGCGGAAGTGGCGGCGGGGCTGAAGCAGGAGTGAGTTCGGCTCTCCCCTGTCCTTCCTCCTCCGTCCCTGTCCTTCCTCCTCCGTCCTCCTGTCGCAGCCAGTAGCCGTCTTTCCTCCCGACCCAGGCAGCAGCACTCTGCACTCTCCCCTCCCGTCCCAGCCAGCAGCTCTCTCCCCTCCCGGCGGCAGCAGCTGCAGCATAATAGGCAGGTTAGTGTGTGTGTGTGTGTGTGTGTGTGTGTGTGTGTGTTTCTCTCTCTCTCTCTCTCTCTCTCTCTCTCCCTCCCTCTCTCTCTCTCTCTTTCTCCTACGTCCTAGAGGATGCTGGGGACTCCGTAAGGACCATGGGGTATAGACGGGCTCCGCAGGAGACATGGGCACTCTAAAGACTTTAGAATGGGTGTGCACTGTCTCCTCCCTCTATGCCCCTCCTCCAGACCTCAGTTACATCCTGTGCCCAGAGGAGACTGGGTGCA
Organism: Pseudophryne corroboree; assembly: GCF_028390025.1. NCBI lineage: Eukaryota > Metazoa > Chordata > Amphibia > Anura > Myobatrachidae > Pseudophryne > Pseudophryne corroboree. The sequence goes on from NC_086449.1 coordinate 185,562,966, forward strand.
CTGCAGGGGAGCTCTCCTGAGTTTCTCTGAAAAAGACTTTTTGTTAGGTTTTTTATTTTCAGGGAGCACTGCTGGCAACAGGCTCCCTGCATCGTGGGACTGAGGGGAGAGAAGCAGACCTACTTGAATGATAGGCTCTGCTTCTTAGGCTACTGGACACCATTAGCTCCAGAGGGTCAGAACGCAGGTCTCACCCTCACCTTTTCATCCCGGAGCCGCGCCGCCGTCCTCCTCACAGAGCCAGAAGATAGAAGCCGAGTGAGTATTAAGAAGAAAAGAAGACTTCACAGGCGGCAGAAGACTTCAGATCTTCACTGAGGTAACGCTCAGCGGTAACGCTGCGCGCCATTGCTCCCACACAGACACACACAGCGGGACAGACACACACAGCGGGCACTGTAAGGGTGCAGGGCACAGGGGGGGCGCCCTGGGCAGCAATAAAAACCTCTAGGGACACTGGCATATAAAGTAGATACTACGGAGGCAGCATAATAATAAACCCCCGCCAGTATAAATGATTTGAGCGGGACCGAAGCCCGCCGGTGAGGGGGCAGGGCTTGGTCCTCCAGCACTAACCAGCGACATTTTCTCCACAGCACACTGCAGAGAGGCTGGCTCCCCGGACTCTCCCCTGCTGAACAAGGTTAGAGGGCAAAAAAGAGGGGGGGGGGGCACATTTCATTGGCGCAGTGAGTGTATTTATATATTTATATAAAAGCACTGTACTAACTGGGATTTTATTCCAGTGTCAGGTGGCGCTGGGTGTGTGCTGGCATACTCTCTCTCTGTCTCTCCAAAGGGCCTTATTGGGGGACTGTCTCCATATAGATATATCCCTGAGTGTGTGGGAGTGTCGGTACGTGTGTGTCGGCATGTCTGAAGCGGAAGGCTCATCTAAGGAGGAGGTGGAGCAGATGATTATGGTGTCTCCGTCGGCAACTCCGACACCTGATTGGTCAGATATGTGGAATGTTTTAAATGCAAATGTGTCTTTATTACATAAGAGATTGGACAGAGTCCAGGGATAAAACAGGGAGTCAATCAATGGCTTTGACTGTGTCACAGGGCCCTTCAGGGTCTCAAAAATGTCCCCTGTCCCAAGTTGCAGACACTGATACTGACACGGATTCTGACTCCAGTGTCGACTACGATGATGCGAGGTTACACCCAAAGGTGGCCAGAAGTATTCATTATATGATTATTGCAATAAAAGATGTTTTACATATCACAGATGACCCCTCTGTCCCTGACACAAGGGTATGCATGTTTAAGGAAAAGAAACCTGAGGTAACCTTTCCTCCATCTCATGAGCTGAACGCGTTATTTGAAAAAGCTTGGGAAACTCCAGACAAAAAACTGCAGATTACCAAGAGGATTCTTATGGCGTATCCATTAGAGATGAGCGGGTTCGGTTCCTCGGAATCCGAACCCGCCCGAACTTCATTTTTTTTTACACGGGGCCGAGCGACTCGGATCTTCCCGCCTTGCTCGGTTAACCCGAGCGCGCCCGAACGTCATCATCCCGCTGTCGGATTCTCGCGAGGCTCGGATTCTATCGCGAGACTCGGATTCTATATAAGGAGCCGCGCGTCGCCGCCATTTTCACACGTGCATTGAGATTCATAGGGAGAGGACGTGGCTGGCGTCCTCTCCGTTTATAGAGAAGAGAGTGAGACTAGAGTAGAGAGAGACACAGTAGTAATTTTGGGGAGCATTAGGAGGAGTACTACTACTTGCTGAAGTGATAGATAGTGTGACTGTATAATGTATATCTGACTTGTGGGGGAGACACTGACAGTGGGGAGCAGTTAGAGTCTGAGAGCAGGACTCAGGAGTACATATAACGTACAGTGCACACTTTTGCTGCCAGAGTGCCACACTGCCATTGTGACCACACTGACCACCAGTATAATATATATTGTGATTGTCTGCTTAGGAGTACTACTTGCAAGTTGCTGATAGTGTGACCAGTGACCTGACCACCAGTTTAATAATCACCACCAGTTTAATATATATATATATATATATATATATATAAATGTATATAATATATATATATATATATATAATATTGTATACCACCTACCCGTTTTTTCTTTTTCTTTCTTCTTCTTTATACATACTACTATAGTAGCTTACTGTAGCAGTCTGCGGTGCTGCTGAGCTGACAGTGTCCAGCAGGTCCGTCATCAGTCATTACATAATAAATATATATACCTGTCCGGCTGCAGTACTAGTGATATTATATATATATATATATTGATTTCATCTCATTATCATCCAGTCTATATTAGCAGCAGACACAGTACGGTAGTCCACGGCTGTAGCTACCTCTGTGTCGGCAGTCGCTCGTCCATCCATAATTGTATACCACCTACCCGTGGTTTTTTCTTTTTCTTTCTTCTTTATACATACTACTATAGTAGCTTACTGTAGCAGTCTGTGGTGCTGCTGAGCTGACAGTGTCCAGCAGGTCCGTCATCAGTCATTACATAATAAATATATCTACCTGTCCGGCTGCAGTACTAGTGTGATATTATATATATATATATATTGATTTCATCTCATTATCATCCAGTCTATATTAGCAGCAGACACAGTACGGTAGTCCACGGCTGTAGCTACCTCTGTGTCGGCAGTCGCTCGTCCATCCATAATTGTATACCACCTACCCGTGGTTTTTTTTTTTCTTTCTTCTTTATACATACTACTATAGTAGCTTACTGTAGCAGTCTGCGGTGCTGCTGAGCTGACAGTGTCCAGCAGGTCCGTCATCAGTCATTACATAATAAATATATCTACCTGTCCGGCTGCAGTACTAGTGTGATATTATATATATATATATATTGATTTCATCTCATTATCATCCAGTCTATATTAGCAGCAGACACAGTACGGTAGTCCACGGCTGTAGCTACCTCTGTGTCGGCAGTCGCTCGTCCATCCATAATTCTATACCACCTACCCGTGGTTTTTTTTCTTTCTTTCTTCTTTATACATACTACTATAGTAGCTTACTGTAGCAGTCTGCGGTGCTGCTGAGCTGACAGTGTCCAGCAGGTCCGTCATCAGTCATTACATAATAAATATATCTACCTGTCCGGCTGCAGTACTAGTGTGATATTATATATATATATATATATTGATTTCATCTCATTATCATCCAGTCTATATTAGCAGCAGACACAGTACGGTAGTCCACGGCTGTAGCTACCTCTGTGTCGGCAGTCGCTCGTCCATCCATAATTGTATACCACCTACCCGTGGTTTTTTTTTCTTCTTTATACATACTACTATAGTAGCTTACTGTAGCAGTCTGCGGTGCTGCTGAGCTGACAGTGTCCAGCAGGTCCATCATCAGTCATTACATAATAAATATATCTACCTGTCCGGCTGCAGTACTAGTGTGATATTATATATATATATATATATATTGATTTCATCTCATTATCATCCAGTCTATATTAGCAGCAGACACAGTACGGTAGTCCACGGCTGTAGCTACCTCTGTGTCGGCAGTCGCTCGTCCATCCATAATTGTATACCACCTACCCGTGGTTTTTTTTTTTCTTCTTTATACATACTACTATAGTAGCTTACTGTAGCAGTCTGCGGTGCTGCTGAGCTGACAGTGTCCAGCAGGTCCGTCATCAGTCATTACATAATAAATATATCTACCTGTCCGGCTGCAGTACTAGTGTGATATTATATATATATATATATATTGATTTCATCTCATTATCATCCAGTCTATATTAGCAGCAGACACAGTACGGTAGTCCACGGCTGTAGCTACCTCTGTGTCGGCAGTCGCTCGTCCATCCATAATTGTATACCACCTACCCGTGGTTTTTTTTTTCTTCTTTATACATACTACTATAGTAGCTTACTGTAGCAGTCTGCGGTGCTGCTGAGCTGACAGTGTCCAGCAGGTCCGTCATCAGTCATTACATAATAAATATATCTACCTGTCCGGCTGCAGTACTAGTGTGATATTATATATATATATATTGATTTCATCTCATTATCATCCAGTCTATATTAGCAGCAGACACAGTACGGTAGTCCACGGCTGTAGCTACCTCTGTGTCGGCAGTCGCTCGTCCATCCATAATTGTATACCACCTACCCGTGGTTTTTTTTTTTCTTTCTTCTTTATACATACTACTATAGTAGCTTACTGTAGCAGTCTGCGGTGCTGCTGAGCTGACAGTGTCCAGCAGGTCCGTCATCAGTCATTACATAATAAATATATCTACCTGTCCGGCTGCAGTACTAGTGTGATATTATATATATATATATATTGATTTCATCTCATTATCATCCAGTCTATATTAGCAGCAGACACAGTACGGTAGTCCACGGCTGTAGCTACCTCTGTGTCGGCAGTCGCTCGTCCATCCATAATTGTATACCACCTACCCGTGGTTTTTTTTTTCTTTCTTCTTTATACATACTACTATAGTAGCTTACTGTAGCAGTCTGCGGTGCTGCTGAGCTGACAGTGTCCAGCAGGTCCGTCATCAGTCATTACATAATAAATATATATACCTGTCCGGCTGCAGTACTAGTGATATTATATATATATATATATTGATTTCATCTCATTATCATCCAGTCTATATTAGCAGCAGACACAGTACGGTAGTCCACGGCTGTAGCTACCTCTGTGTCGGCAGTCGCTCGTCCATCCATAAGTATACTAGTATCCATCCATCTCCATTGTTTACCTGAGGTCCCTTTTAGTTGTGCCTATTAAAATATGGAGAACAAAAATGTTGAGGTTCCAAAATTAGGGAAAGATCAAGATCCACTTCCACCTCGTGCTGAAGCTGCTGCCACTAGTCATGGCCGAGACGATTAAATGCCAGCAACGTCGTCTGCCAAGGCCGATGCCCAATGTCATAGTACAGAGCATGTAAAATCCAAAACACCAAATATCAGTAAAAAAAGGACTCCAAAATCTAAAATAAAATTGTCGGAGGAGAAGCGTAAACTTGCCAATATGCCATTTACCACACGGAGTGGCAAGGAACGGCTGAGGCCCTGGCCTATGTTCATGGCTAGTGGTTCAGCTTCACATGAGGATGGAAGCACTCAGCCTCTTGCTAGAAAAATGAAAAGACTCAAGCTGGCAAAAGCACCGCAAAGAACTGTGCGTTCTTCGAAATCCCAAATCCACAAGGAGAGTCCAATTGTGTCGGTTGCGATGCCTGACCTTCCCAACACTGGACGTGAAGAGCATGCGCCTTCCACCATTTGCACGCCCCCTGCAAGTGCTGGAAGGAGCACCCGCAGTCCAGTTCCTGATAGTCAGATTGAAGATGTCAGTGTTGAAGTACACCAGGATGAGGAGGATATGGGTGTTGCTGGCGCTGGGGAGGAAATTGACAAGGAGGATTCTGATGGTGAGGTGGTTTGTTTAAGTCAGGCACCCGGGGAGACACCTGTTGTCCGTGGGAGGAATATGGCCGTTGACATGCCTGGTGAAAATACCAAAAAAATCAGCTCTTCGGTGTGGAAGTATTTCAACAGAAATGCGGACAACATTTGTCAAGCCGTGTGTTGCCTTTGTCAAGCTGTAATAAGTAGGGGTAAGGACGTTAACCACCTCGGAACATCCTCCCTTATACGTCACCTGCAGCGCATTCATAATAAGTCAGTGACAAGTTCAAAAACTTTGGGCGACAGCGGAAGCAGTCCACTGACCAGTAAATCCCTTCCTCTTGTAACCAAGCTCACGCAAACCACCCCACCAACTCCCTCAGTGTCAATTTCCTCCTTCCCCAGGAATGCCAATAGTCCTGCAGGCCATGTCACTGGCAATTCTGACGATTCCTCTCCTGCCTGGGATTCCTCCGATGCATCCTTGCGTGTAACGCCTACTGCTGCTGGCGCTGCTGTTGTTGCTGCTGGGAGTCGATGGTCATCCCAGAGGGGAAATCGTAAGACCACTTTTACTACTTCCACCAAGCAATTGACTGTCCAACAGTCCTTTGCGAGGAAGATGAAATATCACAGCAGTCATCCTGCTGCAAAGCGGATAACTGAGGCCTTGGCATCCTGGGTGGTGAGAAACGTGGTTCCGGTATCCATCATTACTGCAGAGCCAACTAGAGACTTGTTGGAGGTACTGTGTCCCCGGTACCAAATACCATCTAGGTTCCATTTCTCTAGGCAGGCGATACCGAAAATGTACACAGACCTCAGAAAAAGAGTCACCAGTGTCCTAAAAAATGCAGCTGTACCCAATGTCCACTTAACCACGGACATGTGGACAAGTGGAGCAGGGCAGGGTCAGGACTATATGACTGTGACAGCCCACTGGGTAGATGTATGGACTCCCGCCGCAAGAACAGCAGCGGCGGCACCAGTAGCAGCATCTCGCAAACGCCAACTCTTTCCTAGGCAGGCTAGGCTTTGTATCACCGGTTTCCAGAATACGCACACAGCTGAAAACCTCTTACGGCAACTGAGGAAGATCATCGCGGAATGGCTTACCCCAATTGGACTCTCCTGTGGATTTGTGGCATCGGACAACGCCAGCAATATTGTGTGTGCATTAAATCTGGGCAAATTCCAGCACGTCCCATGTTTTGCACATACCTTGAATTTGGTGGTGCAGAATTTTTAAAAAAACGACAGGGGCGTGCAAGAGATGCTGTCGGTGGCCAGAAGAATTGCGGGACACTTTCGGCGTACAGGCACCACGTACAGAAGACTGGAGCAACACCAAAAACGCCTGAACCTGCCCTGCCATCATCTGAAGCAAGAAGTGGTAACGAGGTGGAATTCAACCCTATATATGCTTCAGAGGTTGGAGGAGCAGCAAAAGGCCATTCAAGCCTATACAATTCAGCACGATATAGGAGGTGGAATGCACCTGTCTCAAGCGCAGTGGAGAATGATTTCAACGTTGTGCAAGGTTCTGCTGCCCTTTGAACTTGCCACACGTGAAGTCAGTTCAGACACTGCCAGCCTGAGTCAGGTCATTCCCCTCATCAGGCTTTTGCAGAAGAAGCTGGAGACATTGAAGGAGGAGCTAACACGGAGCGATTCCGCTAGGCATGTGGGACTTGTGGATGGAGCCCTTAATTCGCTTAACAAGGATTCACGGGTGGTCAATCTGTTGAAATCAGAGCACTACATTTTGGCCACCGTGCTCGATCCTAGATTTAAAACCTACCTTGGATCTCTCTTTCCGGCAGACACAAGTCTGCTGGGGTTCAAAGACCTGCTGGTGAGAAAATTGTCAAGTCAAGCGGAACGCGACCTGTCAACATCTCCTCCTTCACATTCTCCCGCAACTGGGGGTGCGAGGAAAAGGCTCAGAATTCCGAGCCCACCCGCTGGCGGTGATGCAGGGCAGTCTGGTGCGACTGCTGATGCTGACATCTGGTCCGGACTGAAGGACCTGTCAACGATTACGGACATGTCGTCTACTGTCACTGCATATGATTCTCTCCCCATTGAAAGAATGGTGGAGGATTATATGAGTGACCGCATCCAAGTAGGCACGTCACACAGTCCGTACTTATACTGGCAGGAAAAAGAGGCAATTTGGAGGCCCTTGCACAAACTGGCTTTATTCTACCTAAGTTGCCCTCCCACAAGTGTGTACTCCGAAAGAGTGTTTAGTGCCGCCGCTCACCTTGTCAGCAATCGGCGTACGAGGTTACTTCCAGAAAATGTGGAGAAGATGATGTTCATTAAAATGAATTATAATCAATTCCTCCGTGGAGACATTGACCAGCAGCAATTGCCTCCACAAAGTACACAGGGAGCTGAGATGGTGGATTCCAGTGGGGACGAATTGATAATCTGTGAGGAGGGGGATGTACACGGTGATATATCGGAGGATGATGATGAGGTGGACATCTTGCCTCTGTAGAGCCAGTTTGTGCAAGGAGAGATTAATTGCTTCTTTTTTGGTGGGGGTCCAAACCAACCCGTCATTTCAGTCACAGTCGTGTGGCAGACCCTGTCACTGAAATGATGGGTTGGTTAAAGTGTGCATGTCCTGTTTATACAACATAAGGGTGGGTGGGAGGGCCCAAGGACAATTCCATCTTGCACCTCTTTTTTCTTTAATTTTTCTTTGCGTCATGTGCTGTTTGGGGAGTGTTTTTTGGAAGGGCCATCCTGCGTGACACTGCAGTGCCACTCCTAGATGGGCCAGGTGTTTGTGTCGGCCACTAGGGTCGCTTATCTTACTCACACAGCTACCTCATTGCGCCTCTTTTTTTCTTTGCGTCATGTGCTGTTTGGGGAGTGTTTTTTGGAAGGGCCATCCTGCGTGACACTGCAGTGCCACTCCTAGATGGGCCAGGTGTTTGTGTCGGCCACTAGGGTCGCTTAGCTTACTCACACAGCTACCTCATTGCGCCTCTTTTTTTCTTTGCGTCATGTGCTGTTTGGGGAGTGTTTTTTGGAAGGGCCATCCTGCGTGACACTGCAGTGCCACTCCTAGATGGGCCCGGTTTTTGTGTCGGCCACTAGGGTCGCTTATCTTACTCACACAGCTACCTCATTGCGCCTCTTTTTTTCTTTGCGTCATGTGCTGTTTGGGGAGTGTTTTTTGGAAGGGCCATCCTGCGTGACACTGCAGTGCCACTCCTAGATGGGCCCGGTGTTTGTGTCGGCCACTAGGGTCGCTTAGCTTAGTCATCCAGCGACCTCGGTGCAAATTTTTGGACTAAAAATAATATTGTGAGGTGTGAGGTATTCAGAATAGACTGAAAATGAGTGGAAATTATGGTTTTTGAGGTTAATAATACTTTGGGATCAAAATGACCCCCAAATTCTATGATTTAAGCTGTTTTTTAGTGTTTTTTGAAAAAAACACCCGAATCCAAAACACACCAGAATCCGACAAAAAAAATTCGGTGAGGTTTTGCCAAAACGCGGTCGAACCCAAAACACGGCCGCGGAACCGAACCCAAAACCAAAACACAAAACCCGAAAAATTTCAAGTGCACATCTCTAGTATCCATTCCCTGCACAGGACAGGGTACGGTGGGAATCCTCGCCCAGGGTGGGCAAGGCTTTAACGCGCTTGTCCAAGAAGGTGGCGCTACCGTCTCCAGACACGACGGCCCTCAAGGATCCTGCTGATCGCAGGCAGGAAACTACTTTAAAATCAATTTATTCACATACGGGTGCTTTGCTCAGACCGGCAATAGCATCGGCTTGGGTTTGAAGTGCGGTAGCAGCTTGGACAGATACCTTGTCAGCTGACATTGATACCCTAGATAGGGATACCATTTTATTGACCTTAGGTCACATTAAAGACGCAGTCTTATATATGAGAGACGCTCAGAGAGACGTTGGGCTACTAGGTTCAAGAGCCAACGCCATGGCGATTTCTGCTAGGCGAGCCCGTGGACCCGCCAATGGACGGGTGATGCTGACTCAAAGAGGCATATGGAAGTTTTGCATTACAAGGGTGAGGTGTTATTTGGGGAAGGTCTCGCGGACCTGGTTTCCACAGCTACCGCGGGTAAATCTACTTTTTTGCCTTATGTTCCCACACAGCAAAAGAAAACACCACAATATCAGATGCAGTCCTTTCGGTCGCATAAATCTAGAAGAGGTCGGGGCTCTTCCTTCCTCGCCAGAGGTAAGGGTAAAGGGAAAAGAATGCATGCCACGGCTAGTTCTATGGAGCAGAAGTCCTCCCCGGCTTCTACTAAATCCACCGCATGATGCTGGGGCTCCACTGACGGAGTCCGCGCCGGTGGGGGCACGTCTTCGACTCTTCAGCCACGTCTGGGCTCAGTCAGACGTGGATCCTTGGGTGATGGAAATTGTATCCCAGGGCTACAAGCTGGAATTCGAAGAGGTGCCTCCGCGACAATTTTTCAAATCGGCTTTACCAGCTTCTCCCCCAGAAAGGGAGATAGTTTTAGCTGCAATTCAAAAGCTGTGTCAACAGCAAGTGATTGTCAAGGTTCCCCTAGTTCAACAGGGGAAAGGGTACTATTCAACCCTGTTAGTGGTTCCGAAAACGGATGGCTCAGTCAGACCCATTCTAAATCTAAAATCCCTAAACCTGTACTTGCAAAAGTTCAAATTCAAGATGGAATCGCTCCAGGCAGTTATCTCCAGCCTGGAAGGGGGGGATTTTATGGTGTCACTGGACATAAAGGATGCATACCTTCATGTCCCCATACATCCCCCTCATCAGGCGTACCTGAGATACGCTGTACAGGGCTGTCATTACCAGTTTCAGACGTTGCCGTTTGGGCTTTCCACGGCCCCGAGGATTTTCACCAAGGTAATGGCGGAAATGATGGTGCTCCTGCGCAGGCAGGGAGTCACAATTATCTTATACTTGGACGATCTCCTGATAAAAGCGAGATCGAGAGAACAATCTGAAAAGTGTGTCGCTCTCCCTGAGAGTGGTCCAGCAGCATGGCTGGATTCTAAATCTACCAAAGTCACAGTTGGTTCCAACGACTCGGCTATCGTTCTTAGGAATGATTCTGGATACAGAACAAAAGATGGTTTTTCTCCCGATGGAAAAAGCCCAGGAACTCCAGAACATGGTCAGAGACCTGTTAAAACCGAACAGAGTGTCAGTTCATCAATGCACTCGAATAATGGGAAAAATGGTGGCGACCTACGAGGCGATCCCCTTCAGCAGGTTTCATGCGAGGACGTTTCAATGGGACCTTCTGGACAAGTGGTCCGGGTCCCAACTTCAAATTCATCAGAAAATAAGCCTGTACCCCAGGGCCAGGGTGTCTCTCCTGTGGTGGCTGCAGAGTGCTCACCTTCTACAGGGTCGCAGGTTTGGCATTCAGGACTGGGTTCTGATGACCACGGACGCGAGCCTCCGAGGATGGGGAGCACAAGGAAGAAATTTTCAGGGACTATGGTCGAGCCAGGAGGCTTGTCTACACATCAACATTCTAGAATTAAGGGCCATATACAATGGCCTACGACAAGCGGAGAATCTTCTTTGCGACCTACCGGTTCTGATTCAATCAGACAACGTCACAGCCGTGGCTCATGTAAACCGCCAAGGCGGGACAAGGAGCAGAGTGGCAATGGCGGAAGCCACCAGGATTCTTCGCTGGGCGAAAAATCACGTAAGCGCTCTGTCAGCAGTCTGCATTACGGGAGTGGACAACTGGGAAGCATATTTCCTCAGCAGGCACGATCTCCATCCAGGAGAGTGGGGACTTCATCAATAAGTTTTTTGCAGAGATAACAAGTCTTTGGGGAATTCCTCAAATAGACATGATGGCGTCACGCATCAACAAGAAGATTCGGAGGTATTGTGCCAGGTCAAGGGACCCTCAGGCAGTAGCGGTAGACGCCCTGGTGACACTGTGGGTGTTTCAGTCGGTCTGTGTGTTCCCTCCTCTTCCTTTCATCTCAAAAATATTGAGAATCATAAGACGAAAAAGAGTTCGGACAATACTCATTGTTCCAGATTGGCCTCGAAGGGCCTGGTATTCAGATCTTCAGGAGATGCTCACAGAAGATCCATTGCCTCTTCCTCTCAGGGAGGACCTGTTGCAGCAGGGGCCCTGCGTATTCCAAGACTTACCGCGATTACATTTGACGGCATGGCGGTTGAACACCGAATCCTAGCTGGGAAAGGTATTCCGGAGGAAGTCATCCCTACTCTGATAAAGGCTAAGAAGGAGGTGACGGCGAAACATTATCACCGTATCTGGAGGAAGTATGTATCTTGGTGTGAAGCCAAGAATGCTCCTACGGAAGATTTCCACTTGGGCCATTTTCTCCACTTTCTACAGACAGGAGTGGATATGGGCCTGAAGTTAGGCTCCATTAAGGTACAGATTTCGGCCCTATATATATTCTTTCAGAAGGAATTGGCTTCTCTCCCAGAAGTCCAGAATTTTGTAAAGGGAGTGCTGCACATCCAGCCTCCTTTTGTGCCCCCAGTGGCACCTTGGGACCTTAACATGGTGTTACAATTCCTAAAATCTCACTGGTTTGAACCTCTACAAACAGTTGAATTAAAATTTCTCACTTGGAAGGTGGTCATGTTGTTGGCCTTGGCATCTGCAAGGCGGGTGTCCGAATTGGCGGCTTTGCCTCACAAAAGCCCCTATCTGATTTTCCATGTGGATAGAGCAGAGTTGAGGATGCGTCCTCAATTTTTGCCTAAGGTAGTTTCATCGTTTCATATGAACAACCTATTGTGGTGCCGGGGGCTACGGGAGACTTGGAGGATTCCAAGTCCCTGGATGTAGTCAGAGCCTTAAAAATTTACGTAGCCAGGATGGCTCGGATTAGGAAAACAGAGGCACTGTTTGTCCTGTATGCGGCCAACAAGGTTGGCGCTCCTGCTTCTAAGCAGACTATTGCTCGCTGGATCTGTAACACGATTCAGCAGGCTCATTCTACGGCATTGCCGTTACCAAATTCGGTAAAAGCCAATTCCACTAGGAAGGTGGCTCTTCTTGGGCGGCTGCTCGAGCAGCTACTTGGTCAGGTTCAAACACCTTTGCAAAATTCTACAAGTTTGATACCCTGGCTGATGAGGACCTCATGTTTGCTCAATCGGTGCTGCAGAGTCATCCACACTCTCCCGCCCAGTTTGGAGCTTTGTTATAATCCCCATGGTCCTTACGGAGTCCCCAGCATCCTCTAGGACGTAAGAGAAAATAAGATTTTTAAACCTACCGGTAAATCTTTTTCTCCTAGTCCGTAGAGGATGCTGGGCGCCCGTCCCAGTGCGGACATATTTCTGCAAGGGTTGTATATAGTTGTTGCTTACATAAGTGTTATGTTACAGTTAAGATCAGTCTTTGGCTGATGCTGTTTTGTTCATACTGTTAACTGGTTGCGTATATTCCAGGTTATACGGTGTGGATGGTGTGGGCTGGTATGAATCTTGCCCTTAGATTAACAAAAATCCTTTCCTCGTACTGTCCGTCTCCTCTGGGCACAGTTTCTCTAACTGAGGTCTGGAGGAGGGGCATAGAGGGAGGAGCCAGTGCACACCCATTCTAAAGTCTTTAGAGTGCCCATGTCTCCTGCGGAGCCCGTCTATACCCTATAGTCCTTACGGAGTCCCCAGCATCCTCTACGGACTAGGAGAAAAAGATTTACCGGTAGGTTTAAGATCTTATTTTTTCTCTCTCTTCCCCCGCCCTCCCTCTCTTCTCCCCCCCCCCCTCCTGTATAAAGTATAATTTTAATTTTTGCAGGTTGGACGTCATTGGCGTGGGATGTAGGTAAGTAATCTCTTTCTCATTTGTACAGGTACCCCTATTGGATTCTACATGGACAAGTGTACATGATGGGCATGGGATGTAGGTAAGTATGTGTGAGTGTGTAAGTGTGTTTTAATAAAATTTTACTTTCAAGGTGTGCGTGTTGTGTTTTTACTTGGATATTTTTTGTTGTTGTAAAACTACAGGTACCAGCGGGCCCGTTATTTCCCCGCATGCTGGTACTTGAGGTTCTCCAAGTACCAGCAAGCGGAGGAGGCTTGCTGGCCCTTGTAGTTCCACAACAAAAAACAATATTCTTTTTTACACACTTATGGCTATCAGCCCGACACCCACCGCCCAGGGGTGCTGGGGACAGCCTCGGGCTTCACCCCTGGCCCTTGGGTTTCTGGAGGGGGGGACCCCTTGATTGAAGGGGTCCCCACTCCTCCAGGGAACCCCGGCCAGGGGTGACTAGTTGGGGGGGTAATGCCACGGCCGCAGGGACAAATATAAAAGTGTCTCCCGGCTGTGGTATTATCTCCCTGGCTAGTGGAGCACGGTGCTGGTGTTAAAAATATGGGGGACCCCTACATCTTTTGTCCCCTGTATTTTTGGAACCAGGACCGTAGTAAGAGACTGGTGCTGGTTGTCTAAATACGGGGAACCCCTGTCAAATTTTTCCCCCAGTATTTAAACAACCAGGACCGGCTCAAAGAGCCCGGGGCTGGTTATACTTAGGAGGGGGGACCTCGCACATTTTTTTTTACATTTTTTAATCCATTCAGACCCTTTTCCATTAAGATAATTGAAGCCCTAGACAACAAAATTGCATTCATGTCCTCCTCCCACTCCCTTCCCAGTCCCAAACCCTAATTTTACATTTTTTTTCTATAAAAATGTACAATATATCACAAGTATGATGAGAAGGCAGGCATCGGACTGAGATGCAAATGAGTGGCGGAGGGCTGGGTCAGTTGATGGTGGCCAAGTTTGTAAGCCATTGGCGGTGGCAGTGGGCATTGGCTCGGTGGCAGTAGGGGTCATCGGCAGGATTTGGCGGACATTATGGCTGTAGTGCCTCACCAGCCACTGATCTCACCACACGCCAGCCTGACCTAGGCTGATTCAATGTCACATGAAAGTCCCAATACTCATACTTGCAGAATTAGGCATACTGTGCATGCACCAATGAAAGAAATCATGCACTAGATAAAGTATTTGCAATGAACAGAGATCACTAGTGCAAACAGATATAGTGTTCCATTCATTGATGTACCACACTATCTGTGAAAGGGACATTTCTGTGCTGCAACTGGGCGGCATCCATGAATTGGCACAGTATTATCCTGTCTGTGGGCATTCTGACAAAATAGGCTACTTCTAACAATAACTGTGATACAAAAAATTATATCTACACACAGTAGATACAGCTTAGTGTAGATATAATGTTTTGTCTTGAATGCAAGCTCTAATTGTTATACCTATACAGAGATCACCTGTTGTGAGCTATGATGATGTCACTTTTCTGGTGGTGTCCCACATGTAAGTGATGGATTTGGGTATATATAGATCTTCATATGCAGGCAGAGAGTGTACAGTACATCCATGTGGGTTATTGTGCAAGGACTGAAATGCCCACTTTTAGCTCCCGTGCATCTCTGACCATGGCCTCCTATGCCTGAGGTAATACAGCCACTTGCATTGGCATACCTGTGACATATATATCACACCCTATATACACACATATATATCACACACACACATATATATCACATACCTGTGACCATATATCACACCCAATTAATTTTTGCACGCACTAGTAGCCAACACATCTTTGCCCCCCAGGAACTTCCATATATTTTCCTTCATACTTCTGATGCCATCTGCATCGATCACAACAGCGCCTTTGTGCATACATTTTGTGAAATGTGTCAGGATCCATCAGACTCTGAACATGTTTGTGGGCCCAGAAACTGGGCCCACTGGGCTGTAATGATGAAAGCTGAAACGGATTATTGCAATGTACACAAATGATGGTACTCGCTGGAGAGGACTCTGGCATGAGGAGGCGGGGTTAGAAGACCAGACTGGAAATGTTAATACTGGAGACTAGATTGGGCATGGGACTCTGGAGACCAGATTGGGAGCAGTGACACTGGAGACCGGATTGGGAGATGTAACAGTGGAGACAGGACTGAAAGTGATGACACTGGAAACCAGATTGGGAGCTGTGACACTGGAGACCATATTGGAAGCGGTGATACTGGGGACTGGATTCTGAGTGGGACATTGGAGATTGGATTGGGAGCGGTAATACTGGAGACTGGATTGGAAGCGGTGACACTGGAAACCAGATTGGGAGTGGCGACACTGGAGACTGGATTGGGAACAGTGACACTGGAGACCGGATTGGGAGCAGTGACAGTGGAGACTGCTGTGAGTAAAAGAGGGCAAATGTTCTCAGACAGCCTCACATTGCTAAGTACATTGGGGGTAATTCCAAGTTGATCGCAGCAGGAAATCTTTTAGCAGTTGTGCAAAACCATGGGGGTCATTCCGAGTTGTTCGCTCGTTATTTTTTTGTCGCAACGGAGCGAATAGTCGCTAATGCGCATGCGCAATGTCCGCAGTGCGACTGCGCCAAGTAAATGTGCTATGCAGTTAGGAATTTTACTCACGGCATTACAAGGTTTTTTCTTCGTTCTGGTGATCGTAATGTGATTGACGGGAAGTGGGTGTTTCTGGGCGGAAACAGGCCGTTTTATGGGAGTGTGTGAAAAAACGCTACCGTTTCTGGGAAAAACGCGGGAGTGGCTGGAGAAACGGAGGAGTGTCTGGGCGAACGCTGGGTGTGTTTGTGACGTCAGACCAGGAACGACAAGCACTGAACTGATCGCAGATGCCGAGTAAGTCTGGAGCTACTCAGAAACTGCTAAGAAGTGTCTATTCGCAATTCTGCTAATCTTTCGTTCGCAATTTTAATATGCTAAGATTCACTCCCAGTAGGCGGCGGCAGAGCGTGTGCAAAGCTGCTAAAAGCAGCTTGCGAGCGAACAACTCGGAATGAGGGCCCATGTGCACTGCAGGGGGGGGGGGGGGGCAGATATAACATTTGCAGAGAGAGTTAGATTTGGGTGGGTTATTTTGTTTCTGTGCAGGGTAAATACTGGCTGCTTTATTTTTACACTGCAATTTAGATTGCAGATTGAACTCACCACACCCAAATCTATCTCTCTCTGCACATGTTATATCTGCCTCCCCTGCAGTGCACATGGGGGGTCATTCCGAGTTGTTCGCTCGTTATTTTTTTGTCGCAACGGAGAGAATAGTCGCTAATGCGCAATGTCCGCAGTGCGACTGCGCCAAGTAAATTTGCTATGCAGTTAGGTATTTTACTCACGGCATTACGAGGTTTTTTCTTCGTTCTGGTGATCGTAATGTGATTGACAGGAAGTGGGTGTTTCTGGGCGGAAACTGTCCGTTATATGGGTGTGTGCGAAAAAACGCTACCGTTTCTGGGAAAAACGCGGGAGTGGCTGGAGAAACGGAGGAGTGTCTGGCCGAACGCTGGGTGTGTTTGTGACGTCAAACCAGGAACGAAACTGACTGAACTGATCGCAGTTGCCGAGTAAGTGTGGAGCTACTCAGAAACTGCTAAGAAGTGTCTATTCGCAATTTTGCTAATCTTTCGTTCGCAATTTTGATAAGCTAAGATTCACTCCCAGTAGGCGGCGGCTTAGCGTGTGCAAAGCTGCTAAAAACAACTCGGAATGAGGGCCATAATTTTGCCCAACTGCTAAAAAATTTCCTGCTGCGATCAACTTGGAATTACCCCCATTGTACAAGAACAGAAGCCATGCTTAGCCTTATTAACTTAAATAATATATAAAATAATATGTAATGGGCGGCAAACATTTGTTATTTATGTGCATAGGAGACAGTGCAGAGTGCTGCTCTCCCAACATAATTCTAACACAGGCTAAATTAAATGACAGCAATAATCCACTGTCAGACAGTGCCATTACTGCTAGCTATTCATTACCTACAAGCTAACAGACAACTTTCAATAAATATACCAATTCAAACAATAAAATCAATATACCATGCAAAAAGATAGACATCATTTGTAGAGTGACATGGATAGCAGGGCAAAGGGTCAGTCAAAGATGCCATCGACCAAAACTTAGAACATCAGTCCTGATCCAGTTTATGGGAATTGTTAAAAAAGTCATCTGTGTTGTCAGGTCTCCTTTAGGAGAAACTCGTGACGTTTCTAAAACATGTGACTTGTTCATCCAGATAATTTTCCCTTCGGATAATTATGAAGACGAGGGCAATGCAGGGGCGTCACTATACTTGGTGACACCAGGTGCGCGTGACATAACCCATGCTCAAAAATGGACATGGTCTAACAGGAAAAGGCATGGCCTGAGAGCCTGTCTCCTGTTTTCATCACCAATGCCAGCTCCTACACTGTGACACAAGAGTACTACCCAAATGTTACAACACCTTCCTGGAGAGTACTTTCAATTTTCTGTCATTATCACATAATAGTGGGAATGTAATAGGGTGTGAGAATCAGGAAGTGAGAGATTTTGTGAGAGTTCTGTTTTTTAAAAAATGGTAATCATTTACATGCCAAAACTTGGTTGATATTACCATGTAAATGATTGCTACTTTAAACAAACAGTAGTACGTTCACAAAATCACTTCCTAAATTCACATGCCCTATCACATTCTTTCTATTGTCTAAAATAATTCCCTGGTAAACTTCCATAACAGCCAATTTCAATGCCAGCCTTCATTTTGAAAATATTAAACAGATTGAAAACGTACAGGAGCATGCACTTAGAAATAATGTGATTTCTGAATTTCATAGATTTTCCATCTTGTTAATACTTTTTAGACATAGGTGTAGCTGGTTAGTAGTCCAACTATAACCTTAAAGCAACACAATCCCTAGATTACACTCATACTGCAGTGCCACATTGCCTGCAGCTGCCACTGACACTGCAGAGGATTGGGTCAGGGAAGTGAATCAGAGCAAATCTAAGCAAATTGCCATCTGCACACTGAATTTTGTCAGAGGGAATTTCAATACGATTATATTTGGCAGCATTTGGTTGAATTGTGAGACAAAGAATTTCTTTGTACATCACTAATAGGTATCATAGGTAACTACAGTAAATAGACTTTTTTTCCTGATTGTTGGCGTGGATTGCCATGCTGAAACAGTAATGACTTGAAGATTTTATACTGAAACTGCATCATCATAAATGCATTCAATTCAGTATCTAGTGTTTCAAAATGTTCCCAAACCATGATTCTCTGTTATTAAATAAAAATACATTTACAGGAAACAAAACAATATTGTTTACTGTATTTCCCTAGAAGCTAACAAGGGTTTTTAAAATAGCTAAATAAAAGCTTTTGTTCCGTTAGTAAAAAATAATTCATGAACCTGCCCCTGTACTGACCTCTCTGTCATGCCATTCAGTGCTTAGTCCATCATTTTTCCTATTACAAGGACCACTTAAATGTTTATATTTAGTGGTTGTATCTCATGTCCTTAAAATGAATACTTTGTTAGGAAGCTTATTTGAAAGGACCAGTGGTGCAAGTATAAAAAATGTCTTATAGGTACCGTGTTTGCGCTGAAAAAATGAGTGTGGCCAAATGCCACGTGGGGTGTGGCCAATGAAAATGGGGGTGTGAGACACATATGGGGGGGGGGGGGCAGATACACTTATGACACCAGTAGTGCCAGATACACATATGCCCCCACAGTGCCAGATATGCCCCCACCGTGCCAGATATGCTCCTACAGTGCCAGATGCACAAATGCCCCATGGTGCCAGATGCACAAATGCCCCACAGTGCTAGATACACAAATTCCCCCAGTAGTGCCATATATGCCCCCACAGTGCCAGATACACATTACCCCAGTGTCAGATACATATTGCCCCAGAGTGTCAGATACACATTGCCACAGAATTTCAGATACACATATGCCCCCACAGTGCCAGATATGCCCCCACTGCGCCAGATATACATACTGTATGCCCCCACAGTGCTAGATACACATGCCCCCGCAGTGCCGGTTACACATATGCCCCCAGAGTGCCAAATATGCCCCTTAAGTGCCAGATATGCCTCTTCAGTGCCAGATATGCCACCACAGTGCCAGATACACATGCTCCAACAGTGCCAGATATGACCCCACAGTGCCAGATACACATGACCCCACAGTGCCAGATACACATGCCCCCACAGTGCCAGATATACATGCCGCCAGGGGTGTACCTAGGGGTCTGAGCACCCCTGGAAAAGTAAGGGGCTGGCGCCCACTACACACATTTGAAATAAGGTGTGAGTATTGGAAATGAGGAATGGTCTTGTGGGGGCAGGGCATGGACACAATAGTACTTCCAATTCAAATTATGCCACACAGTAGTGTCCTTTAATCACATTACACCACACAGTAGTGTCTCCTATTCACGTTACACCATCCCTTCCCCCTAATCCTAACCCACCTTTCCCACAGCCTGACCCTATCCTGCCTCCCCCAGCCTCTTAAGTGGTGCCTAACCCTAACCCACCCTTCCTAATCTTCCTCACTACTGCCTAACCTAACCCTCCCATGCGGCTTGCCAGTGGAGACTTTGGCACCGACTCGATCCGGATTTGGCATTTTTGCATCGCTATCTATGTTGGGATGCCAGCATCAGCATTCCGAGTAGTTTCGGGATGCTGGCATCAACTTTCCGACCGCCGGGATGCCAAACGCCGGCATCTTGACTGCATCCCGAATGAAATGCTAATGAGATGCTGTTAGATGAGCCTCAATTGGACCCAGCCATTAACCAAACACCATTAGTTGGGTGGAAGAAGTGCTTCCTGTTAGAAAAAACATCAGGGTGCCATCACTTCCAAGATAAAATGATCAATTATACAATAACCTGATATACATTTCCTTGAACCTGGCCTTGAAATAGGTAAGATTTGTATTTTCTTTATTACACTCAACAAGTTAAAGTTTTTGCTTACTTACTACTTACTAACATCTAACATGCATGAAAATTGTGTAGTTTTCCAGGTACTAGAGTCCCTTCTCCCAAACACTGCCACTTTTTTATTAGCGCTGTGCTATATAACAATTGCTGTGTACCTGGTGTGAGTCTGCTACTGCCGGCTCAGCGCCGGTGTCCGTCAGCAACACACTGCACTAGTGCTCAGACTAGTGTCCAGCAGCACCGCACTTGTAATCAGACTCAAAATAAACTACAGTTCCCAGCAGTCCTTGCTGCTGGGAACTCCAAGCAACAAGGGCTGATGGGAGCTGTAGTTTATTTTGAGCCTGATTACAAGTGCGGTGCTGCCGTACACCGGCACTGCTCCAGCAGTAACAGACTCTCACCACGTACAGTCTGAGAGTACTACTTTTCTACCCTTTGGCCGTGGGTGGCACCGCCAGGCAGCGCCCCCAGCCTTGCCTGGCGCCCCTGGCGAGTGCCATCCTGGCCAATGGGTAGATACGCCCCTGCATGCCGCCACAGTGCCAGATATGCTCCCACAGTGCCAGATATACATGCCCCCACAGTGCCAGATACAGTATGTCCCCACAGTGCCAGATACCCATGCCCCCACAGTGCCAGATATGCCCCCACAGTGCCAGATATGCCCACACAGTGGCAGATACACATGCCCCACAGTGCCAGATATGCCCCCACAGTGCCTGATATGCCCACACAGTGCCAGATACACATGACCCACATTGCCAGATATGCCCCCACAGTGCCAGATATTCCCCCACAGTGCCAGATACACATGCCCCACAGTGCCAGATATACATGCCCTCAGAGTGCCAGATATGCCCCCACAGTGCCAGCTACACATGCCCCCAGAGTGCCAGATATGCCCCCACAGTGCCAGATATACATGCCCCCAGAGTGCCAGATATGCCCCAGCAGTGCAACTTACCGTTATTTCTGCTGCCTCGGGCTGGCACTATCTTCTGCTGGGGAAAGCAGAGCGCAGCACGCGCTCCTCCTGTCCCTCTCCTGCCCTCAGTCCGGTCTGCTGAACTGGTGCCAGTCCGCGAGCCAATCAGGGCCGGAGCTGCTGCTGCCGGACCGCGAGCCCTGATTGGCTGCTGGTCCGCGAGCTCTGATTGGCTCGTGGACCGGCTCAGTGCACGCCACCACCGCTGCCGGACTCGGGACTCGCAGGCAGGAGAAGAGAGGCACATACTGCGCTCCCCCCTCTCAAAGACCCGGTGTTTGCAAGGTGACAGCCCGGTGGTATGGCATACCTGCTGGGATTTTCTGACAGGTATGCCGTACCGCCATACTTGCAGCACTGGAAAGGACCATGAACTATACAGGCTGCCCATGCTTTGATGGGTCCAAAACAGGCCTAATAGCTAAACCATGACATGACTTTCCCCTTCCTACCCCCACTAAAACGAATACACTACAACATAGTTGGCAATAAAAGTCACATTTTTTATTGATAGAGTAATAAAACAGACTGAGAAAGCATTACATAGAATCGGCATATCATAGTGTAATACATACAGGGGTGCAACATTCGCCCAAAACTCAAAGTGGATTGTGAGGAAAGCACCAGCTGCAAATTTTACCTATGCAGTCATTCTTCCCCCCAGCCCCAGGTAAAATCCGCCACCCTGATCAGTGTTAGTGAGCCAGATACAGGGCGGGATGTACTAAAGCAAAAATGCGGTAAAACCCCCGAAAACGGGGGTTTTACCGCATTTTCATATTTACTAAGACCCTACCGCAGCGTTTTCGGCGTCCAGGGTTTCGCCATCTCTGGATGGCGAAACCCTATAGAAGCCTATGGGCTTCTTTTCGCCGACCGCCGCAACCCGCCGACACCGTCGACCCCCGCCGCAGACGCCGACCCCCCTTCCCCCTGGCTTACCTTCCTCCAGGCTGCCCTGGACCCGGAAGGTAGTGTCCTCCTCCCCCTAGCAACGCAGCCGGACGTCCTTCCGGCTGCAGGGGGGAGGAGGAGGTGCCGGGGGCAGCCTGCTGCTGCTTCCCGGCATCTAGCCAGTGTGGGGACCTCGGGGAGGTGACGGAGACCCCCCGCAGACCACCTAACAGGTATCGCGGGGGGCCTCCGTCACCGCATCGCGATGTTGATCGCATATGTTAGTACATATGCGATCAACATCGCTGCGGTAACCGGCGAGGGGCGGCGATGTATGTTAATACATCCCGCCCGCAGTCTGTTACTGCACTGGCTACACTGTGACTGGCAGTGACTTCCTATTGGAAGTCCTACCTCTCAGTTACAGATACAACATGCAGTCAAATTGGGAGGTATTTCCTCCCTCCAGGACTGCCAGACCGAGCTTCGATAAGCAGAGAGCAAGCTTCCTGTAGAAGCCACTCCCTGCCTTTCTAGCTGGCATGTATGGGCTGCAGCAGATGCAATCCATAGAAGATGGGGTTTTGCGCATGCCCAGTCGCACCACGGCTTCTGCGCTTGTGGCAGTCCAGGCACCTGCCAGATCCATTGTGCAGTTGTCTGGACCCGGTACTGGCTGTCTCCCCTCTGGGCATTGGGGTAGCAGTAGCCCCGCTCCTAAAAGTAAGTGCTGTAGGAACATTCGTTGAAAACCACTGGGCCAGACTGAATGCTCATGTACAGATACCATTTCATCGACAGGACAGTTACCTTATTACAAAGGGGAGTTGCACCACACCCCTAGTGGGACGTGCAGTCAGGGGAGGCAGTGCCTCCCCTGTCTTTAATGAGTAAAATAATACTAAGAGGATGCTTATGACACATGGTCTGTGTCATAAGTATATGCTTTTACTCTTTTTCTATTATTTTAATCATGTGTATACCCTGTAAAAGTTTTAAAAGTGCTTCAGAGGCACTGATCTTGGTACCTCCCGCTGTGAAATGTGTACGGGCTGGAAGCGGGGGGCGGGGCCAAGATCGGGTAGTAAAAGCCCCATTCAAATAAGACCTATAAGCGGCACTGGTATAAGTGCCTCTTTGACAGGGGCGTGCTTTCAGCCCATATGAAAGCACGCCCCTGTCACTGTGATTGGGCAGTAGCGGTTTCAGGGTGGGGCGGAGGGCGGCAAAGAAATGCCCCCATGTGGTCCAGGACTTTTTCAAGAAAATTATTTACATTGCAAAAGTCCGTCCCCGCCCGCCCGTTTGTCCCCCAGCCCGTCCCCCTGCACTGTAGCAGACAAGGAAGAAGCAGTGGCGGCACTTGCGTAGACAGTTGAGACGGATGGCGCCGGGCGCTAGACCTGAAGGGGGCAACGCTCCTCCTTTGTCCCGACTTCCAACATTACCTGTCAGGAGCTAGAGAAGCCGTACAAAGCAAGGTGGGCGGGCATGGGAGGAGGGGTGCTGCAGTGCTGGTGCACCCGGTGATTGGTGTCTGCACGGAGGGCGTCCTGTGGGCGGAGCGGGAGCCAGCTTGTTTGTGCCGAAGGACAGTGGAGGCGGGTGCTGCCTGTCAGTAAATGATTTCCCAGCCTGCCCCTCCTCTTATTCCACAGCCCAGCGGGACATCACAGAACGCTGACTGGGAGCACAACGGAGGCAGAGGACCCTAATCTCCGTGGCTGTACTCCCTGTGCTGAGCTCAACTTCTATCTGCACTCCCCTGCTTCCTCCCAGTATGTACTATAAAGTATGTCCACATCTCACCCCCTTAAACAGTTTGTATCAATAGTCCCAACCTACCCCCCCCCCCCCCCCCCCGCCGGCCTTTGTGTGCTAATCACCATGCCCCCTCTCCCCCAGCATGTGTCACCATGTCCCCACAGACCCCACTGTGAATGTCACCATGTCTCCCCCATGGGGTGGGAGGGTTTTCCTGTACATGTATGGGTTTATATAAAGTCCATTATATGACCCCCCACCCCCCTTATATCCCTGCCAAATGTCCCCCAAGCCCCTTATAAGCCCAATGTGTCACCCATGTGCATTGCATGAGGGTAGCGTCTAGATTCTCTTCGTGCAGAGGACCTTTCCCATAACCCCCTGGGTCCATGTCACAATCTAATTGTAATAGAAAAGTGTGGCGAGCGAAGCGGAGCGGAGCGAGACACCGTGCCCGATGCGTGGCGAGCGAAGCGAGCCCGCGAGGGTCCAATGCTGCATAGAAAAACAAACAAACCCCAAACGGACGGAGAACGAAGAAAACATTTAGGAGCTGTAAGGGCGGAAGTTCTCTCCTGCCCACTCGTTTTGTCACGTCCAGGTCCTTTGCACGAAGGCAACATAGACACAACCATTGCATGAGCATCAGATGTTTCCCACATGCCCATTATGTCCCCCATGCCCTTGCATACCCATCAGATGTCCCCTTTACCTAGTTATCTTTTTTATTATTATTTATTTATTTATTTTGAAGATGTACATGTTTTGCATTTATATGATGTCCCTTTTCTCTAACGTCTTAGTGGATGCTGGGCATTCCGAAAGGACCATGGGGGATAGCGGCTCCGCAGGAGACTGGGCACAACTAAAGAAAGCTTTAGGTCACCTGGTGTGCACTGGCTCCTCCCACTATGACCCTCCTCCAAGCCTCAGTTAGATTTTTGTGCCCGGCCGAGCTGGATGCACACTAGGGGCTCTCCTGAGCTTCTAGAAAGAAAGTATATGTTAGGTTTTTTATTTTACAGTGAGACCTGCTGGCAACAGGCTCACTGCACCGAGGGACTAAGGGGAGAAGAAGCGAACCTACCTGCTTGCAGCTAGCTTGGGCTTCTTAGGCTACTAGACACCATTAGCTTCAGAGGGATCAACCGCATGGAACTGGCCTTGATGTTCGTTCCCGGAGCCGCGCCGCCGTCCCCCTTACAGAGCCATAAGCAAGAAGAGGTCCGGAAAATCGGCGGCAGAAGACATCAGTCTTCACCAAGGTAGCGCACAGCACTGCAGCTGTGCGCCATTGCTCCTCATACACACTTCACACTCCGGTCACTGAGGGTGCAGGGCGCTGGGGGGGGGGCGCCCTGAGAAGCAATAAAAACACCTTGGCTGGCAAATATATCACAATATATAGCCCCAGAGGCTATATATGTGATAAATACCCCTGCCAGAATCCATTGAAAAGCGGGAGAAAGGTCTGCGAAAAAGGGGCGGAGCTATCTCCCTCAGCACACTGGCGCCATTTTCTCTTCACAGTGCAGCTGGAAGACAGCTCCCCAGGCTCTCCCCTGTAGTTTTCAGGCTCAAAGGGTTAAAAAGAGAGGGGGGGCACTAAATTTAGGCGCAATATTGTATATACAAGCAGCTATTGGGGAAAATTCACTCAGTTATAGTGTTAATCCCCACATTATATACACTGAATTTAGGCGCAATCTGTGATATATAAGCAGCTATAAGGGGTAAAATCACTGTGTGGTGTGTATCCCTGTTTTATATAGCGCTCTGGTGTGTGCTGGCATACTCTCTCTCTGTCTCCCCAAAGGGCTTTGTGGGGTCCTGTTCTCAGTCAGAGCATTCCCTGTGTGTGTGCGGTGTGTCGGTACGGCTGTGTCGACATGTTTGATGAGGAGGCTTATGTGGTGACGGAGCAGATGCCGATAAATGTGATGTCGCCCCCTGTGGGGCCGACTCCAGAGTGGATGGATAGGTGGAAGGTATTAACCGACAGTGTCAACTCCTTACATAAAAGGATGACGTAACAGCTGTGGGACAGCCGGCTTCTCAGCCCGCGCCTGCCCAGGCGTCTCAAAGGCCATCAGGGGCTCAAAAACGCCTGCTCCCTCAGATGGCAGACACAGATGTCGACACGGAGTCTGACTCCAGTGTCGACAAGGTTGAGACATATACACAATCCACTAGGAACATCCGTGACTTGATCCCGGCAATAAAAAATGTGTTACACATTTCTGACATTAACCCAAGTACCTCTAAAAAAGGGTTTTATGTTTGGGAAGAAAAGCAGGCAGTGTTTTGTTCCCCCATCAGATGAGTGAATGAAGTGTGTGAAAAAGCGTGGGTTCCCCCGATAAGAAACTGGTAATTTCTAAAAAGTTACTGATGGCGTACCCTTTCCCGCCAGAGGATAAGTTACGCTGGGAGATATCCCCTAGGGTGGATAAGGTGCTCACACGGTTGTCAAAAAAGGTGGCACTGCCGTCTTAGGATACGGCCACTTTGAAGGTACCTGTTGATAAAAAGCAGGAGGCTATCCTGAAGTCTGTATTTACACACTCAGGTACTAGACTGAGACCTGCAGATAGTGCTGCTGCAGCGTGGTCAGTGACCCTGTCAAACAGGGATACTAGTTGGCTAACATAAGAACATATTAAAGACGTCGTCTTATATATGAGGGATGCACAGAGGGATATTTTGCCGGCTGGCATCCAAAATAAATGTAATGTCCATTCTATCAGGAGGGTATTAGAGACCCGTCACTGGACAGGTGATGCTGACTTTAAAAGGAGCATAGAGATTCTGCCTTATAAGGGTGAGGAATTATTTGGGTATGGTCTCTGGGACCTCGTATCCACAGCAACAGCTGGGAAGAAATTTTCTTTACCTCAGGTTTCCTCACAGACTAAGAAAGCACTGTATTATCAGGTACAGTCCTTTCGGCTTCAGAAAAGCAAGCGGGTCAAAGGCGCTTCCTTTCTGCACAGAGACAAGGGAAGAGGGAAAAAGCTGCACCAGTCAGCCAGTTCCCAGAATCAAAATTCTTCCCCCGCTTCCTCTGAGTCCACCGCATGACGCGGGGGCTCCACAAGCGTAGCCAGGTACGGTGGGGGGCCGCCTCAAAAATTTCAGCGATCAGTGGTCTCGCTCACAGGTGGATCCCTGGATCCTTCAAGTGGTATCTCAGGGGTACAAGCTGGAATTCGAGATGTCTCCCCCCCCGCCGTTTCCTCAAATCTGCCTTGCCGACAACTCCCTCAGGCAGGGAGGCTGTGCTAGAGGCAATTCACAAGCTGTATTCCCAGCAGGTGATAGTCAAGGTGCCCCTACTTCAACAAGGACGGGGTTACTATTCCACACTGTTTGTGGTACCGAAACCGCACGGTTCGGTGTGACCCATTTTATATTTGAAATCCTTGTACACATACATAAAAAAATTCAAGTTCAAGATGGAATCGCTCAGGCCGGTTATTGCAAGCCTGGACGAGGGGGATTACATGGTATCCCTGGACATCAAGGATGCTTACCTGCATGTCCCCATTTACCATCCTCACCAGGAGTACCTCAGATTTGTGGTACAGGATTGCCATTACCAAGTCCAGACACTGACGTTTGGACTGTACACGGCACCGAGGGTGTTTACCAAGGTAATGGCCGAAATGATGATACTCCTTCGAAAAAAGGGAGTTTTAATTATCCCGGTCTTGGACGATCTCCTTATAAAGACGAGGTCCAAGGAGCAGTTGTTAGTCGGGGTAGCACTATCTCGGGAAGTGCTACAACAGCACGGTTGGATTCTAAACATTCCAAAGTCACAGCTGGTTCCTACGACACGTCTACTGTTCCTGGGGATGGTTCTGGACACAGACCAGAAAAAAGTGTTTCTCCCGGAGGAGAAAGCCAAGGAGCTGTCATCTCTAGTCAGAGACCTCCTGAAGCCGAAACAGGTATCGGTGCCTCATTGCACGCGAGTCCTGGGAAAAATGGTAGCTTCCTACGAAGCAATCCCATTCCGCAGGTTCCATGCAAGAACTTTTCAGTGGGACCTGTTGGACAAGTGGTCCGGATCGCATTTTCAGATGCATCGGCTGATAACCCTGTCTCCAAGGACCAGGGTATCTCTACTGTGGTGGCTGCAGAGTGCATATCTTCAAAAGGGCCGCAGGTTCGGCATACAGGACTGGGTCCTGGTGACCACGGATGCCAGCCTTCGAGGCTGGGGGGCAGTCACACAGGGAAGAAACTTCCAGGGACTTTGGTCAAGTCAGGAGACTTCCCTACACATAAATATTCTGGAACTGAGGGCCATTTACAATGCCCTGAGTCAGGCAAGGCCTCTGCTTCAAAACCAGCCGGTACTGATCCAATCAGACAACATCACGGCAGTCGCCCATGTAAACCGACAGGGCGGCACAAGAAGCAGGATGGCGATGGCAGAAGCCACAAGGATTCTCCGATGGGCGGAAAATCACGTGTTAGCACTGTCAGCAGTGTTCATTCCGGGAGTGGACAACTGGGAAGCAGACTTTCTCAGCAGGCACGACCTCCACCCGGGAGAGTGGGGACTTCAACCAGAAGTCTTCACACTGATTGTAAATCGTTGGGAACGGCCACAGGTGGACATGATGGCGTCCCGCCTAAACAAAAAACTAGAGAGATATTGCGCCAGGTCAAGGGACCCTCAGGCGATAGCTGTGGACCCTCTAGTGACACCGTGGGTGTACCAGTCAGTTTATGTGCTCCCTCCTCTGCCTCTCATACCAAAGGTACTGAGAATAATAAGAAAACGAGGAGTAAGAACAATACTCGTGGTTCCGGATTGGCCAAGACGAGCGTGGTACCCGGAACTTCAAGAGATGATCTCAGAGGACCCATGGCCTCTGCCGCTCAGACAGGACCTGCTGCAGCAGGGGCCCTGTCTTTTCCAAGACTTACCGCGGCTGCGTTTGACGGCATGGCGGTTGAACGCCGGATCCTAAAGGAAAAGGGCATTCCGGAGGAAGTCATTCCTACGCTGATTAAAGCCAGGAAAAGATGTAACTGCAAAACATTATCACCGCATATGGCGGAAATATGTTGCTTGGTGTGAGGCCAGAAAGGCCCCAACAGAGGAATTTCAGCTGGGTCGATTTCTGCACTTCCTACAGTCAGGAGTGACTATGGGCCTAAAATTAGGCTCCATTAAGGTGCAGATCTCGGCTCTGTCGATTTTCTTCCAAAAAGAACTAGCTTCACTACCTGAAGTTCAGACATTTGTAAAAGGAGTGCTGCATATTCAGCCCCCTTTTGTGCCTCCAGTGGCACCTTGGGATCTCAACGTGGTGTTGAATTTCCTAAAATCACATTGGTTTGAGCCACTAAAAACCGTGGATCTAAAATATCTCACGTGGAAAGTGGTCATGTTATTGGCCTTGGCTTCGGCCAGGCGTGTGTATCAGAATTGGCGGCTTTGTCATGTAAAAGCCCTTATCTGATTTTCCATATGGATAGGGTAGAATTGAGGACTCGTCCCCAGTTTCTCCCTAAGGTGGTATCAGCCTTTCACTTGAACCAACCTATTGTAGTGCCTGCGGCTACAAGGGACTTGGAGGATTCCAAGTTACTGGACGTAGTCAGGGCCTTGAAAATTTATGTTTCCAGGACGGCTAGAGTCAGAAAAACTGACTCGCTATTTATCCTGTATGCACCCAACAAACTGTGTGCTCCTGCTTCTAAGCAGACTATTGCTCGCTGGATTTGTAGCACAATTCAGCTGGCGCATTCTGCGGCTGGACTGCCGCATCCTAAATCAGTAAAAGCCCATTCCACAAGGAAGGTGGGCTCATCTTGGGCGGCTGCCCGAGGGGTCTCGGCTTTACAACTTTGCCGAGCTGCTACTTGGTCAGGGGCAAACACATTTGCAAAATTCTACAAATTTGATACCCTGGCTGAGGAGGACCTTGAGTTCTCTCATTCGGTGCTGCAGAGTCATCCGCACTCTCCCGCCCGTTTGGGAGCTTTGGTATAATCCCCATGGTCCTTTCGGAGTTCCCAGCATCCACTAGGACGTTAGAGAAAATAAGATTTTACTCACCGGTAAATCTATTTCTCGTAGTCCGTAGTGGATGCTCGGCGCCCATCCCAAGTGCGGATTGTCTGCAATACTTGTACATAGTTATTGTTAATAAAAGGGTTATTGTTGAGCCATCTGTTGAGAGGCTCAGTGTTTTCATACTGTTAACTGGGTATAGTATCACGAGTTATACGGTGTGATTGGTGTGGCTGGTATGAGTCTTACCCGGGATTCAAAATCCTTCCTTATTGTGTCAGCTCTTCCGGGCACAGTGTCCTAACTGAGGCTTGGAGGAGGGTCATAGTGGGAGGAGCCAGTGCACACCAGGTGACCTAAAGCTTTCTTTAGTTGTGCCCAGTCTCCTGCGGAGCCGCTATCCCCCATGGTCCTTTCGGAGTGCCCAGCATCCACTACGGACTACGAGAAATAGATTTACCGGTGAGTAAAATCTTATTATATGTACCCCACATGCCCCTTAAATGCCCGTCAGATGTCCCCTGTGTCCCATATATATCTCCCTATGCCCCTTATATTCTTGTCAACCAGATGTCCACTGTGTCCCTTATATACCTACCTATGTCCCTTATACCCAGTGGTGCAAGTGGGCGGGTACGGGTGGGTACGGCGTACCCGTAAGAATTTAGCCGTGGGTACGCCGTACCCACACCGACGGGCCGCCGCTCCTCTTCCCTCCCTTCTTCCCTCTCTCCCTCTGCTGGCTCCACGCCGCACCCGCCGTCCCCGCCGCACCGCCGCTGATGTGAGGGAAGGAGAGCGCAGCCTGCGCCTCTCCTTCCCCTCAGTCTCCGGCGGGTGTCATAGTTTAATTCAGCGCCAATCCGTGAGCCAATCAGAGCTCGCACCGCGAGCTCTGATTGGCTCACGGATCGGCGCTGAATTAAACTGTGAGACACCCGCCGGAGACTGAGGGGCAGGAGAGGCGCAGGCTGCGCTCTGCTTCCCTCACATGACAGACAGGACAGCAGCGGCCAGCGGCAGCGGTGAGCAGGGAAGGGGGGGGCATGTTATACCTGGCACTGGGGATATCTGGCACTGGGGGGGCATTTTGTATCTGGCACTGGGGGATATCTGGCACTGGGGGCATATCTGGCACAGGGGGGCATATATACCTGGCACTGGGGGATATCTGGCACAGGGGGGGGCATGTATACCTGGCACTGGGGGATATCTGGCACTGGGGGGGCATGTATACCTGGCGCTGGGGGATATCTGGCACTGGGGGCATATCTGGCACAGGGGGACATATATACCTGGCACCGGGGGATATCTGGCACAGGGGGGGCATGTATACCTGGCACTGGGGGATATCTGGCACTGGGGGGGCATGTATACCTGGCACTGGGGGATATCTGGCACTGGGGGCATATCTGGCACTGTAGGGGCATTTCTGTATCTGGCACGGGGGGCAATGTATATCTGACACAGTGGGGGCATTTGTGTATTTGGCACTGTGGGGCAATGTGTATCTGACACTGTGAGGCAATGTATATCTGGCACTCTGGGGGCATTTCTGTATCTGGCACTGTGGGGCAATGTGTATCTGGCACTGTGAGGCAATGTGTATCTGGCACTGTGGGGCAATGTGTATCTGGCACTGTGGGGCAATGTATATCTGGCACTGTGGGGCAACGTGTATCTGGCACTATTGGGGTCATACGTGTATCTGCCCCTCCCCCCATATGTGTATCACGCCCCCATTTTCATTGGCCACGCCCCATGTGGCATTTGGTCACACCCATTTTTTGCGCGCGCACGCGCGCGCACACAGTACCCGTAAGACATTTTTTCTACTTGCACCACTGCTTATACCCTCTCCTTGGCGTCACGCTCTCCCTGTCATCCTCTCCCTGGCGTCATGCTCTCCCTGTCACCCACTGCTCTCACCCTCTCCCTGACGTCACCCTCTCGCTGTCACCCACTTCTGTCCCCCTCTCCCTGCCATCACGCTTTTCCTGTCACCATCTCCCTGGTGTCACCCTCTCCCTGTCACCCACTGCTCTCACCCTCTTCCTGACGTCACCCTCTCCCTGTCACCAACTGCTGTAACCCTCTCCCTTGCGCCATGCTCTTCCTGTCACCCTCCCTCTGGCGTCACCCTCTCCCTGTCTCCCACTGATGTTACCCTCTCCCTGGCATCACCATCTCCCTGTCACCCACTGCTTTCACCCTATCCCTGGCGTCACGCTCTTCCTGTCACTCTCTCCCTGGCGTCACGCTTTTCCTGTCACCCTCTCCCTGGAGTCACCCTCTCCCTGTCACCCACTGCTGTCACCCTCTCCCTTGCGTCACGCTCTTCCTGCCACCCACTGCTAGCAATTTTGTTGTCCAGGACTTCCATTAACTTAATAGCGTAGCACAAGTGGCGCTATTAAGTTAATGGAAGACCTGGACAACAAAATTGCATTCATGTCCTCCTCCCACTCAGTCCCAAACACTAATATTTGTTTTTTATTTTATAAAAATGTAAAATATATTATCTGCCTGCTCATCACAAGTTTGATATACAGGCAGGCTGCGGGCATTGGCGGTGACGGCATCAGACTGAGATGCGAAATAGTGGCGAGGGGGGCTGGAGCAGTTGTTGACAGCTATTTTGTAAGCAATTGGCGGAGGCAGTAGCCATTAGTGGCGGGGTAGCGGGCACCAGGGGCAGTAGCAGGCGTTAGGGGCGTGGCGGTAGCGGGCATAGGCTCAGGTGCAGTAGCAGGCATCTGCTCCGCAGTGGTAGGGGTCATCGGCGGAACTTGGTAGACATTATGGCTACAGTGCCTCACCAGCTACTGACCTCACCGCACGCCACTGACCCCTACAAATTCAAATATAGCAGCAGAAGAACAATGCTTTCCTGCCTAGCTGCACACCATCTGCAAACAAAAGCTAGTTAAACAATTAATAGAAAACAGAGCAACACAAGAAAAGAGACTACAACCACCATGCAAGACTGCCCCCAGGACAAGTAGCAGATAAGGGAGGCTGGGCTAGAAACTCCAACAGGAATTAAGGAAGAGCGCCCCCTCTTTCCAACTATAAGTACTGCATTGAAACCCACCCCTTCTTATACTGTATAGGCCAACATAAAGCTTTCAGGGGAATATACTGTAACATTACACTTACAGCTTTAAAGATGTATTTTCGCGCGCACACCTATGTAGATGTTCACAGGCTAAGTTGCCTGCAGACTATTTACATTATGTAAAAATACTGCACTGTTATTAAGATTCTCAAATATGCATGTTAATGTTGCAGAAACTATAAAGAGAGAGAGGAGTCCGTTGCACAGGAAAAGATGCAATTTTGTAGTAAATTTTATTTCTCTGACGTCCTAAGTGGATGCTGGGACTCCGTAAGGACCATGGGAATAGCGGCTCCGCAGGAGACTGGGCACAACTAAAGAAAGCTTTAGGACTACCTGGTGTGCACTGGCTCCTCCCACTATGACCCTCCTCCAGACCTCAGTTAGAATCTTGTGCCCGGCTGAGCTGGATGCACAATAGGGGCTCTCCTGAGCTCCTAGAAAGAAAGTATACTTAGGTTTTTTATTTTACAGTGAGATCTGCTGGCAACAGACTCACTGCAGCGAGGGACTAAGGGGAGAAGGGCTTCTTAGGCTACTGGACACCATTAGCTCCAGAGGGATCGACCGCAGGACCCGACCTTGGTGTTCGTTCCCGGAGCCGCGCCGCCGGCCCCCTTACAGAGCCAGAAGCAAGAAGTGTTCCGGAAAATCGGCGGCAGAAGACTTCTGTCTTCAACAAGGTAGCGCACAGCACTGCAGCTGTGCGCCATTGCTCCTCATGCACACCTCACACTCCGGTCACTGATGGGTGCAGGGCGCTGGGGGGGGCGCCCTGAGGGCAATATAAGACACCTTGGCTGGCAAATCATCACAATATATAGTCCCAGGGCTATATATGTGATAAATTACCCCTGCCAGAATCCATAAAAAAGCGGGAGAAAAGTCAGCCGAAAAAGGGGCGGGGCTATCTCCCTCAGCACACTGGCGCCATTTTTTCTTCACAGTGCAGCTGGAAGACAGCTCCCCAGGCTCTCCCCTGTAGTTTTCAGGCTCAAAGGGTTAAAAAGAGAGGGGGGGCACTAAATTTAGGCGCAATATATGTATACAAGCAGCTATTGGGGGAAAAATCACTCAGTTATAGTGTTAATCCCTGCATTATATAGGGCTCTGGTGTGTGCTGGCATACTCTCTCTCTGTCTCCCCAAAGGACTTTGTGGGGTCCTGTCCTCAGTCAGAGCATTCCCTGTGTGTGTGCGGTGTGTCGGTACGGCTGTGTCGACATGTTGGATGAGGAAGGTTACGTGGAGGCGGAGCTGAGGCCGATAAATGGGATGTCGCCCCCTGTGGGGCCGATACCAGAGTGGATGGATAGGTGGAAGGTATTAACCGACAATGTCAACTCCTTACATAAAAGGCTGGATGACGTAACAGCTGTGGGACAGCTGGCTTCTCAGCCCGCGCCTGCCCAGGCGTCTCAAAGGCCATCTGGGGCTCAAAAAACGCCCGTTACCTCAGATGGCAGACACAGATGTCGACACGGAGTCTGACTCCAGTGTCGACCAGGTTGAGATATATACACTATCCACTAGTAACATCCGTTACATGATCTCGGCAATGAAAAATGTGTTACACATTTCTGACATGAACCCAAGTACCACATAAAAGGGGTTTTATTTTTGGGGAGAAAAAGCAGCCAGTGTTTTGTTCCCCCATCAGATGAGTGAATGAAGTGTGTAAAGAAGCGTGGGTTCCCCCGATAAGAAACTGGTAATTTCTAAACAGTTACTGATGGCGTACCCTTTCCCGCCAGAGGATAGGTCACGTTGGGAGATATCCCCTAGGGTGGATAAGGCGCTCACACGTTTGTCCAAAAAAGGTGGCACTGCCGTCTTAGGATACGGCCACCTTGAAGGAGCCTGCTGATAAAAAGCAGGAGGCTATCCTGAAGTCTGTATATACACACTCAGGTTCTATACTGAGACCTGCAATTGCCTCAGCACAAATAGTGCTGCTGCAGCGTGGTCTGATACCCTGTCAGATAATATTAATACCCTAGACAGGGATAATATTTTGCTAACATAGAGCATTTTAAAGACGTCGTCTTATATATGAAGGATGCACAGAGGGATATTTGCCGGCTGGCATCCAGAATTAATGCAATGTCCATTCTGCCAGGAGAGTATTAGAAACCCGGCAGTGGACAGGTGATGCTGCCTTTAAAAGGCACATGGAGATTCTGCCTTATAAGGGTGAGGAATTGTTTGGGGATGGTCTCTGGGACCTCGTATCCACAGCAACAGCTGGGAAGAAAATTTTTTACCTCAGGTTTCCTCACAAAAGCCTAAGAAAGCACCGTATTTTCAGGTACAGTCCTTTCGGCTTCAGAAAAGCAAGCGGGTCAAAGGCGCTTCCTTTCTGCACAGAGACAAGGGAAGAAGGAAAAAGCTGCACCAGACAGCCAGTTCCCAGGATCAAAAATCTTCCCCCGCTTCCTCTGAGTCCACCGCATGACGCTGGGGCTCCACAGGTGGAGACAGGTGCGGTGGGGGCGCGTCTCGGGAACTTCAGGGACCAGTGGGCTTGCCCACAGGTGGATCCCTAGGTTCTGCAAGTACTATCACAGGGATACAGGCTGGAGTTCGAGGCGACTCCCACTCGCCGTTACCTCACATCAGCCTTGCCTGCTGCCCTCGGAGAAAGGTAGTACTGGCGGCAATTCACAAGCTGTACTTCCAGCAGGTGAAATCAAGGTACCCCTCCTTCAACAAGGCCGGGGTTACTATTCCAAAATGTTGTGGTACCGAAACCAGACGGTTCGGTGAGACCCATTCTAAAATTGAAATCCTTGAACACTTATATACGAAGGTTCAAGTTCAAAATGGAATCGCTCAGGGCGATTATTGCAAGCCTGGAGAATTTCATGGTATCACTGGACATCAAGGATGCTTACCTGCATGTCCCTATTTACCCTCTTCACCAGGAGTACCTCAAAATTGTGGTACAGGATTGTCATTACCAATTCCAGACGTTGCCGTTGGTCTGTCCCCGGCACCGAGGTATTTACCAAGGTAATGGCCGAAATAATTATCCCGTACTTGGACGATCTCCTTATAAAGGCGAGGTCCAGGGAGCAGTTGTTCGTCGGAGTAGCACTATCTCGGGAAGTGCTACAACAGCACGGCTGGATTCTGAATATTCCAAAGTCGCAGCTGGTTCCTACGACGCGTCTACTGTTCCTGGGTATGGTTCTGGACACAGAACAGGATAAAAAGGGTTTCTCCCGGAGGAGAAGTCCAAGGAGTGGTCGTCTCTAGACAGAGACCTCCTAATACAAATACAGGTGTCGGTGCATCAATGCACGCGAGCCCTGGGAAAGATGGTAGCTTCTTACGAAGAAATTCCATTCGCTAGGTCCCATGCAAGGATCTTCCAGTGGGATCTGTTGGACAAGTGGTCCGGGTCGCATCTTCAGATGCATCGGTGGATAACCCTGTCTCCAAGGGCCAGGGTGTCGCTGTTGTGGTGGCTGCAGAGTGCTCATCTTCTAGGGGGCCGCAGATTCGGCATACAGGACTGGGTCCTGGTGACCACGGATGCCAGCCTTCGAGGCTGGGGGGCAGTCACACACGGAAGAAACTTCCAAGGCTATGGAAAAGTCAGGAGACTTCCCTACACATAAATATTCTGGAACTAAGGGCCATTTACAATGCCCTAAGTCAGGCTAGACCCTGCTTCAACACCGGCCGGTGCTGATCCAGTCAGACAACATCACGGCGGTCGCTCATGTAAACCGACAGGGCGGCACGAGAAGCAGGATGGCGATGGCAGAAGCCACAAGGATTCTCCGATAGGCGGAAAATCATGTGTTAGCACTGTCAGCAGTGTTCATTCCCGGAGTGGACAACTGAGAAGCAGACTTTCTCAGAAGACACGACCTCCACCCGGGAGAGTGGGGACTTCATCCAGAAGTCTTCCAAATGATTGTACACCGTTGGGAAAGGCCACAGGTGGACATGATGGCGTCCCGCCTCAACAAAAAGCTACAAAGATATTCGCCAGGTCAAGGGACCCTCAGGCGATAGCTGTGGACGCTCTGGTAACACCGTGGGTGTACCAGTCGGTGTATGTGTTCCCTTCTCTGCCTCTCTTACCCAGGGTAATGAGAATAATAAGAAGGAGAGGAGTAAGAACTATACTCATTGTTCCGGGTTGGCCAAGAAGAGCTTGGTACCCAGAACTCCAAGAAATGATCTCAGAGGACCCATGGCCTCTGCCGCTCAGACAGGACCTGCTGCAGCAGGGGGCCTGTCTGTTCCAAGACGTACCGCGGATGCGTTTGACGGCATGGCGGTTGAACGCCGGATCCTGAAGGAAAAGGGCGTTCCGGAGGAAGTTATCCCTACGCTGTTTAAAGCTAGGAAAGAAGTGAACGCAAACCATTATCACCGCATATGGCGGAAATATGTTGCGTGCTGTGAGGCCAGTAAGGCCCCAAAGGAGGAATTTCAGCTAGGTTGATTTCTGCACTTCCTACAGTCAGAGGTGACTATGGGCCTAAAATTGGGTTCCATTAAGGTCCAGATTTCGGCTCTATCGATTTTCTTCCAAAATAGAACTGGCTTCACTGCCTGAAGTTCAGACTTTTGTTAAGGGAGTGCTGCATAGTCAGCCCCCGTTTGTGCCTCCAGTGGCACCGTGGGATCTCAACGTGGTGTTGGATTTCCTGAAGTCGCATTGGGTTGAGCCACTTAAATCCGTGGAGCTACAATACCTCACGTGGAAAGTGGTCATGCTGTGGGCCTTGGCGTCGGCCAGGCGTGTATCAGAATTGGCGGCTTTGTCATACAAAAGCCCTTATCTGTATTTTATATGGATAAGGCGGAATTGAGGACTCGTTCCCAATTCCTTCCTAAGGTGGTATCAGTTTTTCATGTGAACCAACCTATTGTGGTGCCTGCGGCTACTTGGGACTTGGAGGATTCCAAGTTACTGGACGTAGTCAGGGCCCTGAAATGTATATGTTTCCAGGACGGCTGGAGTCAGGAAAACTGACTCGCTATTTATCCTGTATGCACCCAACAAGCTGGGTGCTCCTGCTTCTAAGCAGACTATTGCTCGCTGGATCTGTAGCACGATTCAACTTGAACATTCTGCGGCTGGACTGCCGCACCCTAAATCTGTAAAAGCCCATTCCACGAGGAAAGTGGGCTCTTCTTGGGCGGCTGCCCGAGGGGTCTCGGCTTTACAACTTTGCCGAGCTGTTACTTGGTCGGGTTCAAACATTTTTGCAAGAGTCTACAAGTTTGGTACCCTGGCTAAGGAGGACCTAGAGTTTGCTCATTCGGTGCTGCAGAGTCATCCGCACTCTCCCGCCCGTTTGGGAGCTTTGGTATAATCCCCATGGTCCTTACGGAGTCCCAGCATCCACTTAGGACGTCAGAGAAAATAAGATTTTACTCACCGGTAAATCTATTTCTCGTAGTCCGTAGTGGATGCTGGGCGCCCATCCCAAGTGCGGATTGTCTGCAATACTTGTTTATAGTTATTGCCTAACTAAAGGGTTATTGTTGAGCCATCTGTTGAGAGGCTCAGTTATATTTCATACTGTTAACTGGGTATAGTATCACGAGTTATACGGTGTGATTGGTGTGGCTGGTATGAGTCTTACCCGGGATTCAAAATCCTTCCTTATTCTGTCAGCTCTTCCGGGCACAGTATCCTAACTGAGGTCTGGAGGAGGGTCATAGTGGGAGGAGCCAGTGCACACCAGGTAGTCCTAAAGCTTTCTTTAGTTGTGCCCAGTCTCCTGCGGAGCCGCTATTCCCATGGTCCTTACGGAGTCCCAGCATCCACTACGGACTACGAGAAATAGATTTACCGGTGAGTAAAATCTTATTATATTTACTTTATTATTCAATTGGAAACCCCTAATTATAATATATTGCAATCATTATTAATAAATTGGGGCGCTACCACAGATTATAATATGTATAGAAGGAAAAGGAGGAGAAAAATGATCTGTTTGCAGATCACTAGTAGTTTAAAATATTACTTTTATTAATCTTACTTAAGAATCTTATATATTTTTTAAATAAGCAGGCGCAAAATGCTTGAAATAAACAGTTGAGTTAAAAAAGCCAACTGTCTTTTATTTGTCTCAAATTATTTAAATCACTATAATAGTGTAATAGACAGGAACTGTAAATGTAACAATAACTGACACTGAAGCTTGACTGGATACTATCTACATATATATATATATATATATATATATATAAATGCAAAATGCTCACTTTCTCACTAACTGATTGACTCATCACTAATTTTTTTACTTCCCAATATGTTAGGAAGAGGACCTTTAACATAGGTATTCTTCAGGTGGGCAATAGGAAAACTATGTAATTAGAATTTTAATAAACCTCCCCATAGGTGATGAAAAGAGGGTTTATATAATGATGTCATTACCGTGGCTTGTGTTGCGTGAATGATAACGCCCAAACGGACAGTCGGATCAAAATTTGAATTTAATAAACTACAAAAATGGTCCTGTCACCTTTTACTGTAACTGCTACGGATGTTCCTCGGGTAACGCCAAGAACCATGGATTAATATTTACTCACATTAAGACATCTCAAATTCACATCTCTATAGATTTATAAAAATTTTAAACTCATTTATATTTACAACCGTGAAAATCAGAAAATCCCATGCGCCGAACAGGTAATCTTCTATACAAGGTTCTATGGGGGTTATTCAGGGTTGTTAGCAAATCAAAAAGTTAGCAATTGGGTAAAACGATGTTGCGTTGCATTGCAGGTGGGGCAGATGTAACATTTCACATAGCGTTAGATTTGGGTGGGATATGTTTAAATTGAAATCTAAATTGCAGTGTAAAAATAAAGCAGCCAGTATTTACCATGCACAGAAAGAAACAGTATAACCCAACCAAATCTAAATCTCTGCATGTTACATCTGCCCCACCTGCAGTCCAACATGGTTTTGCCCAATTGCTAATTTTTTTGGTTTGCTAACAACTCTGAATAACTCCTTATGTGTTTTATTTTTGGCAAATTGCCAGGAGACCTAATATATTTTTTTATACAATTTATAAAGTATATCCTTTTGATCGGGCTCAAGATTTCAGTTCACACAAAGATGATTAAGGCAAAGAAGAGTAAAAAAAAAGACAATATTTTAGATTGAATTTATTAAATTTATTTTAATTTCAATTTATTTTAATGTAATTTATTTAATTTATTTAGAATCAAATTCTTAATTTCCTCCAATATATCTTCTACATGAGTGTGGATAGTTTTTTAGATTCATTTAATTTAAATTTATCTAATTTATAATAATTATTATTAATAATATTAATTTTAATTAATTACAGTGTGGTGATAAGAAGAGTTATGAAAATAGGACAATAAGTTATAATAAGAATATGAGCTACAGACACCACACCCTGAAAAGGACAAAGCACGCACAAATGTATTCTGGGAGGATACAGCACAAAATATAAAGAAAAAGATATCTTTTATTTTGGGTGGACTGACAGAACACTCATAGATGGACGGAGCAGCTGCCGTCTCTGGATGTATACTGGGATGACACAGCACAAAATACTAATTTAAATAAATAAAAATATATATTATTTTTTATATCACACACTGCGGTAACAGTGTCACACAAATGAGTCAAAAATATGTAGAAGAAATTTTTATATCACACATCGGCATTTACAGTGTTGCACAAATAAATCAGAAATATATATAATAATTACACACTGCGGTTGACTACATCGACAGCGTTGCATAATGCATTTATAAGTAGGAAATAATATACTGCGGTCTGACCAGCAGTGTCACAGTACTTATGAAAATAAAATACAAATTGTATAGTACACTAGGGTACAGCACAAACAAAAAAATAGAATAATTTTTTATAATTATAATTTTAGGCTTTTTGTTTTAAGCTTTAATTATTTTAATTCTACACTGTGGCGGAGCCCCTGGATGGATGGACAGATCACCCCTTTCAGATACAGCAGACAGTGCACTCCTTTCAAATAGATAATATAAATATATTTTTGGCTTTGGATCACACGCAGATATACAGCAGTAGCAGGGGCGTAGTGAGGGTGGAACAAGTGGAGCTTGAGCTCCAGGCGCTACTGGGAACAGAAGGTGCCGTCTCTCTGTAACAGAGCTGAGAGATGGGATCTCGGGATAGGAGGAGATGACTGGAAGAGAGGGAAGGGGTGGCTACCACACTGCCTGCATGTTCCATGTCACTGATTGCAGTGCAGAGAGTCCAGAGCAGTGTAGTGTGGTGTGTTGTAAGGGAAGAGGGGAGGTTTGGAGGCTTGTCAGAAGAACCTTCCTGGCTGTCAGGTATCTGCATTCAGTGATATGAAAGATGCAGGCAGAGTTGTGGCCACCCCTTCCTTCTCCTCAGTCCTTTTGTTCTACCCACGGAGGTCAATCACATAGAGGCTCCACTCCTCCAGGCTAGAATGAGGAGCTGCTCTGCTGCTGCCCTCTTGGTGAGAATTAATGTGCATATACTGTGTGTGTATATGTGTGTGTATGTGTTTATGTCTGTGTATACTGTGTGGTTATGTGTATATGACTGTGTGTGTGTGTGTGTGTGTGTAAATGTGTGTATATGTCTGTGTACATATGTCTGCGTTTATGTGTATATATGTATATGTCTGTGTATTTATGTGTGTATATGTGTGCTTATGTATGCCTGTGTGTATATATCTTTGTATACAGTATTTGTGAGTATATGTGTCTGTCTGTGTGTGTTTATGTATGTCTGTGTGTATATGTGTATGTCTCTCTATACCTGTGTGTATATTTGTGTTTATGTGTGCATGTATATGTGCATATGTGTGTTTATGTATGTCTGTGTGTATGTGTGTGTTCATGTATGTCTGTGTGTATATATTTCTCTAACGTCCTAGTGGATGCTGGGGACTCCGAAAGGACCATGGGGAATAGCGGCTCCGCAGGAGACTGGGCACAAAGTAAAAGCTTTAGGACTAGCTGGTGTGCACTGGCTCCTCCCCCTATGACCCTCCTCCAAGCCTCAGTTAAGATTTTGTGCCCGAACGAGAAGGGTGCAATCTAGGTGGCTCTCCTGAGCTGCTTAGAGTAAAAGTTTAAATAGTTTTTTTTATTTTCAGTGAGACCTGCTGGCAACAGGCTCACTGCATCGAGGGACTAAGGGGAGAAGAAGCGAACTCACCTGCGTGCAGAGTGGATTCGGCTTCTTAGGCTACTGGACATTAGCTCCAGAGGGACGATCACAGGCCCAGCCATGGATGGGTCCCGGAGCCGCGCCGCCGGCCCCCTTACAGAGCCAGAAGAGTGAAGAGGTCCGGAAAATCGGCGGCAGAAGACGTCCTGTCTTCAATAAGGTAGCGCACAGCACCGCAGCTGTGCGCCATTGCTCTCAGCACACTTCACACTCCGGTCACTGAGGGTGCAGGGCGCTGGGGGGGGGGCGCCCTGGGACGCAATGAAAATACCTTAAATGGCTAAAAATACATCACATATAGCTCCTGGGCTATATGGATGTATTTAACCCCTGCCAGTTTTCCACAAAAAAGCGGGAGAAAGGCCGCCGAGAAGGGGGCGGAGCCTATCTCCTCAGCACACAAGCGCCATTTTTTCCTCACAGCTCCGTTGGAGGAAGGCTCCCTGACTCTCCCCTGCAGTCCTGCACTACAGAAACAGGGTAAAACAAGAGAGGGGGGGGGCACTAAATTGGCATATTAATATATACAGCAGCTATATTAGGGAAAAACACTTATATAAGGTTATCCCTGTATATATATAGCGCTCTGGTGTGTGCTGGCAAACTCTCCCTCTGTCTCCCCAAAGGGCTAGTGGGGTCCTGTCCTCTATCAGAGCATTCCCTGTGTGTGTGCTGTGTGTCGGTACGCTGTGTCGACATGTATGAGGAGGAAAATGGTGTGGAGGCGGAGCAATTGCCTGTGTTAGTGATGTCACCCCCTAGGGAGTCGACACCTGACTGGATGGTCTTATGGAAAGAATTACGTGATAGTGTCGGCACTTTACAAAAGACTGTTGACGACATGAGACAGCCGGCAAATCAGTTAATACCTGTACAGGCGTCTCAAACACCGTCAGGGGCTATAAAACGCCCGTTACCTCAGGTCGATACAGACACTGACACGGACACTGACTCCAGTGTCGACGGTGAGGAAACAAACGTATTTTCCAGTAGGGCCACACGTTACATGATCACGGCAATGAAGGAGGTTTTGAACATTTCTGATACTACAAGTACCACAAAAAAGGGTATTATGTGGGGTGTGAAAAAACTACCCGTAGTTTTTCCTGAATCAGATGAATTAAATGAGGTGTGTGATGAAGCGTGGGTTTCCCCCGATAAAAAACTGCTAATTTCTAAAAAAATATTGGCATTATACCCTTTCCCGCCAGAGGTTAGGGCGCGTTGGGAAACACCCCCTAGCGTAGATAAAGGCGCTCACACGCTTATCAAAACAAGTGGCGTTACCGTCCCCTGATACGGCCGCCCTCAAGGAACCAGCTGATAGGAAGCTGGAAAATATCCTTAAAAGTATATACACACATACTGGTATTATACTGCGACCAGCAATCGCCTCAGCCTGGATGTGCAGTGCTGGGGTGGCTTGGTCGGATTCCCTGACTGAAAATATTGATACCCTGGACAGGGACAATATATTATTGACTATAG
Source organism: Pseudophryne corroboree (assembly GCF_028390025.1). NCBI lineage: Eukaryota > Metazoa > Chordata > Amphibia > Anura > Myobatrachidae > Pseudophryne > Pseudophryne corroboree. The sequence goes on from NC_086449.1 coordinate 185,606,665, forward strand.
AGCATTTAAAGGATGCATTTCTATATATGCGAGATGCACAGAGGGATATTTGCACTCTGGCATCAAGAGTAAGTGCGATGTCCATTTCTGCCAGAAGAGGATTATGGACGCGACAGTGGTCAGGGGATGCGGATTCCAAACGGCATATGGAAGTATTGCCGTATAAAGGGGAGGAGTTATTTGGGGTCGGTCTATCGGACCTGGTGGCCACGGCAACGGCTGGAAAATCCACCTTTTTACCCCAAGTCACCTCGCAGCAGAAAAAGATACCATCTTTTCAGGCTCAGTCCTTTCGTCCCCATAAGGGCAAGCGGGCAAAAGGCCACTCATATCTGCCCCGGGGCAGAGGAAGGGGAAAAAGACTGCAGCAGACAGCCTCTTCCCACGAACAGAAGCCCTCCCCCGCTTCTGCCAAGTCCTCAGCATGACGCTGGGGCCTTACAAGCGGACTCAGGCACGGTGGGGGCCCGTCTCAAGAATTTCAGCGCGCAGTGGGCTCACTCGCAAGTGGACCCCTGGATCCTGCAGGTAGTATCTCAGGGGTACAAATTGGAATTCGAGACGTCTCCCCCTCGCCGGTTCCTGAAGTCTGCTTTACCAACGTCTCCCCCCGACAGGGAGGCGGTATTGGAAGCCATTCACAAGCTGTATTCCCAGCAGGTGATAATCAAGGTACCCCTCCTACAACAGGGAAAGGGGTATTATTCCACGCTGTTTGTGGTACCGAAGCCGGACGGCTCGGTGACACCCATTTTGAATCTGAAATCCTTGAACACTTACATAAAAAGGTTCAAGTTCAAGATGGAGTCACTCAGAGCAGTGATAGCGAACCTGGAAGAAGGGGACTATATGGTGTCTCTGGACATCAAGGATGCTTACCTCCATGTCCCAATTTGCCCTTCTCACCAAGGGTACCTCAGGTTTGTGGTACAGAACTGTCACTATCAGTTTCAGACGCTGCCGTTTGGATTGTCCACGGCACCCCGGGTCTTTACCAAGGTAATGGCCGAAATGATGATTCTTCTTCGAAGAAAAGGCGTCTTAATTATCCCTTACTTGGACGATCTCCTGATAAGGGCAAGGTCCAGAGAACAGTTAGAGGTCGGAGTAGCACTATCTCAAGTAGTACTACGACAGCACGGATGGATTCTAAATATTCCAAAATCGCAGCTGATTCTGACGACACGTCTGCTGTTCCTAGGGATGATTCTGGACACAGTACAGAAAAAGGTGTTTCTCCCGGAGGAGAAAGCCAAGGAGTTATCCGACCTAGTCAGGAACCTCCTAAGACCAGGCCAAGTGTCAGTACATCAATGCACAAGGGTCCTGGGAAAGATGGTGGCTTCTTACGAAGCGATTCCATTCGGCAGATTCCACGCAAGAACTTTTCAGTGGGATCTGCTGGACAAATGGTCCGGATCGCATCTTCAAATGCATCAGCGGATAACCCTGTCTCCAAGGACAAGGGTGTCTCTCCTGTGGTGGTTACAGAGTGCTCATCTCCTAGAGGGCCGCAGATTCGGCATTCAGGATTGGGTCCTGGTGACCACGGATGCCAGCCTGAGAGGCTGGGGAGCAGTCACACAGGGAAAAAATTTCCAGGGCTTGTGGTCAAGCATGGAAACGTCACTTCACATAAATATCCTGGAACTAAGGGCCATTTACAATGCCCTAAGTCAGGCAAGACCTCTGCTTCAGGGTCAGCCGGTGTTGATCCAGTCGGACAACATCACGGCAGTCGCCCACGTAAACAGACAGGGCGGCACAAGAAGCAGGAGGGCAATGATGGAAGTGGCAAGGATTCTTCGCTGGGCGGAGAATCATGTGATAGCACTGTCAGCAGTGTTCATTCCGGGAGTGGACAACTGGGAAGCAGACTTCCTCAGCAGACACGATCTTCACCCGGGGGAGTGGGGACTTCACCCAGAAGTCTTCCACATGATTGTGAACCGTTGGGAAAAACCAAAGGTGGACATGATGGCGTCCCGCCTCAACAAAAAACTGGACAGATATTGCGCCAGGTCAAGGGACCCTCAGGCAATAGCTGTGGACGCTCTGGTAACACCGTGGGTGTACCAGTCAGTGTATGTGTTCCCTCCTCTTCCTCTCATACCAAAAGTACTGAGAATCATAAGAAGGAGAGGAGTAAAGACTATACTCGTGGCTCCGGATTGGCCAAGAAGGACTTGGTACCCGGAAATTCAAGAGATGCTCACGGAAGACCCGTGGCCTCTACCTCTAAGAAAGGACCTGCTCCAGCAGGGACCATGTCTGTTCCAAGACTTACCGCGGCTGCGTTTGACGGCATGGCGGTTGAACGCCGGATCCTGAAGGAAAAAGGCATTCCGGATGAAGTCATCCCTACCCTGATCAAAGCCAGGAAGGATGTAACCATACAACATTATCACCGTATTTGGCGTAAATATGTTGCGTGGTGCGAGGCCAGGAAGGCCCCTACAGAGGAATTTCAACTGGGTCGTTTCCTGCATTTCCTGCAAACAGGACTGTCTATGGGCCTCAAATTAGGGTCCATTAAGGTTCAAATTTCGGCCCTGTCAATATTCTTCCAAAAAGAACTGGCTTCTGTTCCTGAAGTTCAGACGTTTGTCAAGGGAGTACTGCATATACAGCCTCCTTTTGTGCCTCCAGTGGCACCTTGGGATCTCAATGTAGTTTTGGGATTCCTAAAATCACATTGGTTTGAACCACTCACCACTGTGGACTTAAAATATCTCACATGGAAAGTGGTAATGCTGTTAGCCCTGGCTTCAGCCAGGCGTGTCTCAGAATTGGCGGCTTTATCCTATAAAAGCCCTTACCTAATTTTTCATACGGACAGGGCAGAATTGAGGACTCGTCCTCAATTTCTCCCTAAGGTGGTTTCAGCATTTCACTTAAACCAGCCTATTGTGGTGCCTGCGGCTACTAGGGACTTGGAGGATTCCAAGTTGCTGGACGTAGTCAGGGCCCTGAAAATATATGTTTCCAGGACGGCTGGAGTCAGAAAATCTGATTCGCTGTTTATCCTGTATGCACCCAACAAGCTGGGTGCTCCTGCTTCTAAGCAGACGATTGCTCGTTGGATTTGTAGTACAATTCAGCTTGCACATTCTGTGGCAGGCCTGCCACAGCCAAAATCTGTAAAAGCCCATTCCACACGGAAAGTGGGCTCATCTTGGGCGGCTGCCCGAGGGGTCTCGGCTTTACAACTTTGCCGAGCAGCTACTTGGTCAGGGGCAAACACGTTTGCTAAATTCTACAAATTTGATACCCTGGCTGAGGAGGACCTGGAGTTCTCTCATTCGGTGCTGCAGAGTCATCCGCACTCTCCCGCCCGTTTGGGAGCTTTGGTATAATCCCCATGGTCCTTTCGGAGTCCCCAGCATCCACTAGGACGTTAGAGAAAATAAGAATTTACTTACCGATAATTCTATTTCTCATAGTCCGTAGTGGATGCTGGGCGCCCATCCCAAGTGCGGATTGTCTGCATTACTTGTACATAGTTATTGTTACAAAAATCGGGTTATTGTTGTTGCGAGCCATCTTTTCAGAGGCTCCTTCTGTTATCATGCTGTTAACTGGGTTCAGATCACAAGTTGTACGGTGTGATTGGTGTGGCTGGTATGAGTCTTACCCGGGATTCAAAATCCTTCCTTATTGTGTACGCTCGTCCGGGCACAGTATCCTAACTGAGGCTTGGAGGAGGGTCATAGGGGGAGGAGCCAGTGCACACCAGCTAGTCCTAAAGCTTTTACTTTGTGCCCAGTCTCCTGCAGAGCCGCTATTCCCCATGGTCCTTTCGGAGTCCCCAGCATCCACTACGGACTATGAGAAATAGAATTATCGGTAAGTAAATTCTTATTTTATATCTATGTGTATATATTTTGTATGTTTGTGTGTCTGTACTGTGTATATGTGTGTGTTTATGTATGTATGTGCTTAAATGTGTGTGAATCTAAATATGTATGTATGTTTGGTGGTGGGTGGGTGCGCCGTGACATGACCCTGCTCCAGGTGTCATGTCTCCATGCTACACCTAGTGTACGCCAGCTGCAGTACTAGTCATCACTGAGTGACGCGCCAATGTAAATATATATTTTGCTTTGGTTCACACACACAGAGGATTTATAGCAGTAGTGTACAGCAGTACTGGTAGTCGTCACTGAGTGACCCACCAATAGAAATATATTTTTTGCTTTGGATCACAGACAGAGGATTTATAGCAGTAGTGTATGGCCACTGCTGTACTAGTAGTCAGAGTGACGCACAAATAGAAATATTTTTTTTGCTTTAGATCACACACACAGAGGATATATAGCAGTAGTGTACGGCAGTACTGGTAGTCGTCACTGAGTGACCCACCAATAGAAATATATTTTTTGCTCTGGATCACACACAGAGAATATATAGCAGTAGTGTATGGCAGCCGCTGTACTGGTAGTCAGAGTGATGCACCAATAGTAATATATTTTTTGCTTTGGATCACACACAGAGGATATATAACAGTAGAGTATGGCAGTACACAGACCCTTATAGACAGAGAACAACACCTGGTCCTATACACAGCCACAGTAAGCTACAGTATATGCAGAGCCGGATTTAGACATCATGGGGCGCTAAGCAAGATATCAGTTTGGGTCCTCCCTCAACTACACGCAATTTCACACACAGTGCCTCCATCGCCGTGCACACACATACTGCCCCCATAGCCGCACACACACTCACACCTACCTTTCCTGCTTGTCCCCTCCAGCGCTGGTCCCCGAAGCATGAGCTGCACAGAGTCTGCTTTCAGTCACCACCTCACAACAGCAGGCAGAATTCTTCCCGCTTGCCACCTCCAGCAACGGCGCCTGTAAATGCCCTCTTGATTCAGATCCAAATGGACCTGGAGCTGAAATATATGAAGGGTCTATTGAGTGCCGTCACAGGAGGTGTTGCCAGTGCTGCAAGGGCGTGACAAGTGATGTGGGGTATGTGACAATTGTTGTGGGGGTGTGGCTTGTGCAACTACCTTTAAAAAGCTCGATCTCTCTTGATACGACACTGAGTTGTGTGATCTGTTAATTTGCACAGAGGACTGCCATCCTATTTTGTTCTATATAAATATGCTATTTTTATTTATTTATTTTTTTACATTAAAAACACCAAGATAAAAATATTACCAATCTCAACCATACATTTCCAGCAGCATTACACATTGGGGATGCAATTCCAACATGCATTTTAATTAATTACTTTGCTTTTTTGGGGGGGGGGGGGGGAGGAAGGGGGGGTGTCCGTAAAACTCTAAATCCAGGTAATCAATATACTTTAGAATGTAAGCTCTCACGAGCAGGGCCCTCTTCCCTCATGTGCTTATCCTTTCTTACTTTAATAATCTTCAACTGCACCAATTTCACAGTCTTCTGCCACCTGATACTTATTCCAGTGTCATCTGCTGATGTAACTATGTTTATTTACCCTGTACTTGTCCTATACTGTCATCAACTGTAAGTTGCTGTTTTCCTGTTTGATTATTTGTTTATGTACTCTGTAATTGGGCGCTGCGGAACCCTTGTGGCGCCATATAAATAAAGGATTATAATAATAATAATACAGTGCAGGGCACACTATCAGCAGGAACTGCATGATTAAATAATGAAATAAAAATCGGACCATACATTGTTAATGACTTGAAAAGTGCCAATCTCCAGCTCGTCTGCAAAGGATCAATAACATGTATCTGTTCAAAACAATACTGTAAACAATTATTATGCAGTATTCCCATCATCCCTCGTCTGATCATCTCAGCCTTACCTGCAGCAATGAGGTTTTTTGACCGCCGTGGTGGAGGGTGCACGTTTCCTGGCAGCTTTACTGGCCCACTGCTTCCTTGGGGCTTTTATCATCATCTTCCTCTGAAGTGACTGCTTTCCATACTGCTGTAGGATAGGAGTGATTAAGGGAGTGAGGTGCCAAACTCCAGCACAAACAAGGGCTGATAATTAGTGGAACAAAGACCTGGGAGGGGTGATAGGGTCAAGATGTCGGGTGCAGCCCTCACCTATAACCACTCTGTGGGCACATTGGGCAGAACTGCAGGACAATTTAACTCTCCAGTCACCACTCCCTCATGGAACAGGTCGCAGCTGTTACTTCCAGGAAAGGGATGGGGGAGGAGGGGCAGACACCCCAACATAACCTCAATGGAGCAGGGAAAGAAGGGGGAGGCGGTGCGCCGGTACAAGTTTGTGGAGGCTGGGGTGTGTGGAGAGGGCTCAGGCTGAGCTCAGATTTCTGAGTGACTGAATGGATACAATGTTACATACATTGTAGCAAAATGCTCAGAGTGAGATATACCCTCCAACAATTTACACATAAAAATCGGTACAAGTTTGAAAAGGGGGCATGGCCACAGGTAAAGTGGCATGGCCACGCCCCCTTTCCTATACTTTCAATGGAAGTTTGGAGAGCAAAACATCGGTACAGACCATAAAAAAAGATACTGTACCTGCCAAAAAGTTACAGTTGGAGGGTATGAGATATATCTACTCCGAGGAGGGGGAAGGGCGGTGAGGGGGGATATCAGTGGGTCTTCCAAACACACAGGCATCCCCAGAAGTCTCCCTCCCCATTCCCAGTGTCAGAAATGGGGATAAATATCACGACCAGGTAAATCGGTGATGCAGCTCAGTAAGAACCAGGAAGCACAGGGTAATGCACATGCAGCAGGTCAGTTACAAACACCCATGGAGCCTTCACTGAACGGAGATCAGCAAACAACCCAGACACCTTCCTCCTCTCTGCAGCCAGCTCACACAACCAATCTACCGCTATGTAGCAGGTGCACTCGGCTGTCGCTGGACCTTTACACACAGTAAAAATCACTGGCAGGTGCACACGCAGAACAGCACAGTGCAGGGAAGAGCAGCAGGGAGTCAGCAGTAGGATGGCTGGTGCTGCTGGGGGGAATGATATGTCCCGCGGCTGCAGCAGCACCTTCTGCACGGGAGGTAGTATCGGTGCCTTGTTGGGCACAACAGGGGGTAGGGAAAAGTTATATTGATGGCGGCTGCAGCAGCAGCTCCAGCATGGGGGTATTCTGCATTCTCAGTGTGGGCAGGCGGCAGTGGCACTACCTGTGTTGATCAGTAGGAAATTTAACGCTAGGGAATATGGCCCCGCGCTCGGCCCCTGGAACCTGCCAGGCCTTAGGTGGCTGCCTTTGTTGCCTAGCGGTAAACCCACCACTGGCTATATGCAGTGCACTGTCTACTATGCAAAGCCCTAACACAGTGACAGTCATGGCACACCTACACAAGCAGCACCCCAGGTTAACTCAACTCTCCTGCCGCAACCCCTCTTCTCTCTCCTGCCCCCATTCCCTAACCTGCCTACAGGATTACAGCACAAAATACAGCACAGAAGGAACACGTACTTACTATGCACTCTCCAAGTCCGGAGTGAAGATGGCGCCGATCACCAAGACTATATATAGAATCTAAAACCTTCGAGATCCGCCAGCGGGATGATGACGTTTTGCCTCTTTTTCATATCCAAGTCAGGTGTGAGAAACCGAGCCCGACTCGGATCTGGGCGCAGATCTCAAAGTCCGGGCGGTTCGGTTCTCAGAGAACCAAACCCACTCATCCCTACTGTATGTATGTATATATATATATATATATATAGTAACAGGAGTCTTGCTAGAATGTGCACTGCTACAAAAATTCCACCAACGAATACCTTTAATTCAGGTAGCTCAAAAACAAAGATATACATAAAACAAAGATCACTGTCTTTAGTATAAACTACCAGGGAGGTTAGGCCCTTCCTCACTCCCTCTTGCTTAATAAGGAACCCTTCAGGTCCCGGCATCCTGACACTAGTGGCCCAGCCCTCCGGATCCCACTGTCCCTAGAAGGCCTATCACCTGGACACTAACTGCCTTCAGGAGCCCTGACTCATGGGAGAGACTCTGCTTTAAACCCAGCACCCAGGTGCTGGCTGATGAAGCAGCTTCTTGGGCTAAGAAGCCTATAAGACCTGGTCTGGGCCAAATGGATGGGAATAAATAATGGCAAACTGCTCTAATCATGCTGGTAACATTCCTCAGGTGCTGCGGGAGGGGGTTACTCTAGACAAGAAAAACAAAGGGATTTTCCCCACGCACTCTGCTGGCTGTTAGTAAGAAGAACTATATACTATGTAATAACAGAAAATTTAGATCTCTTCGCTACATATGTTTTGCAAAACATATGATAAGCCTCCAGGCCACTTCACGGCTGCTCTATTACTGGAGGTCCCTAACTAAGCATAAGTCCAGGGCTTGGACCCCACAAAGTCGGCTCAGGCCCGACCACCTCAGGGCTGCACACCATTGAGATACTATAGTGTTAATATGTGTTAATAAGAAAGAAGCAGAAGCTATGTGTTAGAAAGTGATACAAAAATAAGGGTGTTAATAAAATACTCATAAGAGTAATATTAGTGGAAAAATAGGAGTGTTACATAAATGCTAAATAAATATTATGGCGTGCTACCCCAAGGTAGCCCAGTCACACCAGACCTAGGGGGTACCACTCCCCAAACTCACACACAGCATAAAAATAATAATAATAATAATAACATCCACTATGGGTCATACAATTGCTTAATGTACGGCCACATGATAATGGCACATACAAAACATCCAGATTGAGAGCTAGCTTACCTGGAGGCATCCCTGTATCCTCCAAATGGCACCACAGGACTCAGCATGCCCTCCTAATGCTGGCTCCATCTATGTCTCACTGAACTGCAATAAATAATGGCAAACTGCTCTAATCAAGCTGGTAACATTCTTCAGGTGCTGCGGGAGGGGGTTACTCTAGACAAGAAAAACAAAGGGATTTTTCCCATGCACTCTGCTGGCTGTTAGTAAGAAGAACTATATACTAGGTGGATGGGAACCCAGTCCATCCACACTTCCCATCCCCCCCAGGGACCCTGTGTGTGGCTTACAGGTGGCAAAGTACCTCTCCTGCACATACCCTTTCCCTCAGCTTTTCATGGCGCAGAAAAGCGGCATGTCACATTGTCAAGGTTTCACCTTCACCAATTATTTTGGGCTGACAAATCTTTGGGACATAACTTGGGCCCATACACCTGGGTCCCAAGTTCCTCTCCCAAGTACACGCCGAGGCCCTTTTAACTGGCCTTGGAATCTATTTCCATTAAAGGTTGGTGGCACCGACTCCACTGTGCCACCTTCCCTTTCCCTCCACTTTGGCATAGTGGCCAAAGTGGTCATTTTAATGGACAACTTCCTGTTGCCCACTAAACTTCCCCTTCTCTTCACCTTTCCACCTTTAGGGATGTTTCCCTTATCGGGCTTGGATTTACTGGCTACTGAGGAAGTCGTTTCATTCTTGTCTGGGTGTTTGTGACACCTGATCTTAACCAACTCTGTACTGGGGAAGGTTTTTAAGTTCACTCTTGGCCTAGTAGTCACCACGGCCCTCACTGGTCTTGGCCTATATGAACAATTCCAGCTTTTATGGCCCAGCTCTTGGCACTGGTAACACCTAGTCTCTGCCCTGACTTTAATTGTTCTGAGGTCATGGTCCAACTTTGCCCCCACCCTTTCCCTCAGAGTGAGGCATTGGTCCTGAGTCTCAAAAAGTCCTTTCATTTGTTGAACTTTTAGTGATTCCTTCAGTCTTTCCAGCTTTGGCAACATTTTCTTTATTAACGTGACTGCTTTGTCCTCTGATCTCCCATCTTTGACTCTAGTCACTGTCTCCTGCTGTTCTATGACCGGCATATAACCCATTTTGAGTCTCTTGTCCAAATCTCTTACTCGACTCCGTAGTTTAGGAATCTCCTTCACTACTTCTTTTAGCTGGCTATTACTTAGGGCCAGCTTTTGGAACTCTCCCCTCAAGTTTTCCAGCTCTCGTGTCTCATATAGAGACCTCTCCCTGGGTAGAGCAACCTCAGAAATGGGACTCTGCACCGATTCTTCGGAGACAGGTTCTTGCTCCTTACTTAGTGTGTCCTTTATGAACTGTCCAAGTTCAGCAATTGGATCTTGAGCCTCTCGTGGTGGATCATGCCAGGGTGCAACAACCCCAAGATCGAAATCTTGCACCTTATCCTCCTCATACATGAAGGGAACCTCTTCAGAAGCAGGTTCCTGGATGACTTCGGATGTTGACTCCTGTATTGCCACTAGCTCAGCCGTGACTAGCTCACATGGGTGAGACACCTCCAAAGGTAGGTCTTTGTCTGTGATTCATCTGAGAAAGTTTCACATGTGTACCTGATATCCAGAACCGGCGGCTTCTGAACCTGTGATGTCCCTTCTGGGATTGACTTCTGAACGTACATTGCGTCAACAGGAGAAGGAACCTGGGTTTCCAAGACCTCAACAGAAGCTATCTCCAGCTCAGATAAGACTTCCAGTTCTACGATGGGCTCTTGAGTAGTCATCAAATTGCCATCTGTCCAGGTAGATTCCTGGGGTTCATCATTCTGCCACAGATCCAGCAGATTAGAGGATTCTTGTTTTGGAGGTGGATGATCACTTGACATCAAGTAAACCTCTCCCAGCTCCATTACTGCTTCCTCTTCACTCCCTGTCAACTGAGGAGCAGCCGGGCATCCCACATCCTCATCTCGTGTCTCCATAAACACATCTTCTGTGAGCCCCTGTGGCTGCCATGCTCCATCTTGAACAGGTTCTACTGAACTCAGGGGTTTGTTAAACTCTTCACTCAAGCTTCTACAACATTCTTTTTCCGAAGAATGAGGAGGTGCTGCTTTGGAGGAACTTCTCACTTCTGTCCTAGGGGTTAACAACAAAACACTGCCATCTGATGTGGCTCTCTCTTGCTGCTTGAAAAATTCTCTGGGATTTTCTGTGCGCTGACCAAAAATGGCTGCAGCTTCCTCCATGCTCTTGAATGGCAATACCAACTGAATGGACATTAGTGCCTGTAAATGCTCTACCTCTGAGGAAGGTCCCTCATTTCCACTTTCCAGGCAGATGGCCTTACTAGTGGCATAGCAGGAAGCCTTTCCGGGCCTTAGGCACTGGCAGCTCTGGCTCAACTTTCCTGTTCCTTCTGGCTGGAACAGGGAATCTAGTATATCTGGGTTCCAATACAGTATGGTACCATTCTTCCACAGCCTGCACCACCGTTGGCATAATTTCCCCCGAAGATGGCATCTTTACTTCGGCTGATAATGTCTCTGACCCAACCTTCGGCATAACGTCTTCAGCAACTGGTATAGCTACGCCTGTGTCCGTACTGAAACAAGGCATAGCCAATGGTTTTAGCTTAGAAATCTCCTCCTGAAGCTCCGCCAAGTATTGCGACAGAGCCTTATTGGCCAGCACCAAACTCCCATATCGTGTCTGGTCACAGTAGATTTCCTCTAATAGTCCTTGGCTATGTACTACAAAGTTTTCAGATCTGGGTTTAGCCTTTGCCAAGGTTTTCCGCAACTCTGACACCTGGCCTGAGAGCTTGCCAATATCTTCTCTACTCCTTCCCAATTTGGTCAGAGAGTCAGACAAAAGAGATTCCTTCTCCAGCTTTTGCGTTAGGGTTGCTCTTGAAGGAAATCACATTTTTCCTTAAGCTCTACTAGCTCCAGGTCCTTTAATTGGACATTGCTTTCAAGGTCACTTATCATGTGACACCAAAAAAAAGGTTCCATGCTAAAATCTTCCCCAAGATCTGGATTACTCACCAATAAGCTCTCCACTTCACTCTCCAGCTGTGGGGCTTTAATAGGGTCACATAAGTTCCTGAGCTGAGGTGTTAGAGCTGTCACCCCTTTTGTTTTTTTAGCATGAATTCTCTATTTGTTACCCATTTGAAGAGACACTTCAGAATAGGCTGTATATCTGAAAATCTTTATTCACCCTGTTACCTTTGAAAACTGTAAGTGAAAGGGAAAATAAAAATTCCTTACACTGGTAGTGCAAATAAACAACTTCTCCCTTCAGGCTCTTAAAACTAGAACTCAGGGCTTGCTGGGACACATAGTGCCACAGCATTTCTCTTTTTAAATAGAACCACATTTATAAAAGGTTTCAACTTTGCTTGATTGGTCTTAATGAGCTAATTAACAGGGACACCAACCAGACTCCCACTACCAGATTTTGCAGACACAGGTAAAAATAAGCTTGGAAAAGAAATTCAGTCATAAATTATCAGCTGCTTGCAACCTCTTAGAGCAAATCAGCACAGCTACTGTCAATGATTGGTGCAAAGCATATAAGACAGAACAGGCCATGCACCCTTTTTAACCTCTTTGCTGCCAGTGCAAACCTTTGCACCAAAATCAAACATGTTCAGTTTAAACAAAACATATCATTATTTTTACCCCGTGGGGTTGGGATTAACCACTACTTACAACACCCTTGGTCTGGTACGGATGCCCACGAGTTCAGCTTGGTCTGGAGTTCGCTGGTATGTGTGCCGCTACCTTGCAGCTGTTGGGTCCTCTGCCACATGTGACACAACTAGCAGAAGGGTCCCTGTTCAGGCACCATTTGTAACAGGAGTCTTGCTAGAATGTGCTCTGCTACAAAAATTCCACCAGCGACCAACTCCAGGCTTGTGCAAAAACAACAAATACCTTTTATTCAGGTAGCTCAAAAACAAAGATAAACATAAAACAAAGATCACTGTCTTTAGTATAAACTACCAGGGAGGTTAGACCCTGCCTCACTCCCTCTTACTTAATAAGGAACCCTTCAGGTCCCGGCATCCTGACACTAGTGTCCCAGCTCTCTGGATCCCACTGTCCCTATCACCTGGACACTAACTGCCTACAGGAGCCCTGACTCATGGGAGAGACTCTGCTTTAAACCCAGCACCCAGGTGCTGGCTGATGAAGCAGCTTCTTGGGCTAAGAAGCCTATAAGACCTGGTCTGGGCCAAATGGATGGGAATAAATAATGGCAAACTTCTCTAATCATGCTGGTAACATTCCTCAGGTGCTGCGGGAGGGGGTTACTCTAGACAAGAAAAACAAAGGGATTTTCCCCACGCACTCTGCTGGCTGTTAGTAAGAAGAACTATATACTATGTAATAACAGAAAATTTAGATCTCTTCGCTACATATGTTTTGCAACAATGCTAAGAAGCCTATAAGACCTGGTCTGGGCCAAATGGATGGGAACCCGGTCCATCTACACTTCCCATCCACCCCCAGGACCCTGTGTGTAGCTTACAGGTGGCAAAGTACCTTTCCTGCCACAATATATATATATATATATATACTCTGTATATATATATATATATATATATATATATATATATATACTAGCTGAATACCTATGCTTCAACACAGAATATTAAGTATAATCACAAAGAGATGAAAACAGAATATCAGCAATTAGACTTACAACAGGACATGCTCAGCCTTCTGCTGCCAATCTTGGTGAGGCCTCACATCCAGATGGGCCTTCCCTGGATTGATGCTGTGAAAAGGCTGGAGTTGAGAATAATCCCCCTCTTTCTCTGCCCCATCCCACCTCTGATGCTGCCCTGCTCAGTGCTGTAAATGCTGGGATGACAGTCCAAGCTTCCCGCTGTATGTTAAATATGTAAGGTTTGCAGGAATAGGCTGACTATATGCCAAAGAGCCCTAGGTCTACTTGCTTAGCTTCTTGCTCTCCTTAGGGCTCCTCCATAGAGGTAAAAAGTTAAATATTTTTGCACAACACTTAAGGTCACTGGGAGAGTTGTCGGTACCCTTTACACAGCAGATAAGCAGTTGCTGACTATCAAGCTTTCTTTTAATGCATTTAAGACTCAAAATATATATCTCTCCTTTCCTCCAATTGCTCTCTGAGAGGTTCAGCAATGTTTAGTTCAAGTGACAGGTTAACCTCTGATAATTGAGACACTATCCTCTCCGGACTGGAAATAGGTTGGTTAAGTACGTATATCTGAAATCTATATATATATGTAAAAGTCAAATGCCACTGACTCATTACAAAATCTCCTGAACCATAAGGCTGGAATTCCTTGCCAGTGGCAGTTGCAGCGCAGTCCATTATTCAAATAGGGATCCACACCCAGCGATGTTTGACATTGTTTATGGGTGGCAGCTGATGTGGCTCCCCTATTTGAATAAGGGACTGCTCTGCAACTGCCACTGCAAGGAAGTCCAGGAACAGAGCATTGTTTCCTCCCCCCTCCACAACTTGGTATTGCCGGCACCCTGCATTCTTTATAGCCCAGGCTGGGTGGGCTGCCTTAACTCTTCTCTGTGAGTGGGGAATTCCCAATAATAATCTCACCCCTTTTAACCCCGTTGTGGGTGGGATTTTGAAAAATCCCTTCTTAGTGGGTGCCTACATCACAAAAGCAAGCTACTGACCAACTTTCAAGTTCCTAGTCCTTATGGTTCAGGAAATTTTATGATGAGTCAGTGGTATTTGCCTTTTATGTATGTAGATCAGATGTCAAGTTCAAGATAGGAATGCTCCAGTAGTTTGCCTATCCAATATTAATACCAGCTACATTAAATTGGCAGTCACACAGCTGATCATTATAGGTCTCTATTTCGTGGCGGTCTTTATTAATAGCATGCGATCTCACTAAATGTATGAGTTGCTGATCTCGCTAATCAGTCACATCCATTGTTTTAAGTGAATCTCTACTTCGTAGCACTTATAGGAAATAGGTAGTGCTGCCATAGAGTACATTTGTTTATCGAGCGTTATTTATAAATTTACATTATCACATGGACAGGTAAGACACTTGGGTGTAGGTCCTACGTATGTTTTGCATTTAGCTTTGGCAAGGTAACTGGAACTAAGGGCCAGAGAATCTATTTATTGTGGATGCTTCCAATCACCGCGACATGCAGGTCATTCAAATTAATTACGGCGCAAAGGTCTGTTACAATCCATTGTATCAGTATTCTCTAAGTGGCCTGGGCTTTCATTAGATGTATAGCTGCAGCACAAGGTCCATACCCTGGAATTTTACAGGTCGCCGGGAGTAAATTGATCTCTCTGCATTCACACATTTAGTTCAGTCCTGGTTTCTTTTGTTATATATTTCTTTAATTATTTAGCCTTCTCCGAAATAAAAATATATAAATAGAAAAATGTCTTATGATAAGTATATGTGAGAGTAATATTATTATTTATATGTATGTGAAATAAAGTAACATAAAAATGTCAGCATAATAAATAACAATATTTTATCAATTTATTTTATTTTTATTATTGAAACAAAAGGAATAAATGTTTGTTAGTAAATTCATAATAATATTTATTAATTATTTTCAGACCTGAACGCAGCCGTGCATCTGTACACAGCTACTGCATTCAGAGAGTCTGCACACGTGCACCAGCTGCAGTGCATGTGCACCACCCTTCACCTTGCAGCCACATTCTTGAAGGATGGGTCTGCAAGGTGATTAACAGCAACGGCCATTGTGGGGGCCATCAACGGTGCATTTTATGGGAGCGGTCCGGACAACACAGGCGTGTCCAAACCATTTCCAGAGCAGCTGCGTGACATCACTTGCAGCCGCTCCGAAAATAAAATGGCGCCAGATCGCTTCTCAGGCAGGGGTCGACCTTAAAGCAGTACGTCCACAATTTAATGTGTCATGGGGTGATGCCACACACATGCTGGGCGGCCTTGCCATGTGCTAGGTATCCCCCACAGCATGTGAGTAAATGGACGCAGATCTTGCTGTGGGAAGTTATCAGTTTGTTTGTGTATATATATACGTATATGTATATATACTGAAATAAGTGTTCTCAGTAAATTCGGGGTACATAAAAATGGGTATAAGGTTATATTTGGGTCATTTTTGGAGAAAAATACTGACTACTCCCACATGTAATTTTTGGCCAGCTAAAAATAATTAAAAATGACAAAGTGCCTACTGATTCATTATTGGAGGGAGGGGTACCCTAGGGGGTTCTGTACTAAATCCTGACATTTTTTTTACCTTAAAATAGAGGTTTTCCCCAACTTTACACCTGCTAAGAGTAAGTTAAGTGAAATGTACGGCAAAATGATCTACAATAAATGATTGCGGCTAATTGAATAGGGGTCTTTCACGATTTGCAGTAAAATCGCAGTTTTTTTTTTAGCAAAAAACGTTTTTTGCAGTTTACTGAATACTCACCTATGTGTAAATAGAAATCTGCACATATACATAGAAATATACAAATGAAAATACTCCCCTGGCAGGCGAAATTATACCTAATGGTAATTTTCGAGAGAAATATAAATTAAACATGAAAATTCTCATACAGGCAATCAAAATCCCATTATTTTTCTTTCAGAGCCTTTTAAAGTATACTTCAAGGTTCAATTTAAACAAAAAAGTGACATGATAACTTATCTGCCTTAAGTTGATAATGCTAATTGAACCCACTTTTTTTGCACCAAAAAATTATTAAGTATGAAGTAAAGGAATGGACTCTCGGAGTCAGGCAAGATTGATAAAACATTTTTTACTGGAATCTTCATATTTTGATTGACAAAGGGTCACAATTTCAAAGTGATACGTGGATTAGACATTGAGATGTGAATTTTTTTCCGGATGCCCCTCAGAAAAAATGATGTATCAGGAGTGGTATTTCCCAGATTTTTTTTGAAATTTTGACCCCCTATACTGTATCTAAAAAACTGTGAGGCCTAGAGAATTTTTTTTTTTACGTGGGTTAGTAGCTACGTGGTAGTATCAAGTGTACAACGTATAATGAAAATCTGGGTCGGTGGGTGTCATGCCTGGGTGAACTAACATGGAATGACCCAAGGTCCCAGTGAGTGATTCAGTTAACAGTAATAATTGGAATAGTTAAAACATAACTTTTATTACTCTTCTCTTCTAAAAAGATTAATGCAAGTAAAAATTGCAAAAAAATTCCCATCATAGATAAGTATAATATGTGTTAAAAAAAAATGATGAGAAACATAAATTTAAAATGTATTAAATATTAGTCTTAGTGGCAATAATTAGTTTTAACATTGACTGTTAAATAGCGGTGTCGGCAAGGCAGAGAAATCCTACAATTTTACAGTTATAAATTACTTTGTTTATAGGTTTTGAGATATCACTGTAAGTATTCTTAACACATATTGGAAATTCTTCTAATGGATGGTATCAAGCCAGGGCCGAAACTAGGAGTTTTGTCACCCGAGGCGAGACATTAACGTGGCGCCCCCCCCTCCGAGAGAGAGAGTGTGAGTGTGTGATATATAGATATATATATATATAGATACACACATACACACACACACACACACACACATGGTGGTCGGCACTCCGGTTAAACAATAACTTGCCTGGGTGCCCTCCCCGATGCGTCAGAACCATATGACATGCAGAGAACGGCGGGCAGCACTCACAGGACTCTCAATAATAATCACATCAATGTACTGCTGATTGATTATTATTGAAGGTCCTGTGAGTGCCGCCCGCCGTTCTCTGCATATACTGTGTGTGTGTGTATATATAACTCCATAAGGGCAAAGGGGATAGCTAGGTATTTTCATACTTTTTATTTTTTATTTATATTGGCTACAGATGAAGAAAAAATAAAATAACAACCCATACTGTACATTGCTACATAAAATCACACACCTAAACACATACATTCACTTGCATACATACATATATACAATCACACACCTGTTTAAATACATATGGGTTGGGGCTGTTTCACCGACGGTCAGCATCCCGACACTGGGATCCCAGCCGTACGATGGCGTCGGTGGCGTGGAGGGGACGAGCGCAACAAATGTTCTATTACCTTGCCACAGGTTCTATTCCCACTCTATGGGTGTCGTGGACACCCATGGGTGGAAATAGTCCCTGTAGTCGGCTTGCTGACTGTCGGTAAGGTCAGGGGGCGGGATGTAGGTGCTGGTATTGTAACCCGGTCACATAACTACATCACATACATATAGTGACACGTATACATACAGTGACACACGAGCACACATACAGATACTGTATGTAGTCACACACTTATTCACATACAGTCACACATTCATACATACATATATAGTAATCACACACACATACAGTGCCCCTTCCCTTATTCATACTCACTATTTAGGCTGTACTGCTGCTCTTCCTCTCCTCTTTCCCATGCTGCTGGCTGGCATTGCACTGTGTACAGTGCCGTATAGCCCCGCACCCTTTTCGGGCTTCAGGATGCTTCTTACCATTGCAGCAGTGCACTGTTTGCAATGATTAAATGCACTGGCGGGGAGGAAGGGGGATAACTTGTCCCCTGTGCTCAGTCTTTAATCCTGCTCTGCCGATCACATCATCACACGCCGCAAAGATGAAACTGAAGGTACACTACAGCTCCCGGCAGCAAGGGCTGCTGGGAGATGTAGTTTATTTTCAGTTTCATCTCAGCGATGCGGTGCTGGGCTTCTTCATAGGCGGCACGGCACTGGCTCTAAGTAAGCAAACGCTGCGCATAGGGAGGGGGGGGCGTTAGGGGGGATTGAAGTGCTAGTCTCAGCGCCCTCTCCAAGCCAGCGCCCAGGTCACATGCCCCCCTAGCCCCCCCCTCCCCCCTAGTTGCGGCGCTGATCAAGCAAACAATTTTTTTCTTAATAGTGGAGATGTTGAAACACAGCATTATAGTGACATCATTTTATTCCAATACACATGCTCTGAAATGACGAGAGCTAGTGACACATAGGGCGGAATTCAAATGTTTTTCTGTCCTGCAGCCACTAGATGGTGTGGAATGGAGCTATTCTAATGTAGCTCCGTTCGGGCGCGTTCAGCTGCCGGCACCTACATTTCAGCTCGCACCCGCCGAGGGTGGCGAGCTGAAATGTGGGAAAATTGAACCCAAACTGCACTTTTCCCGATCATGCCCATTAGTTTTGTCAAAGTTGAAAAATATTCCAGACCACACAGCACGTATAAAATACACACACATGCCCACTTGTTCAGCCGTGCGTGCACATATCCGCAATTTGCGTATGGTCGCTCCCGAGGTCCTGCGTGTGGTATGGTTATTTACGGTGGAGTTTGTGAACGCATGGAGGGCTATCAAAACATTCCATATTTAATCCAAATAGTGCACATTGTACACATAGTCCCCCTGCACCACATCAGCAAGTATCAACAGTTTAAATGATTTCAGGACAAAGGGATTCACCTTTGCATGATAGGAGGGGACAGACTAAGGTTATAAGGTGGTATCTGGTATCCAGCTGTAGGGTATTTTAAGGGTTACATTCCGGTGTTGGTTTGCGGAAGATCGCATGTTCCTGTGGATAGTTATGTGCAGAAGCAGAATATAGATATAAACTGTATTTACTGTATATTTTGTATGCGGCTGGAATCCAGAGAAGACCACCCACAAGAGCAGTTGAGAAAGATATCGCCAACCTTTTCAAATCAACCTATGACCTCTCCTGTACTGTAAAGATGCATCCCTGTGTCCAATGGACAAAGGGATTACAGTATCCATTGTATTGCTTTTGGAAGTATTGTATAAAAAGCCTGTTGCTGCCTGGCCGGTCAGAAGACTCTTAACGCTATCTACCTGATTAGCGGAGGACTGGACCAGGAAGCGCATGCGAATATTCTCACGTATGTACATTGACTGTAGCCATTTACTCTGTTGTATTGTAGTGTATAAATTGTATTGTTAACCCCCTTTCAGATATATTACTCTGTGGTGTCGGAACCCAGTGATTAACTACAAATCGGTGTTGTGTCCTCTTTTCCCTGCTAGGATTTAAAGTGTATTAAATTGACTAACTGTATAAGGTTTTAATGTGTAACAAATTGAGTGTGTACGCGCTGCGTGTACTTTGTACCCCAGCGCGGCGTTTGTATGCAGAGTCCGTACAGGGTACGGGACTCATTACGCAAATAGCGTAAAAGGTATATAGAGTGAATATTAAGTTTAGCGGCCGTAGCGGCTTCATGGTAAAAGTGTGTTTAAAGGTATAGCTTTATGGTTTAAGATAATATCGACATTATCAATTGGGGGCATCGTCCGGTTTTTCCACATACCCGCAGCCTAGCAGGTTAAAGCAGACTTTATCTATCAGCAAAGGGCGGACAGGTATCCTACGTGAACCTTTTTCTGGCCGTAGGATACACTGGGAAACTATTTTATTGCTGATTAGATGGCGTCTGCTCTGCATGGTTTGTAGGGATGCTGGTGGGACCCGTAAAGTAAATACGCAAAGCTATTTAAAAAAAAGTCTGTGAATTTCTGTTTGGCGCCAAATGCGCACACAACACAAGCGTACACCTGTACTTTGTATACCTGCTCATATTGTTGCCATAAATACTGATTACTAGATTCATTTAGACCTGTGCGGAGAAATTTGTTGCTATTTAGTTAAAAATATAGAATAAATATTAAGGAAGTAAACGTAAAACACAAATACAGTCTGGCCTAGTTAAACAGGTTTATACAGAAAAAAACTGTGTTGTGTTAAGTAAACGATTATAGGTAATATCGCTCACATTTATAGAAGTGTGGGATTTGTACTATTGCGGACGTAGGGTTTTTGTACACTTGTCTCGGACAAAGTACGGGACTGCGTACGCAACGTAAAGACATACATACGGTCGCGTGTTTACGCAACGTGCGTAAGGGTATGACCGCTAAGTACAAATTACACAATAGCATTGTTTAGTTTAGGGGCGGAACAGTAGCCACGCTACAATAGCACAAATTGCTCGGTTTCCAAGATTTAGTTTAATTAAAACCTTTTTTTACTGTATTACCTCTGGTACTAAGGCTGTTTATCTGAATGAAAGATAATTTTCTGTACAGAAAAACCAAAGTGTATTTGAGTGAACGAACGTGAGTTAGCAAACATAATAAAGGTTTTGTGGACCCAGGGAATTCGGGATCCTGTCGAGTGGTACATCAAGTGAGTGGAGACTTGGTGGCGTGAGGCAGCTGACTCACGTTAATATAGATTGAAGTACAAAGGAGCAAGGTAGCAGAGTACCGCAGACCAGAAGGTCAGCGAGGTTCAGAGTACCGCAGACCAGAAGGTCAGCGAGGTTTAGAGTACCGCAGCCCAGGGGGTTAGCGAAGGTTTACCCATTTAGTTTTTTTGATACACTCCGGCTGAGGTTTCGCAGCCTGAAAATCGATTCCAGTGGTCGTACGGCGGATAAGTAACAAGTACCTATACGCTGTGCGATTGGACCGCGCGTTCGTGGGTGCAATATTTTGCGCAACGTGATACCCTTTTTACGAGCTTTGCGTAAAATCGCGGTATCATTAGCGCTGTATATAGCATACGCAAGCATGATTTGTGTATAATAAAGGTTTAGGGAGTTTTCGCTGGTCTCTCTCAGGAAATCTCCAACAACTTATATTTACTGGAAAGGGTAAGTTATTCCCAGATACTTCCAGTAAATAGAGGTTACATAGGGCCCTAGGTTGGGTACATTGCCTTCGCTATCAACAGTGTATGGTAGTACTGGCCAACGTGGGCGGTGAGCGGGTGAAGAGCGCTCAGAGAACTTTCACCGTTGCCTTATATTGAGTATTTTGGTTATTTTTGTGGGATTAGCCGAAAGGACAATACCTGCAAAATATGGGGGCCAGTTGCTCAAGTAAGGGACGTTTAACCAGGGTTCAGGTTGACATACTGCGACCCAGGGGGTCAGCGAGGTTCATAATGTGTGAGAAGTATGGACCACACACAGAAGTTTAGTGCAATGAATGGGAACGTAAGACTTGCGGAAGATAGGGAATCATTCCCTAAGGTGGGCAGTTTTGAACCAGAGTTATTGCAGAATTTAAGGATTAGGATATGTCTGATAAAATCCCGAAAGCAAAGGGTCAGACACACAAACTGTTTAAATTTATGGCAGCAAGAGGACGATATGCAAAGAGAATTAGCTCACGCAGCAGGTTCCAAACATAGCAGGAAAATGATGGCAACCGCACCACCACCACCGTATATTGTAGGGGAGAAAGTGGCTACAGACAATGGCATATTGGTATCCGATAAGAGTATAGTTGATAAATGCACTAACGCTAACCCTTGCAAGTTGTATCCCATTTTAAACTTTCCTCAGGACTGCGAGCAAGAAGATGAGCCCAGCACGATATCGGCACTCTCTCTAGCAGCCACCATACAGAATACTCAGGTGGGCACGGCCCAACCAGTAAGATCAGTAGTAAGGCCCCCTAGCGGAGGGATAAGTGAGGTCGTGTCCACAGGTAAGTACGGTACCATACATTATGCAGAGACAATAGCACCTCAGATTGTGGAGTCATCTCAGAATGACGTAATTGAATTAAACCCTGTCAGGGTGATCACAGTCCCCAATGGGAAGACTGACGCTCAGGGAGTCACTCCCACCAGAAACATTGCTATGCATTGTCCCTGGTCCTGGACAGAATTGAGGACAATTATGTCTGAATTTCCCAATCCCAGAAAGGATCTAGTCGCATGCCAGAGGTTCATTAAAGAATTAGGTAACGCCACCGAACCCACAAACAAAGATTGGCGAACAGTGCTACGAGTATGTTTACCTTCCAATATTGACCCTGCGAAATTCATTACTGATTGTAAATTAGACGCAGAAGTACCTCTCACTGATGAGTACACTCAGGAGAATGTACGACAAATCAATCTGCAATTAGGAGTATATTTCCCTACTGTTGTCAAATGGAATAAAATCTTTTCCATAAGACAAAAAGAAGGTGAAACGGCATCTGAATATTTCCACCGAGCACTGCAGGAAATGGCTAGATACACTGGGATCGAGGATATTAAGGAAAATGTACATCACAGGGAGGTAGCTGTGTCAGTATTAATGGACGGGTTAAAAGAGACATTAAGAACAAGGGTACAAACCACTCTACTTAACTGGAGAGGTATCTCGGTGGCTGCATTAAGAGAGTCCGCTATCGAGCACGATCGGAACGTCATTAAGCACAGGGAGTCACAGGGGGATAAGCTGATGACCGTAAGTATAAATGCTCTTACAACCAAACCGCATCAGCCAAAACCCCAGACCCCTGATGGTAAGTCACGTTTAGTAGTATGCTATAACTGTCAGAAGGAAGGACATTTTGCACGGAATTGTAGGTATACAAACACACATAAGGTATACCGACCCCCTAGACCAGGATATGAACCACACTATAATACACATAATAGGGATCAGGGATCGCATAGGAGAAGTTATGAGCCGCATGCAGGGGAAACAAGGAGGTACCCACCTAGGAGGGACTGGCAGACCTCCGAAAATTCTCAGTTACCCCCCTCACATATTGTAGCTGCCAGTGCGCTGCGGGAGGGTCACAATATACAATAGGGATTGGGCCACACCTGTAGTCTGCAGCCAGTGAAGTTGATTGCTAGCCTTGGTAGTGAACCTGAGGTCACAGTTGATGTAGCTGGTAGGTCATTACCTATTCTTGTAGATACAGGGGCGGCCAGGTCAGTGTTAAATTCGATGGTAGGCATGAAAACCACGGGTAAAACAATTTCGACAATGGGAGTAACAGGAGTAGTGCAACACTACCCTTTGAGTAGACCTGCGGAGATTACAATAGGGCCTTTGCAAACCAAGCATTCCTTTTTGTTAGCTGCATCAGCTCCGACTAATCTACTTGGGAGAGATTTATTGTGTAAAATGGGGTGTGTCATATATTGTACTCCTGAGGGTGTCTTGTTGGATATACCCGATAATCACGTTCAGGAAGTGCAGGATATGTTAGACACCCCACAAAGGCTAATGTCACAATCTGCTGTTATAGACAGGTGTCCATCAAAGGTAGAGGAAATGATCTCACAAATACCGGGATCCCTCTGGACCAAAGATGGACAAGACACTGGATTGATGGCAAATGTAACTCCCGTAGTAGTGCAAATAAAAGATGGTAGGATAGCTCCAAAAATCCCACAGTATCCTCTGAAGCCAGAGGTGGAATTAGGAGTGTACCCAGTCATAGAGCGCTTGCTACAACAGGGCATCCTAGTCAGGACATCCAGCACTGCCAATAGTCCCATCTTCCCTGTGAAAAAGAGTGGGGGGAGGGGTTACAGGCTAGTGCAGGATCTAAGGGGGATAAACAAGATAGTTGAGAGCCAATTCCCAGTAGTGCCAAATCCAGCTGTCATCCTCATGCAAATTCTCCCTACTGCAAAATTTTTCACTGTCATTGACCTCTGTTCTGCTTTCTTTTCTATCCCTCTGCACCCTGACAGCCAATACCTGTTTGCATTCACATACAGGGGAGTACAGTACACCTGGACTCGACTACCCCAAGGTTTCATTGACAGCCCAGGTATTTTCTCCCAGGCTTTGCATGACTGTTTACAATCCTTTCAACCTAAGAGCGGATCAATATTAATACAGTATGTAGATGACTTACTGCTGTGTTCTGATTCACTCGAATCGTCCTTGAAAGATACGAAACAGCTTCTGTTTCACCTTTCTAATACGGGACACAAGGTTTCAAAGGATAAGTTGCAGTTGTGCCAGACCAGGGTAAAATATTTGGGACATTGCTTGACGCAAGGACAGACACCTCACCGCTGATAGAATACAGGCGATTCGCGACATGACTCTGCCACAAACCCAGCAACAGATCCGCACTTTTCTTGGAATGTGTGGGTACTGCCGAAACTGGATCCCAGGGTTCTTCATACTGGCTTTACCTTTGCAAGAAACGGTCTCTTCAAACAAACCAGATTGAATCTCGCACACAGATGAGTCCGAACTGGCATTTGAGAGACTCAAACAGTGCCTATCACAGGCACCTGCATTAGGCATGCCAGATTATGGGAAACCATTTGAATTGTACGGTACGGAAAGTGCTGGGTGTGCGGCAGGTGTCCTAACCCAGAGACATGGTGATGCCAGCAGGCCGGTAGCTTACTACAGTGCACAGTTGGACACCGTAGCGCGGTCTCTCCCCACATGCTTGCGAAGTGTTGCAGCGATAGCCTTGCTAGTAAGTAAAAGCGAAGACGTAGTGTTAGGACACAACCTGACAATCCATACACCTCATGCAGTGTCAGCCTTACTGAACTCCGCCCAAACCAGACATGTCTCATTGGCACGGTTTACAAAGTGGGAATTAGCACTAATGGCCCCTATAAACATCACCATAACGAGATGCAGCGCACTAAATCCTGCAACTTATCTGCCGGGTGTGCCTGGACAGGCACAAAGGGTGGAGGATGAGAATGATGGTGAAGGAGGATTTAGTGCAGACACTGACACTCATGATTGTATGGAATACCTGAACCAGACTTTCACTACAAGACCCGACATTAGTGACAACACACTGGAAGGCGTAGATTTTACCACTGACGGTAGTTGCCACAGACAGACGGACTCGGGAGACCAGTGTACTGGATACGCAGTCGTAGATGACAGAGGTATCATAGAAGCAGAACCCCTGGGCCCACCGCACTCAGCACAAGTTGCTGAGCTGGTCGCCCTAACCAGAGCGTGTGAATTGGCCAAGGGTAAGTCTGCCAATATACCGTATTTTTCGGACCATAAGACGCACTTTTACTCCCCAAAAATGTGGGGGGAAAAGTATGTGCGTCTTATGGAGCGAATAAGAGCCAGCACAGATGGAGGTTGCAGGTAGCGGGTAGCGCCGGGTCCTGGATGCTGCTGCTGCGCCGTCATCAGCAGAGCGCCCACATCTCAGAGCCCAGCAGCAGAGCAGGCATCATGTGACTCCCCCGCTCCCCCCCCACCTCCTCCCTCCTCAGGAGTGCACAGCGGGCAGCGTTAGCGGAGAGCCTGGACGCGGGGAACCACTGGTACTGTCTATGTGTGTGTGTGTGTGTCTATGTGTATGCTGGCTCTGATGTGTGTCTGTGTATGCTGGCTCTGACAGAAGGCTGCGCTCTGACAGAAGGCTGCACTGTACAGAATCCTTGGAGTCTGAGAAATCACACAGAACTGGAAATATCTCTTAGAGGTCGGTGAAAACTAGGGAGGCAGGGCTATTCTGTTATAGTTTATTAAATATTTTATTACACTATTTGGTTCAGAATATTTTTTTTCCAGTTTTCCTACTCTAAAAACTAGGTGTGTCTTATGGTCAGGTGCGTCTTATGGTCCGAAAAATACGGTATACACAGATTCTAGGTATGCCTTTGGAGTAGTGCATGATTTCGGGGCCCTATGGCGCCTCAGAAATTTAATGACGGCAGCTGGCACACCTGTAGCGTATGCATCCCACATAAAAAGGCTTCTTACAGCGATACAAGGACCAGACAGAGTGGCTGTTATCAAGTGCAAAGCACACACTTACAACCAAGATCCAATCTCACTTGGTAACAGCCGGGCAGACGAGGCTGCTAAATCAGCAGCCAGCACCCCCATACAAACAGATATCACATCACTGATGACATTCAACACAATCAACACACAAAAATTAATTGAAATGCAAAATTTGTGTTCCTCACAGGAAAAGGCGGTCTGGAGGTCAAAGGGGTATGGCCAGGAGTCCTCAGGACTCTGGACAGGTGGACAGGGTAAGCCAGTGGCCCCCAGAGCATATCTTCCAAGCTTAGCTGAGGCGGCACACGGTCTGACTCATCTGGGTAAAGAGGGTATGTGTATGCTGGTGAGAGCCTACTGGTGTGCGCCAGGATTCTCTTCTCATGCGGGTAAGAGAGCAATGACATGTCTTACTTGCTTGAGGAAGAATATTGGAAAGTCAATACCAACAGAACCATCCCATATCCCGCCGACAGACGGCCCTTTTCAGGTAATACAAATTGACTTCATACAGTTACCACCCTGCAGGAATTTAAAATATGTGTTAGTCTGTATTGATGTGTTTTCCAATTGGGTAGAAGCGTTCCCTGCTGCCACAAATACTGCTACGTTCACTGCAAAGAAAATTGTGCAGGAATTTGTGTGTAGATATGGTATCCCTAGAATAATTGAAAGCGATAGGGGTACACATTTTACAGGTGAAGTCTTTCAGGTTATGTGCAAACTGATGGGAATTAATAGCAAGCTGCATACTCCGTACCGCCCACAGGCGAGTGCGAAGGTGGAGAGAGTAAACAGCACTATTAAGAACAAGCTGAGCAAAGTGATGGCTGAAACTGGATTGTTGTGGCCAGAAGCTTTGCCACTGGTATTGTACAGCATCAGAACCACTCCCAGGTCCCCACTTAACCTATCACCCTTTGAGATTCTTTTTGGTCGACAACCCCATGTAATGATAGACCCCCAGGATGATTTGAAATGCAATAACGAAGTGACTGTAAAATATTTGGTTAGGATGAGCCAGCAGTTGAGGGATCAAAATAGAAATCTAAAGCAGGTGATTCCTGACCTACCGAACAGTAATTGTCATGACATTGAACCTGGGGATTATGTAATGATTCAAAATTTTCTACGCTCAGGTTGCCTCATTGACAGGTGGGAAGGACCGTACCAAGTCTTACTAACCATCACAACAGCATTAAAGGTTGCCGAAAGAGAGACTTGGGTCCACTCGTCCCACTGTAAGAAGGTCGCTGACCCAGAGAGAACCCGTGACAAAGAGCAGGGGGTAGAGAACATCGTATCACTGGAGTGTCTGTTCCAGGAAGGTTGAGAGGCAGTACTGTTGAGACGGCACCTGAGCGCGGAGAACAACAAGACCAGAGGCGGTTGTCGCACCAGTTTTTCTTTTTTTTAATAATTTTTTCCATCTCCCACTACCCTCCTTCTCTCCTTCCCTTTCTCCCCCTTCTTGTTTCCCTTCTCTTCCTTTAACAAGATGGACTTACCCCAAGAGACTGCGTTCCGGGTTTTCCTGTTAATCCTGTTGTTGGCCAGGACAGTCTGTTTCGGTGAGGGTCCCAGAGAGGTCGAGAAGGGATCTGGAATGGGTTCTGATGGCGAGGATGGATTTGTAGAATTCCAAGAGCAACACATCACTCGAGCAAAGGCGAGTATCAGAAAACGATCTGGTAGTCAGGGAGCTCGGAGGCACTGTGAAGGGTTATTGGCTGAGGAATATTGCATTTGTAGGAATTGTGAGAACATAGTCGAGGATGGGTGCATCCAGATATGTCAGTCCAGCCTTAATATCAACATGGACAGTCATCCATTGAGTTATTACCACTCACTAGTGGGTAAGGTCTTAAACCAGACAGAATGCTGGGTGTGCTCACAAGTACCTCAAGGTCAGAGCAAGTCAGGATTAGTACCGTACCCTTTAGCAATAGATGAGGTACTCGAATTGGATCCTTAGTGTGTTTCAACATTTCCAATTACCGAAAACCAGGAAATTGGGAGGTGACATGGAATAACTAGACCATGGCCTTTTCGCATAGAGCTGATAGGATACCCATAGACTCTGAACTTGTACGCCAAATAGCCAACAGTGGAAGGTATTTTCGGTATAGGTATACGCGAGGAAGCAAGACCATGTGGGTTGGAGAAGTATCACCAGGGTACTGTGCTCATATCATCCAGCCTGATACTTGTACTGAGCAGATGGGAGAACTAGGGATTGGGTTTTTCACTTGGAAAGTTTGTAATATGGTAATGTCATATTCTGTCCCATATGTTCTCCCCGATGATGCCTATTTCATATGTGGGAGAAAAGCGTATAAGTGGCTTGCCCCAAACTCAGAGGGCTTGTGTTATGTTGGAAGAGTGTTGCCAGAGGTCATGACCATAACCCATGGTAAGATGAAAGATGTTCACCGCAGTGTTCAGGCTCCTTATACTCATACTCACTATGAACACATCGTCAAGAGACACCTCATAGATAGGACAGAGCACGTAGCCTCTGATTTGATCCACGAATCCACCGGGATTCAATTCCTTCTCGCATTAGACATCACCCGTACTGCCAGAGGAATTGTAAATTATAGGTATATCCATGCGCTAGCGCACTTGATAGATAATATCACTGAGATGTATGACGACACCTTCAGGTATACGGGTAGGGAGTTGCAAGCTTACAAGACAGAACTGATCCAGCATAGGATGGTCCTCAATTATATCACAGCCGTGACGGGTGGGTACTGTGTCACTTTGGCAACTCAATATAGTGTGAAGTGCTGCACGTATATTACAAACAGCACTGACGACCCCACAGAGATTATCGATCAAAAGATGGATGATATATTGCAGTTGAAGTGGGAGTTCCGGAGGAGGCACAATCTTACCCTGACTGCTGTGGGTAATGAGCTGACCGGCTGGGTCTCATGGTTGAACCCACGAAATTGGTTCTCAGGATTAGGAGAGTGGGCTCAAAATGTTATTATGAGTGTGGGAAAGTTTCTCCTTTGTATCCTGGGAGTCGTCATAATTATTGGCTTGATATTTAGGTGTGTTCGAATTCTAACGCGGCGCAAGCACGGCACAAATTTGATGAGTTTAAGGAGTGGGGGCATTGTTACAGCAGCAGATTTAATTTACGACCCATCCATAGAGACAGTGTTATGATAAGGATTGCAAATGAATTCCATGGCCTGTTTCTTTCACCCGTTTTTCCTTTGTCTCCCCCTTTGCCCAGATACACCGATCCGGAAAAGACATCAACCCTACCCATGAACGATTATGAAAATGTTATGTGAACGTATTTTTGATATGTGTCTTATCTTCATCTCTACAACCTTCAGTTAATGACACACATAGTCGACAGGTGATATCCACATATACTAGCACTCACATATGTTCCCCCTCCATGTTTCATCAACTAAATGTGCACCCCATTTGTTGGAACAAGAAGCCGAAAAGAGCTCGGTAGTGTTTGTTGGCCCACTTACAGACCCTTAATACGGGATAAGAAGGATTTAATGTATACTTCGCAATACCTCGAAGCTTATCTAGAACATATACGGCATGATGATACATGCCCCTCAGACATGGATTCATACATACATGCTTTTTACTATCCCACTAGGTCATACATTTCCCGCCTACACCTCTCCTCCTACCATCCAATCGTCTGTAGATATTGTATATTTTTCTGTTTAGTGTTTAGATAGTGGCAGTTATTGTTGACTGCCAAAGGGTGGACTGCCAAAGTCGAAAAATATTCCAGAACACACAGCACTTATAAAATACACACACATGCCCACTGCGCGTGCACTTGCTCCGCCGTGCGTGCACATATCCGCAATTTGCGTATGGTCGCTCCCACAGTCCTGCGCGTGGTATGGGTATTTACGGCGGCGTTTGTGAACGCATGGAGGGCTATCAAAACAATCCATATTTAATCCAAATAGTGCACATTGTACACATAGTCCCCCTGCACCATATCAGCAAGTATCAACAGTTTAAATGATTTCAGGACAAAGGGATTCACCTTTGCATGATAAGAAGGGACAGACTAAGGTTATAAGGTGGTGTCTGGTATCCAGCTGTAGGGTATTTTAAGGGTAACATTCCGGTGTTGGTTTGCGGAAGATCGCATGTTCCTGTGGATAGTTATGTGCAGAAGCAGAATATAGATATAAACTGTATTTACTGTATATTATGTATGCGGCGGGAATCCAGAGAAGACCACCCACAAGAGCAGTTGAGAAAGACATCGCCCACCTTTTCAAATCAACCTATGACCTCTCCTGTACTGTAAAGATGCATCCTTGTGTCCAATGGAAAAAGGGATTACAGTATCCATTGTATTGCTTTTGGAAGTATTGTATAAAAAGCCTGTTGCTGCCTGGCCGGTCAGAAGACTCTTAACGCTATCTACCTGATTAGCGGAGGACTGGACCAGGAAGCGCATGCGAATATTCTCACGTATGTACATTGACTGTAGCCATTTACTCTGTTGTATTGTAGTGTATAAATTGTATTGTTAACCCCCTTTCAGATATATTACTCTGTGGTGTCGGAACCCAGTGATTGACTACAAATCGGTGTTGTGTCCTCTATTCCCTGCTAGGGTTTAAAGTGTATTACATTGACTAACTGTATAAGGTTTTAACGTGTAACAAATTGAGTGTGTACGCGCTGCGTGTACTTTGTACCCCAGCGCGGCGTTTGTACGCAGAGTCCGTACAGGGTACGGGACTCATTACGCAAATAGCGTAAAAGGTATATAGAGTGAATATTAAGTTTAGCGGCCGTAGCGGCTTCATGGTAAAAGTGTGTTTAAAGGTATAGCTTTATGGTTTAAGATAATATCGACATTATCAGTTTAGTCTGGTTTAGCCACTTTACACAGCTAAACCCGACACTAATGGGAGTGATCAGCGCGATAGGGGACATCAATTGTATATCACCCCCTGCGATCTCCTGTCACTTTAGATGGGATATTGGGGGCGATAACATTTGAATTCCCCCCCACCCCTCCAAAAAAATGTCAATAGAAATCATATGGACTGTAAAATAATCGGTGTGTATAACTAGCATCGGTTCCTCAGCTCCACCTCACCCTCCTTTGATGCGCAAAAAATTGCAAATAACATGCAATGAGTAAGAAAAACCTCAAGGGTATTTAGATGATCTGTGGATACATATAGTCAAATGGCAGATACTGTACATGTAGTTAAGAATGACTCCTCTGTACAAACAAACTAATTTACACGGACAGTCGGGTGCAATGCTGCATGGACACCATTTTGATAATGTGTAGACAAAAAACTGTAACTAGTACACTCAAATAATCTCACAAATATATGTCCAAGTCCAAATTATCCAAAACCGTTGCACTTATAATAATGCAGTCTTTATTACACATATCATATTAGGTGGTATGAAATACATGTAAACAGCCACCTACAAACGTGTGACATGTTTCTTCAGATAGAAAGGGGAAGTGTAGTACAACACTGTGTCACGGTTGCTTTCGGCTTCCCCTGTCTTCTATGAGCGGGCTGGGGTGACAGCGGGAGCTGGGAGTGCTGATAGAAATGTTAGTCAAAGCGTGTTGGCATAGCAAACCCTACAGGCGGTGTCAGGTGGTCCCTGTTACATACAGCATTGCAGGAACCAAATGTGCTGCAGGAATTGAAGTCCACACGCCTGGAGGAGAAAGAAGATACATGTAGTGTGTTTAGAAGACCCAATATCTGCCTGCCAATGGAGTCAGCGTCCCCCTGCAGTGGGGAGCCGACTTTCTGGGGTGTCAGAGCGCGTTTCACCATGTGGGCTTGTTCCCCTGACAGCCTCCACACGATGTGTGTTAAGAATGCTTACGAGTGATATCTCGAACCCGAAACAACTAAGGGCCAGATTTATCAAGCCTTGGAGAGTGATAAATTGCACTGTGATAAAGTATCAACCAATCAGCTCCTAACTGCCATTTTTCAAACACAGCCTGTAACATGGCAGTTAGGAGCTGGTTGGTTGGTACTTTATCACCGTGAAAGTTATCACTCTCCAAGGCTTGATAAATCTGGGCCTAAGTCATTTATAACTGTAAAATTGTAGGATTTCTCTGCCTTGCTGACACCTCTATTCAGGGGCGGATTGGGAACAAAAAGCGGCCCTGGAAAAAATGTGTACTAGTGGCCCCACTTGGGCAGCACCAGAGGTGTAAGGTCTAGCCATGGCAGCAGCACCCTCCCCTCAAGACTTTCCAGATAGTGGGGATGTCCAGCATCAAGGGGAAGTTAAAATAAAATTAAATGTTATGAGCACATTATATGATACACCTTCAGAATTTAGGAAACTATATCATTCTTTAGAAAGATATATTTTCTTGCTTATTACACCAACCATATCCCAATCACTATTCACTCAATCTTATATGTCAGCCAAGCAGGCAGACAGAGCATACACTAGATCATCTGCAATCACAGGCTAAGTGGCAAAGTCATTTTCATATATGCAAATTGTTTGGCATCTTATTCATTATGTCTATAAATAGGACCACATGTCTTCAAACAAAACAGGCCCCACGGGTGCCTCGGCCCACCGGGAATCTTCCCTGTAGACCCTATGGCCAATCCGCCTCTGCCTCTATTTTAGAGCTGTGTTAATACAGGTATATTAAAAACTAATTATTACCACTAAGACTAATATTTAATAAAGGTAACAGAATAATGAAGCGCTGTCATACCAGAATAATTTAATACATTTTCTCTAACGTCCTAGTGGATGCTGGGGACTCCGTCAGGACCATGGGGATTAGCGGCTCCGCAGGAGACAGGGCACAAAAATAAAGCTTTAGGATCAGGTGGTGTGCACTGGCTCCTCCCCCTTTGACCCTCCTCTAAGCCTCAGTTAGGTTTTTGTGCCCGTCCGAGCAGGGTGCAATCTAGGTGGCTCTCCTAAAGAGCTGCTTAGAAAAAGTTTTTAGGTTTTTTATTTTCAGTGAGTCCTGCTGGCAACAGGCTCACTGCATCGAGGGACTTAGGGGAGAGAAGTGAACTCACCTGCGTGCAGGATGGATTGGCTTCTTAGGCTACTGGACACCATTAGCTCCAGAGGGAGTCGGAACACAGGTCTCACCCTGGGGTTCGTCCCGGAGCCGCGCCGCCGACCCCCCTTGCAGATGCCGAAGATGGAAGAGGTCCAGAAGCAGGCGGCAGAAGACTTTTCAGTCTTCCTGAGGTAGCGCACAGCACTGCAGCTGTGCGCCATTGTTGTCAGCACACTTCACACAGCGGTCACGGAGGGTGCAGGGCGTTGGGGGGGCGCCCTGGGCAGCAATATATAATACCTTTTATGGCTAAAAATACATCACATATAGCCCTTTGAGGCTATATGGATGTATTTAACCCCTGCCAGATCTCACAGATTCCGGAGAAGAGCCAGCCGAAATAGGGGGCGGGGCTTATTCTCCTCAGCACACAGCGCCATTTTCCTGCTCAGCTCCGCTGTGAGGAAGGCTCCCCGGACTCTCCCCTGCACTGCACTACAGAAACAGGGTAAAACAGAGAGGGGGGGCACTTTTTTTGGCGATATTAATATATTTAAGCTGCTATAAGGATACAACACTTATATAGGGTTGTTCCCATATATATTATAGCGCTTGGGTGTGTGCTGGCAAACTCTCCCTCTGTCTCCCCAAAGGGCTAGTGGGGTCCTGTCTTCAATAGAGCATTCCCTGTGTGTCTGCTGTGTGTCGGTACGTGTGTGTCGACATGTATGAGGACGATGTTGGTGTGGAGGCAGAGCAATTGCCGGTAATGGTGATGTCACCCCCTAGGGAGTCGACACCGGAATGGATGGCTTTGTTTATGGAATTACGTGATAATGTCAGCACATTACAAAAATCAGTTGACGACATGAGACGGCCGTCAAACCAGTTGGTACCTGCCCAGGCGTCTCAGACACCGTCAGGGGCTGTAAAACGCCCTTTACCTCAGTCGGTCGATACAGACCCAGACACGGACACTGAATCTAGTGTCGACGGTGAAGAAACAAACGTATTTTCCAGTGGGGCCACACGTTATATGATCACGGCAATGAAGGAGACTTTGCATATCTCTGATACTACAAGTACCACAAAAAGGGGTATTATGTGGGGGGTGAAAAAACTACCTGTAGTTTTTCCTGAATCAGAGGAATTGAATGATGTATGTGATGAAGCGTGGGTTAACCCAGATAGAAAAGGGCTAATTTCTAAAAAGTTATTGGCATTATACCCTTTCCCGCCAGAGGTTAGGGCGCGCTGGGAAACACCCCCTAAGGTGGATAAGGCGCTCACACGCTTATCAAAACAAGTGGCGTTACCGTCTCCTGATACGGCCGCCCTCAAGGATCCAGCTGATAGGAGGCTGGAAACTACTCTAAAAAGTATATACACACATACTGGTGTTATACTGCGACCAGCCATCGCCTCAGCCTGGATGTGCAGTGCTGGAGTGGTCTGGTCGGATTCCCTGACTGAAAATATTGATACCCTGGATAGGGACAGTATTTTACAGACTTTAGAGCAATTAAAGGATGCTTTTCTTTATATGCGAGATGCTCAGAGGGATATTTGCACTCTGGCATCGAGAGTAAGTGCGATGTCCATATCTGCCAGAAGAAGTTTATGGACACGACAGTGGTCAGGTGATGCGGATTCCAAACGGCATATGGAAGTATTGCCGTATAAAGGGGAGGAATTATTTGGCGTCGGTCTATCGGATTTGGTGGCCACGGCAACTGCCGGGAAATCCACCTTTTTACCTCAGACCCCCTCCCAACAGAAAAAGACACCGTCTTTTCAGCCGCAGTCCTTTCGGTCCTATAAGAACAAGCGGGCAAAAGGACAGTCATATCTGCCCCGAGGCAGAGGAAAGGGTAGGAGAGGGCAGCAAGCAGCCCCTTCCCAGGAACAGAAGCCCTCCGCGGGTTCTGCAAAGCCCTCAGCATGACGCTGGGGCTTTACAAGCGGACTCAGGAGCGGTGGGGGGTCGACTCAAGAATTTCAGCGCGCAGTGGGCTTGCTCACAGGTGGACCCCTGGATCCTGCAGGTAGTATCTCAGGGTTACAGGTTGGAATTCGAGAAGTCTCCCCCTCGCCGGTTCCTAAAGTCTGCTTTGCCAACGTCTCCCTCAGACAGGGCGACGGTATTGGAAGCCATTCACAAGCTGTATTCTCAGCAGGTGATAGTCAAGGTACCCCTCCTACAACAGGGAAAGGGGTATTACTTCACGCTATTTGTGGTACCGAAGCCGGACGGCTCGGTAAGACCTATTCTAAATCTGAAATCGTTGAACCTGTACATACAAAAATTCAAGTTCAAGATGGAATCACTCAGAGCAGTGATAGCGAATCTGGAAGAAGGGGACTTTATGGTGTCCCTGGACATAAAAGATGCTTACCTGCATGTCCCAATTTGCCCTTCACATCAAGGGTACCTCAGGTTCGTGGTGCAAAACTGTCATTATCAGTTTCAGACGCTGCCGTTTGGATTGTCCACGGCACCTCGGGTCTTTACCAAGGTAATGGCCGAAATGATGATTCTTCTGCGAAGAAGAGACGTATTAATTATCCCTTACTTGGACGATCTCCTGATAAGGGCAAGGTCCAGAGAACAGCTGGAGGACGGAGTAGCACTAACCCAAGTAGTGCTGCAACAACACGGGTGGATTCTGAATTTCCCAAAATCTCAGTTGACCCCGACAACACGTCTGCTGTTCCTGGGAATGATTCTGGACACGGTTCAGTAAAAGGTGTTTCTTCCGGAGGAGAAAGCCAAGGAGTTATCCGAACTTGTCAGGAACCTCCTAAAACCAGGAAAAGTGTCTGTGCATCAATGCACAAGAGTCCTGGGAAAGATGGTGGCTTCTTACGAAGCGATTCCATTCGGCAGATTCCACGCACGAACTTTTCAGTGGGATCTGCTGGACAAATGGTCCGGATCGCATCTGCAGATGCATCAGCGGATAACCTTGTCGCCACGGACAAGGGTGTCTCTTCTGTGGTGGTTGCAGAGTGCTCATCTGTTAGAGGGCCGCAGATTCGGCATACAGGACTGGGTCCTTGTGACCACGGATGCCAGTCTGAGAGGCTGGGGAGCGGTCACACAGGGAAGAAACTTCCAGGGAGTATGGTCAAACCTGGAGATGTCTCTTCACATAAATATACTGGAGCTAAGAGCGATTTACAATGCTCTAAGCCTGGCAAAACCCCTGCTTCAGGGTCAGCCGGTGTTGATCCAGTCGGACAACATCACGGCAGTCGCCCACGTAAACAGACAGGGCGGCACAAGAAGCAGGAGAGCAATGGCAGAAGCTGCGAGGATTCTTCGCTGGGCGGAAGATCATGTGATAGCACTGTCAGCAGTGTTCATTCCGGGAGTGGACAACTGGGAAGCAGACTTCCTCAGCAGACACGATCTACACCCGGGAGAGTGGGGACTTCATCCAGAAGTCTTCCACATGATTGTGAACCGTTGGGAAAAACCAAAGGTGGACATGATGGCGTCTCGCCTCAACAAAAAACTGGACAGGTATTGCGCCAGGTCAAGAGACCCTCAGGCAATAGCTGTGGACGCTCTGGTAACGCCGTGGGTGTTCCAGTCAGTGTATGTGTTTCCTCCTCTGCCTCTCATACCAAAAGTACTGAGAATTATACGGCAAAGGGGAGTAAGAACGATACTCGTGGCTCCGGATTGGCCAAGAAGAACTTGGTACCCGGAACTTCAGGAGATGCTCACGGAAGATCCGTGGCCTCTACCTCTAAGACGGGACCTGCTTCAGCAGGGACCGTGTCTATTCCAAGACTTACCGCGGCTGCGTTTGACGGCATGGCGGTTGAACGCCGAATTCTAAGGGAAAAAGGCATTCCGGAAGAGGTCATTCCTACACTGGTAAAAGCCAGGAAGGAGGTGACTGCACAACATTATCACCGCATTTGGAGAAAATATGTTGCGTGGTGTGAGGCCAGGAAGGCCCCCATGGAGGAATTTCAATTGGGTCGATTCCTACATTTCCTGCAAACAGGATTGTCTATGGGCCTCAAGTTGGGGTCCATTAAGGTTCAAATTTCGGCCCTGTCGATTTTCTTCCAGAAAGAATTGGCTTCAGTTCCTGAAGTCCAGACTTTTGTAAAAGGAGTACTACATATACAGCCCCCGGTTGTGCCCCCAGTGGCTCCGTGGGACCTTAATGTAGTTTTGGATTTTCTAAAATCCCATTGGTTTGAGCCACTCAAATCGGCGGATTTGAAATATCTTACATGGAAAGTAACCATGCTACTGGCCCTGGCTTCAGCCAGGAGAGTGTCAGAATTGGCGGCTTTATCGTATAAAAGCCCATATCTGATTTTCCATTCGGACAGGGCAGAACTGCGGACGCGTCCTCATTTTCTGCCTAAGGTGGTGTCAGCGTTTCACCTGAACCAGCCTATTGTGGTGCCTGCGGCTACTAGCGATTTGGAGGATTCCAAGTTGCTGGACGTTGTCAGGGCATTGAAAATATATATTTCAAGAACGGCTGGAGTCAGAAAATCTGACTCGCTGTTTATACTGTATGCACCCAACAAGCTGGGTGCTCCTGCTTCTAAGCAGACGATTGCTCGTTGGATTTGTAGCACAATTCAACTTGCACATTCTGTGGCAGGCCTGCCACAGCCTAAATCTGTCAAGGCCCATTCCACAAGGAAGGTGGGCTCATCCTGGGCGGCTGCCCGAGGGGTCTCGGCATTACAACTCTGCCGAGCAGCTACGTGGTCGGGGGAGAACACGTTTGTAAAATTCTACAAATTTGATACCCTGGCTAAAGAGGACCTGGAGTTCTCTCATTCGGTGCTGCAGAGTCATCCGCACTCTCCCGCCCGTTTGGGAGCTTTGGTATAATCCCCATGGTCCTGACGGAGTCCCCAGCATCCACTAGGACGTTAGAGAAAATAAGATTTTACTTACCGATAAATCTATTTCTCGTAGTCCGTAGTGGATGCTGGGCGCCCATCCCAAGTGCGGATTGTCTGCAATACTTGTACATAGTTATTGTTACAAAGAAATCGGGTTGTTATTGTTGTGAGCCGTCTGTTCAGAGGCTCCTACGTTGTCATACTGTTAACTGGGTTCAGATCACAAGTTGTACGGTGTGATTGGTGTGGCTGGTATGAGTCTTACCCGGGATTCAAAATCCTTCCTTATTGTGTACGCTCGTCCGGGCACAGTATCCTAACTGAGGCTTGGAGGAGGGTCATAGGGGGAGGAGCCAGTGCACACCACCTGATCCTAAAGCTTTATTTTTGTGCCCTGTCTCCTGCGGAGCCGCTAATCCCCATGGTCCTGACGGAGTCCCCAGCATCCACTACGGACTACGAGAAATAGATTTATCGGTAAGTAAAATCTTATTTTTTCGCACCATAAAAACAACATATCTATAAACATACACACGGCCGGTGTTCAATTTTGAATTCAAATATTATAATAATTAAAAAACACCACATGTATATAAGCAATGATCATATAACTGTCATGCAATATGCACTATTAACGGCTAGCCTGCTTGCTCCAATTAATAATAATGATCAACTTTCTATGTTAATTAGTTGTCCAGTCATTGCCAAGCAGATGGTTAGTTGTTTAAAATGCAGTCACTGCGACATCCATTTAACATCCACTTATATTATGTTTAGCATCCATTTATCCTGTATTATTCTGTGATATTAAACATATGTCATATGGTCAAGCAGGTGCTTAGTTGATTAGTATGCAGTCATTGCACCATCCGTTTGGCATCCACTTCTGCTGTTATTACACAGTAATACAAGCACAGTCACATATTAATCTCTCCTATTGAGGGCTTTAAGGCATCAGCTCTGCTTAAGTTAAAACTGTGGGTTATGTCACCAAGAAGCGCTCCCTCTTTGGACTGGAGTCTATTCACAGTACTACAAGTTAGTTTGGAAAGTGTTATGCACACCAGTGCCTGCAG
This sequence comes from Pseudophryne corroboree, assembly GCF_028390025.1. Lineage (NCBI taxonomy): Eukaryota > Metazoa > Chordata > Amphibia > Anura > Myobatrachidae > Pseudophryne > Pseudophryne corroboree. The sequence continues at coordinate 185,645,917 of NC_086449.1, forward strand.
GAAAGTACTGGTGTCAGGACTGTTATGCACTCCAGTGCCTGCAGGAATGTACTGGTGTTTGAACTGTTATGCAAAACAAATGGACTTACAGACAGACTGGGGAATATGACATAACGTACACAGAAGGTGATAGGTTAACAAAATACACACAAAGTGAACAGAGAAGCCCAGAGGCTAAGGAACTGGGTATCTCCCTTGTATTAGAACTGCTCAGATGGGAAAAGCAAGATGTTGTGTTTTAATACGTAGAGAACCCGAAATGCTGTTGCTAAGGGTAACAGCAAAACCCTAAAGGGTTACCAACGGGTGTGGCAGTAAACTCCTTGGTCAGAGATGGAATGATAGACACAAGGAGAGTCTCCACAATCCTAATTCTCACTTGCAGTGCACAGGTTCAGCTTACAGCCACTAAACTGACCCCTGACACCTAGCACAGTGAGACAGGATTAGACAGGCAAGTCTTAGAATACAGCCGCAAACTTGCTAAGTTCACAGAGTAGTAACAGAACCCCAGCAAGCTAAACGACTGACTCCAGTCTTACTGCTAGGTCTGGATTGGCAGAGTGTAATACCAAATCCCCAGGCCTATTTGCAGTAAGCAACAAACAAATACAAAGCTACACAGTACTGGCTAACTTTCAGAAACTGACTAACCAACAAAGATTCAGCAGCATCTGCTTACCCTGAGAAGAGGCCTTATAAAGCAGGTGCTGTCCACGCCCCACTCAGACCTCACAGACTGTGAGCACAAAAACCAGCACCGGATCCCCTGCCATGCACAGAGCCTATAACCACTGCACAGCAAAAGACCCGAACCGGAGTATCAGCTGCGCTCAGGTCACTCCGCTAGCACTTGTCTCCCGGTTGCCATGACGACGTGGCAGCACAGGGCAGGAGACCCTAACAGTACCCCCCCTCTGACGAGGGGTCAAAGAACCCCTACCACCGGGTTTATTGGGGAACTGCGAGAAGAAAGAGCGTATCAGTCTGGGGGCATGAAGATCACAACTGCGCACCCACGACCGCTCCTCCGGGCCATACCCCTTCCAGTGCACCAAAAATGACAGCCGACCCCGAACCACCTTGGAGTCAAGAATCCTTTCAACAACAAACTCCCTCTGGCCACGTATCAGAAGAGGGGAAGGTCTTCCACTGGAAGAAGGATTACTAATCGCCCGTTTTAAAAGGGAACAATGAAAGGTTTTATTGATACCCAAAGAACGGGGCAGATCTAACTGAAATGCCACCGGATTGATAACCCTGGTGATCTTATAAGGGCCGATGAACCGGGGGCCTAACTTATGAGATGGCTGTCTCAACTTCAAATTCTTGGTAGACAACCAGACGAAGTCTCCTAATTTGAAGCTGCAGGGTCTTTTCCGCTTATCAAAAACCCTTTTGGTCACTAATGACACAGACACAAGGGCTTTCTTCACTTTCCGCCAAATACCTCTAAGGACCGAAACCACAGAGGAACCACCAGGCGTGGAGTCCAGGGGGTCAAAAGAATTGGCCTTAGGATGATGCCCATACACACAAAGGAATGGAGAGATCCCTGTAGCAGAGTGAGCCGCGTTGTTATAGGCAAACTCCGCCATGGACAGATGAGCAACCCAGTCAGTCTGACACTTGGAGACATAACACCTGAGGAACTGCTCCAAGGACTGGTTCACCCTTTCAGTCTGCCCATTAGACTGCGGATGGTAGCCCGACGACAAGCTGACAGAAATCTGGAGATCGGAACAAAATGCCCTCCAGAATTTGGCCACAAACTGGGATCCGCGGTCAGAGACCACATCAAGTGGCAACCCGTGGAGACGCACAACATGCAGCATAAATAATTCAGACAGGCGTCTGGCCGATGGCAGCCCAACCAGTGGAACGAAGTGCGCCATCTTCGAAAACCTGTCAACGACAACCCAGATGGCTGTCATCCCCGAGGATTTGGGCAAGTCCACCACAAAATCCATTGAAATGTGGGTCCATGGCTTAGATGGGATAGAGAGTGGATGTAATGGGCCAACCGGAACCCCTCTAGGAGTCTTATTTCGGGCACAGATGTCACATGCCCGAACCCACTGATCCACATCCTTAGCCACCGAGGGCCACCACACCGCCCTAGATAGCAACTCCCGAGTTCTGGCAATACCCGGGTGACCTGCAGACTTCTTGGCATGGAATTCCAGGAACACTCGCTGTCTTAACCTAGGAGGCACAAACAAAAGACCTACCGGAAGGTCTGGAGGAGCCTGCTCCTGTGCTCTAAGGACTAATGATAAGAGGTCCTGGGTAATGCCCACTTTAATACATGATGGGGAAACAATGGGCAACGGCTCCTCGGTGGTCTCCTGGATTGGAGCAAAACTCCGCGAGAGCGCATCAACCTTGATGTTTTTTGACCCAGGGCGATATGTTATCAAAAAATTAAAGCGAGCAAAAAACAAAGCCCATCGTGCCTGCCTGGCATTGAGACGCTTCGCTGACTCTAAATATGCCAGATTCTTATGGTCAGTGAGAATTGAGACCACAAACTTAGCCCCCTCAAGCCAGTGTCTCCACTCCTCGAGTGCATCCTTAATAGCCAACAATTCCCGGTTACCCACGTCATAATTCATCTCAGCAGGCGAAAATTTACGGGAAAAGTAAGCACAGGGATGAAGGCGATTATCAGACACTCCCATCTGAGAAAGCACTGCCCCAATACCCATCTCAGAGGCATCCACCTCCACCACAAAAGGACGCTCTGGATCTGGGTGTCGCAGCACCTTGGCCGAAACAAATGCCCTTTTGAGACGGGCAAAAGCCGCTTTAGCCTCACAAGACCAGTGAGCAACATCCGCCCCTTTCTTAGTGAGTGCCACCAAGGGCGCCACTATAGACGAAAATCCAGCGATAAATCGTCTATAAAAATTCGCAAAGCCCAGGAAACGCTGAAGCACCTTCAAACTAGTGGGCTGCACCCAATCCAGGACTGCCTGTACCTTGGAACCCTCCATTTGGAAACCTTCTGGGGAGATAATATATCCTAGAAATGCGATTTGCTGAACTTCAAATTCGCACTTCTCCAGCTTCGCCCCAAGCCGGTGGTCTCTGAGTTTCTGGAGGACTAAGCGTACATGCTTCCGATGTTCCTCCAGGGAATGGGAGAAGATTAGGATGTCATCTAAGTATACAACTAAGAATCTATCCAAATATTCCCTGAGCACATCATTCATGAAATCCTGGAAGACTGCCGGGGCATTACAGAGCCCAAAAGGCATCACCAAATATTCATAATGCCCTGAGTGGGTATTAAAGGCAGTCTTCCATTCATCCCCCTCTCTTATTCGGATTAGATTGTACGCACCGCGTAGGTCAATCTTAGAAAAAATGGTGGCAGTACGAAGCTGGTCAAACAAGACCGAAATGAGAGGCAGTGGGTATGAGTTTTTAATCGTGATACGGTTCAATTCCCTGAAGTCGATGCAGGGTCGCAACGAACCGTCCTTTTTACCCACGAAGAAGAACCCCGACCCAACTGGAGACTGTGAAGGTCTGATAAATCCCTTAGCCAAGTTCTCCTGAATGTACTCTGCCATAGCCTGAGTCTCAGGACGTGACAGGGAGTACAACCTGCTCTTGGGAAGCTTAGCATTTGGCAACAAATCAATGGCACAGTCATAGGGGCGATGGGGAGGTAGTACCTCTGCAACTTTTTTGGAGAACACGTCCGCAAAATCTGCATAACACCCTGGCAATCCTGGCAAACTTAGCTGCGAGAGCCTGACTGGAAGGCTCAAGCAACTCCTGAAACAATCAGTACCCCAACTAAGAATCTCCCCAGAGACCCAGTCAAATTGAGGATTGTGGGCCCTTAACCAGGGTAACCCCAACACCAATGGGGCAAAAGTACAGACAGTCACATAAAAGGACAATTTTTCAGAGTGTGTGGCTCCAATAAACAAAGAAATCTGGCTAGTGCAAGAGGTAATTTTACCTTGGGATAATGGTTCCCCGTTTAAACCCACAAATCTCAATTTCCGATGCCAGGGGTACTAAGGGAACAGAGTGTTTCAGGGCGAATTGGCGGTCCATAAAAACCCCGTCGGCCCCACTGTCCACAAAGGCCTCAGTCTTGACAGTTTGACCGAGGATCTTCAAGGTCACCGGAATGATAAAAGTCTTCTTGGGAAATTCTGACTTCTGGCCTGACAGGATATTTCCCATCACCCTCAGGCCCTGAAGTTTTCCGGCTTTTCTGGGCATGATACTACCACATGACCTTTATTCCCACAGTACAAACACAACCCCTGCTGTCTCCTCCGCGTCTTCTCATGCGAGGAGAGGCGGGTAGCCCCAATCTGCATAGGCTCCTCTGAAAATTCCTCAGAGTCTGAGGTTCCCTTGGGAAGGAAGGAAATCTCAGTCTCCCTTTCAAGCCTACGGTCTCTCAGCCGTCTATCCACCCGGATGGATAACTGCATGAGCTGATCCAAGCTATCAGGCAAGGGATATTGTACCAGTTGGTCCTTTATCTGGTTAGAAAGACCTCTTCGGTACTGGTGTCTCAGGGCTGGGTCATTCCACTGGGTATCATGGGCCAACCTCCGAAACTCCGTACAGTAAACCTCAACTGGCCTTCGCCCTTGCTTAAGGATCGAAATCTGAGCCTCGGCTGAGGCCGTCTTGTCAGGGTCATCATACAACATGCCCAGTGCCGTAAAAAAAGCATCAACACTTTTAAGCGACGGACAGTCAGGCTGCAACCCATATGCCCAGACCTGTGGGTCTCCTTGTAGCAAGGAAATCACTATGCCCACCCGCTGAATCTCCGACCCAGAAGACTGAGGCCTAAGCCGGAAGTATAGCTTGCAGCTCTCCTTGAAACAAAAGAACTGCGAGCGATCTCCAGAAAAACGATCCGGGAGATTTACTTTCGGCTCCTTAACCCCTGCAGGTGCTGCTGCTGCGGGAGCTCCGCCAGCAGCCTGGGAGGTGTGCATTTTAATGGACAAATCATTAAATTGTCGAGTCAGGACCTGCACCTGATCGACCACCTGTTGCAACGTATTTTGAGGGGTATGCTCCATATTCCCACAAAATTTCAACAGGAGTATTAGGCTGCTGAATATGTTATGCACACCAGTGCCTGCAGGAAAGTACTGGTGTCAGGACTGTTATGCACTCCAGTGCCTGCAGGAATGTACTGGTGTTTGAACTGTTATGCAAAACAAATGGACTTACAGACAGACTGGGGAATATGACATAACGTACACAGAAGGTGATAGGTTAACAAAATACACACAAAGTGAACAGAGAAGCCCAGAGGCTAAGGAACTGGGTATCTCCCTTGTATTAGAACTGCTCTGATGGGAAAAGCAAGATGTTGTGGTTTAATACGTAGAGAACCCGAAATGCTGTTGCTAAGGGTAACAGCAAAACCCTAAAGGGTTACCAACGGGTGTGGCAGTAAACTCCTTGGTCAGAGATGGAATGATAGACACAAGGAGAGTCTCCACAATCCTAATTCTCACTTGCAGTGCACAGGTTCAGCTTACAGCCACTAAACTGACCCCTGACACCTAGCACAGTGAGACAGGATTAGACAGGCAAGTCTTAGAATACAGCCGCAAACTTGCTAAGTTCACAGAGTAGTAACAGAACCCCAGCAAGCTAAACGACTGACTCCAGTCTTACTGCTAGGTCTGGATTGGCAGAGTGTAATACCAAATCCCCAGGCCTATTTGCAGTAAGCAACAAACAAATACAAAGCTACACAGTACTGGCTAACTTTCAGAAACTGACTAACCAACAAAGATTCAGCAGCATCTGCTTACCCTGAGAAGAGGCCTTATAAAGCAGGTGCTGTCCACGCCCCACTCAGACCTCACAGACTGTGAGCACAAAAACCAGCACCGGATCCCCTGCCATGCACAGAGCCTATAACCACTGCACAGCAAAAGACCCGAACCGGAGTATCAGCTGCGCTCAGGTCACTCCGCTAGCACTTGTCTCCCGGTTGCCATGACGACGTGGCAGCACAGGGCAGGAGACCCTAACAGAAAGATGTCCAGCAGAGAATTCCACTGCCTAAATGAATATCGGATCCATGTGTATACAGACTCTCTCTACACGTTTCTCCTCTGCGAATTTGCAGAGGTTTGCGATCGGATAGTCGCCGCCTAGACAGAGTGAAAATCCACACCGTGCAAGTCTGCGTACGTCATACAAAAAGCTTTGCAAGCATCGGTTAGCTGCAAATCCGTTCGCAACTCACCATCAAATTGTAAGCTTGCGAGCAGGGCCTTCCTACCTCTATGTCTGTCTGTTTTTACCCAGTTTTGTTCTATTACTGTTGTTCTAATTGTGAAGCGCAACGGAATATGCTGCCCTATATAAGAAACTGTTAATAAATAAATGATTTTTCCTGTCTGTGCGTAGCCCAGGACTTACTCCTACAGTGCGAACGAAACAGGCTGACTGGGCCGTAGCTGACGTCACCCACCCACCCTGAAAACGCTTGGGCACGCCTGCATTTTTCCTGACACTCCTAGAAAATGGCCAGTTACCTCCCACAAACGTCCGCTTCCTGTCAATCAGCCTGCGTTCGCCTAGCATTAAAAAAAATGTGATATACTCTCTGGATAATACGACCCTGCTGTCAGGGGTGTTTTAAGAGAGGAGGGGACCTGTCTGAAGCCTCCGTTGTGGGCCACCTCCTCTCCAGCAGCTAGTAGACTCTGGCATAATGGCCCATGTGCACTGCACCCATTAGAGAAATGCCTATGCTTGCAGCGCCCATGCAAATGATGGTCGCTACCAAGTAAGGAAATAGCAGTTATACTATATGAAACCATCTTTGACCTGTAACATTTTCATTTATGTTCTGGACATTTCCAATGATTTTAAGAGATGTAGACATATTAGAAATGTTAATCAGATTTTGTGCAATCATTAATGCAAAATTTGCATACTGTAAGTCATCGATGTACTGAAAAATGTATTTGAAGTCTGTACTCTGCAAATACAAAGCTTCAATAAAAATGCAAAGGTGACAAATCCATGTATTGTTCATTTACATATAAAATATACTGTGTTTGACAGAGACCACACCTAGGCATCTTGTCTCTAGTCTTTACCAATTACTGTATGTCTAGAGGCACTACATACTGGCCTACCCTCTTACGTAAATGCCTGGCAGACAGAGTTAGCGAGCAACTAATCAGATGACCACTGGTCTCAAATATTTCAATATACATTGGCTGGCTCGTCCTCTATCCAAGTTTTAGAAGCTCAATACAAAATTCTGTCCAGGTGGTATCGATGCCCAGTGCATATTCATCAGATGTTTCCAAACTTATATGATCTCTGTTGGCGGTGCAACCAGTCTCAGGACTCTCCGGCCATAGGCCTAATTCAGAGTTGATCGCAGCAGCAAATTTGTTAGCAGTTGGGCAAAACCATGTGCACTGCAGGAGAGGGGGGGGGCAGATATAACATGTGCAGAGAGAGTTAGATTTGGGTGTGGTGTGTTCTAACTGAAATCTAAATTGCAGTATAAAAATAAAGCAGCCAGTATTTACCCTGCACAGAAACAGAATAACCCACCCAAATCTAACTCTTTCTGCAAATGTTATATCTGCCACACCTGCAGTGCACATGGTTTTGCCTAACTGCTAACAAGTTTTATGCTGCGATCAACTCGGAATTATCCTCCTATATTTGGTAACTCTGCCCAGAATTGACCGCATACTGGCAGACAATCAGGAGATTATCATTGAAAATCACTGGTCTTCCCTTGCCAGATACTCCAGAGTTCTGCCTGCTTAATCTTATGGACATGCTTATTTCAAAGTTCAAAAATAATTTCTCCGGCATCTGATGAATGCGGCGAGGACAACTATACCGTGTTTTTGGAGATCCTCGACTCGTCCTACTATCTCTCAATTGTTCCAGAGAATAGACCGATACTCAGATTTTATTACCACCTGGCAAACTTGGCTGTGCTTTAAGGAGACCTTGGACTACGCTTCTTATGCTGCCATAACTCCCCCCCCCCCCCCCCTTGCCATACCTCCTTAGATGACACAGAAGACTTCAGTCCTCTCTTTCCTCCATTCTTGGATATTTCCTTATCTTTCTCTTCCTATCTTTATATTGTTATTATTCTATGTTTGTGTCTTATTTATGCAGCAAAGTGGAATGTTAACATTTTGGGATGTTTCGTACTTATATAATCATATTACCTTTGGAACTATTTTTTGTCATTCTTCTTTTGAGATCACTGTTCCCTGCTATTATGTCCTGCCTGACTCACCTCTGACTGTATGTATGTTTTGCTGTTTTGTTTCAATAAACACTGATTGAATAAAAAAAATATATACATATAAACAATTAATCCTCTGTATATATTTTTATCTGGATTCTTCCAATAATTTACTACGGCTCAAATCAACCTGAAAAGGGGGGCACCAAGGAGTTTCTGGGCAAGGACAGTAAGGTCTGCAGGTGCTCAGGAGTCACTGCTGATGACTGTCATTAGCCCTTGTTTGTCTCCTTGCAGGAGAGACAGCAGCAGAGCATGAGGGCACATGATCACACAGTGTTTTCTTATATCTGCTGTATATGTGCAGTCAGACAGCATTTGTTGTGATTGTTATTATGCTGTGACTAAGGATAAGAATTTTATTAGTAATCTTTAGTTAAACACATTTGCTTAATTAGATAATATGTTGTAATAGCAACATATTCTTTAATAACCTTGGAAGAAATATATGCTTAGGGATTGCTACCAGTGGAAACTAAGGGGCATATTCAGGTGCTGCTTTATTTTTATACTGCAATTTAGATTTCAGTTTGAACACACCTCACCCAAATCTAACTCTCTCTAAACGTTACATCTGCCCCGCCTGCAGTGCAACTTGGTTTTGCCCGGTTGCTTGCTTTTTTGGTTTGCAAGCAACGGGGCAAAACCAAGTTGCACTGTAGGCGGCGCAGATGTAACGTGTAGAGAGAGTTAGATTTGGGTGAAGTGTGTTCAAACTGAAATTTAAATTGTAGTGTAAAAATAAAGCAGCCAGTATTGACCATGCATAGAAAAAATATAACCCACCCAAATGTAAATCTCTCTGCACATGTTTCATCTGCCCCACCTGCAGTGCAATATGGTTTTGCCCAGTTGCTTGCTTTTTTGGTTTGCTAACAAACCTGAATAACCCTCTTAGTTCTTTGGATACATGGAGTTAAAGATACAGACACCCAGTGTATCAATACAAAACTGCTTTATAAAAACATTAATAAATTGATAATCAATAAGCATTTGATAATATACTCAGTTTCACGTAGTCTTCACTTTACTTGGTATGTTTAATTAACAGTAGTACCTCCTGATCTTGCACAATTGAGCTGGATAAATCAGGATATCTTGGCCGTTCACGGGTCCAGTGCGGCTGGCTGTGCTGCAGAACACTGAGCTCAAGGTTCTTTTGGTCGACCCCATTTGGGTGCAGGGTCTTGACTTATAGCTCAAAGAGCAATACTAGGATACAATTCACACACAAGGTATGAACATGATGTTTTGCAGACTATTGGATGAAGCATCTTTAACAGTTACTAAGGAAATGAAGCATGTGCAAATGTCAGTGGATCAGAAAGATGTGCAGTTAAGCCACAGATACAATAATGTCCCAGAACCAGGGGAGTAACCAGAACTTTGTAGGACCCATAGCAACATTTTGAAGGGGCCCCTGTCCCAATGCTTCTAGAGAGACACCAATAAACACCAGTTGTTAATTTTATGACTCATAGTAGTGCCCTAGTTCATAGTAGTGTCTTTGTTGATGTTATGCCCCATAGTAGTGATGATCCCTACAACTGTGTGCATTAATCCACACACATCCTCTGCTGTGTAGACAATTATAATTTAACAGTGTATTTAAATGTATTTGTATAATATCAGTTCTCGCTTACAGTTGATGTTGTCACTTCTGAAGGTGTTTAGTGGAGTGGAGTTTATTGATCATACATGGTCTGTTGTTTACATAACACAGGGAAATTGAAGTCCTTTGATTAGATGTGCAATTGGCTTTAGCTGAAGTCTTTGTTAATTAGACCTAGTATATGTTTGCATTCAGTTATGGGGAAGTTGTCTGAGTTTGGAAATACATACGAAGTGAGAAAATTACAAAGTGAGAAAAATTTTAAAATAACAGTTAAACCAACAGTTGAACAAACATTGGAGACCAAGTAATTACACATTATAACTTGATATTCCTTATGCTCTTACCTAACTATCTATACTTTTATTTAAAAACAACATGTTCCACAAACTATTATTTGTAATAGCACTTCATGGTATCCTCTATACAGTGGCAAATCCTTCACTATTCCTGTAATTCACCGCTCCATGCACATTGCAGCCTCATTAATCCACTCCCCTCTTATTAACACTCATGAGCTTTTAACCTATCTGGGTATACTAACTATAACATCCTCAACCTGTCACCATAAGAAACTATCACACACCTCTTCTAGCTATACCTATCTCTCTCTCCTTCTGCTTCTACCAGATGGTAACATACAGTGCATCTGGAAAGTATTCACAGCGCTTCACTTTTTCCACATTTTGTTATAGAAACATAGAAACATAGAATTTGACGGCAGATAAGAACCACTTGGCCCATCGAGTCTGCCCCTTTTATTTATCCTTTATTCTTTGTAAGGATATTCATATGCCTTTCCCAAGCATGTTTAAATTGCTCTACAGTCTTAGCCTCTACCACCTCTAATGGGAGGCTATTCCACTTATCCACTACCCTTTCTGTGAAGTAATTTTTCCTTACATTTCCCATGAACCTACCTCCCTCCAGTTTCAGTGTATGTCCTTGAGTTCTAATACTTCTCTTCCTTTGAAGAATGTTTCCGTCCTGAACTTTGTTAAGTCCCTTGGTATATTTGAAAGTTTCTATCATGTCCCCCATTTTCCTTCTCTCCTCCAAACTATGCATGTTAAGATCTTTTAACCTTTCCAGGTAAGTTTTGTGATGTAGGCCATGCACCATTTTAGTTGCCCTTCTTTGTACACTCTCTAATGTATGTACATCCTTCTGGAGGTGGACACAGTATTCCAGATGGGGCCGTACCAATGACCTATACAGTGGCATTATTACTTCTTTTTTCCTGCTATTGATTCCTCTCCCTATGCAACCAAGCATCTGACTTGCCTTTCTCATTGCTTTGTTGCATTGCTTTCCTGCCTTTAAGTCACTTCAAATAGTGACTCCTAAATCCCTTTCCTCCTCAGTAGTTTCCATTATAGTACTCTTGATACTATACAGTATTTAAGCCTTTGGGTTTTTGAGACCCAAGTGCATGATTTTAAATTTTTTAGCATTAACCTGTAGTTGCCACATTCTTGACCATTTCTCAAGCCTACCTAGGTCATCAATCATTTGTTTTACCCCTCTCGGTGTGTCTACCCTGTTGCATATCTTTGTATCATCTTCAAAAAGGCATACTTTCCCTTCAATACCATTTGCAATGTCACCAACAAAGATATTAAAGAAAACTGGTCCAAGTACAGATCCCTGGGGTACTCCACTGGTAACATTTTCCTCCATAGATTGCACTCCATTTACTACAACTGTCTGTTTCCTTTCCTGCAACCAGGTTCTTATCCATTTAACTGTTTTATAATCCACCCCTATGCTTTCAAGTTTATTTAGCAGTCTGCAATGTGGGACAGTGTCAAATGCCTTACTAAAGTCTAGATATTCTACATCTACAGCTCCTCCTTGATCTATTATTTTTGTTACAGAGTCAAAAAAGTCAATAATATTTGTTTGGCATGATCTCCCACCAGTACATCCATGCTGTTTTGGATCTTGTAAGTTTTTTTTTATTAAGATATTCCACAACTCTTTCTTTTAATAGTTTTTCCATTGCTTTCCCTACTACTGATGTAAGGCTTACTGGTCTGTAGTTACTTGCTTCTTCCTTGCTTCCACTTTTGTGCAGTGGAACTACATTTCCTCTTTTCCAGTGCTGGAATGGCACCTGTATTTAGTGACTGGTTAAATAATTCTGTTAAAGGTGTAACCAGCTCATCATTTAGCTCTTTTAGTATCCGTGGGTGTATCCCATCTGGCCCCATTGATTAATCCACTTTTAGTTTTGAAAGTTCTGTTAGGACCTTCTCCTCTGTAAATGTACTTTTGCCTGCCTTATTTTTATGAATGTCCTTGCAACTTAACTGTGGTCCCTGTAACTGTTATGTTGCAGTCTTATTCCAAAATGGAATAAATTATTTTTTTCCCTCAAAATTCTACACAAAATACCCCATAATGACAACCTGAAAAAAGTTTTTTTTTGAGATTTTTGCAAATGTATTAAAAATAAAAAAATAAGAAATCACGTGTACATAAGTATTCACAGCCTTTGCTCAATACTTTGTTGATGCACCTTTGGCAGCAATTACAGCCTCAAGTCTTTTTTAATAGGGTGGAACTGTCAAATACTGTGACAGAGGAAACATTCTAAAGGCCTAACAGAAATATATAGGTACTACGGGATAGTACGTATATTATGCATACACATAATAATCACAATTTCAAAGGTGACCTCATATTCACCATTATAGTATAAAAGCATAAGATAATCCATTTTTGTTTCTAGCTAGATGATACAGCAGATTCATTTTGAACTTTGTACACACTAAGAAAGACGAAAACAACTTTGTTGGCTAGTATTAATTCCACATACGCACATCCGAAGTCCAGTTTAATTCCTAATAAGGAGACATGGTTAGATCACGAGGATGTATTGGCTAAATATCCCTTGGTTGTCTGTGCCAATTGTCCTAATATTGCATAACACTGTACTCAAGATGTATGAAATCATATGGGAGGGTTATAAGAATGGGGCGTAACTGTATATTATAAAAATCATTGTATTGACTTTTCTGTGGTTGATTCATTTTGACCCAGGCTAAGAGAATATAGTCTCTAGACCTGTATGTGGGTGTGGTCCTTAAATAAAACATATGTTTACTTGCTTTCTAAATCTGGCTTCCATATAGTCATTACTTAACATTAACTCAAACAACAACAACATGGTGAAATTAGTATTTAATAGATGCCACAAGCACACCTATGTTTTGGCAATTTCGCCCATTCCTCTTTGCAGCTCCTCTCAAGCTCCATCAGGTTGGATGGGAAGCGTCGGTGCAAAGCCATTTTCAGATCTCTCCAGAGATGTTCAATCGGATTCAAGTCTTGGCTCTGTCTATGCCACTCAAAGACATTCACAGAGGTGTTCACTCCTTTGATATCTTGGCTGTGTGCTTAGGGTTGTTGTCCTGCTGAAAGATGAACTGTCACCCCAGTCTGAGGTCAAGAGCGCTCTGGAGCAGGTTTTCATCCAAGATGTCTCTGTACATTGCTACATTCATCTTTCCTTCTATCCTGACTAGTCTCCCAGTTCCTGCAGCTGAAAAACAACCCCAAGCATGATGCTGCCACCACAATGCTTCACTGTAGGGATGGTATTGGTCTGGTGATGAGCGGTGCCTGGTTTCCTCCAAACATGAAGCCTGGCATTCACACCAAAGAGTTCAATCTTTGTCTCATCAGACCAGAGAATTTTGTTTCTCATGGTCTGAGAGTCCTTCATGTGCATTTTGGCAAACTCCAGGTTGGTTGCCATGTTCTTTTTACAAAGGAGTGTCTTCTGTCTGGCCACTCTTGATTGGTGGATTGCTGCAGATATAGTTGTCTTTTTGGAAGGTTCTCTCTCCACAGAGGAATGCTGTAGCTCTAACAGAGTGACCATTGCATTCTTGGTCACCTCCCTGACTAGGGCCCTTCTCGACTGATCGCTCAGTTTAGACAGCTGGCCAGCTCTAGGAAGAGTCCTGGTGGTTCTAAACTTCTTCCATTTGCGGATGATGGAGGCCACTGTGCTCATTGGGACCTTCAAAGAAGCAGATCTTTTTCTGTACCCTTCCCCAGATTTGTGCCTCGAGACAATCCTGTCTCGGAGGTCTACAGACAATTCCTTTGATTTCATGCTTGGTCTACAGACAATTCATTTGACTTCATGCTTGGTTTGTGCTCAGACATGCACTGTCAAGTGTGGGACCTTATATAGACAGGTGTGTGCCTTTCCAAATCATGTCCAATAAAATGAATTTATCACAGGTGGACTCCAATTAAGCTGTAGCAACATCTCAAGGATGATCAGTGGAAACAGGATGCACCTGAGCTCAATTTTGAGCTTCTTGGCAAAGGCTGTGAATACTTATGTACATGTGATTTCTTAGTTGTTGTTTTTTTATAAATTTGCAAAAATCTCAAAAAAACTTTTTTCACATTGTCATTATGGGGTATTGTGTGTAGAATTTTGAGGGAAAAATTAATTTATGGCATTTTGGAATAAGTCTCTAACATAACAAAATGTGGAAAAAGTGAAGCGCTGTGAATACTTTCCGGATGCACTGTATCCCCAAATCCAGATCCCATCCACATACCCCACTCACATTGAGCTGATTCACAATGGAATATAAATCCAACAAATCTTATAAACATTACATGTCTCCCATTTCCTTCAAAGTCACTAAAATGTGCTTTATGGAATGCATGATTTTTTCAACAAATTAACATCTATGCATGACTGTTTCATCTAAAAAAAACTCAATATTCTAGCTATAACAGAAACATGGAACACACAATCAGACACGGGCTCCCCTGCAGCACTGTCACATGGTGGCCTCCACTTCTTCACACACACCTCCAGGCCTGGTAACAGTAAAGGAGGTGGGCTTGGAATATTACTGTCCAAATCTTACACATACACAGTTTTACCACCTGTTTCTTCACTCACATTTACATAATTTGAAATGCATTCTATTAGGATTTTCACCCCTTTCTCTCTGCATGTTGCAGCTATCTATTGCCCACCTGGGCAACCCAAAAAGTTTCTTGAAGATTTGTCTGCTTAGCTCCCTCAATTCTTACCCTCTGACATCTCCACCATCATTTTGGGCAATTTCAATATCGCTATTGACAGTCCACAATCTCCCAATGCCTCCAAACTCCTCTCTCTAGCCTCCTCTCTTGGCATCTCCCAATGGATTCACTCCCCTACTCATCAGGGGGCCACTGCCTTTATCTTGTATTCACCAGACTATGCTCTGTTTCTGAACTCGCTAAAACTGCTTTTCCTCTCTCAGATCGCAACCTCATCACCTGCATGCTCTCCTCCATTACTTCAAACGTAATGTCCCTGAAGTCTACTAAGCCTCCTCTAACCTGCAGAAATATTAACGCTATTAATTTTCAACAACTATCTACCTCTCTGCAACCACTGCTCTCACCAATTTCTACATTCACCTCTCCTGAGACTGCTGTATCACACCTTAACCAAACTCTAGAAACAGCACTTGATGAAGTGGCTCTGGTTACCCATCACACTCCACGTAGACTTTGTTGTCAACCGTGGCACTCTAAATTCACAAGACACCTACAAAAACTCTCATGTAACGTAGAACGTCAGTGGCGTAAATCTCGTAGTTCAAGTGACTTTCTCACATATAAGACCACCTACCACTCTTATCGTAATGCTCTGGACAGTGTATCTCCAGCTGGATCCGTCTATGTGTAATACGGAGGGTGAGAGTTTTTACAATTTAGCCAGCCTGATTAGGCAATCAGGAACTGTTACTATTATCTATGCAAAAGGAATTGCTTGAGACTTTGTAACAACGAGTGTTCAGTGTAATAACACAAGGAGCCGTTTTGAGACTTTGTAACAACAAGCGGTGATTACTACATCTGATTATTCTGTCTCCCTACAAGCAGTTAGTGGACAATCTGAGAATACTGATTTGCACATCAATTAATAAGTATATCCCCTATTGCACATATTGTGGTTATTATATACGCATGAGAGCTGATCCATATTTTATTTTAGGTGCATATAGAAAGCCGGCTTTTGAAAATAAGAATTAATTAGAGTTCTTAAATTTATATATGCATATGATAGCTTTTTTTATTAGATTAAGAATTTTATGTGGTTCCATTTACTAATTAGAGATTTATGTGATTAATCTAATCCGGAATAAAAAGGTGTTTTTATGTATACATGTGAATTCACTTTATTTGGAGTCTGGAAGTTTCTTAAATAGCGCAGAGTGTTTTTTTCTTATATGCTCTGGACACTGTCAAACATATTTCCAATCTCTCATCTCTGTTCAAGCCTCTAACCCCAAACGACTTTTTAATACATTTAAATCACTTCTTATCCCTCCCTCACCAATCCCACCAGCCAGTATCAGTGCACAAGATCTTGCTTCCTATTTCAAGGACAAGATTGATAAAATCCGAAATGAAATGGTATGCTCTTTCACAGCCAGTGACCTGCTCAATTCCTTTCCTGAACCCTCTAACACCTTCTCTTCATTTGATCCCACAAATGAAGTTTAAGTATCTGCTTATCTGCCTATTCTACTACCTCTCCTCTTGATTCTATACCCTCACAAATTAGAAAAGCTCTGTCCGACGTGCTCATTCCAGCCCTAACTAAAGTATGTAATCTTTCTCTATCTACTGGTATCTTTCCTTCTCTGTACAAGCATGCAGTGATTACTCCCATTCCGAAAAAAAAAATTCTGACCCTAACTCTCTCTCAAATTACGTCCCATTTCTCAGCTCCCATGTCCCTCCAATCTACTTGAGAGACTTGCCTACACTCGCCTTACACACTTTCTTACCTCACACAATTTACTGGACCCACTTCAGTCAGGATTTTGTGCCCAACACTCCACAGAGACAGCACTGACTAAGGTAGTGAATGATCTGGTCACAGCTAAATCTAAAGGCCATTACTCAGTACTTATTCTTCTTGATCTCTCTGGTGCTTTTGACACCGTTGACCATTCTCTTCTCATACAAACACTACAATCCCTAGGTATTCAAGCAGGGGGTATCTAGAGAGGAGGGGACCCATGTGCAGTCTCCGGGTGTGGGTCCCCTCCTCTTCCATCCCATAGCCAGCAGCAGTGCTGCTAGCGCTCTGCCTGAGCGCTATAGACTCTAGCACAGTGCTAGAGTCTACAGCGCATGTGCAAGTCTCTGAAAAAATGGAGCAGCTGTCATTTTTTTGGAGACCTGCGCATGCGCTGTAGACTCTGGCACTGTGCCAGAGTCTCTAGTGCTCAGACAGAGCACTAACAGCACTGCTGCGGCTGCCAGCAATGGGACTCGGGAGAAGAAGGGACCCACACCTGGACACCAGAAAGGTAAGTATATAGAAGAAATGGGTGCAGTGTGTGCGGTGTGGGACCCCTCTGGACCCAGGGGCCCGTGTGCACCGCACACACTGCACCCATTATAGATACGCCAGTGTTTTCGGGACACAGCCCTTTCTTGGTTCTCATCTTACTTATCTAATCTCTCCTTCAGTGTTCGTTTCTCTGATTCCACCTCCTCTTAAAAAAATAAAAATAGGCAGAGAGAAGAACATAGCTAGGAACAGAAAAAGCACAAACAAAACTCTAAAAGCTATGTGTGCAAATGCTAGAAGCTTAGGAAATAAAATCCCAGAACTAATTGCAATAATGACAAGGGATGATCTAGACATTGTGGCAATTACAGGGTCATGGTACAATGAAAATCATGACTGGGACAAAGCTATACCGGGATATAGTTTATTTAGGAAGGACAGAATTGGAAAAATCGGAGGAGGGGTAGCAATGTATGTAAAAAAAAAAAGCATAAATACTACATTAATACAAAGTATTGAAGAAAAAACTGAGGCCCTTTGGGTGACCATAGAAACAGGGGAAAAGTTGTTTATTCGTATTGGCGTGATATACAGGCCACCAGGTCAGGAAGAGGAACTCGACAAGTACCTATTGCAGGACATAACTAAAATGGCATTAAAAGGAGAGGTAATAATCATGGGAGACTTTAATATTTCTGATGTAAACTGGGAGGTGTCTGTTGCTAGTTCCACTAGAAGTAGGGACATTTTAAATTCCCTACAGGGAGCATCCCTCCACCAATTGGTGAGGGAGCCCACTCGGAAAGACGCAATATTAGACTTAATACTTACAAATGGAGACAGAATATCGGACATAAAATTGGGTGAAAACCTGGGATCCAGTGATCATCAAGCAGTATGGTTCAGCATAAAGACAGAGACTGAATCATCCCATACAAAAACAAAGGTGTTGGATTTTAGGAAGGCTGATTTTGTAGGGATGGGAAAATGTGTAAGCGATTCTTTGGCAGAGTGGAGGAACTTGGAAGCCGTGCAGGAGAGGTGGGAAACATTAAAATGTGCAATATTAAAGGCAACAGACCTTTGTATCAAAAGTGTTAGGAACAACACCAGGAAAAGGAAGCCAGTGTGGTTTGCAAAAGAAGTAGCAAACATTGTGAAAGCAAAAAAGATGGCTTTTAGGAAATATAAGCAGACACAAAAATAATGAAGACAAAGAGATATATCTTGTTAGACAGAAGAAGACTAAGAAGGTAATCAGATGTGCAAAGGCACAAGATGAGGAGAAAATGGCCCAGTCAGTGGGTAAAGCAGGCAAAACTTTTTTTAGGTATATAAGCGAAAAGAGAAAAACAAAAGGCGGAATAGTAAAACTAAAGACAGACACTGGGAGTCTTGTTGAGGGTGACAATTTAATAGCAGATCATCTTAATAATTATTTTTGCTCAGTATTTACTACTGAAAGAGAGGAGAAGGGGCCACAGTTAAGTTGCAGGGATATTCAGGAAAATGACACAAGTACATTTACAGAGGAGAAGGTCCTAACAGAACTCTCAAAGCTGAAAGTGGACAAATCTATGGGGCCAGATGGGATATATCCAAGGATACTAAAAGAACTTAAAGAGGTGCTGGTAGCACCAATTATTCAACCAGTCATTAGCTACAGGAGTAATTCCAGAGAACTGGAAAAGAGCAAACATAGTCCCACTGCACAAAAGTGGAAGCAAGGAAGAGGCAAACAACTACAGACCAGTGAGTCTTACATCAGTAGTAGGGAAATTGATGGAAACACTCTTAAAAGAAAGAGTTGTAGATTATCTCAAATCCGGCAATTTACAGGATCCCAAACAGCATGGATTCATTGGGGGGGAGATCATGTCAAACAAATCTTATTGACTTTTTTGACTGTGTGACTAAAGTGATGGATAAAGGTGGAGCCATGGATATTGTTTATCTAGACTTTAGTAAGGCTTTTGACACTGTTCCACATCGCAGACTGCTAAATAAACTTGAAAGTTTGGGATTGGATATTAGGATTATTGAATGGATAAGATCTTGGTTGAAGGCTAGAAAACAGAGAGTTGTGGTAAATGGCGTGCATTCACAAGAGGGAAATGTTACCAGTGGAGTACCCCAGGGATCTGTACTTGGACCAGTGCTTTTTAATATCTTTATTGGTGACATTGCAAATGGCATTAAAGGGAAAGTATGCCTTTTTGCAGATGACACAAAGGTATGCAACAGGGTAGACACACCAGGTGGGGTAAAACAAATGATTGAGGATCTAGGTAGACTAGAGAAATGGTCAAAAGTGTGGCAATTACAGTTTAATGCCAAAAAATGCAAAATCATGCACTTGGGTCTCAAAAATCCAAAGGCTAAATATAGTATTAATAGCACTATACTGGAAACTACTGAGGAGGAAAGGGATTCACTATTTCAGATGACTTAAAGGCAGGTA
Organism: Pseudophryne corroboree; assembly: GCF_028390025.1. Taxonomy (NCBI): domain Eukaryota; kingdom Metazoa; phylum Chordata; class Amphibia; order Anura; family Myobatrachidae; genus Pseudophryne; species Pseudophryne corroboree. The sequence continues at coordinate 185,665,634 of NC_086449.1, forward strand.
AGCAATGTAACAAAGCAATGAGGAAGGCTAGTCAGATGCTTGGCTGCATTGGTAGAGGAATCAGCTACAGAAAGAAAGAAAGAAGTAATAATGCCACTGTATAGGTCATTGGTACGGCCTCATCTAGAATACTGTGTTCAATTCTGGAGGCCGTATCTTCAAAAGGATATTAATACATTAGAAACTGTACAAAGAAGGGCAACTAAAATGGTGCATGGCCTACATCACAAAACATACCCAGAAAGACTAAGAAATCTCAATATGTAGAGTTTGGAGCAGAGAATGGAAAGGTGTGACATGATAGAAACTTTCAAATATATCAAGGGTTTTAACAAAGTCCAGGAGGGAAACATTCTCCAAATGAAGAGAAGCAATAGGACACGAGGACATGCACTGAGACTGGAGAGGGGGAGGTTCAGGGGAAATTTGCTTCACAGAAAGGGTAGTAGACAAGTGGGATAGCCTCCCATCGGAGGTGGTAGAGGCTAAGACAGTAGAGCAATTTAAACATGTATGGGATAGACATAAGGCTATCTATCCCTGTGTATCAATGCTTATTTCCCTTTAGATTGTAAGCTTGAGAGCAGGGCATTCCTACCTCAAGTCTGTCTGTTTTTGCCCAGTTTGTTCTGTTACTGTTGTTCTAATTGTAAAGCACAACGGAATATGCTGCGCTATATGAGAAACTGTATTAAATAAATAAATAAATAGTAGTGCTCTAGCATGGTTGTAACTAGAGATGTGCAGCTGGCAATTTTCGTGTTTTGTGTTTTGGTTCTAATTCCACTTTCGTGTTTTGGTTTTGGCTTGGTTTTGCCAAAACCACTCTTTCGTGTTTTGGTTTTGGATCTGGATGATTTTTGAAAAAAACATAAAAATCGCTAAAATCACATAATTTGGGGGTAATTATGCTCCAACGGTATTATTAACCTCAATAACATTAATTTCCACTCATTTCTAGTCTATTCTGAATACCTCACACCTTACCATGTTGTTTTTAGGCCTAGAAGTTGCACCGAGGTGGCTGTATGACTAAGCTAAGTGGCACAAACACCTGGCCCATCTAGGAGTGGCACTGCAGTGGCAGACAAGATGGCACTATTCAAAGACTAGTCCCCAAACAGCACATGATGCACAGAAGAAAAAGAGGTGCAATTAGGTAGCTGGATGGCCCAGCTAAGCGACACAAGTGTGCGGCACAAACACCTGGCCCATCTAGGAGTGGCATTGCAGTGGCAGACATGATGGCAGATTTAAAAATTAGGCCCTAAACAGCACATGATGCAAAGAAGAAAAAGAGGTGCAATGAGGTAGCTGGATGACTAAGCTAAGCGACACAAGTGTGCGACACAAACACCTGGCCCATCTAGGAGTGCCACTGCAGTTACAAACAGGATGGCCCTTAAAAAAACTAGTCCCCAAACAGCACATGATGCAAAGAAGAAAAAGAGGTGCAAGATGGAATTGTCCTTGGGTCCTCCCACCCTTATGTTGTATAAACAGGACATGCACACTTTAACAAACCAATCATTTCAGCAACAGTCTGCCACACGACTTGGTTTGTTTGGGCCCCCACCAAAAAAGAAGCAATCAATCTCTCCTTGCACAAACTAGCTCTACAGAGGCAAGATGTCAACCTCATCCTCCGATTCCTCACCCCTTTCACTGTGTACATCCTCCTCCTCCTCACAGAGTATTCATTTGTCCCCACTGGAATCCACCATCACAGGTCCCCATGTACTTCCTGGAGGCAATTGCTGGTAAAGGTCTTCCCGGAGGAATTTATAATTCATTTTGATGAACATCAGAATCTCCACATTTAGTGGAAGTAACCTCCTACGCCGATCGCTAACAAGATTACCGGCTGCATTAAACACTCTATCGGAGTACACACTGGAGGGGGGGCAACTTATGTAAAATAAAGCCAGTTTGTGCAAGGGCATCCAAATTGCTTCTTTTTCCTGCCAGTATACATACGGACTGTCTGACATGCCTACTTGGATGCTGTCACGCATATAATCCTCCACCATTCTTTCAATGGTGACAGAATCATATGCAGTGACAGTAGACATGCCAGTAATCATTGGCAGGTCCTTCAGTCCGGACCAGATGTCAGCTTTCGCTCCTGACTGCCCTGCATCACCGCCTATGCAGGGCAGTCTTATCCTTTTCCTTGCAGCCCCAGTGGCAGGAAAAATTGAAGGACGAGCTGTTGACAGGTCACGTTCCGCTTGAGTTGACAATTGACTAACCAGCAGGTCTTTGCACCTCTGCACACTTGTGTCTGCTGGAAAGAGAGATACAACGTAGGCTTTAAACCTAGGATCGAGCATGGTGGCCAAAATGTAGTGCTCTGATTTCAACAGATTGACCACCCTTGAATCCTGGAAAAGCGAATGAAGGGCTCCATCCACAAGTCCCACATACTTTGCGGAATCGCTCTGTCTTAGCCCCTTCTTCAATTTATCCTGCTGCTTCTACAAAAGCCTGATGAGGGGAATGACCTGACTCAAGCTGGCAGTGTCTGAACTGACTTCACGTGTGGCAAGTTCGAAGGGTTGGAGAACCTTGCACAAGGCGGAAATCATTCCCCACTGCGCTTGACTTAGGTGCATTAACCCTCCTTTGCCTATATCGTAGCTGGATGTGTAGGCTTGAATGGCCTTTTGCTGCTCCTCCATCCTCTGAAGCATATAGAGTGTTGAATTCCACCTCTTGCTTCAGTTGATGGTGGGGCAGGTTCAGGAGTGTTTGCTGGCGCTCCAGTCTATGGCACGCAGTGGCAGAATGCCGAAAGTGGGCCGCAATTTTTCGGGCCACCGACAGCATCTCCTGCACACCCCTTTCATTTTTCAAAAAATTCTGCACCACCAAATTAATTGTATGTGCAAACATGGGACATGCTGGAAATTGCACGCACAATATTGGTGGCGTTGTCCGATATCACAAATCCCCAGGAGAGTCCAATTGGGGTAAGCCATTCTGCGATGGTGTTCCTCAGTTTCCGTAAGAGGTTGTTAGCTGTGTGTCTCTTACGGAAAGCGGTGATACATAGCGTAGCCTGCCTAGGAACAAGTTGGCGTTTGCGAGATGCTGCTACTGGTGCCACTGCTGTTGTTGCTACGGGAGGCCATACATCTACCCAGTGGGCTGTTACAGTCATATAGTCCCCAGTCTGCCCTGTTCCACTTGTCCACATGTCTGTGGTTAAGTGGACACTGGATACAACCGCATTTTGTAGGACACTGGTGACTCTTTTTCTGACGTCTGTGTACATTCTCGGTATCGCCTGCCTAGAGAAGTGGAACCTAGATGGGATTTGATACCGGGGACACAGTACCTCAAACAATTCTCTAAGTCCCACTGAACTAATGGCGGATACCAGATGCACTTCTAACACCAACATAGTTATCAAGGCCTCAGTTATCCGCTTTGCAAAAGGATGACTGCTGTCATATTTCATCTTCCTCACAAAGGACTGTTGGACAGTCAATTGCTTACTGGAAGTAGTACAAGTGGTCTTCCGACTTCCCCTCTGGGATGACGATCAACTCCCAGCAGCAACAACAGCAGCGGCAGCAGCAACAGCAGGCGTACCATTCAAGGATCCTCCGGAGGAATCCCGGTTAGGAGAGGACTCCTCAGTCTTGACAGTGACATGGCCTGCAGGACTACTAACGTTCCTGACTGAGGAGGAACTTGACGTTGAGGGAGTTGGTGGTGTGGCTTGCAGGAGCTTGGGTACAGGAGGAAGAAGGGATTTAGGTGTCAATGGACTGCTTACGCTCTTACCCAAAGTTTCAAAACTTGACACTGACTTATGATGAATGTGCTGCAGGTGACCTATAAGGGAGGATGTTCCTAGGTGTTTAACATCCTTACCCCTACTTATTACAGATTGACAGAGGCAACAGATGGCTTGACACCGGATTTGTGGAGAAATAATTCCACACCAAAGAGGTGGCTTTTTTGGTAGTTTGCCCAGGCATCACAATGGGCTTCTTCATCCCACGGACAACAGGTGTCTCCCCCGATGCCTGACTTAAACAAACCACATCACCATCAGAATCCTTATCGTCAACTTCCTCCTCAGCGCCAGCAACACCCATATCCTCATCCTGGTGTACTTCAACAGTGACATCTTCAATTTCAATATCAGGAACTGGACTGTGGGTGCTCCTTCCAGCACTTGCAGGGGGCGTGCAAATGGTGGAAGGAGCCACCTCTTCCCGTCCAGTGTTGGGAAGGTCAGGCATCGCAACCGCCGACACACTTGGACTCTCCTTGGGGATTTGTGATACCATCTCAGAACGCACAGTTCTTTTCTGTACTCTTTCCAGCTTAACTCTTTTAATTTTTCTAGCGGGAGGATGAGGGCTTCCATCGTCATGTGAAATGAACCACTAGCCATGAACATAGGCCAGGGCCTTAGCCATTCCTTGCCACTCCGTGTCGTAAATGGCATATTGGCAAGTTTACGTTTCTCCTCAGATGATTTAAATTTATTTTTTTGGTTCTTTTTACTGAACTTTGGCTTTTTGGATTTTAGATGCCCTCTACTATCACATTGGGCATCGGCCTTGGCAGATGACGGTGATGGCATTTTATCATCTACAGTATGTCATGGTTAGTGGCTGCAGCTTCAGCACTAGGAGGAAGTGGTTCTTCTTGATCTTTCCCTATTTTATCCTCAAAATTTTTGTTCTCCATAATTTTTTGGGAGTTATATGAGACAATATGCGGCACAGGAATGACTGGAACGACTGATGGACAGGACACTACCACTGGTCTGATGCAGCACAACACAACAACACTGTAAGTGACTTGTGGTTGTTGTTGTAATTATTATTATTATATGGCAGCAGTGGACATATAGCAACAGCGTATACCACTGTGACTGCCTCGTCACTGGAATGACTGATGAGACAGGACACTACCACTGGTCTGATGCAGCACAACACAACAACACTGTAAGGGACTTGTGGATGTTGTTATAATTATTATACGGCAGCAGTGGACATATAGCAGCAGCGTATATCATCACTGGACTGACTGATGAACACAACACTACCACTGGTCTGATGCAGCACAACACAACAACACTGTAATTACTTGTGGTTGTTGTTATAATTATTATATGGCAGCAGTGGACATATAGCAGCAGCGTATATCGTCACTGGAATGACTGATGAACAGGACACTACCACTGGTCTGATGCAGCACAACACAACAACACTGTAAGTGACTTGTGGTTGTTGTTATAATTATTATACGGCAGCAGTGGACATATAGCAGCAGCGTATATAGTCACTGGAATGACTGATGAGACAGGACACTACCACTGGTCTGATGCAGCACAACACAACAACACTGTAAGGGACTTGTGGTTGTTATTATTATTATTATACGGCAGCAGAGGACATATAGCAGCAGCGTATACCACTGTGACTGCCTCATCACTGGAATGACTGATGAGACAGGACACTACCACTGGTCTGATGCAGCACAACACAACACCACTTTAAACAGCTACACTGGATATATGGCAACAGAGGACACCAACGCTGTGACTGGCTGGACTGATGCAGGACAATAAACTGACTACACTGGACTGGACAGCACAACACAGCACCACTTTATACAGCTACACTGGATATATGGCAGCAGAGGACACCAACACTGTGACTGATGCAGCACAATACACTGACTACACTGGACTAGACAGCACAACACAGCATAACTTTATACAGCTACACTGGATATATGGCAGCAGAGGACACCAACACTGTGACTGATGCAGCACAATACACTGACTACACTGGACTGGACAGCACAACACAGCACCACTTTATACAGCTACACTGGATATATGGCAGCAAAGGACACCAACACTGTGACTGGACTGGACTGAGCAGTACAACACAGCACAAGACTCACCACCCCACTTTCCCACCCGCACACAGACACTGAACACTGAGGACACGTCTTCTCAATACACTCTCCGAGACTGGAGTGAAAATGGGCACGACGCACGGCTCCTTATATGGAATCCAAATCCTGCGAGAATCCGACAGCTGGATGATGATATTTTGCTGTGTTCAGGTTTCCGAGTCAGGTGGGAAAACCCGAGCCGGGCTCGGAACTGAACTAGGAAAGGCAAAGTCCGGTAGGGTTCGGTTCTCTGAGAACCGAACCCGCTCATGTCTAGTTGTAACTAGCTATTGGCGAGAGGTGCTTTGCAAATAGCGCAATGCGCTGTGGGGCGGAAAAATCTCTGCATGCACCCTCCGGGCCACGCCACACTACCACCCACCAGCATGCCACCGCCATTAGTTATCTGCAGCACTGCCCGTGGAGGGGAGCGCCCAAGCCCCGGCTCTCTCTCTCGTTGATACTGCTAACTTGTAGCTGGGCAGTGCTGCAGCTGAACGCCCGCACGCTCTGCCCCCTCCCTCTGTCCGGACTCCTGAGACCCACAGTGACCTGCAAGGAGTAGGCTCGGCGACAGGGGGGGTCAAAGTGGATAAACATATAGGGCCCTGAGGACAGAGGGGCCCCTTGGATTAGATACAGGAAAACGGGGCCCCAGTGCCTTTTAATACTTTTTTATAGTGTTGCGTGTCAACAAAAAAAACTGCCCGCACCAACCTTTCCCACCACCTCCCCGGCTCCCCCTTCCTTACTTGGTCTGGCCCCCCCTGTGGTATCGGGCATGACGGTATCCGGACTCTGGGTCGACACCACTAAGGTAGACACCCATTCGGTTGACACCCATTGGTCGTCAGTGAATAAGTTGACACTAGGAATAGATTGACACGACCATTAGTGTCTACCTAGCCAATGTTGACAAATAGGTGTCAACCTAGTGGGTGTCGACCTAGACATTGTCGACCCTGAGACCCATACCCGGAATTACGTTGAAGCTGTGCTGCAATGGGCACTTCTCCCTGTCCCCCACACTCCATGGAGCAGCCCTGAACCAACTCAGCAATGCTATTGCCCAGCCTCCTGCCAGCACCAGACATGAGTCTGTGGGGGCATACAAAGTGCAGCAACCACCCACAGCATCCACCCCCCCACTGTCCATATCAAAACCGGGACTGGCTGTGGTGAGTGAGTCCCTCCTCCATCATCACATATGTCTGGCTCGCAGTTATTTATACAGATGGGTCCACGTTTATCTTGGCCTTTAATAGGATTAACTGAGCCAGGTCAATCAGAATTAATCCCCTGCTGTAATGACTTAATCCACTGATGTATTGTTCTCTGCATTGTATTGCAGCTGAGAACAATAGATGAAGGGTTTATGTTAATAAACGATGGTGTGCCTAGGTGCAGCAAAGAAATCAAGATAAAGGTGGACCCATCTGTAAATATATATATATATATATATATATATATATATATAAAATGGTAATTGGTAATCCGCACTCACATCCAAATAAATGCATCCGTGGGGAGCTCCACAAAGGAAACGTCTCCTGTTCCAAAAATAAGTCCAGTTAGGAAATTTAGACCAATAGAGAGCACTCACCAATCCTTTAAAATCCAAAAAGTTTTATTGAGAAATCATAAACCTTTTAAAAGTTGACGTTTCGAGTTCGACCCTTGAAGGGTCTTTTTCAAGACATACAGCAGAGACATCCTCCCACCATGAAGATATATATTATGATCTGCCCTTGTGGGCTATAATACGTTGGCATGACCACACGGTCATTCGGTGATAGGATGGCAAATCATCGGTACTCGATCAGAACGGCGTTGAACACTGGCACTACCGATAAACCGGTTGCAAAACATTATCTTGAATATGGCCATCAGGTGTCTACAATTCGGTGCATGCTGATAGATCATGTATCCAAATTTTCCCGTGGTGGAGATCGTGGTTTGATACTTAAAAAGTTGGAAGCACGATGGATTTATCGACTCGATACCATTGCACCACGTGGACTTAATGAGAACATTCCTCTTGGAATCTTCCTTCATTAAAGTTTTAAAGTTCTAATGTGATATATGAACAATTTTTGCATGTTGATTTTCACGTGACTAGTGAATTTTTTCCATTTTTTCCATTATTGGTATTTTTTCATTAGTGCTTATTGTAATTATCGATAATGGATGTTCTACTATTTTCTAGAGAAGTACATTGGTGTTTTGTATGTTATTGTTATTTTTAGATTTAGATGTTTATAGATGCTTTGTATGTGTATCTAACATGATGGTGACTGATTTCTGCTTTCCAGGCTCCCATATTCCTCTATTTTGGTATATTATCTGACACTCACTACTGGAATATAGGTCTGTCCATGACTATGTGACTCTGGTTGCGGTTGCTGTTGCAACCTCTATTCCTTGTATTCACTACTGTGAATAATGTAACATGTGCGCAGCGCTACGTGGCAGTGTTCTATACAAGCCACGGAGCGCTATCCTACTTCTAGGATTGTGGTTCAGCGTTCCCTGGTTAGGTGGAATGCAAGCCACTGACTTCACTGCCGGGAAGTGCGACTTCCGGCTTCCGGTAAGGAGCCGGGACGCGCTTGAAACGTGATAGGTCCTATGTACAATAACACCCTGTTTATTATTAGGTATGTACTACATTATTATGGTTTGTTATGATATTTATAGGCTGGCTTATGCTAACGCTTGATGTATGGCAATGCTATACTCTACACTATACGTGTAGCAGGTTGTAGCTTTTAGGCCTATATACTGATTTGGACCCTGCACTCTGTATGATTTAGCTGTATTGCCCAGCTGTCCAGTGATTGGCTATCTAATTAAACAATTATTGTCCATACTGAGAGGTATGCCCATATTATTATCCATACTGAGAGGAAAGGGGGCCTGGCAGGCATGGTCAGTATGTCTTCTGCATTCATGTTGTGAGGATGTCCTTGATATTTGTCTTGACAAAGACCCATACAGGGTCGAAACGTCAACTTATACTGAACTTATGCTGACTCAATAAAGACCCTCTTTGGATTTTAAAGTTTGGTGAGCACCCTCTATTGGTCTACGTGACCTTATTGGAAATATTTGTGGAACATAAACTGTTACCATTGTGGAGCACCCCACAGAAGAAGCATATTTGGATGTGAGTGCAGATCATCATCCAGTATATATCTATATCTATCTATATCTATCTATCTATCTATCTATCTATCTATATATATATATATATATATATATAGTATGTTGAGGGGGGTGCAGAAGCGGAGACATCCCGGAAGTGGGTGCCTTGCCCCACCCATACCTACATACCTATTGAAGGTAGTCTGGAGGGCAGATTGTTATCCTGCTCAGTCAGTACTTTCAAGAACAACTATAAGGTATGTCCCCTTCACATTGCTCTTTTAGAGGACTCTGCCTGCATAATGTGTAAAAAGGGGGACTCTTCCTGCCTAATGTGTAAAAAAGGGGACTCTGCCTGCCGTAATGTGTAAAAAGTAGTGATGAGCGGATTCGGTTTTACTCGGTTCTCAAAACCGAATCTTATTGGCTCACTGATGTCACGTGTTTTGGATAGCCAATAAGATTCGGTTTTGAGAACTGAGTAAAACCGAGTAAAACCGAATCCGCTCATCACTAGTAAAAAGGGGACTCTGCTGCCATAATGTGTAAAAAAGGGGGACTCTGCCTGCCATAATGTATAAAAAGGGGACTCTGCTGCCTAATGTGTAAATAAAATGGGTACTCTGCCTGCTGCTATGTGTAAAAAAGGGACTCTGCCTGGTGTAATGTGTAAAAAGGGAGACTCTGCTGCCATAATGTGTAAAAAAGCGGGACTCTGCCTACCTATTGAAGGTAGTCTGGAGGGCAGATTGTTATCCTGCTCAGTCAGTACTTTCAAGAACAACTATGAGGTATGTCCCCTTCACATTGCTCTTTTAGAGGACTCTGCCTGCATAATGTGTAAAAAAGGGGGACTCTTCCTGCCTAATGTGTAAAAAAGGGGACTCTGCCTGCCGTAATGTGTAAAAAGTAGTGATGAGCGGATTCGGTTTTACTCGGTTCTCAAAACCGAATCTTATTGGCTCACTGATGTCACGTGTTTTGGATAGCCAATAAGATTCGGTTTTGAGAACTGAGTAAAACCGAGTAAAACCGAATCCGCTCATCACTAGTAAAAAGGGGACTCTGCTGCCATAATGTGTAAAAAAGGGGGACTCTGCCTGCCATAATGTATAAAAAGGGGACTCTGCTGCCTAATGTGTAAATAAAATGGGTACTCTGCCTGCTGCTATGTGTAAAAAGGGGACTCTGCCTGGTGTAATGTGTAAAAAGGGAGACTCTGCTGCCATAATGTGTAAAAAAGCGGGACTCTGCCTACCTATTGAAGGTAGTCTGGAGGGCAGATTGTTATCCTGCTCAGTCAGTACTTTCAAGAACAACTATGAGGTATGTCCCCTTCACATTGCTCTTTTAGAGGACTCTGCCTGCATAATGTGTAAAAAAGGGGGACTCTTCCTGCCTAATGTGTAAAAAAGGGGACTCTGCCTGCCGTAATGTGTAAAAAGGGGACTCTGCTGCCTAATGTGTAAAAAAAATGGGGTACTCTGCCTGCTGCTATGTGTAAAAAGGGGACTCTGCCTGGTGTAATATGTAAAAAGGGAGACTCTACTGCCATAATGTGTAAAAAAAGGGGGACTCTGCCTGCTGTTATGTGTAAAAAGGGGTCTCTATCTGGTGTAATGTGTAAAAAGGGGGACTCTGCTGCCGTAATGTGTACAAAAGGGGGACTCTGCTGCTTCAATGTGTAAAAATGGGACATTGCTGCTGTAATGTGTAAAAAGGGGACTCTTCCTGCTGTACTGTGTCTAAGGGGACTCTACCTGCCATAATATGTAAAAGGGGACTCTACCTGCTGTAATGTGTAAAGGGAGCTCTGCCTGCCATAATGTGTAAAAGGAAGCTCTGCCTGCCATAATGTATAAAAAGGGGACTCTGCTGCCTAATGTGTAAATAAAATGGGTACCCTGCCTGCTGCTATGTGTAAAAAGGGGACTCTGCCTGGTGTAATGTGTAAAAAGGGAGACTCTGCTGCCATAATGTGTAAAAAAGCGGGACTCTGCCTACATATTGAAGGTAGTCTGGAGGGCAGATTGTTATCCTGCTCAGTCAGTACTTTCAAGAACAACTATGAGGTATGTCCCCTTCACATTGCTCTTTTAGAGGACTCTGCCTGCATAATGTGTAAAAAAGGGGGACTCTTCCTGCCTAATGTGTAAAAAAGGGGACTCTGCCTGCCGTAATGTGTAAAAAGGGGACTCTGCTGCCTAATGTGTAAAAAAATGGGGTACTCTGCCTGCTGCTATGTGTAAAAAGGGGACTCTGCCTGGTGTAATGTGTAAAAAGGGAGACTCTACTGCCATAATGTGTAAAAAAGGGGGACTCTGCCTGCTGTTATGTGTAAAAAGGGGACTCTATCTGGTGTAATGTGTAAAAAGGGGGACTCTGCTGCCGTAATGTGTACAAAAGGGGGACTCTGCTGCTTCAATGTGTAAAAATGGGACATTGCTGCTGTAATGTGTAAAAAAGGGACTCTTCCTGCTGTACTGTGTCTAAGGGGACTCTACCTGCCATAATATGTAAAAGGGGACTCTACCTGCTGTAATGTGTAAAGGGAGCTCTGCCTGCCATAATGTGTAAAAGGAAGCTCTGCCTGCCGTAATGTGTAAAAGGGGAATTTACCTGCTATAATGTGTAAAAGGACCTCTGCCTGCTGTAATGTGTAAAAGGGAGCTCTCCTGGCCATGCCCCTTCTCCATGAAGCCATGCCCCTACATTTTTTGCACGCACCTATGGCGTACACTTGCATATAATATGTATGTCGAAGGGGGCACAAGCGGAGACATCGCAAAGTGGGTGCCTTGCCCCCCATACCTATGGAATGTGTAGCCAACCGGTGGGGCAGTCTGGTGGGCAGATTGTAATCCTGATAAGTCAGTACTTTGTGCATACTTCAAGAACAGCTATGAGGTATGTCCCCTTCACATTGCTCTTTTAGAGGACTCTGCCTGCCTAATGTGGAAAAAAAGGGGGACTCTGCCTGCCTAATGTGTAAAAAAGGGCACTCTGCCTGCTGTAATCTATAAAAAGGGGACTCTGCTACCTAATGTGTAAAAAGGGGGACTCTGCCTGCTTAATGTGTAAAAAGGGGGACTCTGCTGCCCAATGTGTATAAAAAGGGGTACTCTGTCTGCTGTTATGTGTAAAAAGGGAATTCTGCCTGGTGTAATGTGTAAAAAGGGGGACCCTACTGCCGTAATGTGTAAAAAAGGGGGACTCTGCCTGCTGTTATGTGTAAAAAGGCGACTTTGCCTGGTGTAATGTGTAAAAAGGGGGACTCTGCCTGCCTAATGTGTAAAAACGGGGACTCTGCCTGCCTAATGTGTAAAAACGGGTTCTCTGCTGCTGCAATGTGTAAAAATGGGGACTCTGCTGCTGCAATGTGTAAAAAAGGGACTCTTCCTGCTGTACTGTGTCTAAGGGGACTCTACCTGCCATAATGTGTAAAAAGGGGACTCTTCCTGCTGTACTGTGTCTAAGGGGACTCTACCTGCCATAATGTGTAAAAGGGAACTCTAACTGCTGTAATGTGTAAAGGGAGCTCTGTCTGCCATAATTTGTAAAAGGGAACTCTGCCTGCCGTAATGTGTAAAAGGGGACTTTACCTGCCGTAATATGTAAAAGGACCTCTCCCTGCCCTAATGTGTAAAAGGGAGCTCTGTGGCCATGCCCCTTCCCCATAATGCCAAGCCCATACATTTTTGGTGCTTGCCTGTGGTGCACACTGGCCCTGTCTTGCATATATTACGTACGTCAAAGGGGGGCAGAAGTGGAGACATCCCAGAAGTGGGTGACTTGCCCCCCCCCCCATACCTATGTAAGGTGTAGCCGACTTGTGCGGCAGTCTGGTGGGCAGATTGTTATCCTGCTCAGTCAGTACTTTGTGCACACTCCAAGAACAGCTATGAAGTATGTCCCCTTCACATTGCTCTTTTAGAGGACTCTACCTAATGTGTAAAAAAGGGGGACTCTTCCTGCATAATGTATAAAAAAGGGGGACTCTGCTGCCTAATGTGTAAACAGGGGGACTCTGCTGCCATAATGTGTAAAAAGGGGACTCTGCCTGCCTACTGCCTCTAACCCAAAACGACTCTTTAATACATTTAAATCACTTCTGAATCCTCCCGCACCTACCCCACCCGCCACTATCAAGGCACAGGATCTTGCTTCCTACTTCAAGGAGAAGATTGATAAGATCCGAGATGAAATGGTATGCTCTTCGGCAGCCAGTGACCTGCTCCGTTCTTTACCTGAACCCCCTGGCACTCTTTCTTCATTTGATCCCACAAATTAAGATGAAGTATCATCACTCTTCTCATCCTGCTACTCTACTACCTCTCCTCTTGATCCTTTACCCTCACAAATAAGTAAAGCTCTGTCTCTGGTGCTCATCCCTACCCTAACTAACATCTGTAATCTCTCTCTCTCTACTGGTATTTTTCCTTTACTCTTCAAGCATGCAGTGATTACTCCCATTTAAAAAAAACAAAATTCTGACCCTAATGCTCTCTCAAACTACCGCCCTATCTCTCAGCTCCCTTGTCTCTCTAAGCTACTTGAGAGACTTGCCTACACTCGACTCACACACTTTCTTAACTCATACACTTTGTTGGACCCACTTCAGTCAGGCTTCCGTTCCCAACATTCCACAGAGACAGCACTGACTAAAGTGGTTAATGATTTGGTCACTACGAAGTCTAAAGGCCACTACACACTACTTATTCTTCTAGATCTATCTGCTGCATTTGACACTGTAGACCACTCTCTTCTCATACAGACACTACAATCCCTAGGTCTTAAAGACACAGCCCTTTCTTGGTTCCTATCGTACCTATCTAATCGCTCCTTCAGTGTTCGCTTCTCTGAATATACCTCCTCTTCGCTACCTCTTTCAGTTGGAGTACCACAAGGCTCAGTCTTGGGTCCTCTGCTTTTCTCTATCTATACCTCATCTCTTGGTAAACTAATCAGCTCTTTTGGTTTTCAGTATCATCTGTACGCAGATGATACTCAAATCTACCTATCCTCCCCTGACTTGTCCCTATCTGTACTGGACCGTGTCACTGAATGCCTTTCTGCCATTTCATCCTGGATGACATCTCACCACCTCAAACTGAATATTTTAAAGACAGAGTTAATTATATTTCCACCGGCCAATAGTAGGTACCAACCTGATATCTCTATCACTGTTGAAAACTCGACTATCTACCCTACCCCACAAGCTCGCTGCCTAGGTGTCATCCTTGACTCTGATCTGTCCTTTGTTCCCCACATTCAATCTGTCTCAAGATCATGTTACATGCATCTAAAAAACATATCCAAAATACGACCATACCTTACACAAGACACTGCTAAAACTCTAATCCACGCTCTCATTATCTCCCGCATTGATTATTGCAATAGTCTCCTAACTGGTCTTCCCAAAACGAGACTCTCACCACTACAATCCATTCTGAATGCAGCGGCGAGGCTTATCTTCCTCGCTAGACGTTCATCGTCTGCAGATCCACTCTGTCAGTCCCTCCATTGGTTACCTGTACTCTACCGCATTCAATATAAAATACTTTTACTCACACACAAGGCCATTAACCAAACTACACCAACGTACATCACTTCGCTTATCACAAAATATCTCCCAACCCGACCTCTTCGCTCTTCACAAGACCTGTGTCTCTCATCCACACTCATAACTCGCTCCCACTCACGACTGCAGGACTTTCATCGGGCTGCACCCACTCTGTGGAATGCCCTACCATGCACAATAAGACTCTCCTCTAGTCTCCAAACCTTCAAGCGTTCCCTGAAAACTCACCTCTTTAGGCAAGCGTATCAAATTCCAGAACCGCCCAGATAACTTTCATAAACCTTCCTATCAAATTGCATCCACTCTGTACAGTCCACACATATTCTCACATGTCTTCTCATTCTATGCAATAGATAGGCATATGTACACAAGGAAAGGTGCTATTTCCCTATAGATTGTAAGCTTGCGAGCAGGGCTTTCCTACCTCTATGGCTGTTATCACCCAGTTTGTTATTGTTATTGTTATTTCAAATTGTAAAGCGCAACGGAGTTTGCTGCGCTATATAAGAAACTGTTAATAAATAAAATAAATAAATAAATACTGTGAAAAAGGGGTACTGTGCTGTTATGTGTAAAAAAGGTTGACTCTGTCTGCCGTAATGTGTGAAAGGGGACTCTACCTGCTGTAATGTGTAAAGGGAGCTCTGTCTGCCGTAATGTGTAAAAGGGAGCTCTGCCTGTCGTAATGTGTAAAAGGGGACTTTGCCTCCCGTAATGTGTAAAAGGACCTCTGCCTGCTGTAATGTATAAAAGGGAGCTCTGTGGCCACGCCCCTTCCCTGTGAAGCCACACTCCTACATTTTTTGTGCACCTGTGGCGAACACTGGTCCTGTCTTGCATATGGGAGGGGGGAACGCTGCTGCTGTTTCTTGCACACAGCGCTAAAATGTCTAGTTACGGCACTGTGCCCTAGTTCACATTGTGTCACACTGTGGGGCTGCCAGTACACATTATGCAACACAGTATGCCCAATTATATTATGACATACAGTCTTCCCAGTTCATATTATGTCATATTACTGTGCCACCAGTTCATATTATGTCTAAACTTCATATTGAGCCACATTACAGTGCCCCAGTTCATATTATGTAACATTATAATGCCCTCCAGTTAATTTTATACCACATTACAATGAGCATTTCCAGGGCCATACCTAGATATGTTGTAGGACCCAAGGCAAAAGTTTGTAAGATGTAAAATCTATATAACACATGTAACTTGGACAGGGAAGGAGGGGCCCCCTCAGCTCTAGGCCCCTTATCAGTTGTACTCTGCACTTATGTTAGCCATGCCCTTGCACAGAACGTTCCAGTCTGTGTGTTTGAGTGACAGACAAAACAACACATCAAGGGTACAATGCAAAAATAAAATGGAAGATTAAATTCCATTTTGTTCTATGCCAGTACAGGGACGAAGTCACACAAGTTTAAATAGCATTTGGAATTTGATTGCATAGATATCACATTTATCATGTACAGTATATTGTGCTGAGTGAGGAAAAAATAAGATTTTACTTACCGGTAAATCTATTTCTCGTAGTCCGTAGTGGATGCTGGGGACTCCGTAAGGACCATGGGGAATAGATGGGCTCCGCAGGAGACAGGGCACTTTAAGAAAGAATTTGGATACTGGTGTGCTCTGGCTCCTCCCTCTATGTCCCTCCTCCAGACCTCAGTTAGAGAAACTGTGCCCGGAAGAGCTGACAGTACAAGGAAAGGATTTTTGAATACAGGGCAAGACTCATACCAGTCACACCAATCACACCGTATAACTCGTGATAAACTTACCCAGTTAACAGTATGAACAACAACGGAGCATCAGATCAACCCTGATGCAACCAAACATAACCCTTATTTAAGCAATAACTATATACAAGTATTGCCGAAGAAGTCCGCACTTGGGACGGGCGCCCAGCATCCACTATGGACTACGAGAAATAGATTTACCGGTAAGTAAAATCTTATTTTCTCTAACGTCCTAGTGGATGCTGGGGACTCCGTAAGGACCATGGGGATTATACCAAAGCTCCCAAACAGGCGGGAGAGTGCGGATGACTCTGCAGCACCGAATGAGCAAACATGAGGTCCTCCTCAGCCAGGGTATCAAACTTGTAGAACTTTGCAAAGGTGTTTGAACCTGACCAAGTAGCCACTCGGCAAAGCTGTAATGCCGAGACCCCTCGGGCAGCCACCCAAGAAGAGCCCACCTTCCTTGTGGAATGGGCCTTAACTGAATTAGGCAGCGGCAACCCAGCCGCAGAATGAGCCTGCTGAATCGTGTTACAGATCCAGCGAGCAATAGTTTGCTTTGAAGCAGGCGACCCAAGCTTGTTGGAAGCATACAGGATAAACAAAGATTCTGTTTTCCTGACCTTAGCTGTTCTGGCTACATAAACCTTCAAAGCCCCCACTACATCCAGTAACTCGGAATCCTCCAAGTCAGTAGTAGCCACAGGCACCACAATAGGTTGGTTTATATGAAAGGAAGAAACCACTTTCGGCAGAAATTGTGGGCGGGTCCGCAATTCTGCTCTATCCGCATGGAAAACCAGATAGGGGCTTTTATGTGACAAAGCCGCCAATTCTGACACACGCCTAGCCGAAGCCAAGGCTAACAGCATGACCACCTTCCACGTGAGATATTTTACTTCCACCGTCTTGAGTGGTTCAAACCAGTGTGATTTCAGGAAACTCAACACCACGTTAAGATCCCAAGGTGCCACTGGAGGCACAAAAAGGGGCTGAATATGCAGCATTCCCTCTACAAACGTCTGAACTTCAGGCAGAGAAGCCAGTTCTTTTTGAAAGAAAATGGATAAGGCCGAAATCTGAACCTTAATGGAACCCAATTTAAGGCCCAAAGTCACTCCCGACTGTAGGAAGTGAAGGAAAAGGCCCAGCTGGAATTCCTCCGTAGGGGCATTCCTGGCCTCACACCAAGCCACATATTTTCGCCATATACGGTGATAATGTTGATCCGTCACATCCTTCCTAGCCTCTATCAGCGTAGGAATTACCTCATCCGGAATGCCTTTTTCTGCTAGGATCTGGTGTTCAACCGCCATGCCTTCAAACGCAGCCGCGGTAAGTCTTGGAACAGACAGGGCCCCTGTTGCACAAGTCCTGTCCTAGAGGCAGAGGCCACGGGTCCTCTGTGAGCATTTCTTGCAGATCTGGATACCAAGTCCTTCTTGGCCAATCCGGAACAAAGAGTATTGCTCTCACTCCACTTTTCCTTATGATTCTCAGCACCTTGGGTATGAGAGGAAGAGGAGGAAATACATAGACCGACGGGAACACCCACGGTGTCACCAGTGCATCCACAGCTATCGCCTGAGGGTCTCTTGACCTGGCGAAATATCTCTGCAGCTTTTTGTTGAGGCGGGATGCCATCATGTCCACCTGTGGCAGTTCCCACCGACTAGCAATCTGCATGAAGACTTCTTGATGAAGTCCCCACTCTCCCGGGTGGAGGTCGTGCCTGCTGAGGAAGTCTGCTTCCCAGTTGTCCACTCCCGGAATGAACACTGCTGACAGTGCGCTTACGTGATTCTTCGCCCACCGAAGAATTCTGGTGGCTTCTACCATCGCCACCCTGCTCCTTGTGCCGCCTTGGCGGTTTACATGAGCCACTGCGGTGATATTGTCTGACTGAATCAGAACCGGTTGGTCGCGAAGCAGGGACTCCGCTTGACGTAGGGTGTTGTATATGGCCCTTAGTTCCCGGATGTTGATGTGAAGGCAAGTCTCCTGACTTGACCACAGCCCTTGGAAATTTCTTCCCTATGTGACTGCCCCCCACCCTCGGAGGCTTGCATCCGTGGTCACCAGGACCCAGTCCTGAATGCCGAATCTGCGACCTTCGAGAAGGTGAGCACTCTGCAGCCACCACAGGAGAGACACCCTGGCCCTGGGGGATAGGGTGATTAACCGATGCATCTGAAGATGTGATCCGGACCACTTGTCCAGTAAGTCCCATTGGAAGGTCCTCGCATGGAACCTGCCGAAGGGAATGGCCTCGTATGATGCCACCATCCTTCCCAGGACTCGAGTGCAGTGATGCACTGACACCTGTTTTGGTTTTAATAGATTCCTGACCAGTGTCACGAGCTCCTGAGCTTTCTCTATCGGGAGATAAACCCTTTTCTGGTCTGTGTCTAGGATCATGCCTAGGAGAGGCAGATGAGCTGTAGGAACCAACTGCGACTTTGGAATATAGAATCCAGCCGTGTTGCCGTTACACTTCCAGAGAAAGTGATACGCTGTTCAGCCACTGCTCTCTTGATCTCGCTTTTTTGAGGAGATCGTCCAAGTACGTGATAATAGTGACACCTTGCTTCCGCAGGAGCACCATCATTTCCGCAATTACCTTGGTGAATATTCTCGGGGCCGTGGAGAGACCAAACGGCAACGTCTGAAATTGGTAATGACAATCCCGTACCGCAATTCTGAGGTACGCCTGATGAGGTGGATAAATGGGGACATGAAGGTATGCATCCTTTATGTCCCGAGTCACCATAAAATCTCCCCCTTTTCAGGCTTGCAATGACCGCTCTTAGCGATTCCATCTTGAACTTGAACCTTTTCAGGTATATGTTCAGGGATTTTAAATTCAATATGGGTCTGACCGAACCGTCTGGTTTCGGGACTACAACATGGTCGAATAATAACCCCCTCCTTGTTGAAGGAGGGGAACCTTGACCACCACCTGTTGAAGATACAATTTGTGAATTGCAGTTAACACTGTTTCCCTCTCGTGGGGGGAAGCCGGCAGGGCCGTCGGTGAGGGGGCATCTTCTCAAAGTCCAGCTTGTATCCCTGAGACACAATATCTATTGCCCAGGGATCTAACAGGGAGTGAACCCACTTGTGGCTGAACTTACGAAGGCGTGCCCCCACCGGGCCTAGATCCACCTGTGGAGCCCCAGTGACATGCGGTGGATTTTGTAGAGGCCGGGGAGGACTTCTGTTCCTGGGAACTAGCTGTGTTCTTCTTTCCTCTGCCCCCGCCTCTGGCAAGAAAGGACGCACCTCGGACTTTCTTGTTTCTTTGTTCGAAAGGCTGCATTTGATAATGTCGTGCTTTCCTAGGCTGTGCAGGAATATAAGGCAAAATATCAGAATTACCAGCTATAGCTGTGGAGACCAGGTCCGAGAACCCTTCTCCACACAATCCTCAGCCTCCATATGCCTCTTAAGTCGGCATCATCTGTCCATTGCATATTCTACAGGACACGTCAAGCAGAAATCGACATAGCTTTGACTCTAGGACCCAGTATACTCATGTCTCTTTGGGCATGTTTTATATATATATATATATCTCTTAAGACAGGATCTTTAATATATATATATATCTCTCTATATATTTTGCATATATATATATACATACTAGGGTCTCATCTCTGCTGATAAGGTACCTGTCCACGCTGCCACAGCGCTATAAACCCATGCCGACACAATCGCCGGTCTGATTAGTGTACCAGAATGTGCACGCTATCTGCAGGATCCCTGAGAATAGCTGTTACGTCAGGGCTACCTTTTGGGCAAACGTGACACCCTAGGGGAAGATTCCCATCCTATCCTAGCCCTAGTGGGGAAAGGATACTGCCTGAGAATTCTTTGTGGGAAACTGCAGTCTCTTGTCTGGAGATTCCCACTCTTTTTCATCATGAGAGGAGGGAAATTTACCTCAGCTTTCTTCCCCTTAAACATGTGTACCCTTGTGTCAGGGACAGATGAGTCATCAGTGATATGCAAATCATCTTTTATTACAATAATCATATATTGAATACTTTTCTGCCATTTTGGCTGTAACTTTGCATTATCGTAGTCGACACTGGAGTCAAACTCCGTGTCGACATCAGTGTCTATTATTTTGGATAGTGAGCATTGAGAGACTCTGAAGGTCTCTGCGACATATGGACAGACATGGGTAGATTTCCTGTCTCTTCTCTAATCTTTTGTGCAATATATTCACCTTAGCACTTAATTACACATATCCAAACAGGTGTCGGCGTTGTCGACGGAGACACCCTCTCACACACATATTTGCTCTATCTCCTCCTTAGGGGAGCCTTTTACCTCATACATGTCGACACACACGTACCGACACACCACACACTCAGGGAATGCTCATCTGAAGACAATTCCCCCATAAGGCCCTTTGGAGAGACAGAGAGAGAGTATGCCAGCACACACCCCAGCGCTATTAACCAAGGAATAACACAGTAACTTAATGTTAACCCAGTAGCTGCTGTTTATATTGATTTTTGCGCCTAATTATGTGCCCCCCCTCTCTTTTTACCCTCTTCTACCGTGTAACTGCAGGGGAGAGACTGGGGAGCTTCCTCTCAGCGGTGCTGTGGAGAAAAAACATGGCGCTGGTGAGTGCTGAGGAAGAAGCCCTGCCCCCTCGACGGCGGGCTTCTGTCCCGCTTTCATGTACAATTTTGGCGGGGGCTCATACATATATACAGTGCCCAACTGTATATTATGCAAACTTTTGCCAGAGGTCTCTAATTGCTGCCCAGGGTGCCCCCCCCCCCCTGCGCCCTGCATCCTACAGTGACCGGAGTATGTGGGTTTAATGTGGGAGCAATGGCGCACAGCTGCAGTGCTGTGCGCTACCTCAGTGAAGACTGGAGTCTTCTGCCGCCGATTTCGAAGTCTTCTTGCTTCTTTCACCGGCTTCTGTCTTCCGGCTCTGTGAGGGGGACGGCGGCGCGGCTCCGGGATCGGACGACAAAGGGTGAGATCCTGTGTACGATCCCTCTGGAGCTAATGGTGTCCAGTAGCCTAAGAAGCAGGACCTATCTTCAGTGAGTAGGGCTGCTTCTCTCCCCTCAGTCCCACGCTGCAGAGAGTCTGTTGCCAGCAGATCTCTCTGAAAATAAAAAACCTAACAAAATACTTTCTTATAGCAAGCTCAGGAGAGCTCACTAAGTAGCACCCAGCTCGTCCGGGCACAGATTCAAACTGAGGTCTGGTGGAGGGACATAGAGGGAGGAGCCAGAGCACACCAGTATCCAAATTCTTTCTTAAAGTGCCCTGTCTCCTGTGGAGCCCGTCTATTCCCCATGGTCCTTACGGAGTCCCCAGCATCCACTAGGACGTTAGAGAAAAAGAAATATCACAAAGAATAGATAGAAGTTAGATACGTCCTTATGTGGACCAAGACATGCCCTTTGGGCAGAGCATGACAAGTCCCCCTCAGCGGCGCAATCTATTACCAACTATAATATTCCTGAAACTAGTTTTCAAAAGTAGGCAAGTCTGCATGACAACAGCGATATGGCAATACCTGCTGTTAGATAGGTGATGTGAAAAGTAGCAGAATATATAACTGTAAAGAAGGATCTCCACTGGCAGATTTGTTTAACCCTTTACTGCTGAGGCATTTCTCACCCTTCTTCTGGGCCTATGCTATGTGGCACTGTTTGGGCTGGCCACATTTCCTAATCGGCATAACAAATTATTTATATAGCTCCTATACAAATATGCTGCCGATGTGGAGAATTACTCACACAAATTACAACAAGCACTTTTCTTTTCTTTATATGCTCAACATTTTCAACACACACACATCCCACACCTTTAAAAATTCCAATTGTCAATCAGGCTGCAGCTCAGGGTCACTGCCTGCGTTGCCGCTGGATCTGTTCTGCATCATGCACATGCGCAGTACATCCGTCATTGTACTTTTATACAAACCATCGGTTTTGCGTCCAACTATGAATCAGGCCCTGAGTACAATATAAACAAACTGTATATACAGTATTCATCAATGTGAAAAATACTTATTGAGCATGCTAGTAATTCATGTACAAGTTTATTTTATAAGAAGAAAAAAGGCTTTAAATTATCGCAAAATATAGAAAAATAATCCCCATCACATAATCCACAAGTGTTCAGTTTATCAAGGTTTAAGTTGGTTCTTCTCGCTCCTCTCTTTACACCTGTGGTTCTTCTCTTTTATTCCATTAGCGGTAAGTAATTTCCACTTGTAGTGCTTTGCAGGGCTTGTCTTCCTCCCTCCACCATCTAATACGGCTTTGATCATTGGCAAATGTCAAGAGACCAAAGTTGAGCAAGAGTTGATGGCGGCAGGCTTTGAAAATAGGCTGAAAGGATTAACAGCCCCCTCACTGGTGTGTGAAGTGGTCTCCAATTTGTTTTTGTTTGCTTTATTTCAGGACTAAATAATGGATTTTATTCAAATGGCACTATTCATTGGATGGCGTACACTACTAATGCAAGAGTTGTGCATTTTCTTTGAACTGTTAAGTGCTAAAGTGAGGGGAAAATACACATCACAGGCAATACGAAGTGTTCCGTTCAAAGTTGCACCTTCTGAAAGGGTTGTGACTAATGAAAGCATCACAAGGGGAAAAAAATTCTGTCACACAAGCTTTTAATTGCATTTTCAGGATTTTTGACATTCAGCATGGACGATGTTGACATTAATAATGTTGATATTAATCATGTCTACACGGTTGACATGATAGGATGTTGACCTAATGTACCTGGTGGCCCATCGGTCATTTATCTGGTCATGGTGGCAGCGGAGTCTCCAGCATCTGCTTCATGTGCACATCAGTACCGATGCAGATGTGCAACTCAGCAGTGTTCTGGTATTTTCCCCCTGCCATGATCCTGACTTACTTCACTGATGTTCTATGTAATTTGCCTTGTGACTTAACTCTGCCATCCACCCTGCAGGTCAGGATTCCTGCCTATCTCTGTTTAAGAATCTGATGCACGGACATCACCATCTTGGAGCATGTCAGCTGACTGCATTCCTCCAATTAGAGTGCTTTTCAGCCTAGCTGACATTTGCAGCCAATCAGAAACCTGTAAGTACTTTGTAAGGGCCATCATGACAATCAGCCCAAGCCAGAGCAATACAGTAAGTCTCTTCCATCAGAAACATATTGCTATCTGAACTCTTGCAAGCTCTTAAGCAATTCCTGTCTCCAGTGTCATTCTACAGTACTTTGGTTTCCACAGTATGCTGTTTCGCTGAATTCCTCTTCTAAAAAAAGCCATCTATTCAGCATTCCACTCAGTTTCAGAGTTTGTTCTTAGACTTCAGTAACCTGCTGAGCCCACTAAGTTCCCAGACTGCAGTACCCACAGTATTAGCCTGTACTTGTGTTTCTAACTGCAAAATCTCACATCAGGCTAATTATCTGCCAGAGAATTCACCTTCCGGTCAGCAGGTGAATTCTCCAGCATTCCCAGCGGCGGAGGACAGCCTATGGTGAAGGAGAGGGACAGCAGCAGCAGCGCCTCCACCAATTACACAGCGCTGCTGCGACTCCCTCCTCCTCCTTCTCCCCCGTGGCCGCTGCACTCCTCTCCTCGGCGGGCGGCTGTGTGCTGTGGGAAGCGGTGGCCCGCAGCACACAGCGGCATGTAATGAGTCAGTTTGACTCATTACATGCCGCGCTGCTTTGGGTCCCTTGACAGTGGCGGGCCCCAGTGCAAGGCACTGCTTGCACTGGCGGTAGTTCAGCCACTGCTTCTCCATCCAACACCACTGCTTGGGTGTCACACTTGACTTCTACCCATATTTACCTACATTCAATTTCTCCTCTCCCACACCTTCGGCGATCTAGAACTTCATTACATCCTGCTGTACTGTTTTTTTTATACAACTTGTGTGTACTGTACCCCACTGTGTTCATTTCACATAAGCAATGTGAGTCTGCAGTGTGAGTTGTCATTTTCAAAAAAAAATTCAAATAAATAATTGCTTTTTTGTATAACTTGTGTGTGCTGTAGGTGCTGTACCCCACTTCACTGAGTTGATATGGATCATAAACAGTCAATCGAAGAGCTGTAGCAGCATCCAAGATCTAGTGCCATGGCTGCTGCCAGTCATGATACTACAACATTTAGTAGCGGTGGTCCAGGGGACAAAAAGTTTAGGAAAGGGCACCTGAACTCAATATCTTTCACACTGTTCATAAAAAAGGATACAGGTGTGGGGGCAGAGACCTGGCACACAGGATAAACTTGTAGCACACTCACCATTTTATTAAATGGATGAATCAGCAATAGGTGCAATGTACTGGAAATGACAAAATGTATATCATATTATATTCAGTGTGCTGTGTGCAGTTGGAAAATTATGGATACGTATAAACTATGCACTTATGAGGAATGTATAAGGTATTTTGGTTTTAAAATGCAGTGACATTTGGAAACAGTTCATGGGACATTTTCAAAAAGGAAGTCATATGCTAATAATCCTCCTAGTGTGATAACAAAGCAACAAGCAATGCCCTTTAGGAGGTAATCTTGTGTTTATCTATGTTAAACTTACAGAGACATACAGTAGAAAAAGAGTTTTTGTGTTTTTTAGAATTTCCTGTTGTTCCTAAAAAAGGTGTTCAGATTCTGATTAAGCCAAATTGGTGATAGTCTAGATATGTGAAAGGAGGAATACAATTAAAATTCGAGTTATATTACATTCTGAGAGACAGTACTGTATATGCTAAATCAGATTGTGCTTGACATCCTTCCACCATTTATGCACCATCTGCAGATGTGGGAATGAGCAATATAAGTAAAGATGGTGGTGGTGGTGGTGGTGGTGGTGGTGGTGATGATGATGATGATAATGATGATGATGACATAATAGAAAATGATGATGCTATTGTGGAAGTGGAACAGAAGGAGGGGAATATTTGTGTACTATCTGATGCTACTGAGGATGATGATGATGATGATGTTGATGTTATTTGTGTAAGTCAGCCATGACTGGCAGCAGTTCTTGCCCATGATAAAAAAAAAGACATTGTAAAGCCTGAAATTAAGACCAAAAAATCCCCTCCTGAGTGTGGAATTATTTTTACCCAAATAACGTTTGTGAACTGCAACATGTTTGTACCTCCCACTGCTTATGCTTAGCTTATTCAGCCAGTTAGCTTGGTGCATCCTTTAGGCTTAAACCGCATGAAAACAATATTCTGAGCTGTGAGGTGGTCAAAATTGCCTGGAAATTAATGTTATTGGGGTTAATAATACTGTAGGGACGAAAAAGGCCCACATTGTGTGATTTTAGCTGTTTTTATCAATTTAAAAAAAATACAGATCAAAAACCAAAACTCATGAGGGCAGTTTTGCAAAAAAAACAAAAAAAAAACCCCACAAAGTTAATACTGATCTATAACCAAAACACAGGGGGTGGTGCATATCTCTAAAATTTGAACTAATTTGACAACCGATTATTGTACAGTTTTATTTATTAGATAAATTATAAACGTTGGTTAACCAAATTATTAAATGGGCATCTTTGAAATCTCAACTGATAGGGCATTTAATATGCTGTAACTCATGTGTATCTATTTACATGTAGCTTCAAAGAAGCAGTCGTGGATTAAATCACAGGTTTTAGATTTACAAAGCAGCTTAAGTTTGTGTTTTACATATCTTTCCATTAATAATTATTACTGTCGCTCATTCCAAAGAAAGCGTGCCTTTGAAAAAAAAAAACACATTCATTTTATTCTTAGGATAATGTAGGCAAGCAGTGCTGCAATTAGACAGTGGCAAGTTCCTAGGAACTGTATGATATTGCTTTTACATTTCAAGAGTATGGTAATTTAGTTGAGAACAAATAGCACTCTGACAATTCAACATTTTGTTGGAAATTGGAATATCTTTCACCTTATCATTTTTACAGAATCAATCAAAAGAATGTACAATTAACTATAGTATAGAGGCGCTAATGGTAGATATGCTGAAAAAGCACATTAATAACAACAAAAACAATAATACTATTTACAGTAATATACTGCAGGCTCTAAAAAAATAGGATTTTAGTACCTACCGGTAAATCCTTTTCTCCTAGTCTATAGAGGATGCTGGGGACTCCAAAAGGACCATGGGGTATAGACGGGATCTGCAGGAGCCTGGGCACACTGAAAAGACTTTGACTGGGTGTGAACTGGCTCCTCCCTCTATGCCCCTCCTCCAGACCTCAGTTATAGGAACTGTGCCCAGGAGAAACGGACATTTTGAGGAAAGGATTTTTGTTTAAACTAAGGGCGAGAAACCTACCAGCCCACACGACAAACATAACAGTAAACCAGGTAACAGTATGAATTAACAACAGCAACAAGCTGAAAACAACAAATACACAACCCGTGTGTAAATGAATTTAACCAGCAAGAATACACTGCAAGTAACAGTCCGCACTGGGATGGGCGCCCAGCATCCTCTACGGGCTAGGAGAAAAGGATTTACCGGTAGGTACTAAAATCCTATTTTCTCTTACGTCCTAGAGGATGCTGGGGACTCCAAAAGGACCATGGGGTCTATACCAAAGCTCCAGAACGGGCGGTAGAGTGCGGACGACTCTGCAGCACCGATTGAGCAAACATGAGTTCCTCCTCAGCCAGGGTATCAAACTTGTAAAACTTAGCAAAGGTGTTTGAACCAGACCACGTAGCTGCTCGGCAAAGCTGAAGTGCCGAGACCCCTCGGGGAGCTCCCCAAGATGAGCCCACTTTCCTGGCAGAATGGGCCTTTACTGACTTCGGCACCGGTAGCCCAGCCGAAGAATGAGCTTGCTGAATCGTACTACAAATCCAGCGTGCAATAGTCTGCTTAGAAGCAGGATGACCAATCTTGTTGGAAGCATACTGGACAAACAGCGCCTCTGTTTTCCTGGCAACAGCCGTTCTGGCGACGTAAATTTTCAAAGCTCTCACAACATCAAGAGACTTTGGAACTGCCACAGCATCCGTAGCCACAGGTACCACAATAGGTTGGTTAATGTGAAACAAAGAAACCACCTTCGGCAGAAATTGTTGACGAGTCCTCAATTCCGCTCTATCCGAATGGAAGATCAAGTACGGACTCTTGTGAGATAAGGCTGCCAACTCTGACACTCGCCTGGCAGACGCCAGAGCCAACAGCATGACTACCTTCCAAGTGAGAAACTTTAACTCAACCTTACGCAAAGGTTCAAACCAGGAAGACATAAGAAACTGCAAGACCACTTCAAGATCCCATGGCGCCACAGGGGGCACAAACGGAGGATGGATATGCATCAATCCCTTCACAAAAGTCTGAACCTCTGGAAGGACAGCCAATTCCTTTTGAAAGAAAATAGATAAAGCCAAAATCTGCACTTTGATGGAACCCAATTTCAGGCCTGCATCAACGCCTGCCTGCACAAAATGGAGAAACCGAACCAAGTGAAATTCCTCCGCAGGAGCAGTTTTGGTCTCACACCACGAAACATACTTTCTCCAAATACGGTGATAATATTTCGCCGTAACCTCCTTCCTAGCCTTAAGGAGAGTGGGAATGACCTCCCCGGGAATACCTTTTCGAGCTAAGATTTGGCGCTCAACTTCCATGCCGTCAAACGCAGCCGCGGTAAGTCCGGAAACACGCATGGTCCCTGCAATAACAGGTCCTCTCTTAGAGGAAGCGGCCAAGGATCTTCCACAAGCAATTCCTGAAGATCCGGATACGAGGCCCTTCTTGGCCAATCTGGAACGACGAGAATCGTCTGAACCCTTGCTCGTCGAATGATTCCTAGCACCTTTGGAATGAGAGAAAGCGGAGGGAACACATACACCAACTGAAACACCCACGGAGTCACCAGGGCATCCACTGCACTGGCTTGGGGGTCCCTTGACCTGGAACAATACAGCGGAAGCTTCTTGTTGAGGCGAGACGCCATCATGTCGATCAGCGGAATTCCCCAACGCTTCGTCACATCTGCAAATACCTCTTGGTGAAGAGCCCACTCTCCCGGATGGAGATCGTATCTGCTGAGGAAGTCTGCTTCCCAGTTGTCCACTCCCGGAAGGAAGACTGCTGACAGAGCGCTCACGTGTTGTTCCGCCCAGCGAAGGATTCTTGTGGCCTCTGCCATAGCCGCCCTGCTCCTTGTTCTGCCTTGACAGTTTATATGTGCCACCGCTGTTATGTTGTCCGACTGGATCAAAACAAGTCGACCCTGAAGAAGGCTTTTTGCTTGTAGCAGGCCGTTGTAAATGGCTCTTTACTCGAGAACATTTATGTGGAGACAAGATTCCTGGAGCGACACTTCCCCTGGAAATTTCTTCCTTGGGTGACTGCGCCCCAGCCTCGGAGACTTGCATCTGTTGTCAGTAGGACCCAGTCCTGGATTCCGAACCGGCGCCCTCCTAGGAGGTGAGAACTTTGTAGCCACCACAGGAGAGAAATCCTGGCCCTGGAAGATAGACTTATCTTCCGGTGCATGTGCAGGTGAGACCTGGACCATTTGCTCAGCAGATCCCACTGAAACACCCGGGCATGAAACCTGCCAAACGGAATGGCTTCGTACGCCGCAACCATTTTCCCCAGAACCCAAGTATATTGATGAATCAAAACACTTGTCGGCCTCAGAAGCTCCCTGACCATCGTCTGTAGTTCCAGAGCTTTGTCTTCTGGAAGAAACACGCTCCGTAACTCCCTGTCTAGAATCATGCCCAGAAAGGGCAGCCGAGTGGTCGGAATCAACTGAGACTTTGGCAAATTTAGCACCCAACCGTGTTGTCGCAGAACCGACAGAGACAAATTCACATTTCTCAACAATCGTTCCTTGGACCTCGCCTTTATCAGGAGATCGTCCAAGTACGGGATAATTGTAACCCCTTGCTTGCGAAGGAGAACCTTCATTTCTGCAATGACTTTGGTGAAAATCCTCTGGGCCGTGGAAAGCCCAAACGGCAACGTCTGAAATTGGTAATGAGAATCCTGTATCGTAAACCTGAGGAAAGCTTGATGCGGAGGATATATCGGGACGTGTAAGTAGGCATCCTTTATGTCGACTGACGCCATAAAATCCCCCCCTTCTAGGCTGGAAATCACAGCTCGAAGAGATTCCATCTTGAGCTTGAAAACTTTCAAGTATAGATTGAGGGATTTTAGGTTCCGAATTGTTCTGACCGAACCGTCCGGTTTCGGTACAACAAAGAGGCTCGAGTAGAACCCCTCCCCTCGTTGGGACGGGGGAATGGGAACAATGACCCTCTGTTGACACAACTTTTGTATTGCTGCCTTCACCACCTTCCTGTCCGGAAGAGACACTGGTAAGGCCGAAATGAAAAATTGATGAGGGGGCATCTCCTGAAACTCCAGCCTGTATCCCTGAGATACTATATCTAGGACCCAAGGATCTAGGCCTGATTGAACCCAGACCTGACTGAAGATCCGCAGACAGCCCCCCACCGGTCCGGACTCCCCCAGGGAACCCCCAGCGTCATGCGGTGGACTTGGTAGAGGCGGGGGAGGACTTTTGGTCCTGGGCGCCTGATACTGCAGGCGACTTTCTTCCCCTTCCTCTACCCTTTGAAGCGAGGAAGGACGAACCTTTTCCACGCTTGTATTTATTTGGACGAAAGGACTGCATCTGCTGATGGGGTGCCTTTTTCTGCTGCGTGGGAACATAAGGAAGAAAAGATGACTTACCCGCCGTCGTGGTAGACACCAGGTCAGCCAAGCCGTCACCAAACAAGACACTACCTTTGAAGGGGAGAGCTTCCATAGCTTTCTTGGAGTCGGCATCAGCATTCCATTGATGGATCCACAGCGCCCTCCTGGCCGAGATCGCCATGGCATTGGCTCTTGATCCCAAGAGACCAACATCCCTCGCCGCATCCTTCAGGTAATCTGCAGCGTCCTTGATATAACCAAGAGTCAAAAGAACATTATCTTTATCAAGGGTATCCATATCAGCAGCTAAATTATCAGCCCATTTAGCAATAGCACTACTCACCCATACCGACGCCACAGCAGGTCTGAGCAATGCACCCGTATTAGCGAAAATGGACTTCAGAGATGTCTCCAGCTTGCGATCCGCCGGATCCTTGAGAGCTGCCGTGTCAGGGGATGGAAGCGCCACCTTCTTAGACAAACGGGATAGAACCTTGTCCCTCCTGGAGGGGGTCATGTTGGGAGTCTTCATTTCTGATGCCTGTTTCTCAAATGAGACATTCTTTTATTTGTGTTTTCCCGAAATATTGACATGGATTTGTGAGGAGATTCTCGAAAGTGTGGGAGGAAAATAATAAAGAAACCGCTACATGAACTTACATCACCCTCCACAAGCATACATGTAAGCGTGACTTTCTTCTGGTTGTATGAATAAGGTTCACTATGGTGTCAATCGGGGACGTATAAAGCAAAGATACCTTTATAAGCATAGGACCCTTTGTTTCATGTAAGCCCAAGAGTGAGCATCTACTCCCATTAATCAGTGCACGATTTTGGTTGACCCTATAACTTTTGAAGTTCACGGAATAAAAGAGTATTACCGGATCCTCTCTTATCCCCCTTTATCCAGACTTTTAAAAAAAATATACTACACATTGGATGTTTCTGTGTGTTCTCTTTTTACATATGGTATCCATTTGGAGGAGACTGTCTTTTGGTTCTATTTAAAGAAACAAGAAATTGGGACTTTTGAAAAGTGTACATGGACCGTTCTCGAAAATAAGTATCTATTACCCTTCATTTGTTTGGCGCAGATTGAATATCATATTTTTGTTCTGTATTCGGAGACGACTCCCATTTTTCCCTGTCATCAGAGGGGAAAGGATACGCCATGAAAATTCTCTTGGGAATCTGCCACCTCTTGTCCGGCGACTCCCAAGCCTTTTCACAAAGAGCATTCATTTCATGAGAGGGGGGAAACTTCACCTCAGGCTTTTTCCCTTTAAACAAACAAATCCTTGTTTCCTGCACCGCAGGTTCGTCAGAGATATGTAAAACATCTTTAATAGCCACAATCATGTACTGAATACTCTTAACTATCCTTGGGTGTAAAGTAGCCTCAGTGAAGTCGACATCGGAATCAGAATCCGTGTCGGTATCCGTATCTACCAACTGGGTAAACGACCGCTTTTGCGACCCTGACGGGGCCTGCACCTGAGACAAAGCATCCTCCATGGATTTCCTCCACACCTGTGTCTGAGACTCTGATTTATCTAATCTTTTAGACAATGAGGCCACATTTGTATTAAGTGAACTTAACATTGTAAGCAAATCAGGTGTCGGCTGTGCCGACAGAGCCAACTCCAGACCCGCATCTGTGCCCCCAGCAACCTCCTCCGGGGAGTAACACTCAGCTTCAGACATGCCGACACATAGTACCGACACACCGACACACACACACACACTGCCTCAGCTAGGTGACAGACCCACAAAGAAGCCTGGATAGAGAAAACACAGAGGGAGTATGCCAGCTCACACCCCAGCGCCCATATATCCCACCAAACGATATATGTGTAAAGCGCTGCTGTGAAATACAATAAATATGCACCAAAAATCTGTGCCCCCTCCCCCGATTTGCTCCCTGTTACTTGAAGTGGAGCTTGGAGGTGTCGGGCCAGCGTCTCATGCAGCGGCTGTGGAAGAGAGAAAATGGCGCTGGTGGGCTGTGCGGCTAAGCCCCGCCCCTTCCCGGCGCTCTTCAGCCCACTAAAATTCAAACTTGAAATGCTGGCAGGGGTACGGAAAACGGTGCCCGGGCACCGAAAATGCCTTCTGCCAGCCCTGCAAGACCCAGTAACATGCTGCCCAAGGCACTCCCTCCCAGCACCCTGCACCCTGTGAGTGCCGTTGGTGATGTGTGTGGGAGCACGGAGCGCAGCGCTACCGCTGCGCTGTACCTCGTTACTGAAGTCTTCTGCCGTCACTGAAGACTTCGGATCTTCACAAACTCACCCGGCTTCTTTCTTCTGGCTTCTGTGAGGGGGGTGACGGAGCGGCTTCGGGAACAAGCAGCTAGGCGAACCAAGTGATCGAACCCTCTGGAACTAATGGTGTCCAGTAGCCTAAGAAGCAGAGCCCTTAACTAAGTAGAAGTAGGTCTGACTTCTCTCCCCTCACTACCACGCTGCAGGGAGCCTGTAGCTAGCAGGTCTCACTGAAAATAAAAAACCTAACAAAAGTCTTTTCTAGAGAAACTCAGGAGAGCTCCTCTAGTGAGTGTCCACTCAGTCCTGGGCACAAAGTCTAACTGAGGTCTGGAGGAGGGATATAGAGGGAGGAGCCAGTTCACACCCAGTCAAAGTCTTTTCAGTGTGCCCAGGCTCCAGCGGATCCCGTCTATACCCCATGGTCCTTTTGGAGTCCCCAGCATCCTCTAGGACGTAAGAGAAATAGCTTTTCATGGTATTGCAGATGATAACTGGATGATAGGTCGACAGTATTAAGGTCAACAGTCAATAGGTCGATCACTATTGGTCGACATGGACAAAAGTTAACACAGGAAAAGGTTGCGTGAGGTTTTTACAAAACATTTTCATTTTCAACTATTTCATACTTTACTATCCACGTGGACTACGATTGGGAATAGTAACTCTCTAACCACCCTGACACTACTGGATAAGTACTCCTTTTTTATTCACCACGCTTTAGGTTGAGATATGTGCATTCCAGTCTCCTATTTTTGATGCAATTTACTGTTTTTGATATGCACTGCACTTTTGTCTGCTTGTGATATGCAGTAATAAATGCTTTAATATTTTTGATTGAACTGGATGTTGCTAGCTTTTTTTCTACCTATTGAACCATTTATGAGCCCTGCACTCGTAGAGTTGGATTTTATTGTGTGTGCAGCTTGCCTCATATTACGTATATATAGATTATAATAATATGCAGCACAGGAGAACGTACCCCTAAACCCCACACACACGGCAAAGCCTGTCAAAATTATTTGATTAATAATAACCCTTTTATTAGGAGTTATTATAATAATATGCAGCACAGGAGAGCGTACCCCTACACCACACACACCTGGCAAAGCCTGTAAACATTATTTGGATAATAACCCTTTTATTTGGAGTTATTATAATAATATGCAGCACAGGAGAGCGTACCCCTACACCACACACACCTGGCAAAGCCTGTAAAAATTATTTGGATAATAATAATTCTTTTCATAGGAGTTATTATAATAATATGCAGCACAGGAGAGCGTACCCCTACACCACACACACCTGGCAAAGCCTGTAAACATTATTTGGATAATAACCCTTTTATTTGGAGTTATTATAATAATATGCAGCACAGGAGAGCGTACCCCTACACCACACACACCTGGCAAAGCCTGTAAAAATTATTTGGATAATAACCCTTTTATTTGGAGTTATTATAATAATATGCAGCACAGGAAAGCGTACCCCTACACCAGACATACACAGCAAAGCCTGTAAAAATTATTTGGATAATAATAACCCTTTTATTTGGAGTTATTATAATAATATGCAGCACAGGAGAATGTACCCCTAAACCACACACACAAGGCAAAGCCTGTAAAATTATTTGGATAATTAATAACCCTTTTCATTGGAGTTATTATAATAATATGCAGCACAGGAGAATGTACCCCTAAAACACACACAGACGGCAAAGTCTGTAAGAATTATTTGGATAATAACCCTTTTATTTGGAGTTATTATAATAATATGCAGCACAGGAGAGCGTACCCCTACACCACACAGGGAAAAGCCTGTAAAAATTATTTGGATAATAATTCTTTTCATTGGAGTTATTATAATAATATGCAGCACAGGAGAGCGCACCCCTACACCACACAGGGCAAACCCTGTAAAAATTATTTGGATAAATATAGGATTTTAATTACCTACCGGTAAATCCTTTTCTCGTAGTCCGTAGAGGATGCTGGGGTCCATTTTAGTACCATGGGGTATAGACGGTTCCGCAGGAGCCTTCGGCACTTTAAGACTTTTCAACACTGTGAACTGGCTCCTCCCTCTTTGCCCCTCCTCCAGACCTCAGTATAGGAACTGTGCCCGAGGAGACGGACAACTTCGAGAGAAGAATTTACATTAAACTAGTGGCGAGATTCACACCAGCTCACACCATACAAAACATGCCGCCTAACATGGCTTTCAACATAACCCATGCTAACGTGCATGCATAACGCAACAGCAACAGCTGTGAATATCTTAACACATGAGAACCTGTGTAAAAAGATAAAATGTAATTCTGCAGGAAAAATGAGCACTGGGTGGGAGCCCAGCATCCTCTACGGACTACGAGAAAAAGATTTACTGGTAGGTAATTAAAATCCTATTTTTTCTTACGTCCTAGAGGATGCTGGGGTACATTTTAGTTCCATGGGGATGTACCAAAGCTCCCAGTATGGGCGGGAAAGTGCTAATGTTCCTGTAGAACTGACTGACCAAACTGAAGGTCATCAGCAGCCAAGGTGTAAAACCTGTAAAACTTAGCAAACGTGTTTGCCCCTGACCAAGTAGCTGCTCGGCAAATTTGCAACGCCGAGACACCCTGGGAAGCCGCCCAGGAAGAACCTACTTTCCTTGTAGAGTGGGCCTTTACCGAACTCGGTAACGGCAATCCTGCCGTGGAATAAGCGTGCTGAATGGTACCTCCGATCCAGCGCGCAATAGTCTGCCTAGAAGCAGGACCCCCAATCTTGTTGGGGTCATAGAGGACAAACAAAGATTCTGTTTTCCTTATCCGAGCCATTCTTGCAAGATAAGTCCTCAACACTCTGACGACATCCAAGGACTTTTGAAACGGCTGAGGTGTCAGAAACCACTAGCACCACCACAGGTTGGTTGATATGGAAATAAGACACAACCTTTGGAAGAAAATGCTGACGCGTCCGCAGTTCAGCTCTATCTTCATGAAAAATCAAATAAGGACTCTTGTGTGACAGAGCCCCTAATTCAGACACTCTCTGCCTGAGGCCAAGGCCAACAGCATGACCACTTTCCAAGTGAGAAACTTCAACTCTACCTCTTGTAGAGGCCGATTTAAGGAACTGCAACACCACATTAAGATCCCATGGCGCCGCAGGAGGCACAAAGGGAGGTTGGATGCGCAGAAACCCCTTCATGAAAGTCTGGACCTCAGGAAGGGAAGCCAACTGTTTCTGAAAGAAAATGAACAAGGCTGAAATTTGGACCTTGATAGACCCTAATCTCAAGCCAGCATCCACACCTGCCTGTAGAAATAGGAGAAGACGTCCTAATTTAAACTCCACCGCAGGAGACTTCTTGGATTCACACCAAGATACATATTTTCTCCAAATACGATGGTAATGTTTGGACGTTACCCCTTTCCTGGCCAGAATAAGTGTGGGAATGACTTCATTGGGAATACCCTTACGGGCTAGGATCTGACGCTCAACAGCCATGCCGTCAAACGCAGCCACGGTAAGTCTTGATAAACAAATGGCCCTTACTGAAGCAGGTCCTCGTGAAGAGAAAGAGGCTGAGGATCTTCCAGTAATAACTCCTGAAGATCTGGATACCAAGCCCTCCTTGGCCAGTCTGGAACAATGAGAATTGCTCGAACCCTTGTTCTTCTGATGATCTTGAGAACTTTTGGTATTATTGGAAGTGGAGGGAACAGATACACCGACTGAAACACCAACTGGGTCACCAGTGCATCTACTGCTATTGCTTGTGGGTCTCTTGACCTGGAGCAATATTTCTGAAGCTTCTTGTTGAGACGTGATGCCATCATATCTACTTGAGGAATGCCCCAACTATCTGCTTCCTCTGCAAAGACTGCTGGGTGAAGGCCCCATTCTCCTGGATGGAGATCGTGTCTGCTGAGGAAGTCTGCTTCCCAGTTGTCCACTCCCGGAATGAAAATTGCCGACAGAGCTTTTGCATGTGTTTCTGCCCAGAGGAGTATATTTGTCACCTCTGCCACTGCCGGTCTGCTTTTTGTTCCGCCCTGGCGGTTTATGTAAGCTACTGCCGTTACATTGTCTGACTGGATTTGTATGGGACGACCTTGAAGAAGGTGTGCCGCTTGATGAAGGCTGTTGTACACAGCTCTCAATTCCAGAATGTTTATGTGAAGGAGTACTTCTTGACTTGACCATCGTCCTTGGAAGCTTTCCCCTTGCATGACTGCTCCCCAACCTCGGAGGCTTGCATCTGTGGTCACCAGGATCCAAGTCTGAATCCTGAACCTGCGTCCCTCCAGGAGGTGAGAACTTTAAAGCCACCACAAGAGTGAAATTCTGGCTTTTGTTGACAGGATTATCCTCCGGTGCATGTGTAGGTGCGATCAGGACCACTTGTCCAGTAGGTCCCATTGGAAAACCCTGGCGTGGAATCGGCCAAATTGTAGAGCCTCGTAGGCTGCTACCATCTTCCCCAGCAGACGGATGCAGGGCCGTCTTAACAGCAGTGTGGGCCCCTGGGCACAGCAATGCACTGGGGCCCCTACCCATCCTGCAGCGGTAGGGGTGTGGGTGCTATCATCGGCAGCTTTGATGTCCCGCGGGTTGTAGGGGACGTACTATTTTCCACTCAGCATGTAGGACATGGAGCAGTCATTTCTGTTATTTACTCCTTTACTGCACAGATGGTGGGAGATGGGGTGGGAGGGAGAACACTAAACTGTAGAAGGAACATTAGGCTGAATGAAGCGGCCCCGGTACACGACTTCCAGGGTGTTAGGGGGTGTTTTATACGTAGGGGAGGGGTCGATAGTGGAGTGGGCTTAATATTCATAATTTTCGCGGGTGGGAGGGCAGCTTGCTTTACTGCAGATATCTCAAGTTTCTGGAAAAGGATTTCTTAGCTTTGAATGGATAAAAACCTAGAGAGTCCCACCTTTCAGGAAGTACTGGAAACACCTTTCAGGAGGTACTGGAAACACCTTTCAGGAGGTACTGGGGACACCTTTCAGGAGGTACTGGGGACACCTGTCAGGAGGTTCTGGGGACTTGGGGATCAGAGTTCAGGAGCCAGAGCAATCCACCAACGAATATGTAAAACTGCAACCCAGGCGTATGGAGCTGGAGCAGAGACCAGCTGCTGGAAGGCTGATATCTCTGGTTCTGGGCATAGTAGAGACAAGCTGCCAGTGCCCACCAAAAGTGGAGAGTCCCAGCTTTTTGGAATATACCCTCAGAAAAACTCTAAGTCAGACAAAGCCAGAGAGATCTGGCTGGGAAGAGCAATTAACAGGCTTGGATGGGGACCACTGTTTTGAAGTCTGATATCTCCGGTTCCCTAGGGACGATTTTAAAAAATCTGGTACCCCTGGAAAGAGGGAACCCTCAGCTATCAGCCTAGGGCCCTTATACTCCTGGGGCCCTTGGGCAAGTGCCCATTAAGCCCATACGAAAAGACGGCCCTGGACGGATGCACTGATGAATCGATACGCGTGCTGGTTTTAAAACATGTTTGACCATCTTCTGGATCTCCAGAGCCTTTTCCACCGGTAGGAATACTTTCTGTGCTTCCGTGTCCAATATCATTCCCAGAAATTATAACCTCCCTGTGGGTTCCAATTGTGATTTTGGAAGGTTTATGATCCAACCGTGCTGTTGAAGCACCGTCAGGGAAAGTGCAATGTTCTGCACTAGTTTCTCCCTGGATCTCGCTTTTATGAGGAGATCGTCCAAGTATGGGATGACTTTGACTCCTTTCTTGCGAAGAAGAACCATCATCTCCACCATCACCTTGGTGAAAATTCTCGGAGCCGTGGAGAGCCCAAAAGGCAATGTTTGGAACTGGTAGTGGCAGTCCTGCACCGCAAACCTCAGGTATGCCTGATGCGGCGGGTAGATGGGAACCTGTAAATAAGCATCTTTGATGTCCATCGATACCAGAAATTCCTTTAAATCCAAGCTGGAGATCACCGCTCTCAGGGATTCCATCTTGTATTTGAACCAGTTCAAATAAAGGTTCAGAGTCTTTAGATTTAAAATCGGTCTGACCGAGCCATCCGGTTTCGGCACTACAAACAGGCTTGAATAAAACCCTTTTTCCTGTTGTGACACAGGAACTAAGGAAATTACATTGTCTTGACATAATTTCTGAATTGCGTTCAGTACTTTTGCACTGTCCTGAACAGAAGCTGGTAAGGCTGATTTGAAAAATCGGCATGAGGGAAGGTCCTGAAATTCCAATTTGTACCCTTGGGATACTATCTGCAATACCCAAGGATCCAGATCTGAGTGAACCCAGACCTGGCTGAAAGACAGTAGACGTGCCCCCACCCAATCGTACTCCCGCAGGGGAGCCCCAGCGTCATGCTGAGGTTTTAGCAGAAGTAGCTGTTGACCTCTGCTCCTGCGAGCCTGATGGTGTTGTAGATTTTTTTACCCCTTCCTCGCCTTCTTTCTGCGAAGAAGGGGGTACCTTTTGCCTTTTTGGACTTGTTGGGCCGAAAGTATTGCAACGTATGAGAATTAAATCCTTTCCTAGGTGGAGCAGCTGCGGAAGGCAGAAATGCTGACTTGCCTGATGTAGTTGTTGAAATCATGGCATCCAGCTTGTCTCCAAAGAGGGCTTCTCCATTGTAAGGAAGAGCCTCAATGTTCTATTTTGATTCCGCATCAGCATTCCATTGGCGGATCCACAGCGCCCTGCAGGCTGAAATCTCCATAGCGGAGGATCTTGAACTCAGCAACCCAATATCCTTCATAGCTTCAACTAAGTAACCTGCAGCATCTTTGATATGGCCGAGAGTTAGGACTATTTCATCCCTGTCAACTGTGTCTATATTAACAAACAAGTTGTCAGACCATTTTTCCACAGCGTTACCCACCCACGCACAAGCAATGGTGCGCCGAGCACCGTTCCGTTAGCCGTATATATGGATTTCAGGGTTGTTTCTAATTTACGGTCAGCTGGATCTTTTAAAGTGGCTGAACCAGGGGTAGGCAAAACTATTTTCTTAGACAGCCGAGAAACTGAGGTGTCTATCATTGGGGGAGTCTCCCTTTTGTGCCTGTCTTCCTCAGGGAAAGGGTACGCTACACGTATCCTTCTGGGAAGGGTAAATTTCTTCTCTGGGTTAGCCCAGGATTCTTCAAAGAACGCATTCAAATCCTTTGAAGGAGGAAAAGTCACAACCTGCTTTTTATTTAATTTAAAATAATCATTTTCCTCAGGGACAGTGTTGTTTCAGGAAACTCCAACACTTCCTTTATAGCAGCTCTCATACATTGTATGCTTTTGGCTAATTTGGGGTCTACCCCTCTCAAATCCCTAGTGTCGACGTCAGAGTCGGAATCTGCGTCTGTGTCCCCTTGCATTATCTGGGCCAGAGACCTTTTCTGGGAACTGGATGGGACCCAAGTGGATGATATGGAAGGGTCAGTAAACAGTACATCCTCCACAGACTGCCTCCAATATTTAGTCTGTTGTTCAGACTCAGAGAATTTCTTTGCAAGCAGTGACATATTCTTTTGCAACATTCTCACCCACTCCGGCTCCTTCTGAGAGGGAAGGGCCACCACATTACCCTCTTGTGTATCTAAAATGGGTTCTCCCTGGGAATAGCCCTCCCCAATGTCTGACATGTTACACACTTGTGTACACACACACACACACACACACACACACACACACACACTAGTGATGTGCACCGGAAATTTTTTGCGTTTTGTGTTTTGGTTTTGGGTTCGGTTCCGCGGCCGTGTTTTGGATTCGGACGCGTTTTGGCAAAACCTCACCGAAAATTTTTTGTCGGATTCTGGTGTGTTTTGGATTCGGGTGTTTTTTTCAAAAAACCCTAAAAAACAGCTTAAATCATAGAATTTGGGGGTCATTTTGATCCCATAGCATTATTAACCTCAATAACCATAATTTCCACTCATTTCCAGTCTATTCTGAACACCTCACACCTCACAATATTATTTTTAGTCCTAAAATTTGCACGTGGTCGCTGGATGGCTAAGCTAAGCGACACAAGTGGCCGACACAAACACCTGGCCCATCTAGGAGTGGCACTGCAGTATCAGGCAGGATGGCCCTTCAAAAAAATAGTCCCCAAACAGCACATGATGCAAAGAAAAAAAGAGGCGCACCAAGGTGGCTGCGTGACTAAGCTAAGCGACACAAGTGGCCGACACAAACACCTGGCCCATCTAGGAGTGGCACTGCAGTGTCAATCAAGACAGGATGGCCCTTCCAAAAAATTGTCCCCAAACAGCACATGATGCAAAGAAAAAAAGAGGCGCACCAAGGTGGCTGTGTGACTAAGCTAAGCGACACAAGTGGCCGACACAAACACCTGGCCCATCTAGGAGTGGCACTGCAGTGTCAGGCAGGATGGCCCTTCAAAAAAATTGTCCCCAAACAGCACATGATGCAAAGAAAAAAAGAGGCGCACCAAGGTGGCTGTGTGACTAAGCTAAGCGACACAAGTGGCCGACACAAACACCTGGCCCATCTAGGAGTGGCACTGCAGTGTCAGGCAGGATGGCCCTTCAAAAAAATACTCCCCAAACAGCACATGATGCAAAGAAAAAAAGAGGCGCACCAAGGTGGCTGTGTGATTAAGCTAAGTGACACAAGTGGCCGACACAAGTGGCCGACACAAACATCTGGCCCAT
Source organism: Pseudophryne corroboree (assembly GCF_028390025.1). Classification (NCBI taxonomy): domain Eukaryota; kingdom Metazoa; phylum Chordata; class Amphibia; order Anura; family Myobatrachidae; genus Pseudophryne; species Pseudophryne corroboree. The sequence continues at coordinate 185,706,645 of NC_086449.1, forward strand.
CTAGGAGTGGCACTGCAGTGTCAGGCAGGATGGCCCTTCAAAAAAATTGTCCCCAAACAGCACATGATGCAAAGAAAAATGAAAGAAAAAAGAGGTGCAAGATGGAATTGTCCTTGGGCCCTCCCACCCACCCTTATGTTGTATAAACAGGACATGACCACTTTAACGAACCCATCATTTCAGTGACAGGGTCTGCCACACGACTGTGACTGAAATGACTGGTTGGTTTGGGCCCCCACCAAAAAAGAAGCAATCAATCTCTCCTTGCACAAACTGGCTCTACAGAGGCAAGATGTCCACCTCATCATTATCCTCCGATTCCTCACCCCTTTCATTGTGTACATCCCCCTCCTCACAGATTATTAATTCGTCCCCACTGGAATCCACCATCTCAGGTCCCCGTGTACTTTCTGGAGGCAATTGCTGCTGGTGAATGTCTCCACGGAGGAATTGATTATCATTAAAATGAATTAACATCATCTTCTCCACATTTTCTGGAAGTAACCTCACACGCCGATTGCTGACAAGGTGAGCGGCTGCACTAAACACTCTTTCGGAGTACACACTGGAGGGAGGGCAACTTAGGTAGAATAAAGCCAGTTTCTGCAAGGTCTCCAAATTGCCTCTTTTTCCTGCCAGTATACGTACGGACTGTCTGACATGCCTACTTGGATGCGGTCACTCATATAATCCTCCACCATTCTTTCCATGGTGAGAGAATCATATGCAGTGACAGTAGACGACATGTCAGTAATCGTTGGCAGGTCCTTCAGTCCGGACCAGATGTCAGCACTCGCTCCAGACTGCCCTGCATCACCGCCAGCGGGTGGGCTCGGAATTCTTAGCCTTTTCCTCGCACCCCCAGTTGCGGGAGAATGTGAAGGAGGAGATGGTGACGGGTCACGTTCCGCTTGACTTGACAATTTTCTCACCAGCAGGTCTTTGAACCTCTGCAGACTTGTGTCTGCCGGAAAGAGAGATACAACGTAGGTTTTAAATCTAGGATCGAGCACGGTGGCCAAAATGTAGTGCTCTGATTTCAACAGATTGACCACCCGTGAATCCTGGTTAAGCGAATTAAGGGCTCCATCCACAAGTCCCACATGCCTAGCGGAATCGCTCTGTTTTAGCTCCTCCTTCAATGTCTCCAGCTTCTTCTGCAAAAGCCTGATGAGGGGAATGACCTGACTCAGGCTGGCAGTGTCTGAACTGACTTCACGTGTGGCAAGTTCAAAGGGTTGCAGAACCTTGCACAACGTTGAAATCATTCTCCACTGCGCTTGAGTCAGGTGCATTCCACCTCCTTTGCCTATATCGTGGCCAGATGTATAGGCTTGAATGGCCTTTTGCTGCTCCTCCATCCTCTGAAGCATATAGAGGGTTGAATTCCACCTCGTTACCACCTCTTGCTTCAGATGATGGCAGGGCAGGTTCAGGAATGTTTGGTGGTGCTCCAGTCTTCTGTACGCGGTGCCTGAATGCCGAAAGTGGCCCGCAATTCTTCGGGCCACCGACAGCATCTCTTGCACGCCCCTGTCATTTTTTAAATAATTCTGCACCACCAAATTCAAGGTATGTGCAAAACATGGGACGTGATGGAATTTGCCCAGATGTAATGCACGCACAATATTGCTGGCGTTGTCCGATGTCACAAATCCCCAGGAGAGTCCAATTGGGGTAAGCCATTCTGCGATGATCTTCCTCAGTTGCCGTAAGAGGTTTTCAGCTGTGTGCCTATTCTGGAAAGTGGTGATACAAAGCGTAGCCTGCCTAGGAACGAGTTGGCGTTTGCGAGATGCTGCTACTGGTGCCGCCGCTGCTGTTCTTGCTGCGGGAGGCAATACATCTACCCAGTGGGCTGTCATAGTCATATAGTCCTGAGTCTGCCCTGCTCCACTTGTCCACATGTCCGTGGTTAAGTGGACATTGGGTACAACTGCATTTTTTAGGACACTGGTGAGTCTTTTTCTGAGGTCTGTGTACATTTTCGGTATCGCCTGCCTAGAGAAATGGAACCTAGATGGTATTTGGTACCGGGGACACAGTACCTCAATCAAGTCTCTAGTTGGCTCTGAATTAACGATGGATACCGGAACCACGTTTCTCACCGCCCAGGCTGCCAAGGCCTCAGTTATCCGCTTTGCAGCAGGATGACTGCTGTGATATTTCATCTTCCTCACAAAGGACTGTTGGACAGTCAATTGCTTACTGGAAGTAGTACAAGTGGTCTTCCGACTTCCCCTCTGGGATGACGATCGACTCCCAGCAGCAACAACAGCAGCGCCAGCAGCAGTAGGCGTTACACTCAAGGATGCATCGGAGGAATCCCAGGCAGGAGAGGACTCGTCAGACTTGACAGTGACATGGCCTCTAGGACTATTGGCTTTCCTGGGTAAGGAGGAAATTGACACTGAGGGAGTTGGTGGTGTGGTTTGCAGGAGCTTGGTTACAAGAGGAAGGGATTTAGTGGTCAGTGGACTGCTTCCGCTGTCACCCAAAGTTTTTGAACTTGTCACTGACTTATGATGAATGCGCTGCAGGTGACGTATAAGGGAGGATGTTCCGAGGTGGTTAACGTCCTTACCCCTACTTATTACAGCTTGACAAAGGCAACACACGGCTTGACACCTGTTGTCCGCATTTGTGTTGAAATAATTCCACACCGAAGAGCTGATTTTTTTTTTTTTTGTATTTTGACCAGGCATGTCAAGGGCCATATTCCTCCCACGGACAACAGGTGTCTCCCCGGTTGCCTGACTTAAACAAACCACCTCACCATCAGAATCCTCCTTGTCAATTTCCTCCCCAGCGCCAGCAACACCCATATCCTCATCCTGGTGTACTTCAACAGTGACAACTTCAATTTGACTATCAGGAACTGGACTGCGGGTGCTCCTTCCAGCACTAGCAGGGGGCGTGCAAATGGTGGAAGGCGCAAGCTCTTCCCGTCCAGTGTTGGGAAGGTCAGGCATCGCAACCGACACAATTGGACTCTCCTTGGGGATTTGTGATTTTGAAGAACGCACAGTTCTTTGCTGGGCTTTTGCCAGCTTAAGTCTTTTTTTTTTTCTAGCGAGAGGATGAGTGCTTCCATCCTCATTTGAAGCTGAACCACTAGCCATGAACATAGGCCAGGGCCTCAGCCGTTCCTTGCCACTCCGTGTCGTAAATGGCATATTGGCAAGTTTACGCTTCTCCTCAGACGCTTTTAATTTTGATTTTTGGGTCATTTTACTGAAGTTTTGTGTTTTGGATTTTACATGCTCTCTACTATGACATTGGGCATCGGCCTTGGCAGACGACGTTGATGGCATTTGATCGTCTCGGCCATGACTAGTGGCAGCAGCTTCAGCACGAGGTGGAAGTGGATCTTGATCTTTCCCTTTAACCTCCACATTTTTGTTCTCCATTTTTTAATGTGTGGAATTATATGCCAGTATCAATAGCAATGGCCTACTACTATATTTACTGCGCAAAACTAAAATGCACCACAGGTATACAATGTAGATGGATAGTATACTTAATGGATGATGAGTGACGACACAGAGGTAGGTACAGCAGTGGCCTACCATACTGCTATATATAGTATACTGGTGGACACTGTCAGCAAACTGCTAAACTAGTCTAAAAAAATGCACCACAGGTATACATTGTAGATGGATAGTATACTTAATGGATGACGAGTGACGACACAGAGGTAGGTACAGCAGTGGCCTACCGTACTGCTTTATATAGTATACTGGTGGACACTGTCAGCAAACTGCAAAACTAAAATGCACCACAGGTATGGAATGTAGATGGATAGTATACTTAATGGATGACGAGTGACGACACAGAGGTAGGTACACAGCAGTGGCCTACTGTACTGCTATATATAGTATACTGGTGGACACTGTCAGCAAACTGCTAAACTAGTCTAAAAAAAATGCACCACGGGTATACAATGTAGATGGATAGTATACTTAATGGATGACGAGTGACGACACAGAGGTAGGTACAGCAGTGGCCTACCGTACTGCTATATATAGTATACTGGTGGACACTGTCAGCAAACTGCAAAACTAAAATGCACCACAGGTATAGAATGTAGATGGATAGTATACTTAATGGATGACGAGTGACGACACAGAGGTAGGTACACAGCAGTGGCCTACCGTACTGCTATATATAGTATACTGGTGGACACTGTCAGCAAACTGCAAAACTGTCTAAAATGCACCACAGGTATAGAATGTAGATGGATAGTATACTTAATGGACGACGAGTGACGACACAGAGGTAGGTACAGCAGTGGCCTACCATACTGCTATATATAGTATACTGGTGGACACTGTCAGCAAACTGCTAAACTAGTATAAAAAAATGCACCACAGGTATACAATGTAGATGGATAGTATACTTAATGGATGACGAGTGACGACACAGAGGTAGGTACAGCAGTGGCCTACCGTACTGCTACATATAGTATACTGGTGGACACTGTCAGAAAACTGCTAAACTAGTCTAAAAAAATGCACCACAGGTATACAATGTAGATGGATAGTATACTTAATGGATGACGAGTGACGACACAGAGGTAGGTACAGCAGTGGCCTACTGTACTGCTATATATAGTATACTGGTGGACACTGTCAGCAAACTGCTAAACTAGTCTAAAAAAATGCACCACGGGTATACAATGTAGATGGATAGTATACTTAATGGATGACGAGTGACGACACAGAGGTAGGTACAGCAGTGGCCTACCGTACTGCTATATATAGTATACTGGTGGACACTGTCAGCAAACTGCTAAACTAGTCTAAAATGCACCACAGGTATACAATGCAGATGGATAGTATACTTAATGGATGACGAGTGACGACACAGAGGTAGGTACAGCAGTGCACTCTGCACTGTACTACTCCTATATAATATTAATTATACTGGTGGTCCCCAGTCCCCACAATAAAGCAGCACACTGTGAGCACAGATATGGAGTGTTTTTCAGGCAGACAACGTATACTGGTGGTCACTGTCAGCAAAACTCTGCACTGTACTCCTCCTATAGCTGCTCCCCAGTCCCCCCAATTAAGCAGTGTGAGCACTCAGCACAGATATATCATGCAGCACACTGAGCACAGATATGGTATGGAGCGTTTTTTTCAGGCAGAGAACGGATAAAAACTGGTGGTCACTTATCAGCAAAACTCTGCACTGTACTCCTCCTAACAGCTGCTCCCCAATCCTCCCCACAAATAAGAAATAAAGTAAACCAATCAACTTCTACAATAAACGGAGAGGACGCCAGCCACGTCCTCTCCCTATCATCTCCAATGCACGAGTGAAAATGGCGGCGACGCGCGGCTGCTTATATAGAATCCGAATCTCGCGAGAATCCGACAGCGGGATGATGACGTTCGGGCGCGCTCGGGTTAGCCGAGCAAGGCGGGAAGGTTCTAACCTGCCTCGGACCCGTGTGAAAAAGGTTAAGTTCGGGGGGGTTCGGTTTCGGAGAAACCGAACCCGCTCATCACTACTAATTACACCACTTGAAGATATCATCACAAGGCTCCCTCCGCTATTTTTTCACAATCGGATTTTAGTAAATCTGAAGCAGATTGCATTTCCTATTACAAGTATGGGAAATGCAATCTGCTTACAAAAAGAAAAAAAAAAACCCTGCTATTAAGGGCTTGCAAATTCTCCCCCTATTGCCCTATAGTACATTTAGGTAATACTATAATAATGTAAAAATTGTGTGAAAACACCCTTTTGTAAATTGTTTTAGAATTAATAATATTGATAAATATGCCTGTTACAAATAAAACTATTGCATCCAGGTGCACCTAATGAAAATCACTGTATATAATTATCCAAGTCCAAACACCCTAAGATTTTAACATACAAATGCCAAATCCCCTTCTTATTTTCTTATATATACTGTACTGTTTTTACTTCATCAAATATAATAACATGAATTTGTTCTGCTCTTTGCATTTGAAATGCATCCAATGGGAATACAGATACAATTTTTTTCAACACAGAATTATTATTACTTAAGTCCTTAAATCCTCATTCATCTAGCATTTTTACGCTATATTGCGCGAGAGGCTTGGTGAAATGGGATACATATGAAATCGCTGTAGATGAGATGCCGGTGGTCATATGACCGACACCTGTATTCCGATGCACAGAATCCCGACAGGGGTCAGATAAGTATGTTTACCCTCCCCCTTTCCCCTCTAATCCTAACCCTCCCTTCACGCAGCCGCAGCCTAACCTTACCCTCCCCTCCCCCCATCTGCAGCCTAACCCTAACTATCCCGGTGGTGCCTAAACCTAACCCCAGGCCCTCCCCACAGCCTAAACCTAACCCTCCCTTCCCTGCAGCCTAAACCTAACCCTCCCTTCCCCACAGCCTAACCCTCCCTGGGGGTGCCTAACCCTAAACCCCCCTCCCACAAGCCTAACCATAACACTCCCTTCCCCGCAGCCTATCCCTAACCCTCCCCTCACAGCCTAAACCTAACCCCTTGCCTCCCCCCCCAGGCTAAAATCTATGAGAACCCAGCATACTTACGTTTGGGATTCCAACGGTTGGGATTCCAGCGTTGTATTCCAATGTTGTCCGTCACCGAAATTTTGACCATGCGTCTGGATTTCATTGTCAGTATTTTGACTGCCAGCATATACTGATCACATCCCGGTGAGACTTAGATGCTCCATCAACGGTACCAATTTTCATACCTTTAAGTATTTTTTACTTTTGTCACAGTCACTATCACTCTAATACCCTCATTCACAACTTAATTGAATGTTTAATCTAGTTGGATATTGGAACGATTTTATTGCAATGTTTATATTAATGCCCAGGTCTTTTATTGGTGCACATGTCGCTCATGCACATGACTTCACGTCATGAGCCCGGATCCGAGTCAGGCTCGGGTTTTCCTGCCTGACTCGGAAACCAGAACGAGGCAAAATGTCATCATCCCGCTGGCTGATTTTTGCGGGGTTTGGATTCCATATAAGAAGCCACGCGTCCCCGCCATTTTCACTCCGGCATTGGAGAGTGTAGAGAGAGAACGTGTTTCCATCCTCAGTGTCCTCAGTGGTTGTGTCTTGTGCTGCATCTGTCCAGTCACAGTGGTTGTGTCCTCTGCTGCCATATGTCAACTGCTGCTGTATAAGTCCAGTCCAGTGGTGCTGTGTTATGCTGCATCAGTCCAGTGGTGGTGTCTTGTGCTGCATCAGTCCAGTCACAGTGGTGGTGTCCTCTGCTGCCATATGTCCAGTGGTGCTGTATAATTCCAGTCCAGTGGTGCTGTGTTGTGCTGCATCAGTCCAGTAGTGGTGTCTTGTGCTGCATCAGTCTAGTCACAGTGGTGGTGTCCTCTGCTGCCATATGTCCAGTGCTGCTGTATAAGGCCAGAACAGTGGTGCTGTGTTGTGCTGCAACAGTCCAGTGGTGGTGTGTTGTGCTGCATCAGTCCAGTCACAGTGGTGGACGGTGTTCTCTGCTGCCAGTCCAGTCCATTGCAGTGGTGCTGTGTTGTCCTGCATCAGTCCAGTGGTGGTGTCCCTGTGATGCTGTATATGTCCAGTGGTACTGCCGTATATGTCCAGCGATACTGCCGTATATGTCCAGTGGTTCTGCCGTATAAATCCAGTGATCCTACCATATAATTCCAGTGGTATTGGCGTATAATTCCAGTGATCCTGCCGTATAATTCCAGTGATCCTGCTGTATAATTCCAGTGGTACTGGTGTATAAATCCAGTCCAGTGACACTGCCATATATGTCCAGTGATACTGCCGTATATGTCCATTGATACTGCCGTATATGTCCAGCGGTACTACCATATATGTCCAGCCGTATAAATCCTGTGATCCTGCCGTATAATTCCAGTGATCCTGCTGTATAATTCCAGTGGTACTGGTGTATAAATCCAGTCCAGTGACACTGCCATATATGTCCAGTGATACTGCCGTACATGTCCATTGATACTGCCGTATATGTCCAGCGGTACTGCCGTATAAATCCTGTGATCCTGCCGTATAATTCCAGTGATACTAGCGTATAAGTCTAGTCCAGTGATACTGCCGTATATGTCCATTGATACTGCCGTATATGTCCAGCGGTATTGACGTATAAATCCAGTGATCCTGCTGTATAATTCCAGTGATCCTGCCATATTTTCTCTAACGTCCTAGTGGATGCTGGGGACTCCGTAAGGACCATGGGGAATAGACGGGCTCCGCAGGAGACTGGGCACTCTAAAGAAAGATTTAGTACTACCTGGTGTGCACTGGCTCCTCCCTCTATGCCCCTCCTCCAGACCTCAGTTAGAATCTGTGTCCGGCCAGAGCTGGGTGCTTTTAGTGAGCTCTCCTGAGCTTGCTAATAAGAAAGTATTTTAGTTAGGTTTTTTATTTTCAGAGAGCTTCTGCTGGCAACAGACTCTCTGCTACGAGGGACTGAGGGGAGAGAAGCAAACCTACTAACTGCGGCTAGGTTGCGCTTCTTAGGCTACTGGACACCATTAGCTCCAGAGGGTTACTTCGAACACAGGATCTTAACCTTGGTCGTCCGTTCCCGGAGCCGCGCCGCCGTCCCCCTCGCAGAGCCAGAAGACAGAAGCAGGCGGAAGCAAGAAGACATCGAAATCGGCGGCAGAAGACTCCTGTCTTCACATGAGGAAGCGCACAGCACTGCAGCTGTGCGCCATTGCGCCCACACTACCCACACACTCCGGTCACTGTAGGGTGCAGGGCGCAGGGGGGGCGCGCCCTGGGCAGCAATTAGGTTACCTCTTGGCAAAAAGACACATATATACAGCTGGGCACTGTATATATGTACGAGCCCCCGCCATTTTATTTACACAGACCTGGGACAGAAGCCCTCCGCTGAGGGGGCGGGGCCTTCTTCCTCAGCACTAACCGGCGCCATTTTCTCTCCACAGCTCCGCTGAGAGGAAGCTCCCCAGGCTCTCCCCTGCAGTATCAAGGTAGAAAAAGGGTAAAAAGAGAGGGGGGCACATAAATTTAGGCGCAAATTATCATAAACAGCAGCTACTGGGTAAACACTAAGTTACTGTGTAATCCCTGGGTTATATAGCGCTGGGGTGTGTGCTGGCATACTCTCTCTCTGTCTCCCCAAAAGGCCTTGTGGGGTCCTGTCCTCAATTAGAGCATTCCCTGTGTGTGTGCGGTGTGTCGGTACGTTTGTGTCGACATGTTTGATGAGGACGGTTACGTGGAGGCAGAACAAGTGCAAGTGAATGTGGTGTCGCCGCCGACGGCGCCGACACCTGATTGGATGGATATGTGGAAGGTGTTAAATGATAACGTAAGCTCCTTGCATAAAAGGTTGGATAATCAGTCAGGGTCTCAACCCATGTCTGATTCTACAGCTCAGGGGCCGTCAGGGTCTCAAAAGCGCCCACTATCCCAGTTGGTTGACACAGATGTCGACACGGATTCTGACTCCAGTGTCGATGACGATGATGCAAAGTTGCAGCCTAAAATGACTAAAGCCATCCGATACATGATTATAGCAGAGTTATGTGAAAAAGCGTGGGATTCCCCTGATAGGAAAGTACTGGTTTCCAAAAGATTACTTATGGCGTATCCTTTCTCGCCAACGGGTAGGTTATACTGGGAATCCTCCCCTAGGGTAGACAAAGCGTTGACACGCTTATCTAAGAAGGTGGCCCTGCCGTCACAGGATACAGCCGCCCTAAAGGATCCTGCGGATAGGAAGCAGGAAGGTATCCTGAAGTCTGTTTATACACATTCTGGTACTCTTCTGAGGCCAGCAATTGCTTCGGCCTGGATGTGTAGTGCTGTAGCGGCATGGACAGATACTCTGTCTGAGGAGATAGATACCCTGGACAGGGAGACTATTTTACTGACCCTAGGGCATATCAAAGACGCTGTCCTATATATGCGGTATGCCCAGAGGGACATTTGCCTGCTGGGCTCTAGAATAAACGCAATGTCGATTTCTGCCAGAAGGGTCCTATGGACTCGGCAATGGACAGGTGATGCCGACTCTAAAAAACACATGGAGGTGTTACCTTATAAGGGTGAGGAATTGTTTGGGAACGGTCTCTCGGACCTAGTTTCCACAGCTACGGCTGGGAAGTCAAATTTCTTGCCATATATTCCCTCACAGCCAAAGAAAGCCCCGTATTACCAAATGCAGTCCTTTCGTTCACAAAAAAGCAAGAAAATCAGAGGTGCATCCTTTCTTGCCAGAGGCAGGGGTAGAGGATAAAAACTGCACCATGCAGCTAGTTCCCAGGAACAAAAGTCCTCCCCGGCTTCCACTAAATCCACCGCATGACGCTGGGGCTCCACAGCCGGAGCCAGGAGCGGTGGGGGCGCGTCTCCGAAATTTCAGCCACCAGTGGGTTCGCTCACGGGTGGATCCTTGGGCTATATAAATTGTGTCTCAGGGATACAAGCTGGAATTCGAGGTGACGCCCCCTCACCGTTACCTAAAATCGGCCTTGCCAGCTTCCCCCATGGAAAGGGAGGTAGTGTTGGCAGCAATTCACAAGCTATATCTCCAGCAGGTGGTAGTGAAGGTTCCCCTTCTTCAACAGGGAAGGGGTTACTATTCCACTATGTTTGTGGTACCGAAACCTGACGGTTCGGTCAGACCCATTTTGAATTTAAAATCCCTGAACATTTATCTGAAGAAATTCAAGTTCAAGATGGAATCGCTCAGAGCGGTCATTGCAAGCCTGGAGAAAGGGGATTTTATGGTGTCTCTGGACATCAAGGATGCGTACTTGCATGTCCCCATTTATCCACCTCATCAGGAGTACCTCAGGTTTGTGGTACAGGACTGTCATTCATTAACAATTCCAGACGTTGCCGTTTGGCCTGTCCACGGCACCGAGAATATTTACCAAGGTGATGGCGGAAATGATGGTGCTCCTTCGGAAGCAAGGGGTTACAATTATCCCATACTTGGACGATATCCTCATAAAGGCGAGGTCCAGGGAGCGGTTGCTGATCAGCGTAGCACACTCTCAGGAAGTGTTGCGACAGCACGGCTGGATTCTGAATATTCCAAAGTCGCAGCTGATTCCTACGACGCGTCTGCCCTTCCTGGGCATGATTCTGGACTCAAGCCAGAAAAAGGTGTTTCTCCCAGAGGAAAAGGCTCAGGAGCTCGTGACTCTGGTCAGAGACCTCCTAAAACCGAAACAGGTATCGGTGCATTACTGCACGCGAGTCCTGGGAAAGATGGTGGCGTCATACGAAGCCATTCCCTTCGGTAGGTTCCATGCGAGGATCTTTCAGTGGGATCTGTTGGACAAGTGGTCTGGATCGCATCTTCAGATGCATCGGCTGATCACCCTGTCCCCCAGGGCCAGGGTGTCTCTTCTGTGGTGGCTACAAAGTGCTCACCTCCTCGAGGGCCGCAGGTTCGGCATACAGGACTGGGTCCTGGTGACCACGGATGCAAGCCTCCGAGGATGGGGGGCAGTCACTCAGGGAAGAAACTTCCAGGGGCTGTGATCAAGTCTGGAGACTTGTCTGCACATCAATATCCTGGAACTAAGGGCCGTATACAACGCCCTGAGTCAAGCGGAGCCTCTGCTTCGAAACCAACCAGTGCTGATTCAGTCAGACAACATCATTGCAGTGGCCCATGTGAACCGCCAGGGCGGCACAAGAAGCAGGGTGGCAATGGTAGAAGCCACTAGGATTCTTCGTTGGGCGGAGATTCACGTACTAGCACTGTCAGCAGTGTTCATTCTGGGAGTGGACAACTGGGAAGCAGACTTCCTCAGCAGGCACGACCTCCACCCGGGAGAGTGGGGACTTCATCAAGAAGTCTTCAAGCAGATTGCAAATCGATGGGAACTGCCACAGGTGGACATGATGGCGTCCCGTCTCAACAAAAAGCTAAAAAGGTATTGCGCCAGGTCAAGAGACCCTCAGGCGATAGCTGTGGACGCACTTGTAACACCGTGGGTGTTCCAGTCGGTCTATGTGTTTCCTCCTCTTCCTCTCATACCAAAGGTGCTGAGAATTGTGAGAAAAAGAGGAGTGAGAACAATACTCAATGTTCCGGATTGGCCAAGAAGGACTTGGTACCCGGAATTGCAAGAAATGCTCACAGAAGACCCATGGCCTCTGCCTCTCAGACAGGACCTGTTGCAACAAGGGCCCTGTCTGTTCCAAGACTTACCGCGGCTGCGTTTGACGGCATGGCGGTTGAACGCCGGATCCTTGCGGAAAAAGGCATTCCGGATGAGGTTATTCCTACGCTGATAAAGGCTAGGAAGGACGTGACAGCAAAGCATTATCACCGTATATGGCGAAAATATGTTGCTTGGTGTGAGGCCAGGAAGGCTCCTACAGAGGAATTCCAGCTGGGCCGGTTCCTGCACTTCCTACAGTCAGGAGTGACTATGGGCTTAAAATTAGGATCCATAAAGGTCCAGATTTCGGCCCTATCCATTTTCTTTCAAAAGGAACTGGCTTCGCTTCCTGAAGTTCAGACGTTTGTAAAGGGAGTGCTGCATATTCAGCCCCCTTTTGTGCCACCAGTGGCACCTTGGGATCTTAACGTGGTGTTGAGTTTCCTGAAATCTCACTGGTTTGAGAGACTTAAGACCGTGGAGCTAAAGTATCTCACGTGGAAAGTGGTCATGCTATTGGCCTTAGCTTCGGCTAGGCGTGTGTCAGAATTGGCGGCTTTGTCATGTAAAAGCCCCTATCTGGTTTTCCATATGGACAGGGCAGAATTACGGACTCGTCCGCAATTTCTGCCGAAGGTGGTGTCATCTTTTTATTTGAACCAACCTATTGTGGTGCCTGCAGCTACTCGTGACTTGGAGGACTCCAAGTTGCTTGATGTAGTCAGGGCTTTGAAGATTTATGTAGCCAGGACGGCTGGAGTCAGGAAAACGGACTCGCTGTTTTTCCTGTATGCATCCAACAAGCTGGGTGCTCCTACTTCAAAGCAGACTATTGCTCGCTGGATCTGTAACACGATTCAGCAGGCTCATTCTGCGGCTGGTTTGCCGCATCCAAAATCAGTGAAAGCCCATTCCACAAGGAAAGTGGGCTCTTCTTGGGCGGCTGCCCGAGGGGTCTCAGCATTACAACTTTGCCGAGCAGCTACTTGGTCGGGTTCAAACACCTTTGCAAAGTTCTATAAGTTTGATACCCTGGCTGAGGAGGACCTTGTGTTTGCCCATTCGGTGCTGCAGAGTCATCCGCACTCTCCCGCCCATTTGGGAGCTTTGGTATAATCCCCATGGTCCTTACGGAGTCCCCAGCATCCACTAGGACGTTAGAGAAAATAAGATTTTATTCACCGGTAAATCTATTTCTCGTAGTCCGTAGTGGATGCTGGGCGCCCGTCCCAAGTGCGGACTTTCTGCAATACGTGTATATAGTTATTGCTTAATAAAAGGGTTATGTTATGTTGGCATCTGTTGTTTGATGCTCTGTTGTTGTTCATACTGTTAACTGGGTAAGTTTATCATGAGTTATACGGTGTGATTGGTGTGGCTGGTATGAGTCTTACCCTGGATTCCAAAATCCTTTCCTTGTAATGTCAGCTCCTCCGGGCACAGTTTCCTTAACTGAGGTCTGGAGGAGGGGCATAGAGGGAGGAGCCAGTGCACACCAGGTAGTACTAAATCTTTCTTTAGAGTGCCCAGTCTCCTGCGGAGCCCGTCTATTCCCCATGGTCCTTACGGAGTCCCCAGCATCCACTACGGACTACGAGAAATAGATTTACCGGTGAGTAAAATCTTATTATTCCAGTGATCCTGCTGTATATGTCCAGTGGTACTGGCGTATAAGTACAGTCCAGTTATATTGCCATATATGTCCAGTGATACTGGCGTATACGTCAATTGATACTGCCGTATATGTCCAGCGGTACTGCCGTATAAATCCAGTGATCCTGCCGTATATGTCCAGTGGTATTGGAGTATAAATCCAGTGATCCTGTCGTATAATTCCTGTGATCCTGCCGTATAATTCCAGTGATCCTGCCGTATATGTCCAGTGGTACTGCCATATAATTCCAGTGATACTGCCGTGTATATATTAGTGATGAGCGGGTTCGGTTTCCGAGAAACCGAACCCACCCGAGCTTTACCTTTTTTACACGGGTCCGAGCAGACTCGGATCCTCCCGCCTTGCTCGGCTAACCCGAGCGCGCCCGAACGTCATCATCCCGCTGTCGGATTCTCACGAGATTCGGATTCTATATAAGCAGCCGCGCGTCGCCGCCATTTTCACACGTGCATTGAGATTGATAGGGAGAGGACGTGGCTGGCGTCCTCTCCGTTTATATAGTTAATTATTAATAGTATACTACACAGTTGATCTGATTGCTTAGCTTATTGTGGGGAGTATTGGGGACTGGGGAGCAGCTGTTAGGAGGAGTACAGTGCAGAGTTTTGCTAGTTTTTTATCCGTCCATAAGTATACTATAGTATCCATCCATCTACATTGTATACCTGTGGTGTCTTTTTTTTATACTATAAATGCAGTCTGCTGACAGTGTCCACCAGGTCCATTATACTGTATATAGCAGTACAGTAGGCCACTGCTGTATCTACCTCTGTGTCGTCACTCGTCGTCCATAAGTATACTATAGTATCCATCCATCTACATTGTATACCTGTGGTGTCTTTTTTTTTTTTTATACTATAAACGCAGTCTGCTGACAGTGTCCACCAGTCCATTATACTGTATATAGCAGTACGGTAGGCCACTGCTGTACCTACCTCTGTGTCGTCACTCGTCGTCCATAAGTATACTATAGTATCCATCCATCTACATTGTATAACTGTGGTGTCTTTTTTTTTATACTATAAACGCAGTCTGCTGATTGTGTCCACCAGGTCCATTATACTGTATATAGCAGTACAGTAGGCCACTGCTGTACCTACCTCTGTGTCGTCACTCGTCGTCCATAAGTATACTATAGTATCCATCCATCTACATTGTATACCTGTGGTGTCTTTTTTTTTTACTAGTTTAGCAGTCTGCTGACAGTGTCCACCAGGTCCATTATACTGTATATAGCAGTACGGTAGGCCACTGCTGTACCTACCTCTGTGTCGTCACTCGTCGTCCATAAGTATACTATAGTATCCATCCATCTACATTGTATACCTGTGGTGTCTTTTAGTTGTGCGCATTAAAATATGGAGAACAAAAATGTGGAGGTTAAAAAAATAGGAAAAGATCAAGATCCACTTCCACCTCGTGCTGAAGCTGCTGCCACTAGTCATAGCCGAGATGATGAAATGCCATCAACGTCGTCTGCCAAGGCTGATGCCCAATGTCATAGTACAGAGCATGTAAAATCCAAAACACAAAAGATCAGTAAAATGACCCAAAAATCAAAATTAAAAGCGTCTGAGGAGAAGCGTAAACTTGCCAATATGCCATTTACGACACGGAGTGGCAAGGAACGACTGAGGCCCTGGCCTATGTTCATGGCTAGTGGTTCAGCTTCACATGAGGATGGAAGCACTCATCCTCTCGCTAGAAAAAAGAATAGACTTAAGCTGGCAAAAGCACAGCAAAGAACTGTGCGTTCTTCGAAATCACAAATCCCCAAGGAGAGTCCAATTGTGTCGGTTGCGATGCCTGACCTTCCCAACACTGGACGGGAAGAGCTTGCGCCTTCCACCATTTGCACGCCCCCTGCAAGTGCTGGAAGGAGCACCCGCAGTCCAGTTCCTGATAGTTAAATTGAAGATGTCAGTGTTGAAGTACACCAGGATGAGGATATGGGTGTTGCTGGCGCTGGGGAGGAAATTGACAAGGAGGATTCTGATGGTGAGGTGGTTTGTTTAAGTCAGGCACCCGGGTAGACACCTGTTGTCCGTGGGAGGAATATGGCCATTGACATGCCTGGTCAAAATACAAAAAAAATCAGCTCTTCGGTGTGGAATTATTTCAACACAAATGCGGACAACATGTGTCAAGCCGTGTGTTGCCTTTGTCAAGCTGTAATAAGTAAGGGTAAGGACGTTAACCACCTCGGAACATCCTCCCTTATACGTCACCTGCAGCGCATTCATCATAAGTCAGTGACAAGTTCAAAAACTTTGGGCGACAGCGGAAGCAGTCCACTGACCAGTAAATCCCTTCCTCTTGTAACCAAGCTCCCGCAAACAAAACCACCAACTCCCTCAGTGTCAATTTCCTCCTTACCCAGGAATGCCAATAGTCCTGCAGGCCATGTCACTGGCAAGTCTGACGAGTCCTCTCCTGCCTGGGATTCCTCCGATGCATCCTTGAGTGTAACACCTACTGCTGCTGGCGCTGCTGTTGTTGCTGCTGGGAGTCGATCGTCATCCCAGAGGGGAAGTCGGAAGACCACTTGTACTACTTCCAGTAAGCAATTGACTGTCCAACAGTCCTTTGCGAGGAAGATGAAATATCACAGCAGTCATCCTGCTGCAAAGCGGATAACTGAGGCCTTGGCAGCCTGGGCGGTGAGAAACGTGGTTCCGGTATCCATCGTTACTTCAGAGCCAACTATAGACTTGATTGATGTACTGTGTCCCCGGTACCAAATACCATCTAGGTTCCATTTCTCTAGGCAGGCGATACCGAAAATGTACACAGACCTCAGAAAAAGACTCACCAGTGTCCTAAAAAATGCAGTTGTACCCAATGTCCACTTAACCACGGACATGTGGACAAGTGGAGCAGGGAAGACTCTGGACTACATGACTGTGACAGCCCACTGGGTAGATGTATTGCCTCCCGCTGCAAGAACAGCAGCGGCGGCACCAGTAGCAGCATCTTGCAAACGCCAACTCGTTCCTAGGCAGGCTACGCTTTGTATCACCGCTTTCCAGAATACGCACACAGCTGAAAACCTCTTACGGCAACTGAGGAAGATCATCGCAGAATGGCTTACCCCAATTGGACTCTCCTGGGGATTTGTGGCATCGGACAACGCCAGCAATATTGTGCGTGCATTACATCTGGGCAAATTCCAGCACGTCGCATGTTTTGCACATACCTTGAATTTGGTGGTGCAGAATTATTTAAAAAACGACAGGGGCGTGCAAGAGATGCTGTCGGTGGCCAGAAGAATTGCGGGCCACTTTCGGCGTACAGGCACCGCGTACAGAAGACTGGAGCACCACCAAAAACACCTGAACCTGCCCTGCCATCATCTGAAGCAAGAGGTGGTAACGAGGTGGAATTCAACCCTCTATATGCTTCAGAGGATGGAGGAGCAGCAAAAGGCCATTCAAGCCTATACATCTGGCCACGATATAGGCAAAGGAGGTGGAATGCACCTGACTCAAGCGCAGTGGAGAATGATTTCAACATTGTGCAAGGTTCTGCAACCTTTTGAACTTGCCACACGTGAAGTCAGTTCAGACACTGCCTGCCTGAGTCAGGTCATTCCCCTCATCAGGCTTTTGCAGAAGAAGCTGGAGACATTGAAGGAGGAGCTAAAACAGAGCGATTCCGCTAGGCATGTGGGACTTGTGGATGGAGCCCTTCATTCGCTTAACCAGGATTCACGGGTGGTCAATCTGTTGAAATCAGAGCACTACATTTTGGCCACCGTGCTCGATACTAGATTTAAAACCTATGTTGTATCTCTCTTTCCAGCAGACACAAGTCTGCAGAGGTTCAAAGACCTGCTGGTGAGAAAATTGTCAAGTCAAGCGGAACGTGACCCGTCAACATCTCCTCCTTCACATTCTCCCGCAACTGGGGGTGCGAGGAAAAGGCTACGAATTCCGAGCCCACCCGCTGGCGGTGATGCAGGGCAGTCTGGAGCGAGTGCTGACATCTGGTCCGGACTGAAGAACCTGCCAAAGATTACTGACATGTCGTCTACTGTCACTGCATATGATTCTCTCACCATTGAAAGAATGGTGGAGGATTATATGAGTGACCGCATCCAAGTAGGCACGTCAGACAGTCCGTACGTATACTGGCAGAAAAAAGAGGCAATTTGGAGGCCCTTGCAGAAACTGGCTTTATTCTACCTAAGTTGCCCTCCCTCCAGTGTGTACTCTGAAAGAGTGTTTAGTGCCGCCGCTCACCTTGTCAGCAATCGGCGTACGAGGTTACTTCCATAAAATGTGGAGAAGATGATGTTCATTAAAATTAATTATAATCAATTCCTCCGTGGAGACATTCACCAGCAGCAATTGCCTCCAGAAAGTACACGGGGACCTGAGATGGTGGATTCCAGTGGGGACGAATTAATAATCTGTGAGGAGGGGGATGTACACAGTGAAAGGGGTAATGAATCGGACGATGATGATGAGGTGGACATCTTGCCTCTGTAGAGCCAGTTTGTGCAAGGAGAGATTGATTGCTTCTTTTTTGGTGGGGGCCCAAACCAACCAGTCATTTCAGTCACAGTCGTGTGGCAGACCCTGTCGCTGAAATGATGGGTTCGTTAAAGTGTGCATGTCCTGTTTATACAACATAAGGGTGGGTGGGAGGGCCCAAGGACAATTCCATCTTGCACCTCTTTTTTCTTTCATTTTTCTTTGCGTCATGTGCTGTTTGGGGAGTATTTTTTTGAAGGGCCATCCTGCATGACACTGCAGTGCCACTCCTAGATGGGCCAGGTGTTTGTGTCGGCCACTTTGGTCGCTTATCTTAGTCACACAGCTACCTCATTGCGCCTCTTTTTTTCTTTGCGTCATGTGCTGTTTGGGGAGTATTTTTTTTGAAGGGCCATTCTGCGTGACACTGCAGTGCCACTCCTAGATGGGCCAGGTGTTTGTGTCGGCCACTTGGGTCGCTTATCTTAGTCACACAGCTACCTCATTGCGCCTCTTTTTTTCTTTGCGTCATGTGCTGTTTGGGGAGTATTTTTTTCAAGTGCCATCCTGTCTGACACTGCAGTGCCACTCCTAGATGGGCCAGGTGTTTGTGTCGGCCACTTGGGTCGCTTAGATTAGTCACACAGCTACCTCATTGCGCCTCTTTTTTTCTTTGCGTCATGTGCTGTTTGGGGAGTATTTTTTTGAAGGGCCATCCTGCGTGACACTGCAGTGCCACTCCTAGATGGGCCAGGTGTTTGTGTCGGCCACTTGGGTCGCTTATCTTAGTCACACAGCTACCTCATTGCGCCTCTTTTTTTCTTTGCGTCATGTGCTGTTTGGGGAGTATTTTTTTGAAGTGCCATCCTGTCTTACACTGCAGTGCCACTCCTAGATGGGCCAGGTGTTTGTGTCGGCCACTTGGGTCGCTTAGCTTAGTCACACAGCTACCTCGGTGCAAATTTTAGGACTAAAAATAATATTGTGAGGTGTGAGGTGTTCAGAATAGACTGAAAATGAGTGGAAATTATGGTTATTGAGGTTAATAATACTTTGGGAACAAAATGACTCCCAAATTCTATGATTTAAGCTGTTTTTTAGGGTTTTTTGAAAAAAACACCCGAATCCAAAACACACCCGAATCCGACCAAAAAATTTCGGTGAGGTTTTGCCAAAACGCGTCCGAATCCAAAACACGGCCGCGGAACCGAACCCAAAACCAAAACACAAAACCCGAAAAATGTCCGGTGCACATTACTAGTATATATATATATATATATATATATATATACCCTATTGTAAAGCGGATTACTGGGGCATAACAACTATGCTGGTGTTTGACGTGCATCCGGTATCCGCCATTAGTGCAGTGGGACTGCAGTGCCAACCCTAGATGGGCCAGGTGTTTGTGCCGCACACTTGTGTCGCTTAGTTTAGTCATACAACTACCTCATTGCACCTCTTTTACTTCTTTGCATGATGTGCTGTTTGGGTACTATTTTTTTTAAGTGACATCCTGTCTGACACTGCAATGTCACTCCTAGATGGGCCAGTATTTTGTGTCGCTTAGCTTAGTCATACAGCTACCTCATTGCACCTCTTTTTCATCTTTGCATGATGTGCTGTTTGGGGCCTTTTTTATATCTGCCCTCCTGTCTGACACTGCAGTGCCACTCCTAGATGTGCCAATTGTTTGTATCGCTTAGTTAGTCATACAGCTACCTCATTGCACCTCTTTTTCTTCTTTGCATGATGTGCTGTTTGGGGCCTATTTTTTATATCTGCCCTCCTGTCTGCCACTGTAGTGCCACTCCTAGATGGGCCAATTGTTTGTGTCGTTTAGCTTAGTCTTACAGCTACCTCATTGCACCTCTTTTTCATCTTTGCATGATGTGCTGTTTGGGGCCTATTTTTTATATCTGCCCTCCTGTCTGACACTGCAGTGCTACTCCTAGATGGAGTACCAGCACAAGAAGAAGAAAAGGGCTGTATTGTCAGTGCACATAGGGAGCAGTGGATTGATTTCCACTCTTCCATAAAACTTAACCTTTATTATTATTCTCTTAAAACAATAGATTGTTTTTATTTAAACTACAAGGTGAGGCGAAACATAGAGGTTAAAATCATTGACATAGACAAACATGCAAAGTGCAATGGAAATTAATAGATGTGAATAAAGATTTAAAAATGTGTCCCGGCGTACTTTATTCTAATGTCCACAAATAATATTAAAGTATTTATCCTGTATTAAACCAGCATCCAATTCTTCTTTAATTTATCTCTATTCATATATTTATGGATATAGATCTCATTATATATTCATTGTGAGATCTTGCTAAATCTAAGATCACAGCACATGAGTCACTTGTTATTCACTGTTTCTTTTTCTTTTTCTATTTCCTTTTTCTTCCTTTTATGGTATCAGACACCTTTAACCATTATCTAATAGGTAGTGATGATACTGGTGACATAGCAAGGTTTAGTATTCATAAATGTAGTGAGCGTTGTTGGGTGTATAACCTGTTATGAGTATATAACCCACCTTCTGGAGGATATATGCATACATTAATTATTTATGTGATAGTGATAGTATCCCGGTGCACACAAATTTATTGTCTCTAGAGGAGAAGCATCCTCATTTATTTAAGACTAGTGACACCCTCTCAACTAATCACATATGCCTTTATACATATACGGAAAGGTACAGTATTCGTAAATGTAGTGAGCGTTATTGGGTATATAACCTGTTATGAGTATATAACACACCTTCTAGAGAATATATGCATACATTAATTATTTATGTGATAGTGATAGTAACCCGGTGCACACAAATTTATTGTCTCTAGAGGAGAAGCATCCTCATTTATTTAAGACTAGTGACACCCTCTCAACTAATCACATATGCCTTTATACATATACGGAAGGCAGATATACTGCAGTATGTTAATTGTGGTGCCTCATTATAAGATGTCTCTTTTGAACTACTGGTTTTTACACACCTTATAAATACTTTAAACAAAAGAATGGAGCACCTCTCCAATGCGCGGAGCTGGCTACATTAACTGTGTGAACCAAAATATGGGCGTAACTCACTCCCAATAGAAACAATTTAATACAGAAGATGGGTACACACTATATGGGGCGCCAAATGACAATGTTAAACAATCAAGCATAGGAAAGAAATATTTCAGATATATTGAGTAGACGTCCCTTTCAAATACTTGCAATCAGGCATGTATAGGGTTCTCTGATCTTGTCATAAAAGGGCAGACGGTTTCATCAGTAATCCAGTTCGTGACGTCATATAAAAAATAGAAAGAAAGGAATACCTAGTGCAACACCGTTTTATTCCTTCACAGAATGATAGCACAAATATTCCATATAAACAACTCTTTCCGATGTATAAAATTATTTTAAAAATACTTTATGGAGCACATACAGCATGGCAAATACTGGTTGAGCTGTGTGAAAAAAAGGTTGCAATTACCAGATAGTAGGAGGATAAAATATCCTCAGACAAGCGTGTATTAAGTCACCAGACAGCCTCCCGGGAAATGGCACTCTGGATTATCCGGCAGCGGCTCCCTCCACACACAGCAGACCAAGTATTCCAGGCTGTGCCAACGCGTTTCAGGCCTTGCTAGGCCCTTTCTCAAGGCTGATATGCTCCTTCTAAATCCTACACTCCTTTTATTCTTCAACTAACCAATCACAATACTAATTAAAAAACAGTAACATCTGTATCAAAGATGGCTCCCTCCATAAGTTATTCCTGGTTGCCTTAGCAACCACTTTCCGGTAAAGTCTCGTAATAAGAATACATCTAAAAATAGGTTCTGTTTAAAACAACATACTACATACATAAAGTCTAAATAGTGAGCTCTCTTTCTGAATCCTTATTTATATTCAATGCAAAGTATGAAACACACTAACACTGATAAATGTTCTCGTGGTGTGTATAGAACCTAGCCGTCCCCGGTTGCTAGGTTACCGTGGACAGTCCGATCTGATAGGCGGTCCGATGCTTCCGCCCGCTGGTCACTCGGTGCGTCATTTGTCAACTTCCGGTTGTAGGTTGAGTCCCGGGGATCAACTTCCCCGTACGTGTCGGCGCTTCCGTCCTCCTGCTTATCGCTAGGGGTCAAGTGCTGATCTCCTTCCTGTTCTATTTGTTATGTTGCCAAGGCAACAGAGTCCCGGCCAAGTTCAAAATACTTATCGATAGTGTCCCACAAGCGCATTCCAGAGGGGAGAATTAACACTGTGTGTTCCGGATTTAATACCTATTTAAAACAGGTGGCCTTATTAGTCTTAGGCATTTTACATCAAGATTGCTGATAACACATAATAAAGTTCAGAGAAGGTCTATAAAAAGTCAATTTATATAAATAAGATGAACAAACCAAAAATTTTTATAAAAACCACTTCACTTCAAAGTCTGAGTTAAGCCCTTTAGGTATAAGTGTGTTGTACTTATAAATCAACTGCATCTCCTTTTTGGCCAATAGTTTAGAGGTGAATTTTTGACGTTGATTCGCCTCTATTCGGTTTAACCCTACGAACCTCAAAATGTGACCTGGATCACAGTTGTGATTTCTTTTAAAATGATTGGAGAGTGCATGAGTGTCTAGACCTTTTTTTATGTTTCTCAGGTGCTCACGTATACGTGTTTTTAAAGGCCTAGATGTCCTGCCTATGTAGAACATATGGCATGAGCACTCTATGGCATATATAACGTTTTTCACGTTGCAGGTTATGAAGTCATTGATCTTATGTGTTAACCCATTGATCTCTAATAGCTCTAGTTTCTTCCCACTATCCGTCTTAATTGTCCTGCACCCTACACATGATCCACAGCGATGGAAGCCTGTGGTGTTGATCTGCCCCTTTTTTCTTAGTGGGGGGAGATCACTTCTCACTAAGCTGCTACTTATATTGTACTCAATGAAAAAGAAAAAGAATTTATACACAACAAGGAACCTACAATACCTGTTATTTACCTTCTCCCCAAGATCCACAAGGATGCACAACATCCCCCAGGACGTCCCATCGTATCAGGGATTGAATCCATTACAGCTAGCCTATCAGAAATGATCGACTATCATTTGCAACCACTGGTATTAACAAACAGATCGCACTTGAAAGATACTAAAGATCTGCTCAATTACTTACCTACTGTCCCTTGGGAGGATGGCATGCTGTTAATCACAGCAGATGTCAAGTCCCTGTACACGGTTATAGATCATGATGCAGGAGTAGGAGCGGTCTCTGAATTTCTTAATAAGAGCGATATGGACATCAATCTACAAAATTTCGTGGTCGAGTCAGTTCGTTTTATTCTAACGAACAACTACTTCATGTTCGATGGAGATTTTTATCTCCAAAAAGTCGGGACGGCCATGGGCACCAGGTTCGCCTCAAGTTACGCCAACTTATTTATGGGGAAATGGGAATCAGACTATGTCTGGGGACCCAACCCATTTGGGGCGAGCCTGGTGTCGTGGAAACGTTATATTGACGACATCATCTTTGTATGGAGAGGATGAAGAGATGAATTAGAGAGATTTTTTACTTACCTCAACAATAACCCATTGAACATCAACCTCACTTTCCATATAAGTTCGGAAAGTGTAGATTTTTTGGATATCACTCTTTACATCAAAGATGGAAATTTGAGCACTAAAACC
The DNA here is from genome assembly GCF_028390025.1 of Pseudophryne corroboree. Taxonomy (NCBI): domain Eukaryota; kingdom Metazoa; phylum Chordata; class Amphibia; order Anura; family Myobatrachidae; genus Pseudophryne; species Pseudophryne corroboree. The sequence goes on from NC_086449.1 coordinate 185,730,628, forward strand.
TACACCAAACCGACAGATTCCCAAACATATATTGACAGAAACAGCTGCCATCATCACAACTGGCTACAGTCAATACCAAATAGCCAGTTCAAGAGAATTAGACGAAATTGTTCTGAGGATCCAATTTTCGAACAACAGGCCACACAGCTGGAAAAGAGGTTTAAAAGGAGTGGATATGAAGCTGAACATGTCAGGAAAATCAAAGAACAGACACTAGGGATCAAGCGAGAAGACCTATTGAAGGATAAAATACCATCTAGGGGGGAGTCCAACCGCTTCGAGTATGCTTTTATAACCAGTTACAGCATACAACATAAATCCCTAGAACATTCCATTAGGAAACACTGGAATATTTTGAAAAAAGACCCAGTATTGATAGATGTCCTACCTGACAAACCGGTGTTTATCTATAAAAAAGCCCCCAATATAAGTAGCAGTTTAGTGAGAAGTGATCTCCCCCCACTAAGAAAAAAGGGGCAGATCAACACCACAGGCTTCCATCGCTGTGGATCATGTGTAGGGTGCTGGACAATTAAGACGGATAGTGGGAAGAAACTAGAGCTATTAGAGATCAATGGGTTAACACATAAGATCAATGACTTCATAACCTGCAACGTGAAAAACGTTATTTATGCCATAGAGTGCTCATGCCATATGTTCTACATAGGCAGGACATCTAGGCCTTTAAAAACACGTATAAGTGAGCACCTGAGAAACATAAAAAAAGGTCTAGACACTCATGCACTCTCCAATCATTTTAAAAGAAATCACAACTGTGATCCAGGTCACATTTTGAGGTTCGTAGGGTTAAACCGAATAGAGGCGAATCAACGTCAAAAATTCACCTCTAAACTATTGGCCAAAACGGAGATGCAGTTGATTTATAAGTACAACACACTTATACCTAAAGGGCTTAACTCAGACTTTGAAGTGAAGTGGTTTTTATAAATTTTTTTGGTTTGTTCATCTTATTTATATAAATTGACTTTTTATAGACCTTCTCTGAACTTTATTATGTGTTATCAGCAATCTTGATGTAAAATGCCTAAGACTAATAAGGCCACCTGTTTTAAATAGGTATTAAATCCGGAACACACAGTGTTAATTCTCCCCTCTGGAATGCGCTTGTGGGACACTATCGATAAGTATTTTGAACTTGGCCGGGACTCTGTTGCCTTGGCAACATAACAAATAGAACAGGAAGGAGATCAGCACTTGACCCCTAGCGATAAGCAGGAGGACGGAAGTGCCGACACGTACGGGGAAGTTGATCCCCGGGACTCAACCTACAACCGGAAGTCGACAAATGACGCACCGAGTGACCAGCGGGCGGAAGCATCGGACCGCCTATCAGATCGGACTGTCCACGGTAACCTAGCAACCGGGGATGGCTAGGTTCTATACACACCACGAGAACATTTATCAGTGTTAGTGTGTTTCATACTTTGCATTGAATATAAATAAGGATTCAGAAAGAGAGCTCACTATTGAGACTTTATGTATGTAGTATGTTGTTTTAAACAGAACCTATTTTTAGATGTATTCTTATTACGAGGCTTTACCGGAAGTGGTTGCTAAGGCAACCAGGAATAACTTATGGAGGGAGCCATCTTTGATACAGATGTTACTGTTTTTTAATTAGTATTGTGATTGGTTAGTTGAAGAATTAAAGGAGTGTAGGATTTAGAAGGAGCATATCAGCCTTGAGAAAGGGCCTAGCAAGGCCTGAAACGCGTTGGCACAGCCTGGAATACTTGGTCTGCTGTGTGTGGAGGGAGCCGCTGCCGGATAATCCAGAGTGCCATTTCCCGGGAGGCTGTCTGGTGACTTAATACACGCTTGTCTGAGGATATTTTATCCTCCTACTATCTGGTAATTGCAACCTTTTTTTCACACAGCTCAACCAGTATTTGCCATGCTGTATGTGCTCCATAAAGTATTTTTAAAATAATTTTATACATCGGAAAGAGTTGTTTATATGGAATATTTGTGCTATCATTCTGTGAAGGAATAAAACGGTGTTGCACTAGGTATTCCTTTCTTTCTATTTTTTATATGACGTCACGAACTGGATTACTGATGAAACCGCCTGCCCTTTTATGACAAGATCAGAGAACCCTATACATGCCTGATTGCAAGTATTTGAAAGGGACGTCTACTCAATATATCTGAAATATTTCTTTCCTATGCTTGATTGTTTAACACCTTATAAATAACCCAAGTATATTTTCTTATAAGCAGAATTTCAATTTTTCTGCATGTTCCCAGAAATCTATAGGATATCTCCAATGGTATTTACGATTTCTGGGAACATGCAGAAAAATTGAAATTCTGCTTATAAGAAAATATACTTTGGTTATTTATAAGGTGTGTAAAAACCAGTAGTTCAAAAGAGACATCTTATAATGAGGCACCACAATTGACATACTGCAGTATATCTGCCTTCCGTATATGTATAAAGGCATATGTGATTAGTTGAGAGGGTGTCACTAGTCTTAAATAAATGAGGATGCTTCTCCTCTAGAGACAATGAATTTGTGTGCACCGGGTTACTATCACTATCACATAAATAATTAATGTATGCATATATCATCTAGAAGGTGTGTTATATACTCATAACAGGTTATATACCCAATAACGCTCACTACATTTACGAATACTATACCTTTCCGTATATGTATAAAGGCATATGTGATTAGTTGAGAGGGTGTCACTAGTCTTAAATAAATGATGATGCTTCTCCTCTAGAGACAATAAATTTGTGTGCACCGGGATACTATCACTATCACATAAATAATTAATGTATGCATATATCCTCCAGAAGGTGGGTTATATACTCATAACAGGTTATACACCCAACAACGCTCACTACATTTATGAATACTAAACCTTGCTATGTCACCAGTATCATCACTACCTATTAGATAATGGTTAAAGGTGTCTGATACCATAAAAGGAAGAAAAAGGAAATAGAAAAAGAAAAAGAAACAGTGAATAACAAGTGACTCATGTGCTGTGATCTTAGATTTAGCAATATCTCACAATGAATATATAATGAGATCTATATCCATAAATATATTAATAGAGATAAATTAAAGAAGAATTGGATGCTGGTTTAATACAGGATAAATACTTTAATATTATTTGTGGACATTAGAATAAAGTACGCCGGGACACATTTTTAAATCTTTATTCATATCTATTAATTTCCATTGCACTTTGCATGTTTGTCTATGTCAATGATTTTAACCTCTATGTTTCGCCTCACCTTGTAGTTTAAATAAAAGCAATCTATTGTTTTAAGAGAATAATAATAAAGGTTAAGTTTTATGGAAGAGTGGAAATCAATCCACTGCTCCCTATGTGCACTGACAATACAGCCCTTTTCTTCTTCTTGTGCTGGTACTCATTCTAGCTGTAGTTGGTAGCACCCCCAATACAAATGGTAATTACCAATAAGTTATAGGGGTTCTTTAGAGGAACTTAGGTTCTAAATCAATTATTTTTGGCTAATCGTGAGTGTGCAGATACACCCCCATTTCCTACTCCTAGATGGGCCAGGTGTTTGTGCCGCACACTTGTGTCGCTTAGCTTAGTCATACAGCCACCTCGGTGCAACCTTTTGGCCTAAGAACAATATTGTGAGGTGTGAGGTATTCAGAATAGACTGGAAATGAGTGGAAATGAATGTTATTGAGGTTAATAATACCGTAGGATCAAAATTACCCGCAAATTCTGTGATTTTAGCTGTTTTTATGGTTTTTTTTTCCAAAAATCATCCAGATATAAAAACAAAAACAAAACACGAAAAGGGTGGTTTTGGCAAAACCAATCCAAAACCAAAACACGAGCGGGGAATTAGAACCAAAACCAAAACAAATGAAAAGTGCCTACCGCACATCTCTACATTTTATATAGATTATTTACTTATAAGTTATTTCTGCAGTATATTTTCTGGTAAGTTGTGTGCTGCCAGAGTTACTGAAAAAATAATAATGGGTGGCATGGGTTTCCAATTGCAGATTCACAGATGCCCACTTAGCCATAGGGATTATGCGTTAGCATAAGGTAGTAAATCAGGCTTCTGTGGAGCCCCCAACTACAAACACTTTTGGTCTGACAGCCGCTTTGTACATGTTTGTTAGTTTTTTCCAAGGAAGCCCTAAGCCCAGAGGCAGAACTCTGGGAGGCAACGGAGTCATCTGCCGCCGGGCTCCTGCTCTGAAGGGGGGCTCTTTTCCCCCTATTCTGTGACACCATTGAAGTAAGTTAATTGATGGTTGCTGCTATCTTTTCACTATATGAAGTTACTTCTCTGACAATTACACATAACTTCATATAGTTACAATTCTCATGCTTCCTGTACTGGAGCAAATAGCTCCGTCAGTAAAGTGTCTGCTGTCAGTGGGTTCTAATTCTGGGTATGACTGCTAAGAAATGTGTGATTTAAAATAAAAGACAATGAAATGTATATATACAGTATATAAAAAAAATTCAGAACACTCCATACATACATACATACACACACACACACACACACACACACACACACATACATATATGCACACATACATACATATATTTATCTAAATATAAGGATGGGGGGGCAACTGGTATGAACTTCCCTCCGGGCAACTGTGACGAACTTACGCCACTGCCTAAGCCCAAGTACTTTGTATCCACCCATTTGCACTCATGGTACCCCATTACTTCCATTACATAAAAGCTTCCCTTTAAACATATAACATGCATTTATAAAGATAAGAGTAGAATCTTATTGTCCTTGCATCCAGGAGTCACAAGAACAACTACTGTAGGTGTATCACAAGTGTGTACTTTAAAATAATTAATGTCAACACTTACTGCCCAGCCCTTTTAAATTGTAATAATATTCATCTGACATTTAAAAAATACTTTGTCACAACAAAGGACATCTTTTGAGTTATCAAACAATTATCTTTTAATGTTAATGGGGAATAATTGCCTTATTCACTTACTATAATTGTCTGGATTTGTACTTCTCTGGGGAACATGATGTACCATTGTCAATGTCATCTTATCTGTGCTGCTGCTTAGAAAGAAAAATCGTATTGTTTGCTATGCATACTATAGTTCTTCAAATCATTGTTCAAACTGATTTGCAAAAACATTAGATTCTGCTGCTTTACGCTGAATATATATGCCCCAAACAATTGATGTGTGATGCTAGACAATTGAGTGCTAACTAATGAGCCTCATTAGTAATTATAATTAGACTAATTACCAGGCCATTAAAATGATGGAACAACATACAGATGGAGCCAAACTCATCTAGTATGGCTCCATCGCAAACGTGCACTCCTGGCGGGACTCGGCAGTCCGGCACCGAGCCCCGCTACGGGAGTGCACAGAGATGCTCCCATTGTAGACGCATGCCCAGCTCAGACGCTGGACGTCCTACAAAAATGTATAAGGAAAATAACACTCAGGAATTCCACAGTAGATTGAAAGATAGTGAAACAGTAGTAGGAAAAGGAGATGAGATTTTCAAACACACAAATTTAAGAGAGATATCGTCTTTCTACCCCCAACACATAAAAGGACATCTGATCAATACATTTCAGAAATTAGTGAACAATGATATAAATGCAATACCTAAAACTCTGCAGTAAACACAGAACTTGACGAGGGCAGAAAGAACAGCCTTGAAAGAACTATGGAAAAATCATAATATCGTGATCAAACAAGCATATAAGGAAGGGGGTGACAACGACATTGTAATTATGGATGGAGATGCATACAAAATTGAAGCAGAAAATGTAATGAAGGAGGAAGATACCTACCAGGCTCTCAAGGGAGACCCAATGGGAGCATTTAAGAACTTACCCAGATTTGGAAAAGTGCTTGGAAGAGAAGTTTATTACAAAAAAAGAATATGATTTTACATGTCAGAAAGACCCAATAATACAAGTATTTTACCACCTTCCAAATGTCTACAAAGACCCGAAACACCTTCCTGCATTACCAATAGTGGCAGGGATTAGCTCATTAACATCAAATCTCTCTGGCTATATCATTACCTGTCTTCAACCAATGGTGACAACACAACAGAGTTATTTGAAAGATACAACGCAGGTTTTGAGCCTCTTAGACAATATCGTTTGGAAAGACACATATTTTCTCACAACTTGTGACATAAGGTCCCTTTACAAATGTATAGATCACAAGAAGGGCTGCAGGAATGTGACGAAAATATTGCAAAAAGATTAAAAACTAAAAATTGAACAAATCAACTTTCTTATGGAAGGAATACAATTCATATTAACTGGGATAGCGATGTTAACACGTTTCACCTTCATATGCAAACTTGTTCTTGTTCTAGTGGAAAATGAAAAGATATGGACCAATAATCAATATCATAGGAGCCTCATATTGTGGGCTAGGTACATTGATTATGTCATCATAACATGGGATGGGAAGAGAAGGAACTGAATGAATTTATAAAGTATATTAACAAGAATGAAGAAAATCTGGAATTCAGCAGTGAGGTCAGTACTACCAGTGTTCATTTTCTGGATTGATTATATTTATAGACAATAGCAAGCTTGAGACCAAATTATACAACAAGAAGTAGATTGCAAAAGCTACTTAGATGCCAGAAGCAACCATCATCAAAAATTGGAGGCAAATATCCCAAGGGGCCAACAAAGACACATAAAAAAAATACTTGAAGAAGGAGGATTAGAAAGTACAGTCAGAAAAGCTAATTTGCTAATTCGAAGAGAAGAACTACAGTATGACACCGACATACTTTAAGAAGACTGTAAGGAACTAGAAACATAGATATGATAACACTTTTAGAATACAAAGAAAAAAACAAACAGGAAAAAGAAGATCTTTTTATTACAAATTTTTCAGGCCAGAGAAAAACACTGCAAAAGATTTTGAATAAACATTGGCCCATTTAGATGGCAGATGAAGAGATTAAACCTATTCTACCTCAGGTACCAAATACAGTATATAGAAGGGCCACAACTCTAAGGAACAGTCTAGTCAAGAGCCACCAAAAGATTGAAAAAGAGGGACACATGGCTGAAGAATAAAACTTCAGCATTTTATAAATGTTACACAAGTGGCGCATGTAAAAAAGACAAATAACGAAACAGTATAACAAGCGTCACTTCATATGCTACAAAAAAAGATTTAAACATAAGGATAAGATTACATTCCACATTAAAGGGGTAATCTATCTCCTCCACTACCCATGTGGTCTCCAGTATATAGGAAAAAAAACATTTGTAAACTACATATATGCATCAATGGACATCTAAATAATAATAAAAATGAGAACCATAGCATTTCCAAACATTTCAAGGACAAACACAGAAGTAATCCAGCAGAATTACGTTTAATTGGCCTTAACCAAATGAAGCCCCCCCACTGGAGAGAAAGGCATCTGAATGAGAGTCTATTGAGAGAGGAGACCAGAATGATCTTCGAATTAGGAACCCTTAAACCTAAGTGACTAAATACTGACTTTTAGCTACTACTTTCACTAAAAACATAGAATTGCAAAATGGATGTAAGATGACTCCAGTATACATCCCTTAATACTGAGTACCTCGCCCAAATATTAAAGAGTTACAACCCATTCTGCCCCCCTCCCCCACCCAACCTAGACATTCATTAAGAACAACATAAAGCAGCACCGGATCAAAATAAACAACCACTACATGAGGAAGGTTATGAATAGAGAAGAGCACCTCCAGTACCTTCTGAAAAGCAATTTTATTTTAATAATATCTTAAGCAGTTTATACATAAATATATATCTATCAAATATATTTGTGTATATATATATATATATATATCAAGGAATTGGTGAAAATAAGCGCCCAAGAGTGTAGATTGTATAACAAGGTGAATATAAATGAAGGTATCAAGAGTGGGTATATTACAATCAGTTAAAAAACTTATCTGAAAACCAGAGAAGCTAAATTCAGGCGATGCTTCTTTGACGCTTAGTACATGTTGAAAAAAAGAAGAGCAAACATAGTGTGTACTGTTTTTTTTTGGTAAAATATCGAAATATATCACTGGCCGGAAATCATTTAGGCTTAATTAGGGAAACAGCATTTTCCCAAGTATGCAATCAATATATAGCCTAGGCAGTGTATATATATAAAAAAGATAAATTATTTAATACACGTAATGACATAAAAATACATTAAAATACATAAAATATGAATAGCTGTATATCATGCGTACAGAATGAAAGATTATATCATGCTTTTCTGTCCATAAATAGATGGAATGCATGCGTACAGAATTCAAAATCATAGAAGGCTTATCTGTCCATAAGAGGAAATGTCAGCAGGTAGTTTGTATATTTTTGTATGTTTTTTTGTCATATGTCCATTTTACTATGTCTGTCTTTTTACGTGGTGTGTTTACTTGTAATTATAATTTAAATTTATGTTCAAATGAATATACTGTAACACTGAAATATCCCAGTAACCTAATATAGAGTACAATTTATGACAACGAGAAAGCCAAGACTACCAAAATAGGAGCAAAACACTGATGATGTCCACCCAAAAAGAGGCTGGAAGTGACGTCATGGACGCCACTATCTTGATGGCAGAAGTGATATGATGAGAGAACCTGGCATCTATTCCAAGTATAGGTGGAAGTGACGCAGTAACGAGGTGGAAGTGACGCACCGAGATGGACCCTGCAGCCGATAATAAAAATGCAAAGAGGTTAAAAGCACTGAATTCTGACAAAGCCTGGCATACAGGTAAAACATGTTGATTATGGAGCTAACTGATGGGACACCAACACACTGGTAAAATACAAGTGAAGGTGCCCTGTTAATGTCTGCCAGCAGACAACCCCTTTTTGCCTTATATTATATTTGTCTACTAGACTAAGGTCTCACATCATAAGGTTGGTGATAACTAATTATATTTACCCACTGCATGGAGGAATAGCCAGTGATCACTGATATTTGGGCCAGAACTGTGATACACCTGACAAAGTTTAGTTGCACTCTCCTTTTTGGCAACATACTATGTATTTTATATAGTCCATTCTAAAACTATATCAGAAAGCTAGTATAAATAAAGTGGGGTAGAGAACTCTGGCTGAAGGTGTATCTGACATCCCCACTCCCCGTCACAGCACCCAGCACCAGCCGCACTCATCTAATCCAACTTGATGCAAGTGGGCGTTGCATGACATGGGTGTTACTCAAGCCGCCACCAGGAAGAGTATTAAATTGTGCTCTTGCATTCACCAGACACTAAAATCAGACTTACAAGATCCACAGTTATTACACACATGTAGCATGGGTATCTGCAGGCATGAGAATTCACAGAGTACAGAGATAACGCTGATACATTTTTGGTATTTATTGAGAAATATATTCAGGGTTAAGTAACAAAGAAAAACAAAAGTAAATAAACAAGACATATAATTATGATATGCACTGATTGACTTCAAGAAAATAAAAGGAATATAAAATGTCAGAACCCAAAGCTGACACTCTTTCCAGTCTACCTGTCTCCAGGGGCCTGAAAAAGGGCCCCCTTACTGTGACCTTCAAAATATACTTAGCTCACACCTCGATACAGTTCAGCAAGGAGCATACACAATGCAGATTCAGTTCTGAACCTAACAGTTCATACCACAAAGACATTTATAAAATATACTTTTTTGGATCACTATAATAATTCACCTCATGGTCATGACTGGGTTATCACTCATAAGATCGTAAGCACAGTTCATCCAGGGCACACAGAATGCATACAGTCATGACACATGACTTTGAGAAATCACTGTAACGCATGGCAACACCATACCCCCTTCATCATTTTACCAATGGACAATTGTGTTTTATTACATGTTTTGTTTTGTGTTTATGTTGACTGTTTATGTATACCGATATTGGACATATAGTTTTACAATTAAAACTGAGAGACAGTTTTTTGAAAATATATTCATTATTTTAAGTTATATTTTGCAAATCTTATACATAACATTTTTAATTATATATGTTTAGTGGTCATTATATGGTCTAAAAAGTGAGCGCTGGGAAATCTTCCAGTTTTCTATGGTAGAGATTCAGTCTTTGTCACTCAATGCATGTTGCCCACTGGTAATATCTACTGGACTTCCTCAGAATGTAAATGTTGTCCTTGTGCTGTATTTACAGTGCATCCGGAAAGTATTCACAGCGTTTCACTTTTTTCACATTTTGTTATGTTACAGTCTTATTCCAAACTGGAATTAATTAATTTTTTTCTTCAAAATTCTATACACAATACCTCATAATGACAATGTGAAAAAAGTTTTTTTTGAGATTTTTGCTAATTTATTAAAAATAAATAACTAAGAAATCATATGTACATAAGTATTCACAGCCTTTGCGCAATACTTTGTTAATGCACCTTTGGTAGCAGTTACAGCCTCATGTTTTTGAATATGATGCCTCAAGCTACATCCAGAAAGCTGTACTGAGCATGTCACTTCCTTAGAAACACAAACAGGAAGCTGTCTTGCTCTATTTTTGCATTACTGTAGCATCTCCCAGTAATGGGATAATGTCATGCCACAACCCACATTATTGCCAGGCCTGTGTGCACACATGTGAGGTGTTAAACTAGTCACAATGCCGTCTCCCCATCACCAGTGTGCAACCAACTGGCAAATCATATTTTATAGTTGCAGCCATGTTCTTGTGGTCTCATAGCAGTGACTAAGTATTAAGACAAATAGATAAAGTTGCGCCCATTTTTGGGTAGTCTGCCCAGTGACTTATAATGAATACTACAAGTCTTGAAGATATTGGGAATTGAGAGCTGCACTAGGTGTAAGAAGCCTGCCCTCCACACCTGAGTTAATCAAGGACCCTCAAAGTGCTGTAGGTAAGTGAGAAAGAAATGTGGTGTGGCAAATGGGCAATACCATAATACATACCTCCTAGCTTCCTGATTGTCCAGGGATGGAAATTTTCGCATGCTTAAATGAGGGGCATGGACTTGCGGAAAGTGTCATGAATGCGGGCCATGCCCCATTTTCGCTGCTGCGGTGGCATGACCAGCACTCTGTGAGCTGCTGGGATGCCCTCTGTCCCTCTCTCCCGGTGAATAGACGCTATGCGCATGCACACAATGTCTATATCTAAGCAGAGCAGCTGGTGAGAGAGGGTCTCCCAACTGCCCCCCCTCCCACTGCGGGATACTGTGAAATGCGAGTGGGACAGTGGGACAGTCCCAGAAAAACAGGGCTGTCCTGCCAAAAACGGGACAGTTGGGAGGAATGATAATAGAGCGATATTAGAATATATAGCTGTGAAATATGTTGATCTCATTAGTGTTGTATATTGAATTTAAGTACTTATTGTAGTAAAATTGGAACAACACAAATGATACAAGTAGAGAGAGCACCACTTTCCATCAAACTCAAAGTGATAGGTGGGCAACGCCCCTAAACATGCAAATCCCACCCCTAACCACACCTCCGACACTCCCACTGTTCATCCCTTTCTGATGTTGTTTTTATATAAAATAAGCTTACAAATGAGTTATAAGCGATGTTTAATCATTGAAAAGCCTCCTGTGTATTAACTCTTAGATGTTGCATCAGTGTATATTATTTCCAATTGATTTGTGTGTTGTTAACGCTTAGTTGCACCAGTAAATGTTATTTCCAATTGATTTATAAAATAAGCATGCAAGCTATCAATGCTGTTTATTGGATTCGAGTGTGATATCTATAAAAGTGTATGCTGCTATGCCTGCGGACAAAAGAAGTGTTGTGTTATGAGGGTTGGCTAACCAAAAAAAGTATATGAAGAATGCGTACTACACCGTAATAAACCCAGGGAGTTATAGCGGCGTTGATAAGTTTTATGCGTCGAATAAAGATGTGTTTAAAAGTGGCGATATTAAATAATGGCTGCAAAAACAAGATGCGTATACATTAGAGATGAGCGCCTGAAATTTTTCGGGTTTTGTGTTTTGGTTTTGGGTTCGGTTCCGCGGCCGTGTTTTGGGTTCGAACGCGTTTTGGCAAAACCTCACCGAATTATTTTTGTCGGATTCGGGTGTGTTTTGGATTCGGGTGTTTTTTTCCAAAAACACTAAAAAACAGCTTAAATCATAGAATTTGGGGGTCATTTTGATCCCAAAGTATTATTAACCTCAAAAACCATAATTTACACTCATTTTCAGTCTATTCTGAATACCTCACACCTCACAATATTATTTTTAGTCCTAAAATTTGCACCGAGGTCGCTGTGTGAGTAAGATAAGCGACCCTAGTGGCCGACACAAACACCGGGCCCATCTAGGAGTGGCACTGCAGTGTCACGCAGGATGTCCCTTCCAAAAAACCCTCCCCAAACAGCACATGACGCAAAGAAAAAAAGAGGCGCAATGAGGTAGCTGTGTGAGTAAGATTAGCGACCCTAGTGGCCGACACAAACACCGGGCCCATCTAGGAGTGGCACTGCAGTGTCACGCAGGATGGCCCTTCCAAAAAACCCTCCCCAAACAGCACATGACGCAAAGAAAAAAAGAGGCGCAATGAGGTAGCTGACTGTGTGAGTAAGATTAGCGACCCTAGTGGCCGACACAAACACCGGGCACATCTAGGAGTGGCACTGCAGTGTCACGCAGGATGTCCCTTCCAAAAAACCCTCCCCAAACAGCACATGACGCAAAGAAAAAAAGAGGCGCAATGAGGTAGCTGTGTGAGTAAGATTAGCGACCCTAGTGGCCGACACAAACACCGGGCACATCTAGGAGTGGCACTGCAGTGTCACGCAGGATGTCCCTTCCAAAAAACCCTCCCCAAACAGCACATGACGCAAAGAAAAAAAGAGGCGCAATGAGGTAGCTGTGTGAGTAAGATTAGCGACCCTAGTGGCCGACACAAACACCGGGCCCATCTAGGAGTGGCACTGCAGTGTCACGCAGGATGTCCCTTCCAAAAAACCCTCCCCAATCAGCACATGATGCAAAGAAAAAGAAAAGAAAAAAGAGGTGCAAGATGGAATTATCCTTGGGCCCTCCCACCCACCCTTATGTTGTATAAACAAAACAGGACATGCACACTTTAACCAACCCATCATTTCAGTGACAGGGTCTGCCACACGACTGTGACTGATATGACGGGTTGGTTTGGACCCCCCCCAAAAAAGAAGCAATTAATCTCTCCTTGCACAAACTGGCTCTACAGAGGCAAGATGTCCACCTCATCTTCACCCTCCGATATATCACCGTGTACATCCCCCTCCTCACAGATTATCAATTCGTCCCCACTGGAATCCACCATCTCAGCTCCCTGTGTACTTTGTGGAGGCAATTGCTGCTGGTCAATGTCTCCGCGGAGGAATTGATTATAATTCATTTTAATGAACATCATCTTCTCCACATTTTCTGGATGTAACCTCGTACGCCGATTGCTGACAAGGTGAGCGGCGGCACTAAACACTCTTTCGGAGTACACACTTGTGGGAGGGCAACTTAGGTAGAATAAAGCCAGTTTGTGCAAGGGCCTCCAAATTGCCTCTTTTTCCTGCCAGTATAAGTACGGACTGTGTGACGTGCCTACTTGGATGCGGTCACTCATATAATCCTCCACCATTCTATCAATGTTGAGAGAATCATATGCAGTGACAGTAGACGACATGTCCGTAATCGTTGTCAGGTCCTTCAGTCCGGACCAGATGTCAGCATCAGCAGTCGCTCCAGACTGCCCTGCATCACCGCCAGCGGGTGGGCTCGGAATTCTGAGCCTTTTCCTCGCACCCCCAGTTGCGGGAGAATGTGAAGGAGGAGATGTTGACAGGTCGCGTTCCGCTTGACTTGACAATTTTGTCACCAGCAGGTCTTTCAACCCCAGCAGACCTGTGTCTGCCGGAAAGAGAGATCCAAGGTAGGCTTTAAATCTAGGATCGAGCACGGTGGCCAAAATGTAGTGCTCTGATTTCAACAGATTGACCACCCGTGAATCCTTGTTAAGCGAATTAAGGGCTGCATCCACAAGTCCCACATGCCTAGCGGAATCGCTCCGTGTTAGCTCCTTCTTCAATGCCTCCAGCTTCTTCTGCAAAAGCCTGATGAGGGGAATGACCTGACTCAGGCTGGCAGTGTCTGAACTGACTTCACGTGTGGCAAGTTCAAAGGGCATCAGAACCTTGCACAACGTTGAAATCATTCTCCACTGCACTTGAGACAGGTGCATTCCATCTCCTATATCGTGCTCAATTGTATAGGCTTGAATGGCCTTTTGCTGCTCCTCCAACCTCTGAAGCATATAGAGGGTTGAATTCCACCTCGTTACCACTTCTTGCTTCAGATGATGGCAGGGCAGGTTCAGTAGTTTTTGGTGGTGCTCCAGTCTTCTGTACGTGGTGCCTGTACGCCGAAAGTGTCCCGCAATTTTTCTGGCCACCGACAGCATCTCTTGCACGCCCCTGTCGTTTTTTAAAAAATTCTGCACCACCAAATTCAAGGTATGTGCAAAACATGGGACGTGCTGGAATTTGCCCATATTTAATGCACACACAATATTGCTGGCGTTGTCCGATGCCACAAATCCACAGGAGAGTCCAATTGGGGTAAGCCATTCCGCGATGATCTTCCTCAGTTGCCGTAAGAGGTTTTCAGCTGTGTGCGTATTCTGGAAAGCGGTGATACAAAGCGTAGCCTGCCTAGGAAAGAGTTGGCATTTGCGAGATGCTGCTACTGGTGCCGCCGCTGCTGTTCTTGCGGCGGGAGTCCATACATCTACCCAGTGGGCTGTCACAGTCATATAGTCCTGACCCTGCCCTGCTCCACTTGTCCACATGTCCGTGGTTAAGTGGACATTGGGTACAACTGCATTTTTTAGGACACTGGTGAGTCTTTTTCTGACGTCCGTGTACATTCTCGGTATCGCCTGCCTAGAGAAGTGGAACCTAGATGGTATTTGGTAACGGGGGCACACTGCCTCAATAAATTGTCTAGTTCCCTGTGAACTAACGGCGGATACCGGACGCACGTCTAACACCAACATAGTTGTCAAGGACTCAGTTATCCGCTTTGCAGTAGGATGACTGCTGTGATATTTCATCTTCCTCGCAAAGGACTGTTGAACAGTCAATTGCTTACTGGAAGTAGTACAAGTGGGCTTACGACTTCCCCTCTGGGATGACCATCGACTCCCAGCGGCAACAACAGCAGCGCCAGCAGCAGTAGGCGTTACACGCAAGGATGCATCGGAGGAATCCCAGGCAGGAGAGGACTCGTCAGACTTGCCAGTGACATGGCCTGCAGGACTATTGGCATTCCTGGGGAAGGAGGAAATTGACACTGAGGGAGTTGGTGGGGTGGTTTGCGTGAGCTTGGTTACAAGAGGAAGGGATTTACTGGTCAGTGGACTGCTTCCGCTGTCACCCAAAGTTTTTGAACTTGTCACTGACTTATTATGAATGCGCTGCAGGTGACGTATAAGGGAGGATGTTCCGAGGTGGTTAACGTCCTTACCCCTACTTATTACAGCTTGACAAAGGGAACACACGGCTTGACACCTGTTGTCCGCATTTCTGGTGAAATACCTCCACACCGAAGAGCTGATTTTTTTGGTATTTTCACCTGGCATGTCAACGGCCATATTCCTCCCACGGACAACAGGTGTCTCCCCGGGTGCCTGACTTAAACAAACCACCTCACCATCAGAATCCTCCTGGTCAATTTCCTCCCCAGCGCCAGCAACACCCATATCCTCCTCATCCTGGTGTACTTCAACACTGACATCTTCAATCTGACTATCAGGAACTGGACTGCGGGTGCTCCTTCCAGCACTTGCAGGGGGCGTGCAAATGGTGGAAGGCGCATGCTCTTCACGTCCAGTGTTGGGAAGGTCAGGCATCGCAACCGACACAATTGGACTCTCCTTGTGGATTTGGGATTTCAAAGAACGCACAGTTCTTTGCGGTGCTTTTGCCAGCTTGAGTCTTTTCAGTTTTCTAGCGAGAGGCTGAGTGCTTCCATCCTCATGTGAAGCTGAACCACTAGCCATGAACATAGGCCAGGGCCTCAGCCGTTCCTTGCCACTCCGTGTGGTAAATGGCATATTGGCAAGTTTACGCTTCTCCTCCGACAATTTTATTTTAGGTTTTGGAGTCCTTTTTTTTCTGATATTTGGTGTTTTGGATTTGACATGCTCTGTACTATGACATTGGGCATCGGCCTTGGCAGACGACGTTGCTGGCATTTCATCGTCTCGGCCATGACTAGTGGCAGCAGCTTCAGCACGAGGTGGAAGTGGATCTTGATCTTTCCCTAATTTTGGAACCTCAACTTTTTTGTTCTCCATATTTTATAGGCAGAACTAAAAGGCACCTCAGGTAAACAATGGAGATGGATGGATTGGATACTAGTATACAATTATGGACGGACTGCCACGGTTAGGTGGTATAAAAAAACCACGGTTAGGTGGTATATAATACAATTATGGATGGACGGACTGCCTGCCGAGTGCCGACACAGAGGTAGCCACAGCCGTGAACTACCGCACTGTACACTGGTTGATAAAGAGATAGTAGTATACTCGTAACAACTAGTATGACGACGGTATAAAGAATGAAAAAAAAACCACGGTTAGGTGGTATATAATACAATTATGGTTGGACGGACTGCCTGCCGAGTGCCGACACAGAGGTAGCCACAGCCGTGAACTACCGCACTGTACACTGGTTGATAAAGAGATAGTAGTATACTCGTAACAACTAGTATGACGACGGTATAAAGAATGAAAAAAAAACCACGGTTAGGTGGTATATATTATAATACAATTATGGATGGACGGACTGCCTGCCGAGTGCCGACACAGAGGTAGCCACAGCCGTGAACTACCGCACTGTACTGTGTCTGCTGCTAATATAGACTGGTTGATAAAGAGATAGTATACAATACTACTAATATACTGGTGGTCAGGCACTGGTCACCACTAGTCACACTGGCAGTGGCACTCCTGCAGCAAAAGTGTGCACTGTTTAATTTTAATATAATATTATTTATCATGTACTCCTGGCTCCTGCTATAACAACCTGCAGTGCTCCCCAGTCTCCCCCACAATTATAAGCTTTATATACAATACATTGATGTGCAGCACACTGGGCTGAGCAGTGCACACAGACTGAGTCACTGTGTGACTGTGTATCGTTTTTTTCAGGCAGAGAACGGATATATTAAATAAAACAAACAACTGCACTGTCTCTGGTGGTCACTGGTCACTGTGGTCGTCAGTCACTAAACTCTGTCTGCACTCTCTTCTAATCTACAGTATCACAGCAATCTCTCTCTCTCTCTCTCTTCTAAATCTAATCTAAATGGAGAGGACGCCAGCCACGTCCTCTCCCTATCAATCTCAATGCACGTGTGAAAATGGCGGCGACGCGCGGCTCCTTATATAGAATCCGAGTCTCGCGAGAATCCGACAGCGTCATGATGACGTTCGGGCACGCTCGGGTTAACCGAGCAAGGCGGGAAGATCCGAGTCGCTCGGACCCGTGAAAAAAAAAGTGAAGTTCGTGCGGGTTCGGATTCAAAGAAACCGAACCCGCTCATCTCTAGTATACATTACATAAGCCGGTCAGGAAAAACTATAAAAGGAACATGATCTGCGTATCGGATTTAAATCATCAATGGCAATGCGACTTGGTTTCGCTCATAGATCTTGCGAAGTACAATGATGGATTTAAGTGCATACTAACCATCATCAATATTTTCAGTAAGAGATCGTGGGCTGAAAGCCTAATGATTAAGAATGCTACATCCGTCGCTAATGCTTTTGAAAAAATATTTCAGCAGGGTTGCATACCAAAGAAGCTACAAACCGACAGCGGTAAAGAGTTTCTAAACAAAACCTTAAAAAAAAGTGTTAGAAAAATACGATATACATAATTTTACGACTAATAATGATGTAAAGGCTGCTGTCATAGAACGCTTTAATAGAACTTTAAAAACACGGATGTGGCGCTATTTCACAGCGCGGAATACTTACAGATATATAGATGTTTTACAGGACTTTATATACAGCTATAATAATACATACCACGGAACGATTAAGTGTGCACCGTGTGAAGTGAAGCCCTCTAACGCTTTGAGGATTTTCAAGATGGTGTACGGCGATTACTTTAAAGCTGGTAAACAAGCGCCACGTTTATCCGTCGGTGAACACGTGCGCATATCCAAATATAAGGATATATTTCAGAAAGGTTACGAAGAGAATTATTCTGGGGAAATATTTGTCATACAGAGTGTGAACACTAAAGGTCTTAAGCCGCGTTATAAGTTGACAGATCTGTACAGTGAAGTTATAACAGGTAGTTTTTACCCCAAAGAACTTCAAAGCATACCCAAAAACAATAAAAGAATTTACAAAGTGGAAAAGATTTTAAAAAATAAGACAGTCAGAGGTTGAAAATACGCGTTAGTCAAGTGGTGCGGGTACTAGTGATGAGCGGGTTCGGTTTCTCGGAAACCGAACCCCCCCGAACTTCACCTTTTTTACACGGGTCCGAGGCAGGTTAGAACCTTCCCGCCTTGCTCGGCTAACCCGAGCGCGCCCGAACGTCATCATCCCGCTGTCGGATTCTCGCGAGATTCGGATTCTATATAAGCAGCCGCGCGTCGCCGCCATTTTCACTCGTGCATTGGAGATGATAGGGAGAGGATGTGGCTGGCGTCCTCTCCGTTTATTGTAGAAGTTGATTGGTTTATTGCTTAATTGTGGGGAGGATTGGGGAGCAGCTGTTAGGAGGAGTACAGTGCAGAGTTTTGCTGATAAGTGACCACCAGTTTTTATCCGTTCTCTGCCTGAAATAAACGCTCCATACCATATCTGTGCTCAGTGTGCTGCATAATATATCTGTGCTGAGTGCTCACACTGCTTAATTGTGGGGACTGGGGAGCAGCTATAGCAGGAGTACAGTGCAGAGTTTTACTGACAGTGACCACCTGTATACGTTGTCTGCCTGAAAAACACTCCATATCTGTGCTCAGTGTGCTGCTTTATTGTGGGGACTGGGGACCACCAGTATAATTAATATTATATAGGAGGAGTACAGTGCAGAGTGCACTGCTGTACCTACCTCTGTGTCGTCATCCATTAAGTATACTATCCATCTACATTCTATACCTGTGGTGCATTTTAGTTTTGCAGTTTGCTGACAGTGTCCACCAGTATACTATATATAGCAGTACGGTAGGCCACTGCTGTACCTACCTCTGTGTCGTCATCCATTAAGTATACTATCCATCTACATTCTATACCTGTGGTGCATTTTAGTTTTGCAGTTTGCTGACAGTGTCCACCAGTATACTATATATAGCAGTACGGTAGGCCACTGCTGTACCTACCTCTGTGTCGTCACTCGTCATCCATTAAGTATACTATCCATCTACATTCTATACCTGTGGTGCATTTTAGTTTTGCAGTTTGCTGACAGTGTCCACCAGTATACTATATATACTTATAGCAGTACGGTAGGCCACTGCTGTACCTACCTCTGTGTCATCATCCATTAAGTATACTATCCATCTACATTCTATACCTGTGGTGCATTTTAGTTTTGCAGTTTGCTGACAGTGTCCACAAGTATACTATATATAGCAGTACGGTAGGCCACTGCTGTACCTACCTCTGTGTTGTCACTCGTCATCCATTAAGTATACTATCCATCTACATTCTATACCTGTGGTGCATTTTAGTTTTGCAGTTTGCTGACACAGTGTCCACCAGTATACTATATATAGCAGTACGGTAGGCCACTGCTGTACCTACCTCTGTATCGTCATCCATTAAGTATACTATCCATCTACATTCTATACCTGTGGTGCATTTTAGTTTTGCAGTTTGCTGACAGTGTCCACCAGTATACTATATATAGCAGTACGGTAGGCCACTGCTGTACCTACCTCTGTGTCGTCATCCATTAAGTATACTATCCATCTACATTCTATACCTGTGGTGCATTTTAGTTTTGCAGTTTGCTGACAGTGTCCACCAGTATACTATATATAGCAGTACGGTAGGCCACTGCTGTACCTACCTCTGTATCGTCACTCGTCATCCATTAAGTATACTATCCATCTACATTCTATACCTGTGGTGCATTTTAGTTTTGCAGTTTGCTGACACAGTGTCCACCAGTATACTATATATAGCAGTACGGTAGGCCACTGCTGTACCTACCTCTGTGTCGTCATCCATTAAGTATACTATCCATCTACATTCTATACCTGTGGTGCATTTTAGTTTTCCAGTTTGCTGACAGTGTCCACCAGTATACTATATATAGCAGTACGGTAGGCCACTGCTGTACCTACCTCTGTGTCGTCATCCATTAAGTATACTATCCATCTACATTCTATACCTGTGGTGCATTTTAGTTTTCCAGTTTGCTGACAGTGTCCACCAGTATACTATATATAGCAGTACGGTAGGCCACTGCTGTACCTACCTCTGTGTCGTCACTCATCATCCATTAAGTTTACTATCCATCTACATTCTATACCTGTGGTACATTTTAGTTTTGCAGTTTGTTGACAGTGTCCACCAGTATACTATATATACTTATAGCAGTACGGTAGGCCACTGCTGTACCTACCTCTGTGTCGTCACTCGTCATCCATTAAGTATACTATCCATCTACATTCTATACCTGTGGTGCATTTTAGTTTTGCAGTTTGCTGACACAGTGTCCACCAGTATACTATATATAGCAGTACGGTAGGCCACTGCTGTACCTACCTCTGTGTCGTCATCCATTAAGTATACTATCCATCTACATTCTATACCTGTGGTGCATTTTAGTTTTGCAGTTTGCTGACAGTGTCCACCAGTATACTATATATAGCAGTACGGTAGGCCACTGCTGTACCTACCTCTGTGTCGTCATCCATTAAGTATACTACCCATCTACATTCTATACCTGTGGTGCATTTTAGTTTTGCAGTTTGCTGACAGTGTCCACCAGTATACTATATATAGCAGTACGGTAGGCCACTGCTGTACCTACCTCTGTGTCGTCACTCGTCATCCATTAAGTATACTATCCATCTACATTCTATACCTGTAGTGCATTTTAGTTTTGCAGTTTGCTGACACAGTGTCCACCAGTATACTATATATAGCAGTACGGTAGGCCACTGCTGTACCTACCTCTGTGTAGTCATCCATTAAGTATACTATCCATCTACATTCTATACCTGTGGTGCATTTTAGTTTTCCAGTTTGCTGACAGTGTCCACCAGTATACTATATATAGCAGTACGGTAGGCCACTGCTGTACCTACCTCTGTGTCGTCATCCATTAAGTATACTATCCATCTACATTCTATACCTGTGGTGCATTTTAGTTTTCCAGTTTGCTGACAGTGTCCACCAGTATACTATATATAGCAGTACGGTAGGCCACTGCTGTACCTACCTCTGTGTCGTCACTCGTCATCCATTAAGTTTACTATCCATCTACATTCTATACCTGTGGTACATTTTAGTTTTGCAGTTTGTTGACAGTGTCCACCAGTATACTATATATACTTATAGCAGTACGGTAGGCCACTGCTGTACCTACCTCTGTGTCGTCACTCGTCATCCATTAAGTATACTATCCATCTACATTCTATACCTGTGGTGCATTTTAGTTTTGCAGTTTGCTGACACAGTGTCCACCAGTATACTATATATAGCAGTACGGTAGGCCACTGCTGTACCTACCTCTGTGTAGTCATCCATTAAGTATACTATCCATCTACATTCTATACCTGTGGTGCATTTTAGTTTTCCAGTTTGCTGACAGTGTCCACCAGTATACTATATATAGCAGTACGGTAGGCCACTGCTGTACCTACCTCTGTGTCGTCATCCATTAAGTATACTATCCATCTACATTCTATACCTGTGGTGCATTTTAGTTTTCCAGTTTGCTGACAGTGTCCACCAGTATACTATATATAGCAGTACGGTAGGCCACTGCTGTACCTACCTCTGTGTCGTCACTCGTCATCCATTAAGTTTACTATCCATCTACATTCTATACCTGTGGTACATTTTAGTTTTGCAGTTTGTTGACAGTGTCCACCAGTATACTATATATACTTATAGCAGTACGGTAGTCCACTGCTGTACCTACCTCTGTGTCGTCACTCGTCATCCATTAAGTATACTATCCATCTACATTCTATACCTGTGGTGCATTTTAGTTTTGCAGTTTGCTGACACAGTGTCCACCAGTATACTATATATAGCAGTACGGTAGGCCACTGCTGAACCTACCTCTGTATCGTCATCCATTAAGTATACTATCCATCTACATTCTATACCTGTGGTGCATTTTAGTTTTGCAGTTTGCTGACAGTGTCCACCAGTATACTATATATAGCAGTACGGTAGGCCACTGCTGTACCTACCTCTGTGTCGTCATCCATTAAGTATACTATCCATCTACATTCTATACCTGTGGTGCATTTTAGTTTTGCAGTTTGCTGACAGTGTCCACCAGTATACTATATATAGCAGTACGGTAGGCCACTGCTGTACCTACCTCTGTGTCGTCACTCGTCATCCATTAAGTATACTATCCATCTACATTCTATACCTGTGGTGCATTTTAGTTTTGCAGTTTGCTGACACAGTGTCCACCAGTATACTATATATAGCAGTACGGTAGGCCACTGCTGTACCTACCTCTGTGTCGTCATCCATTAAGTATACTATCCATCTACATTCTATACCTGTGGTGCATTTTAGTTTTCCAGTTTGCTGACAGTGTCCACCAGTATACTATATATAGCAGTACGGTAGGCCACTGCTGTACCTACCTCTGTGTCGTCATCCATTAAGTATACTATCCATCTACATTCTATACCTGTGGTGCATTTTAGTTTTCCAGTTTGCTGACAGTGTCCACCAGTATACTATATATAGCAGTACGGTAGGCCACTGCTGTACCTACCTCTGTGTCGTCACTCATCATCCATTAAGTTTACTATCCATCTACATTCTATACCTGTGGTACATTTTAGTTTTGCAGTTTGTTGACAGTGTCCACCAGTATACTATATATACTTATAGCAGTACGGTAGGCAACTGCTGTACCTACCTCTGTGTCGTCACTCGTCATCCATTAAGTATACTATCCATCTACATTCTATACCTGTGGTGCATTTTAGTTTTGCAGTTTGCTGACACAGTGTCCACCAGTATACTATATATAGCAGTACGGTAGGCCACTGCTGTACCTACCTCTGTGTCGTCATCCATTAAGTATACTATCCATCTACATTCTATACCTGTGGTGCATTTTAGTTTTGCAGTTTGCTGACAGTGTCCACCAGTATACTATATATAGCAGTACGGTAGGCCACTGCTGTACCTACCTCTGTGTCGTCATCCATTAAGTATACTACCCATCTACATTCTATACCTGTGGTGCATTTTAGTTTTGCAGTTTGCTGACAGTGTCCACCAGTATACTATATATAGCAGTACGGTAGGCCACTGCTGTACCTACCTCTGTGTCGTCACTCGTCATCCATTAAGTATACTATCCATCTACATTCTATACCTGTAGTGCATTTTAGTTTTGCAGTTTGCTGACACAGTGTCCACCAGTATACTATATATAGCAGTACGGTAGGCCACTGCTGTACCTACCTCTGTGTAGTCATCCATTAAGTATACTATCCATCTACATTCTATACCTGTGGTGCATTTTAGTTTTCCAGTTTGCTGTCAGTGTCCACCAGTATACTATATATAGCAGTACGGTAGGCCACTGCTGTACCTACCTCTGTGTCGTCATCCATTAAGTATACTATCCATCTACATTCTATACCTGTGGTGCATTTTAGTTTTCCAGTTTGCTGACAGTGTCCACCAGTATACTATATATAGCAGTACGGTAGGCCACTGCTGTACCTACCTCTGTGTCGTCACTCGTCATCCATTAAGTTTACTATCCATCTACATTCTATACCTGTGGTACATTTTAGTTTTGCAGTTTGTTGACAGTGTCCACCAGTATACTATATATACTTATAGCAGTACGGTAGGCCACTGCTGTACCTACCTCTGTGTCGTCACTCGTCATCCATTAAGTATACTATCCATCTACATTCTATACCTGTGGTGCATTTTAGTTTTGCAGTTTGCTGACACAGTGTCCACCAGTATACTATATATAGCAGTACGGTAGGCCACTGCTGTACCTACCTCTGTGTCGTCATCCATTAAGTATACCATCCATCTACATTCTATACCTGTGGTGCATTTTAGTTTTGCAGTTTGCTGACAGTGTCCACCACTATACTATATATAGCAGTACGGTAGGCCACTGCTGTACCTACCTCTTTGTCGTCATCCATTAAGTATACTATCCATCTACATTCTATACCTGTGGTGCATTTTAGTTTTGCAGTTTGCTGACAGTGTCCACCAGTATACTATATATAGCAGTACGGTAGGCCACTGCTGTACCTACCTCTGTGTCGTCACTCGTCATCCATTAAGTATACTATCCATCTACATTCTATACCTGTGGTGCATTTTAGTTTTGCAGTTTGCTGACAGTGTCCACCAGTATACTATATATAGCAGTACGGTAGGCCACTGCTGTACCTACCTCTGTGTCGTCACTCGTCATCCATTAAGTATACTATCCATCTACATTCTATACCTGTGGTGCATTTTAGTTTTGCAGTTTGCTGACACAGTGTCCACCAGTATACTATATATAGCAGTACGGTAGGCCACTGCTGTACCTACCTCTGTGTTGTCATCCATTAAGTATACTATCCATCTACATTCTTTACCTGTGGTGCATTTTAGTTTTGCAGTTTGCTGACAGTGTCCACCAGTATACTATATATAGCAGTACGGTAGGCCACTGCTGTACCTACCTCTGTGTCGTCACTCGTCATCCATTAAGTATACTATCCATCTACATTCTATACCTGTGGTGCATTTTAGTTTTGCAGTTTGCTGACAGTGTCCACCAGTATACTATATATAGCAGTACGGTAGGCCACTGCTGTACCTACCTCTGTGTCGTCACTCGTCATCCATTAAGTATACTATCCATCCTCATTCTATACCTGTGGTGCATTTTAGTTTTGCAGTTTGCTGACACAGTGTCCACCAGTATACTATATATAGCAGTACGGTAGGCCACTGCTGTACCTACCTCTGTGTCGTCATCCATTAAGTATACTATCCATCTACATTCTATACCTGTGGTGCATTTTAGTTTTGCAGTTTGCTGACAGTGTCCACCAGTATACTATATATAGCAGTACGGTAGGCCACTGCTGTACCTACCTCTGTGTCGTCATCCATTAAGTATACTACCCATCTACATTCTATACCTGTGGTGCATTTTAGTTTTGCAGTTTGCTGACAGTGTCCACCAGTATACTATATATAGCAGTACGGTAGGCCACTGCTGTACCTACCTCTGTGTCGTCACTTGTCATCCATTAAGTATACTATCCATCTACATTCTATACCTGTAGTGCATTTTAGTTTTGCAGTTTGCTGACACAGTGTCCACCAGTATACTATATATAGCAGTACGGTAGGCCACTGCTGTACCTACCTCTGTGTAGTCATCCATTAAGTATACTATCCATCTACATTCTATACCTGTGGTGCATTTTAGTTTTCCAGTTTGCTGACAGTGTCCACCAGTATACTATATATAGCAGTACGGTAGGCCACTGCTGTACCTACCTCTGTGTCGTCATCCATTAAGTATACTATCCATCTACATTCTATACCTGTGGTGCATTTTAGTTTTCCAGTTTGCTGACAGTGTCCACCAGTATACTATATATAGCAGTACGGTAGGCCACTGCTGTACCTACCTCTGTGTCGTCACTCGTCATCCATTAAGTTTACTATCCATCTACATTCTATACCTGTGGTACATTTTAGTTTTGCAGTTTGTTGACAGTGTCCACCAGTATACTATATATACTTATAGCAGTACGGTAGGCCACTGCTGTACCTACCTCTGTGTCGTCACTCGTCATCCATTAAGTATACTATCCATCTACATTCTATACCTGTGGTGCATTTTAGTTTTGCAGTTTGCTGACACAGTGTCCACCAGTATACTATATATAGCAGTACGGTAGGCCACTGCTGTACCTACCTCTGTGTCGTCATCCATTAAGTATACCATCCATCTACATTCTATACCTGTGGTGCATTTTAGTTTTGCAGTTTGCTGACAGTGTCCACCACTATACTATATATAGCAGTACGGTAGGCCACTGCTGTACCTACCTCTTTGTCGTCATCCATTAAGTATACTATCCATCTACATTCTATACCTGTGGTGCATTTTAGTTTTGCAGTTTGCTGACAGTGTCCACCAGTATACTATATATAGCAGTACGGTAGGCCACTGCTGTACCTACCTCTGTGTCGTCACTCGTCATCCATTAAGTATACTATCCATCTACATTCTATACCTGTGGTGCATTTTAGTTTTGCAGTTTGCTGACAGTGTCCACCAGTATACTATATATAGCAGTACGGTAGGCCACTGCTGTACCTACCTCTGTGTCATCACTCGTCATCCATTAAGTATACTATCCATCTACATTCTATACCTGTGGTGCATTTTAGTTTTGCAGTTTGCTGACACAGTGTCCACCAGTATACTATATATAGCAGTACGGTAGGCCACTGCTGTACCTACCTCTGTGTTGTCATCCATTAAGTATACTATCCATCTACATTCTTTACCTGTGGTGCATTTTAGTTTTGCAGTTTGCTGACAGTGTCCACCAGTATACTATATATAGCAGTACGGTAGGCCACTGCTGTACCTACCTCTGTGTCGTCACTCGTCATCCATTAAGTATACTATCCATCTACATTCTATACCTGTGGTGCATTTTAGTTTTGCAGTTTGCTGACAGTGTCCACCAGTATACTATATATAGCAGTACGGTAGGCCACTGCTGTACCTACCTCTGTGTCGTCACTCGTCATCCATTAAGTATACTATCCATCCTCATTCTATACCTGTGGTGCATTTTAGTTTTGCAGTTTGCTGACACAGTGTCCACCAGTATACTATATATAGCAGTACGGTAGGCCACTGCTGTACCTACCTCTGTGTCGTCATCCATTAAGTATACTATCCATCTACATTGTATACCTGTGGTGCATTTTAGTTTTGCGCAGTAAATATAGTAGTAGGCCATTGCTATTGATACTGGCATATAATTTCACACATTAAAAAATGGAGAACAAAAATGTGGAGGTTAAAATAGGGAAAGATCAAGATCCACTTCCACCTCGTGCTGAAGCTGCTGCCACTAGTCATGGCCGAGACGATGAAATGCCATCAACGTCGTCTGCCAAGGCCGATGCCCAATGTCATAGTAGAGAGCATGTAAAATCCAAAACACAAAAGTTCAGTAATATGACCCAAAAATCAAAATTAAAAGCATCTGAGGAGAAGCGTAAACTTGCCAACATGCCATTTACGACACGGAGTGGCAAGGAACGGCTGAGGCCCTGGCCTATGTTCATGGCTAGTGGTTCAGCTTCACATGAGGATGGAAGCACTCATCCTCTCACTAGAAAAAAGAAAAGACTTAAGCTGGCAAAAGCACAGCAAAGAACTGTGCGTTCTTCTAAATCACAAATCCCCAAGGAGAGTCCAATTGTGTCGGTTGCGATGCCTGACCTTCCCAACACTGGACGGGAAGAGCTTGCGCCTTCCACCATTTGCACGCCCCCTGCAAGTGCTGGAAGGAGCACCCGCAGTCCAGTTCCTGATAGTCAAATTGAAGATGTCACTGTTGAAGTACACCAGGATGAGGTTATGGGTGTTGCTGGCGCTGGGGAGGAAATTGACAAGGAGGATTCTGATGGTGAAGTGGTTTGTTTAAGTCAGGCACCCGGGGAGACACCTGTTGTCTGTGGGAGGAATATGGCCATTGACATGCCTGGTCAAAATACAAAAAAAATCAGCTCTTCGGTGTGGAATTATTTCAACACAAATGCGGACAACAGGTGTCAAGCCGTGTGTTGCCTTTGTCAAGCTGTAATAAGTAGGGGTAAGGACGTTAACCACCTCGGAACATCCTCCCTTATACGTCACCTGCAGCGCATTCATCATAAGTCAGTGACAAGTTCAACAACTTTGGGTGACAGCGGAAGCAGTCCACTGACCACTAAATCCCTTCCTCTTGTAACCAAGCTCCTGCAAACCACACCACCAACTCCCTCAGTGTCAATTTCCTCCTTACCCAGGAATGCCAATAGTCCTGCAGGCCATGTCACTGTCACGTCTGACGAGTCCTCTCCTGCCTGGGATTCCTCCGATGCATCCTTGAGTGTAACGCCTACTGCTGCTGGCGCTGCTGTTGTTGCTGCTGGGGGTCGATCGTCATCCAAGAGGGGAAGTCGGAAGACCACTTGTACTACTTCCAGTAAGCAATTGACTGTCCAACAGTCCTTTGCAAGGAAGATGAAATATCACAGCAGTCATCCTGCTGCAAAGCAGATAACTCAGGCCTTGGCATCCTGGGCGGTGAGAAACGTGGTTCCAGTATCCATCGTTAATTCAGAGGCAACTATAGACTTGATTGAGGTACTGTGTCCCCCGTACCAAATACCATCTAGGTTCCATTTCTCTAGGCAGGCGATACCGAAAATGTACACAGACCTCAGAAAAAGACTCACCAGTGTCCTAAAAAATGCAGTTGTACCCAATGTCCACTTAACCACGGACATGTGGACAAGTGGAGCAGGGCAGACTCAGGACTATATGACTGTGACAGCCCACTGGGTAGATGTATTGCCTCCCGCAGCAAGAACAGCAGCGGCGGCACCAGTAGCAGCATCTCGCAAACGCCAACTCATTCCTAGGCAGGCTACGCTTTGTATCACCGCTTTCCAGAATAGGCACACAGCTGACAACCTCTTACGGCAAGTGAGGAAGATCATCGCAGAATGGCTTACCCCAATTGGACTCTCCTGGGGATTTGTGACATCGGACAACGCCAGCAATATTGTGCGTGCATTACATCTGGGCAAATTCCAGCACGTCCCATGTTTTGCACATACATTGAATTTGGTGGTGCAGAATTATTTAAAAAACGACAGGGGCATGCAAGAGATGCTGTCGGTGGCCAGAAGAATTGCGGGCCACTTTCGGCATTCAGGCACCGCGTACAGAAGACTGGAGCACCACCAAACATTCCTGAACCTGCCCTGCCATCATCTGAAGCAAGAGGTGGTAACGAGGTGGAATTCAACCCTCTATATGCTTCAGAGGATGGAGGAGCAGAAAAAGGCCATTCAAGCCTATACATCTGCCCATGATATAGGCAAAGGAGGGGGAATGCACCTGACTCAAGCGCAGTGGAGAATGATTTCAACGTTGTGCAAGGTTCTGCAACCCTTTGAACTTGCCACACGTGAAGTCAGTTCAGACACTGCCAGCCTGAGTCAGGTCATTCCCCTCATCAGGCTTTTGCAGAAGAAGCTGGAGACATTGAAGGAGGAGCTAAAACAGAGCGATTCCGCTAGGCATGTGGGACTTGTGGATGGAGCCCTTAATTCGCTTAACCAGGATTCACGGGTGGTCAATCTGTTGAAATCAGAGCACTACATTTTGGCCACCGTGCTCGATCCTAGATTTAAAACCTACGTTGTATCTCTCTTTCCGGCAGACACAAGTCTGCAGAGGTTCAAAGACCTGCTGGTGAGAAAATTGTCAAGTCAAGCGGAACGTGACCCGTCAACATCTCCTCCTTCACATTCTCCCGCAACTGGGGGTGCGAGGAAAAGGCTAAGAATTCCTAGCCCACCCGCTGGCGGTGATGCAGGGCAGTCTGGAGCGAGTGCTGACATCTGGTCCGGACTGAAGGACCTGCCAATGATTACTGACATGTCGTCTACTGTCACTGCATATGATTCTCTCACCATGGAAAGAATGGTGGAGGATTATATGAGTGACCGCATCCAAGTAGGCACGTCAGACAGTCCGTACGTATACTGGCAGGAAAAAGAGGCAATTTGGAGGCACTTGCACAAACTGGCTTTATTCTACATAAGTTGCCCTCCCTCCAGTGTGTACTCCGAAAGAGTGTTTAGTGCAGCCGCTCACCTTGTCAGCAATCGGCGTACGAGGTTACTTCCAGAAAATGTGGAGAAGATTATGTTCATCAAAATGAATTATAATCAATTCCTCCGTGGAGACATTCACCAGCAGCTATTGCCTCCAGAAAGTACACGGGGACCTGAGATGGTGAATTCCAGTGGGGACGAATTAATAATCTGTGAGGAGGGGGATGTACACAGTGAAAGGGGTGAGGAATCGGAGGATGATGATGAGGTGGACATCTTGCCTCTGTAGAGCCAGTTTGTGCAAGGAGAGATTGATTGCTTCTTTTTTGGTGGGGGCACAAACCAACCAGTCATTTCAGTCACAGTCGTGTGGCAGACCCTGTCGCTGAAATGATGGGTTCGTTAAAGTGTGTATGTCCTGTTTATACAACATAAGGGTGGGTGGGAGGGCCCAAGGACAATTCCATCTTGCACCTCTTTTTTCTTTCATTTTTCTTTGCATCATGTGCTGTTTGGGGACAATTTTTTGGAAGTGCCATCCTGTCTTGATTGACACTGCAGTGCCACTCCTAGATGGGCCAGGTGTTTGTGTCGGCCACTTGTGTCGCTTAGCTTAGTCACACAGCCACCTTGGTGCGCCTCTTTTTTTCTTTGCATCATGTGCTGTTTGGGGACAATTTTTTGGAAGTGCCATCCTGTCTTGAATGACACTGCAGTGCCACTCCTAGATGGGCCAGGTGTTTGTGTCGGCCACTTGTGTCGCTTAGCTTAGTCACACAGCCACCTTGGTGCGCCTCTTTTTTTCTTTGCATCATGTGCTGTTTGGGCACAATTTCTTGGAAGTGCCATCCTGTCTTGATTGACACTGCAGTGCCACTCCTAGATGGGCCAGGTGTTTGTGTCTGCCACTTGTGTCGCTTAGCTTAGTCACACAGCCACCTTGGTGCGCCTCTTTTTTTCTTTGCATCATGTCCTATTTGGGGACAATTTTTTGGAAGTGCCATCCTGCCTGACACTGCAGTGCCACTCCTAGATGGGCCAGGTGTTTGTGTCGGCCACTTGTGTCGCTTAGCTTAGTCACACAGCCACCTTGGTGCGCCTCTTTTTTTCTTTGCATAATGTGCTGTTTGGGGACAATTTTTTGGAAGTGCCATCCTGTCTTGATTGACACTGCAGTGCCACTCCTAGATGGGCCAGGTGTTTGTGTCGGCCACTTGTGACGCTTAGCTTAGTCAAACAGCCACCTTGGTGCGCCTCTTTTTTTCTTTGCATCATGTGCTGTTTGGGGACTATTTTTTAAATCGGCCATCCTGCCTGACACTGCAGTGCCACTCCTAGATGGGCCAGGTGTTTGTGTCGGCCACTTGGGTCGCTTAGCTTAGCCATCCAGCGACCTCGGTGCAAATTGTAGGACTAAAAATAATATTGTGAGGTGTGAGGTGTTCAGAATAGACTGGAAATGAGTGGAAATTATGGTAATTGAGGTTAATAATACTGTGGGATCAAAATGACCCCCAAATTCTATGATTTAAGCTGTTTTTTAGGGGGTTTTTTTAAAAAAAATACCCCCGAATCCGACAAAAAATTTTCGGTGAGGTTTTGCCAAAACGCGTCCGAATCCAAAACACGCCCGCGGAACCGAATCCAAAACCAAAACACAAAACCCGAAAAATGACCGGTGCACATCACTAGCGGGTACCCCGCAAAATTTAACAGTTGGGTCGCGGTATCAGAGATAAAAGATATAAAGCACATCACTATCTAAACAAAATGAGCGATGGATGACAAGTCGTTTTACATAACCTTACCCAGCAATGCCTCGGCGGTTACTTTCCCGCAAAATAAGATTTCTAACTATACAACAAAACTTGCAAAGTCGATACACTTAAGCGGTGAGTGGGAAGTCGCTCTTACAGAGATACAATATCCGCACACGTGGAATACATTGGATTTACAAGATTGTAGACTGCAAATATCATGGGGTGGAACAGCGGATTAGCCAGTGGCGAGAGTCGTGCGTGTGTGCATTAAACCTGTTTTTTATGAAACAATCGATGCGCTACTGAACGTAATCAATGCGGAAATTGTACAACAGAGACTGGATGTTGGATTAAGATTAATTTACGATCCGCTTACACGCGTTGTAACATGCGACAGTAAGCGGTTGTATCAAATCCACGGCAGTTCTAAACTGACATGGATACTGGGTTTACAGTCTAAACTAAGATTTCTAAAGCATGCGCTGACATCAAAGGAGGCCAATATATGCTGTACGTGTACACCAGGGGTGGGGAACCTCCGACCCGTGGGCCGTATAAGGCCCGCGAAGCCGTTTGGTCTGGCCCACCCGCTCCTCTCAGTGAGAGACACCGCCACACAGTCCGGCGGCAGCGTATATCAGCTGTCACCACACGGAGGAGAGCGCGGCTATTGTCGGGCGGCGGCGTGTAGGACTTGAAACCAGCCGCCGGTTCATGAGCCATTCAGAGCTCGTGGACCGGCAGCCAATCAGGAGCCGCGGCTGCCGGTCCGCAACCTCTGATTGGCTCTCGTATCGGCGGCTGGTTTCAGGTCTTACACGCCGCCACCCAACATAGCCGCGCTCTCCTCCGCGTCCCTGCCGAAAGGAGCGGTAAGCGGGACGGACGGGGGGGGGGGGCATCTGTATACCTGACACTGTGGGGGGGCATCTGTATACCTGGCACTGTGGGGGCATCTGTATACCTGGCACTGTGGGGACATCTATATACCTGGCACTGTGGGGGCATCTGTATACCTGGCACTGTGGGGACATCTGTATACCTGGCACTGAGGGGCATTTGTATACCTGGCACTGTGGGGGCATCTGTAAACCTGGCACTGAGGGGACATCTGTATACCTGGCACTGTGAGGGGCATCTGTATACCTGGCACTGTGGGGGCATCTGTATACCTGGCACTGTGAGGGGCATCTATATACCTGGCACTGTGGGGGCATTTGTATACCTGGCACTGTGGGGGCATTTGTATACCTGGCACTGTGGGGGCATCTGTATACCTGGCACTGTGAGGGGTATCTGTATACCTGGCACTGTGGGGGCATCTGTATGCCTAGCACTGTGAGGGGCATTTGTATACCTGGCACTGTGGGGGCATTTGTATACCTGGCACTTTGGGGGCATCTGTATACCTGGCACTGTGAGGGGCATTTGTATACCTGGCACTGTGGGGGCAATTGTGGATCTGGCACTGCACTATTGGGGGCATATGTGTATCACGTCCCATTTTAACTGGCCACACCCATTTTTTTGGCGCGCGCGGGGGCAGACTTGTATGGCCCCCGAAGGATTTTATAAATATCCAAATGGCCCTCGGTAGAAAAAAGGTTCCCCACCCCTGGTATACACAGACATTATCAAACACCAGAGGGTCGGAGATAGTTATGTACTGCTACTTCACACTGTTGAAATTAAGGGCTATAACAATGAGGTGATCACAATACGATATGAGAAGCCTGATTACGTACCTTTGTGCAAATCGCATTTTGACACAGTAGCCATAGAGATAAAGAACGACCAGAACAAGAACATCTCATTTAAGTTTGGTAAAGTGGTCGTGAAACTACACTATAGACGTCGCAAAAGCGATATTTATTAACTAAACAGAATGGTCGCTGTTAAAAATTATGGCGATCCGGGTCTCTACACGCAATATTATAAAACGCAAGCCGGTAATGGATTACCAGGTTTTCACGACAGCGCGTACATGTACGGCTGCGGTTTAGGCGGTATTTTTCGAAGTCTTTTCAGAAAAGCAGTGCCTCTTTTCCGGAGAGGTGTAGAGCTAGCTAAACCACACATGAAGAACACGGCACATAATATTGCGAAAGACGTTATCGAACAAGCCACAACGGCCGTGATGAATAAAATACACGATGCGAAACAAGATTGTTCAGGACTAATATATGCAAGAAAAGGTGTGTCTAAAAGAAAACGGAAGCATATGATAGCGCTTCCGCCGTGGGACATATCCTTTTTAAATAAAAATCAGAGGCGATGCAACTCAAAGAAGAAGAGAAATCCGAAGCGCTCCGTTGGTGATATTTTTT
Organism: Pseudophryne corroboree; assembly: GCF_028390025.1. Lineage (NCBI taxonomy): Eukaryota > Metazoa > Chordata > Amphibia > Anura > Myobatrachidae > Pseudophryne > Pseudophryne corroboree. The sequence goes on from NC_086449.1 coordinate 185,764,846, forward strand.
AAACATCATGTCTTTCATACACTCAGAGTCCGTTGAATGCGCAAAAACAGAACTGGATCTTTTTGACGTTCCCCCGACACAAACTAGCATAGAGAAAAGTCTACACGTCGAAGTTCAAACTTTAGCGGCATTATCCGACACAGCGCTGCTTGAATTTTATATAGCTGCCAGCGGCGAACACTACTATGATCTGAACAACACTCTGCTGTACGTGACGTGTAAGATCGTATGAACCAATAACACGCAGATGGTCCAAGGGGCTTGGGTTGCCCTTATTAATTACCCCATAGCGACTTTATTCAGCCAAGTGGATGTAACTTTGGGCGACAGGCTCATGTCACAATCCAACAACCTTTGCGCTTACCGTGCGTACATTGAGACTATATTGAATTATAGCTCAGATGCTTTGTCAACAAAGCACACCACAGGCTTATTTTACAAAGATGTGGCTGGAGAACATAACAACGAATAACGAATACGGGGTTAAAAAATCAAGCAGAAGCAACAGCGCAGAGTCGCACGGTTGAATTGCTAGGACCGCTTCACTGCGACCTTTTCCACCAACATAAAATAATTTTAAATGCTTTTGACCTGCAGATTAAACTCACAAGAAACAAAGACTCATACTGCTTAATGTAGGCAGAAGCGGATGCCTTTAAAATACAGATCACAGCGGCGTCCCTGTTTGTGAAAAGAGTACAGGTCTCACCGGCCGTGCGGATTGGGCACGCGCAGGTCCTGCTAAATGGCAACACAAAATACGCTATTGACCACGTTGGGATGAAAATCTACAGCGTACCCGCAGGTAGTAGAGTATTTAATCTAGAAAATCTATTTTTAGGACAAATTCCGAAAACGGTCATAGCCGGCTTTGTGGACAACAAAGCATTTTCAGGAGTCCTTAATCGGAATCCACTTTGTTTTGAACATAAAAATTTAAGCTTTGCATCCCTTTATCTGGATGGAACACCGCACCCTGCAAAACCATTTCAACCAGACTTTGAACACGGTAATGCCATAAGAGAGTATATGTCGCTCATACAAATCACAAATAAGCAGAAATCTGACGCCGGCATACTGATTGACCGCGAAGAGTACCTCAACAGCTATACGCTATTCGCTTTTGATCTGTCGCCGGAGCTGGAATGTGGAGAACACCTTTCCCTGATAAGAACAGGCAATCTACGTGCCGAATTCCGCTTTGCAGAAGCGTTGGATCGGACACTCAATGTGATATTATACACTCTATTTGATGACATCATCGAGATTAATCAAGGGCACGATGTGCTGTACGATTATCTATAAATGAAATAAACTAACACTACGCTGCTGAAAAATGAACACATTACAGATAAACTGTATTCTGTACGCTGCGCAAAGCACAAGGCATATTTTTAAAGGAACGTATCCGTGTTATCTGTTGCCTACCGATAAACTGACGCATTACCCCTGCGCATTTGTAATCAACACGCATAGCAGCAGGCAGCCAGGCAAATTGTTATTTCTTTGATTCCTACAGTCTCTCACTGGACAGTGACATTTTCCCAAAGAATATCATAAAGTTTTTACATATTAATTCAAAAGTATTTGTCACCAAAACAGTCAGTTACAAGATTTTTCAAGTGCTGTATGCGGTCAATACTGTATTTACTTTATATTTATGATGTGTAAAAACTACAAATATGAGGAAATTCTGACCCGATTTAGTATTGATACAAAATGTAATAACCGTTTAGTTGCAATGTTTGTAAGACGCCTGCCGAAAAGTCATTGTTTGAGTCGCTATACGGATAAATGTATACAGAAATGTGTAACTTGTAATCATCCATGTGTTTGAAACATTTTATGTACAATGTTTCATAACTATAATAAATAATGATTTTAAACTTTATGTTGTTGTGCGAGTGTGATCTTCTCCCAGAAACACCAATTAGAAACAAAGAACAAAACAGACCATTATAAATCATAAGGATATTTTATTGTAACATAAAAAGCATATTTACAGATACATTAACGTTGCAATATTATAACAATTGTAATCAGTACGATGTTTGAAGTATTTTATATACAATGTTTCATAACTATAATAAACAAACATTTTTAAAACTTTATTACAATGCCAACGCTTAAAAACAATATATGATAGAAATAGATCATAGACTCAACCACGGTGAATCCTGTAACATTCCAACAGTTCGTTTCCTAGGCATTAAGTAACCGTGAGTTGTTATTAAACCGGGACTGCTTAAAACATTTAAGCGTCTTCTTTTATACGCTTCTAGAGATGGAGTTAATAAAAAGTCATCATCAACGGATTGTGTTTCTGCTTTTAAACTGTCTAGGTACATTCTGTTTGATGCGTTGCCGACTACAGTGGATGGAATATTTAATTCAGCTATAGCATGCATAATTTCACTCCATCCATTCGGCATTTTACGGCTCAACACACTGTGGCTTTGCGTAATGTGTCTTATTAAATCTAACATGTTGGATCCCTGTACAGCGTTACCTTTATACAGAAACTCGCCTTTAGCGTTCCAGTTTGTGATGTGTTTAGACCTGGCCATTTTATTTAAAAGAATTTCAGAATTCTTCCTATACCGAGCATTAACGCCATCCACAACATTGTGATAAACAGAGTCAGAACCGTCTGACTGATCAGAGTTGTTTGTTTGCGGATCAGCTGGCATTTTGGGCATTAAAAGAGTTAAAGATGACATTTCTCTATCAGATTGCTTACTCAACACCAGATATTCATGCAAAGCGGCTGTGTAACGTTTAGCTTTATCATATTCTGATAAATCATTCTGTAGTATGTTTGTGATTTCCATATCCAGACCTTGGGTGACTGTTTTACGTATATCATCATTAACAGGCTTGTTGCGTAAACGTTCTAACTGCTGCTGAGGCACCAGATACATTTTCTCAGAGTATTCCATCAACGATTAGTCAGGAGACCCATTATTAACGGTATGGCAAAACCAAGCAACGTACCAATAAAGCCTCGTTTCACCAACCGCTTCTTTTTACCAATGTTGCATTTCTTATTACAAAGTGATTTTATAAGGGCCGCTTCTTTTTAAGGTACTTCAACTGTGTCAATGGTATTTTACCTTTAAGTATGTTGAGGGCTATCTCACAAATGGTTGTCACCATTTTAACAAAATAACTTTTACCCGAATTGGATGGGCCTGCTAAAATATATGAAAAGGGATGTTGCAGTCTGATATGCATCTTAATAACCAAACAGAAGCATCGTGAAGTTATCTGTAAGTCTCCATTTAGTGTAAACGCACTTTTGCGTTTTCTGCAGCATGCGCATTTCAATTTCCCAATATTTTTTAATCCGCACAATGCCGGATTGACGTATCACAATTTTCTGGTCGTCACCTTCGGGGTTTAAAGGGTAATCTAAGACCAACTCTTTCAGGCTGTCAAAGTTGACATGTTGCGCATTATCAACGTTGAGCGTGATACCTTTAACTTTTAAACTGGTCTTTCCGTGAAACAGACTCTGTTCTATGCGTACCGGCGGGTATTTCACTAGTCAGTTCGCCTAGATAATCTCCCAATGGCGGATTCCATTTACCGGGCCTGCTGACAAAAATAACAGAGTCTGTATCGTGGTAAAGACATAGTTCTTGTAATCTATCCAATAGTTTGTACAGTTCAATTCTAGCATGCGCTGTTGTACCCGCAGCTATAAAAATATTACAGTTACTTGATTGGGTGTAATGATCTTTGGCATATTTCCAATATACCATGACAGTGTCGTCATCGATAAAGTCTAAAGCAGACACCCCATAGTGAGGTAAAAACACGTATTCAAAAAGCTTGTCAGGATCAGACACTAGACTAGTGTTGGGCATCTTATTACGTTGACCAAACTTTCCCCATAAGGAGTTTAAAAACAATTTTGAAATCTGTCTTTTTGTGGGGTTGATTTCTATGTGATCGGGTCGTAAAGACATACCTTCATTTTTTTGATAGGCGTCTATATACACCCGGCGTTTCTCAGAGTCTGTACACCAATCGGGATAACTAGAAGCCTCTTGTTTATCCCTAAGATGCATTTTAATGTAACCTGAAAACAAATCATCAGATCGTTCATCAAAATGCCACACTTCATAGATTTTACACACTTTGTAGCCCTTGTCAACTGCTAAATGTATTTCTACGGTACACCACGTACCGACGAGCGCTCATTCCTCATCACTATGTTTGCACGACTCTGCCTGTCCAAACACAGCGCATGTGCGACATAAAGGAAACATTAGTTTACAGAGCATTTTAACCGGTAGAACCGGAGAGAAAAGCCCACGCGGCAGGTACACTTTTACTTTAGCGATACCAAAATATGATGTGATATCATCAAAATCTTTATAAATGATCCTGGGATGTTTAACAGGATATGATTTGTTTTTGTTGACAAATGTATGTAGACTGGTAAAATCATAGTAGTGTATCAGTTCATTCGACTGTGTTTTGTGATACAGCTTTATGGCGTTTTTACGTCCGCCGTAAAGCGAATCTCGTGGGTCCAATGGTTTGGGCAAACCTATGACCTTAAGAAACTCCTGTAGATGGGCATCATCCTGTAACATGTTTTTCCACTGGCAATCCCAAATAACACGCACGTGAAATCCGCAGAGTTTAAGAAAATTAATTCTCACCTGCGTCTTGTGGCGTAATTGACCGTAGGTCATTTGAGTCACTTTGTTTACATCATCGGGGTTGTAACAAGCGCAACAACCGTGAAAAAAAACAACCTTGGAACTCAAACACCGTTTATACCCCATCGATCACTTAATAGCCGTCCAGGTAGTAGCTACCAACTTTCTTCTCACCTCCTTGTAACGCGTTTCTTATGTCTACCCCTTCTGTATGCGCTATGCACATTAACCACTGTATGGCTGGTGTTGAGTAACGCTTCTGAGTCTTGTGATAGTTATCAGCCGGTACAAGCACCGTGTTATCCTTTTTAAAATTTACATCGGTACATGGCCATGCAAACAGCGGCCAGAGTGACCAGTTGAAAGGGATCAACGTATCTCTTAACAATAACCGGCTTTTTTTTCTTATATATTTTTTTTTATATATATTATATATATTTCTTATATATATCTTCTTGTTCGGTCATCGATATAACGGCATCTCGGAACACCTTACAAGCCCTCTGTAATATTACCACACCCTCCTTGCAATAGCGTTTAAGTTCATCCTGGAAGTTAAACGGCTTATGCTTACATCTCTCATACCACTCTTTGAATTCAACCTTTTCTGTTCCCATCATATATTGCATGCCAAAATGTTGAATATTTGGCATGGTGCCTATATAATTTTGGTTAGTGGCTTTGTGAAAAAAAATGTGGGAAATATCCTTTTGAACCCTCAAAACCCATTGCTTTTGGTAAACGACTGAGGCGTATGGACAAGAAATTTAAAGAATCGATAAATCGAACATTTAAATCACTCATCGTTATGCAGTTTACCGCCTTGTGCCAACACAGAGGTTTTCAATTTTTCCTTAATCAATTGTTGCATTACAAAGTACACATCATAACGCCCAGCATTATGGGCTATGAATGTGTATCCCACAAATTTTAGGCTCATGAATGTTTTTACAAAATCTTTGATACAATCAGAGCCCTGAAACTCCCAGAATTTCTCATCCACTAGCGTTAATGCGTAACAGAAATTAGGTATGTGCACGCTCGTTTCTTGCATGCATTCAAAATCATAAAATAATGTATTTTAAAGTAGGAATTGCAGGTTTTAAGTGTTTGAATGTAACACAAATGACCCGCAAAATTGTCAACATACACTTTGCAAATGGGGCATTTCATACCACAACACGCGTGGTCAGGATTGGTGTACATCCCACATCGATCGCAATGCATTTTTTGAAGGCACGGCATTTTCATAGCCAACGTTAAAGACTTGCGCATCTCTAAACAGTCTGTTGACCTGCTAAACACCCTACACTGCGTACACCTTAGCGCTGCCTGACCTGTATCAACGCAATCCTGTCTGAGACACCACTTACAAAAGAAAAGACAGTCGTGCTTAATTCTGTGGTGGCACACATTGTTGCAAAAGTTACAGAAGTAACGGGCACCCACAAAAGCTTTAATATCCAAAATACCATAGTAATGATCATTGTGCCATAGGATGAACAGTATGTCATCTTTGTATCGACACTCTGGACTATAACAATTCCAGCTTCCGTTACTGTAATAGAGAATCTTAATTGATGCCTTTAAATGGTTTTCAAAACAAACAACATCGCTAAAGCTGATCATTTTATCAAGGGGCAAATTCAAAGCTTTATGAATTTCGAGAGCCCTCTCAGGTATCACGTGGTCTGTGGAGTTATCTTTGTCCAGAAGTTTGCAGAGGCTAGCCGCCAGACACAGATTGTTACCTCTGTTATTGAAATCGTATAACAAACATCTGCGTTTCTCTATAATAAGACTGGTAATCTCCGTAGGCTCCTGCCCGTCAGGACACCGCCTACATGATTCTTGAAAACAGAGATCACATATTTCAACTCTGTATCAAATAAAACCTCAGCATTACTTTGCAGCGTGTTTGTTATCTGATTAAAAAAAACTGACGGCATCTAATGAACCGCGCGGCTTATGGTGTGAATATATGGTGTTGTGTAACCCACCACCTTCCAACCTTAACTGTATACGATGGTTAGGGTCGACATTAATCATGTAGCTGTCGATCATAGTCTGTATTGCTTCGGGTATTGCCCTCATAGCGTCTACAAATGATGTGATTCTATTCAAGTTAATAAAACGGAAATTATAGTATAATTCAGACGCCCTGAAATTGGGGTGATTTCGTTCGTACCTGTCGATGGTTTCTAAAAAAACAGGGTGCGTTGCCTCATTTTTACTAGGCGTCTCCGGAGCAGCCGGTCCGGGTGATGCTACGAGTTCAAGGCTGTCCGTCTGTGATAGTCATCTATGTGTCGTGACGTTATGTTGTCATTCTGGTCATTAAATCTACATGTGCCTTGTCGTGCCAGTCTAAGTTGTTTTTGTTTTCTTAAGTTTATTAACGTTCTTATGGACCATTTTACTTTTAAATTCCTGTTTGTATTTTTATGGCCCTGTACTCTACGCGTTGCAATGCTGTTCACACCGCACCCTGTCATAAATAGTCAAGTCTGTGTTTTTTTACCGAATGCATTGACCTCTAGGAAATCACAGGTCTCCCTAACTAGGTTGTTCCATTCTATTGCGAGTTCCAGATAGCGTTTAATACATGTATTAAGCACTCGCTGGTCTCGTTTGCCGCTGTGTATTATTTCTGCGAGTCGTGTTAACAGACCTATAGACGCGTGGTTCGTGTAAGTGACCTCTCTCCAAACAGCCCCTAACAACGCATTATATTTTAATTCTGCTGCTTTACTTGTGCGCTCTGTCCTCGTCGGTTTGCCTGTAGTGTTTTGTCGGCCTATACCTGTACCTGTTGAACCTACGCCTGATGGACCGTCGTCAGCCTCAGCCAATGTGCTCTGACGCGATGGCCATTGTTGTTGTCTAACATCAATACCTGATGGATCGGCAACAACATCGTTCATCGCTGAAGAATGCGACTCAACCACAGACGCTCTAGCCCCTTTGTTGGGAACTTCTGAAATATCAACATACTCGTGACCATCCACAGCTTCTACGTCGGATATATAAAACAACTGTGCGTCTTGAAGTAAATCATAACCGACATCTGTATTTATAACGGGTTCAAACTGTGTATCTGGAATTATAACAGGTTCAACCTGTGTGTCTAGAATTATAATGGGATCAACCTGTGTATCTGGAATCATAAAGGGATCATTCTGAGTGACTGATGTTATTATAATCTTATTTTCTTTTGTATGCTTGATCTGTACTTTTTTGAGAGCCTATTGACCCTCTTACCTTTTGCAATCTCTGAGTCATCAGTTTTAACACTAACACAGTTTGATTGTTCATCATCATCGATCGTCCTGATCGGGCAACATCTTGAATTTGTTGCTGTTGTTACAGCTAATTGGCACCTCTTGTAATGCAGTCAACCTCCTTCTTTTAGACTCGGCTTTGTCTGTATATTCCAATTTCCTCTTCACACCTTGTTGTTTAGGTTTTTCATTCACCCAATGCGTTGTGTGCGACACATCCCTCACATGACTGTTTGGATTAATTTTAATGTACATCTGATTTATTATCAACGGCGTAGAACCAACTAGGCGTAAATGTCTGTTCAGCGGCTGTCTGTATTGATTCTCTTTGTCATCGGTGCAATGCAACGTTGTATCGGGTGTGCTTGTACGGGGCGATGCTTCTTTGATCATTTCATCAACAGATGTATTTATACAACAATATCCCCTAGGATCCATGTTATACAAAACTTAATCGAATGCTAAAAAACAAAAACAATTAGTTCGTTGTACAGCTATAATTTACATTTTTGCTCTGTGGAAAAATTAGCGTTTTAAATGCGTGTATCCCTAACATCATTTAATTAACTTACTATCGATAGAAAACAAAACAATTAGTTAGATGTACAGCTATGATTTACATTTTTCTCTGTGAAAAAATGTATGTTTTAAATGCTTGTAACAAACCGAATAGCATTGTTTAATTAACTTACTATCGATAGAAAACTCTGGCAACGGCAGCGGGCGCATTTGCACATCGCGCATATACTTTTCAAAGCTTGTTTCTATGCATAGTCAGTTAGGACTATCTGTGAAATACAAATGAGTAATTTAAAATCATTTCATACCATAAGACGTGATAAATGCTAAGACGGGAGAACAATTTAAACATGCTTGGTATAGAACTATGTATATCCTTACAAAGAATTAAGGTTCAAAAAGGGTTGAGATTACCTAAAGGATAAAAAAGGTGCTGTCTAGATGGACCAAGTGGTCCTTATCTAACGTCAAATTCTATGTTTCTATGTTTTTAATACACATACAGTTACTTTGCGCACTCAGTAAAAACGTATCTTTCATTTTAAAAAGATAAATTCACAAACATACATACAACTGCTTTGAGACTTCGGTGAATACGCATTCTACGCCGTATGGATCTATCCTTCTCAGACCTTGACCGACCAGTCCTGCGTAAGATTAATTCTTGTTAATTATGCGAGAATAAGCATTTTAAAAACAAATTAAAATTATTCAGCAGTCGATGAACTTACGATCACAAGGTTTAACATTTTATATATATATATATATATATATATATAAAAAATAACATTATTTATGCACCGTTAAACATTGTATGACCACTTACGAGTTAGCGGTTGATATAGATGCTCATCAACTTGCGAAAGACACGCGATCATGTCATCATCAGAAATTTCAAATATTTTGCTACTTGCTGACTGTTAAAAAAGATATAATGTATATTATATTTATATTTATCGTTAACTTATGTTTTTACATAATAATGCTAGCTTGTAAAGAAATTTGAACAACTCTATGATCAAATAAAGCGTACATAAACACATACCTCCATTATTATTTTATCCGAGGCTGCATCTTGAAATAATCTTAATGCTGTAAGACAAAAATTATAATAAATGTATTTTAAATATACATGAATAAAACATATACGCTAAATATAATATTTACACAAAACTTATGAATCACAAAAATATTGTATACTATATTTTAAAATTGTTAAAATACCGATTGTGATAATCTTTTAAATACTTTTTCAATTTAAACATAAAATGTTAATTTGCTAATACATGCATTGCCAAAATAAACCACTAGATGTCAGTCATTCATACGTAATAGATGTAGTTGATTTTTAAAATACAACACACATCTACATACAAAAATTATCATATAAACTTATATATACAACACATGCAACATTCTTCAAAATAAGTAACGCACTGCACCCGGCGGTTATTAGCAACAAATCAACTTTTAGGGAAAAAATTATTTCACAGACAGGGTTAGCAATAGATACGCTAGCACATATTAAAAATGCGGTAATTAATGTAAACATGCTGTATAAGAAAATTGATAACGTCAAAGGCATTAATGTCTAAGATGGAAAAACATAATAAAAAAAGTGAATAATTATAATACTTACATATTCCTGGCTCAGTATCTTCTGTGTGAGAGATTTCAATGCTGTGATGGAACGGATACAGGACGCTCCTTATAAAGCTGAAATGTTGTTGACACATGCAAAACTCAGACCCTACGGGTGGAGCTATAGGGGGCATGTTCAAATTGAGTTTCAAAAAACAGCTTATTTATTAATAAACACATAATTTTACACCTGATAACGTTATACATTTAATTTATACAGCATTATCTTACATAGAGCACTGCCAACATTTTGAATATAAACATGCAATGTTTTTACAAATGATATTAGGTTTATATATGTGTGGGTGTGTGTGTGGGTGTGTGTGTGTGTGTGGGTGTGTGTGTGTGTGTGTGTGTATATATATATGATCATCATTATCTCGCGTATATATTTTAGCAACATTTGGGTTTAATACGCATGTATCCATGTCTGTCAAGTATGGTTAATGTATCCATTTTGTAACATTTAAAAAAATACAGATTGTCAGGACACGGCATTAATACATTTAAATATTTCGGTCGTCAAATGATAAAAGCCGTTTAGTTCCTATATGACGTAGATTTAGCATCTATAAACCATCAATGAAGTATTATTCTTATTATTAGTTGGGTTAGTGCAGCACAGTTAAAACAGTTCTCTCTCTCTCTCTCTCTTTTGTCCCCTAACTGCTGCTATTTGATAAAATATCATTATTCATAGCATGTATGCAATTTTACACCTGACAACGCGTCAATTACAAACCTGAATTCTCATAGCACTAGTGACAGATCTTGATTAATGCCCAGACATGTCTGTTTGCAATAATAGTTCAACATTCGGTCACAGATTCCCATACAACTTGTGCGAGCTCATTATGTTTTTGGGAATCTGTTTGCATGACACATTAAGAGATAACTTATCTGTGACGATGTGTACATCGTTACAAATTCTCATAGCCCTAGTAACAGATCTTAATTAACCAGCACCTGACTTGTCTGTTTGCAATGATAGTTCATCTATCTGTAAAAATACACACATCATAATATAAGGATACACAAACCTATAGTCAACTCTTAATTAAAGCAAATGGATTGTCTGATTACATGGAGCATTAACAGCTAACTTATCAGTAAAAATACACAATCACAATAAGGATACACAATCCTATAGTCAGCTCTTAATTAAAGCAAATGGATTGCCTGTTTGCACAGAGCATTAAGATCTAACTTATCTGTAAAAATACACAATCATAATAAGGACCACATGCTGTAGGTCTCAATGTCAAATCTTTATTAATACAACTGGCTTGTCTGTTTGCAATAATAGTTCAACTATCGGTCACACTAAGGATACCAATCTTAATTAATACAACTGTCTTGTCTGTGTGCACGGGCCATTAATAAATTACTCATCTGTATAAGGATACCATAGATATTGTGTAAAATCACTATGTGTGCAAAAATAATGCTAAATAAGTTTAATCCACATTGCCATTGATGATTTATTTGACACATAAAATTTATCAACGCCGCTATAACTCCCTGGGGTTAAAACTGTGTAATACACATTCTTCATATGCTTTTTTCAGTTAGCCGACCGTCGTAACAGGACGCTTCTTTTGTTCGCAGGCATAGCAGAACACACTTTTATAGATATAACACTCGAATCCAATAAACAGCATTCATAGCTTGCATGCTTATTTTATAAATCAATTGGAAATAACATTTACTGGTGCAACTAAGCGTTAACAACACACAAATAAATTGGAAATAATATACACTGATGCAACATCTGAGAGTTAATACACAGGAGGCTTTTCAATGATTAAACACTGCTTATAACTCATTTGTAAGCTTATTTTATATAAAAACAACATCAGAAAGGGATGAACAGTATGAGTGTCGGAGATGTGTTTAGGGGGGTGGTTAGGGGCGGGATTCGCATATTTAGGGGCATTGCCATCTGTCACTTTGAGTTTGATGGAACGTGGTGCTCTCTCTACTGATACACACTCACCAGTTTTTTGTTTCACATTCAATAGTCTACTGCAGGCATGTCCAAACTGCGGCCCTCCAGCTGTTGAGAAACTATACATCCCAGCATGCCCTGACACAGCTTTAGCATTCTCTGACAGCAAAACTGTGTCAGGGCATGCTAGGATATGTAGTTTCACAACAGCTGGAGGGCCACAGTTTGGACATGCCTGGTCGACTGGATCTATAAAGATTATAAAATACTTTATAACCTCTGGATACAATAGCCCCAATACAGATGTAGCCACGGTCATCTAGTGTGGCTACATCTCAGACAGGCACTCTTGGCGCAGCTAGGCAATCTGGTGCCTAGCCGCATTGAGGCAGCGTACGGAGATGCTCCCATTCATGCGAATGGAGCACGTGCATGTCTATGACACATGTGTGCCAGAGACGCACCAGTGCCTGCGTTCGTCCCGATGCGCCAGGGTGCAGATGTAGCCACAATGAGCAAGGCTACATCTGTATATCTTAAAATAACCTCTGAAGGCACAAAAAATAACCAATAATAGTACTATATAGATCAGTCCAGGTGATAAATTACCTAAAGATAAATAGGCATACAGTACATGAGAGGAATAACTTCTGAAAGTGATCACAGGTATCTTTAAGCATGGGATACAACAATTAATGATTATCCAATGAGTGGTCAACTAAATTAACTCTGAAGGCAACTAAAATGATAAAAGTTAATGACCAAAGTCTTTCTACATAAAAAAGTACAGCAAAAGTGAAAACATTCATGGCTGGTAGAAATAGAGTATGGGCCAAAACTGTCCACTATTACCAAAGTATAGTACAGACTGGGTGTATGATGGTGAAAGAGAAAGAAACTCAGGAAATCTCTTACTGTATGGTTCCCCTGTATCTGCAGGTTACAGTGGTGGTGGAACAAATGGTGACAGTACAGGTTCATCCTCAATGTCTCCACCATGGCAGATAATAAGACACAGGAAGGTCCAGATATGTGGATAGGGGCCAAGGTTTATGGGCAGCACAAAAATTGCCTAGGGTGATAAAAAGAAATATACAGTATGCCTGGGCTTAGATTGAACCAAGCATTGAAAGCCACTGGTCTATAGGTTTAAAAAATTTAAAAGTGGCCCTGATAATACAGATAACACATGTAAGGGTTACACTGTGAAACCCTACTGATACTGTGGTACATTTACTTATGGTACCCAAAATATAGCGTGTCACCTCTTTGCGATTGCTCTCTTCTGTTCTGGCTTTGGTGTGGGTATGGCATTCATGACCAGCACGGCCCCCAAATATTTGGGTGCTTAGCACAAAGTACCTGATGGAGGGAACACACATGGACAACAAGTGCAGTGCAAGAAAGAAATATTGGGCGCCAGACCATCTCATAATGCAAGAACAGGAAAACTTTATCTACACTCTTCCATATCCTCCAGCACTGTAAGCATAATGGTCTACTTTGCCAACCTTTTCCACCACAATACTTTCAGCAGATGGTAAATGCTATATAGTTTAAGCTTGATGGTTACATAAGGTTAGATATAGTTTCCACTCCAAATGGACACCTCCAGCCCAGTCTTACGCATACAGTATGGCACAGCAGTGAAAAGACAGCACATATGCGATGTTGCTGGTTACAGTAATTCTACAGCATGCCATTCTAACAATTACATAATGCAGCATACAGGGGACTCTTGATCCGAAGTTCATTGCACTCATCTCAATCCTCATAGGAGACTTCTAACGTACGGAAACATCCCAATACACAGGGCCCTTCTCTCCTTCTGTCACCCCACATACACCTTCTTCAGGCATACTGCCATCCTCTATATCCAAGGACTTTGCCACTAATACATATCCCCCTATCCAGGGACCATTCATCTGACATGCTAACAACCTTCACCTTATGCAGGCCTTAAACCCTTCCACTGCTGGGCTTTTCCACTTATGTATACCGTTACTCAAGACTCTTTAACAGGACCCCCTCTAGCCTCGCTGCCATCTTGCAACAAACTCCTCCCTCACTATGGGGCTCTTCTCCAGGGGCATTCAACCAGGGATCCAGCGTTACTCATCCTCTTACACCTGGGCTGTCTGTTCACAAGAGATCTCTCGTCTTCCACTGTGGCACCAGGCAGCACTCACTGGTCTGCTGCTTGAGGTCACACTGTATAAGAGCACTCTCCACTGCACACTTCTAACTGCAGGCACATCATAGCTAAAAGCACTCCCCCTCTTGGACTCTGCCATGTGTCTCTCTCTCAGTGCAGATCTCTTGGCTGCTGCACTGTCTCCCAACATACTGCTGGTGGACTCTTCACAGGGGCCCTTTAACATACAGGGCTTCTCCTTCTTATGTGTGGGTACTTTAAAGAGCCCTCTCTATTAGAGGGGCTTTCACCGTCCTCACAGATGGTGGAGCAATTCAAAGGGGCCCTTTACATAATGGGCTTTGCACCTTAAACTACTTGTGCCCTCATGGCAATGCCACGTATCCCCCTAATGCCAGGGTACCGCAGGACTTCTTTCCTCCTATCCCACAGCCCCAATTAAAATGGCGGCCACTCTCACATGGACGCCGGGTACCTGAATCTTTATATACTCAGATCCTGAAGTCAGGGGCTGCAGCCGTGGGTGGAATGTTCTGCTAAGCCACGCCTCTTATATGTTACACCACACAATAGAGCTGCTTATACATGTTACGCCACAATAGAGCTACTTATACACATACAGTAGAGCTGCTTATACACTTTAAGCCACAGTAGAACCACTTATACACATTACACCACAGTAGAAATGCGTATACACGTTACACCACAGTAAAGCCGCTGATAAAGCTGACTATTTATCTTATTACATTCACTATAAAATGGGTAAGAGACTCAGTACGCAATTGGCGTATGGGGTACCGTAAGGGTACGCACTTAGCGTAGCAGACGCTTAGTCGTGGTCGAGACGCACATGCGACACGCTCGCTCACAACTTAACGCGTGGTGTCGAGCACGCTATAGGCGGCCGACTACCGTAATGCTACGCTACTAGCGTAGCGTACGCTCGTGACCACGAAGAGAACACGAGCGGCGCTGACGCTCACGGGATGACACTCAGTAAACCTTGTATGCAACACAGTGAAAGATTGAGTTTGTACTGTAAACCTTGGTTTTGTAATGTGAGCACAATGCAATGCTAATTAACCTCTATTGTATGAAAACCTCTTGAGCGATTGAGACACTCTGAATACTCTCAGCAATGTAATAAACACACAATACCACACCTTTACTAACAATATCTAGCTATGTAAAAGGAATAAAACAGTTAACAGTTCATACACTACAGGCTAACATCAATATCTAAGCAGGATAACTACACATAAATATACAATAGCGTCACAATCGCAAACAATAAACAGAGAGAGAGAATATGGCAAATACAAACAGAGATTTAGAATGGTCACAGAGAATAACTTACACACACTGGGGAATGATCGCTGCGCAGTCCTGGTACCAGCTCCGAGTTAGTCAAGATGAAAACCGTTTGTGGAGAGAAGAGACTGAGCTGGCCAGGCTGGCTGTCCTTATATACACTGCGTACAGTATACTACAAAGGGACCTACAATCTCATTGTTCATTGGACACAGGAATGTCTCCTCGCATCATAACAAAAGGTCATAGGTTAGTTTGAACAGGTGGGCTGTGACTATATCAAACTGCTCAGGTGGGAGGGAATCTCAGAATTCCCGCCGCATGGATAATGAACCGCAAATATAGTAAATGTCCAGAAACTACTAATAGACATAACTATACGCAGGAGCGATTAATCTTTACCTAACCAGCACCGGATTGTTTCTAATAAAACGTTCTTTAGTTAGGTACCAAACACCACTGCTCAAACCCTGTCTGACCCTTCATATCATGCAAAGAGGAATTTCTCTGTCCAGCGACCAGTTACATTAAACAAACTTACAGTCATTATTAAGGGGAACATTGTCTATAAAACATACTATTTGGTTTTATTATTTAACGATTGAGTCGCCCGCTAGACGCACACAAACTCTACCGTAAATGCACATACCACGCGCTCGAGCGCATGGCCAAGGAGGCGCCATCACGCAGCTGCGAGTATCCGCACGCACGGGAGAGAATGTGCACGTGCAGCAGGCACGCGCATGGGGTGGATATATGGCAACGTGTAGCATGATATTTTTCCGACTTTGACAGTCCACCCTTTGGCAGTCATCAATAACTGCCACTTCCTAAAACAGTTCAAAAAGAAAAATATATGTCATAATGTAAATACCATTTTATGATTGGGTAAAGGGAGGAGAGGAGCAGGTGGGAAAAAAGGTATGACCTAGTGAGATAGTAGAAGCATGTGTGTATGAATCCATGTTTGAGGGGTCATGTATCATCGTGCCGTACATGTTTTAGATCAAGCTTCGAGATATTGCGAAGTATACATTTGAATCCTTCTTATCCCGTATTACGGGTCTGTGGATGGGCTGTCAAACTTTACCGAGCTCTTTTCGGCTTTTGGTTGCAACAAATGGGGGAGCACATTTAGTTGATGATACATGAATGGGGGGATATGTGGGTGCTGATATCTGTATCTATATTCCCTATCGACTATGTGTGTCATTACCTGAAGGTTGTAGAGGTGAAGATAAGAAGCAAGTATTATAAATGCAGTCGTAAACTATGTGAGTTTAATATGCATTCGCCGATGGAGGTCTTGTCTGATGTCTTGTCTTGATGTACATGTTGTCTGATGTCTCTCGATGCTTTTGCTATAAATAATGAGCAAAAGTTGTTCCATTGTCCATAAAGTTACAGTCTCTAAGTGTTGGGCTATCGTAAAAATTAAAGTCACTAGGGATATTGGGGGTCTGTGGCATAGTTCATCAATGGTCTGTATAAAAGAGGTTGTCAGATTCTTCTTCCAAGCGGATGTCTTTGTACCTTGTGTTAGGCGCCGAGGGTCCGCTCGTCAGTGCGGCCCGGCGCCTAGCAACTAGGGACGCCGCATGCGGACAGCCGCCGGCTCCCTAGCAACGCTAGACGCCGGGCGCACGGAGCCGCACAGACCCTAGCAACGGGGACGCCACTGTCGGACCGCGTTCCCCGTTGATGGGTCTAAGTTAATCACCTCACTGGTTCCTGGCCGTGCAGCATGCAGCTGCACGGCATGTTGTAATTAGCCCTGTCTGGCTCCTGATTGGAGGGCTCCCATTTAAAGGCACTCTCAGGACTTCTCACAGACGCCGGTAATAGCTTCCTGTTTGCTGTGTCAGTTGCAGAGAGTTTTCCAGTCCTGTTCTATCCGGTCGTTCCTGTCCTCAGTGATCCAGTACTCGGAAGTTGTCATCTTTTCCTGGAGTCCAGACCGAGCACCTTTAACATCCTGTGGTGTTCGTGAGTCGCGGCGTAGCCGTGTGTTGCGGCTTGACCGCTTACTATTTATTATTTGGTTATATTGTGTTTCGGAGCTTTTTGCGGAGGATTCCGCTCCCACAAATCCACTCTGGTATCCAGCGGTGCTGGATAGGAGTAACGGATTAGTGGATTTTTGGTTGTCCTTTTCCCTGGCGGTTTGTCCGCACATACTTCTGGTTTAAGTTAGTTAGCTTGTAGCCCCTGGCCTGGTTGCTTAGTCAGAGGGCCCCTTGTTATCACCCTGTCTCAGATTTCCCTTTGTCTCCCATTAAGACCTGAGGGGGCATCGGAGTTGGGCAGACATAATCCGCCCTTCAAACGCGGCTGCCATGGGCTCAAGCAACCATAGTCTCGCAGGGGATTTCTGATTACACGGGCGAGACAACGGAGTTAGGGCGCCAGGGGTTACTAGGCTTTCCCGCTCCCGTAACCAGCATTTCCTTCCAGTACTCTGGCCTCTGTCATAAGATCTCCTCTGGTCAGAAGTACTGGAATCATAACACCTTGGAGGAAAACAAAGGAGAAACGGGTGAAAGAAACGGACCGTGGAATCACATTTTCATCACAACATTGTCTCTATCGTTGGGTCATAAATCAGGTTAGTTGTTGTTAGTACAGTGTCCTCGCTCCTTAGACTCATCACCCCGGTATTACTTTTACGCTTCGCTAAAACCCGAACGCATCTAAATATCAGGCCAACCAATATGACGACTCCTAGAATACACAAAAGAAATTTCCCTACATCCATAATAATACCTTGGGCCCATTCTCCTAAGCCCGAGAACCAATTTCGTGGGTTCAACCATGACATCCAACTGGTCAGCTCATTACCCACAGCAGCGAGTGTGAGATTGTGTTTCCTTCGAAACTCCCACTTTAATTGTAAAATGTCATCCATCTTTTGGTCTATGACCTCGGCTGGGTCCTCCGTGCTGTTTGTAATGTACGTGCAGCACTTTATTCCATATTGAGTTGCTAGGGTAACACAATACCCGCCTGTCACAGCTGTGAGGTAATTGAGAATCATCCTATGCTGAACCAGTTCTGTTTTGTAGGCTTGTAACTCTTTCCCAGTGTACCTGAATGTGTCGTCATACATTTCGGTGATATTGTCTAATAAATTTGCAAGCGCAGATATATATTTATAATTTATCACTCCTCTGGCGGTACGAGTGATATCTAACGCGAGTAGGAATTGAATCCCGGTGGATTCATGGATCAGATCAGAGGCTGAATGCTCTGTCCTCTCTATCAGGTGCCGTTTAACGACGTGCTCGTAATGAGTATGAGTATAAGGAGCTTGGGCACTGCTGTGAATATCTTTCATTTTGTTATGGGTTACAGTCATTACTTCAGGCAGTACTTTTCCAATATAGCACAATCCCTCTGAGTTTGGGGCAAGCCACTTATACGCCTTCCTCCCGCATATGAAATATGCATCATCGGGGAGAACATATGGGACGGAGTATGACATTATCATGTTACAAATTTTCCATGTGAAATCTCCTAACCCTAATTCTCCCATCTGTTTAGTACACGTATCAGGTTGTACGATATGTGCACAGTATCCTGGTGATACTTCTCCAACTCACATGGTCCTACCTCCTAGAGTGTACCTATACCGGAAATATTTTCCATGGTCGGCTATCTGGCGTATAAGTTCTGTGTCTATGGGCATTCTGTCGGGTCTGTATGAAAAGGTCATGGTTTGATTACTCCATGACACTTCCCAATTTCCCGGCTTTCGGGGATTGGAAATGTTAAAGCACACTAAGGACCTATCCACATGATATTGGTGGAGCTTCAAACTAGGAGGACTAGAGATATTAAACCTCTTGTCCACCGGCCTCCCACCACTTAGCTCAAGTACCTCTCCTACAGTTAAAGGGAATGGTACTAGTCCTGATTTGCTATGACCTTGAGGTACTTGAGAGCATACCCAACAGTCTGTCTGATTTAACACTTTACCCACTAAGGAGTGATAGTCACTCAATGGATGCCGGTCCATGTGAACATTAAAACTGGACTGACATTTTTTTATGCACCCATCCTCAACTATATTGTCACAATGCCTACAGATGCAGTTCTCTTCAGCTAACAATCCTTCACAATTCCTTCTATTGTCAATGCTACCAGATCGTTTTCTGATACTCGCCTTTACTCAGTGATTATGTTGCTCTTGGAAATTTACGCCTGCATCCTGGTCATCAGAACCCATTCCCGATCCTTTCTCGACCTCCATGGTACTCTCACCGAAACAGACTGCTCTGGTCAACATCATGGTCAACAGGAAAATCCGGATCACAGTCTCTTGGGGCAAGTCCATCTTAGAGGAGTAAAAGGAGAAAAATAAGAAGGGGGAAAGGAAATAGGAGGGAGGTGGGAACTGGAGAAAATAACAAATGGGAAAAAGAAATCTGGCTCGACAAACTTCCGGTCTTATTATTCTCAGCGCTCAGGTGTCGTCTCAATCCTCCCTGAACAGACACTCTAGTGATACAACCTCTACCGTCTGTTCTTTATCACGGGACCTCTCTGGGTCAGTGACCTTTTTACAATGAGACGAATGGACCCAAGTCTCACTCTCTGCAACCTTCAATGCTGTTGTGCTGGTCAATAAGACTTGATATTGTCCTTCCCATCTGTCAATAAGGCAACCTGAGCGTAGAATATTCCGTATCATTACATAATCCCCAGGTTCAATGTCATGACAATTACTGTCCGGCAGATCAGGAATCACCAACTTTAGATTATCATTCTGATTCCTCAATTGCTTACTCATCTTAACCAAGTACTTTACAGTTACTTCATTGTTACATTTCAAATCATCCTGGGGGTTAATCATAACATGGGGTTGTCGACCAAACAGAATTTCAAAAGGAGATAGATTAAGAGGGGACCTGGGAGTGGTTCTGATGCTGTATAATACAATTGGCAAAGCTTCGGGCCATAACAGTCCTGTTTCAGTCATTACCTTGCTCAATTTATTTTTAATAGTGCTGTTTACTCTTTCCACCTTCGCACTCGCCTGGGGGCGGTACGGAGTGTGCAGCTTACTATTAATTCCCATCAACTTACACATTGTTTGAAAGACTTCACCTGTAAAATGGGTACCCCTATCACTTTCAATGATTCTAGGTATACCATACCTACACACAAATTCCTGCACAATTTTCTTTGCAGTAAATACAGCGGTATTTGTGGCCGCGGGAAATGCTTCAACCCAATTTGAGAACACATCAATACAGACCAATACATATTTTAAATTTCTACAAGGTGGCAATTGTATGAAATCAATTTGTATTACCTGGAAAGGACCATCTGTCGGAGGGATATGGGATGGCTCTGTCGGTATTGCCTTTCCGATATTCTTCCTCAAGCAGGTGAGACATGTCATCGCTCTTTTACCCGCATGGGAAGAAAATCCTGGGGCGCACCAATAAGCTCTTACCAACTTACACATTCCTTCTTTTCCTAGATGAGTCAGCCCATGTGCCGCTTCCGCTAGACTTGGAAGGTATGCTCTGGGTGCCACTGGCTTACCCTGTCCGTCTGTCCAGAGTCCTGAGGACTCCTGGCCATATCCTTTTGACCTCCAAACCGCCTTTTCCTGTGGGGAACACAAATTTTGCATTTCACACAATTTCTGTGTGTTTACAGTATTAAATACCATCAGTTGTGTACTGTCTGTTTGTATGGGGTTACCTGCTGCTGATTTAGCAGCTTCGTCTGCTCGGCTGTTACCAAGTGATACCGGGTCTTGGCTATATGTGTGAGCTTTACACTTGATAACAGCCACTCTGTCGGGTTCCTGTATCGCTGTTAGAAGTCTTTTGATGTGGGCTGCATGCGCTACGGGTGTGCCAGCTGCCGTCATGAAATTTCTGAGGCGCCATAGGGCCCCGAAATCATGGACTACTCCGAAGGCGTACCTAGAATCTGTGTAAATATTGGCTGATTTGCCCTTAGCCAATTCACATGCTCTGGTTAGGGCAACCAGTTCAGCAACTTGTGCTGAGTGTGGTGGGCCTAGCGGTTCCGCTTCTATGGTACCTTGGTCATCTACGACTGCGTATCCAGTACACAAGTCTCCCGAGTCCGTCTGTCTGTGACAACTACCGTCAGTGTAGAAAGTAAAATCTACATCTTCCAGTGGGTTGTCACTAATGTCAGGCCTTGCCGTGAAATTTTGGGTCAAATATTCCATACAATCATGCGTGTCATCCCCTGTATTAAATCCTCCTTCACCATCACTCTCATCCTCCACCCTTTGTGCCTGTCCAGGCACACCTGGGAGATACGTTGCAGGATTTAATGCGCTGCATCTCCTTATGGTGATGTTTACGGGGGCCATCAATGCCAATTCCCATCTTGTAAACCGCGCTGATGAGACGTGTCTGGTTTGGGCCGAATTCAGTAAGGCTGACACTGCATGTGGTGTATGAATTGTGAGGTTGTGTCCTAGCACTACATCTTTGCTCTTTGTGACTAGCAATGCTATTGCTGCAACACTTCGCAAGCATGTGGGGAGGGATCGCGCTACCGTATCTAGCTGAGCGCTATAGTAGGCTACCGGCCTGCTGGCATCACCATGCTTCTGGGTTAAGACACCTGCTGCGCACCCAGCACTCTCTGTTCCGTACAGCTCAAAGGGTTTCCCATAGTCAGGCATACCTAATGCTGGTGCCTGCGTTAGGCACTGTTTAAGTCTCTCAAATGCCATCTCGGATTCGTCTGTGTGCGAAATCCGATCAGGTTTGTTTGAGGAGACCATCTCCTGCAAAGGTAGGGCTAGTATGGAAAAACCTGGGATCCAGTTACGGCAATACCCACACATTCCTAAAAATGTTCTAATCTGTTGCTGGGTTTGTGGCAGGGTCATGTCACGAATTGCTTGAATTCTATCAGCGGTAAGGTGTCTCAGTCCTTGTGTTAGACAGTGTCCCAAATACTTCACACGGGTTTGGCATAATTGTAACTTGTCCTTGGAAACCTTGTGTCCTGTGTCTGAAAGATGAAACAGGAGTTGTTTCGTATCTCTCAGGGACGCTTCCAATGAATCTGAACACAGCAGTAAATCATCCACATACTGTATCAATATTGATCCACTCTCTGGTTGGAAAGACTGTAAACAATCATGCAGGGCCTGTGAGAAAATACTTGGACTGTCTATGAAACCTTGTGGTAATCGAGTCCAAGTGTACTGAACTCCTCTGTATGTGAATGCGAATAAGTATTGACTGTCAGGGTGCCGAGGTACCGAGAAGAAAGTGGAGCAGAGGTCAATCACAGTGAAAAATTTGGCAGTGGGAGGGATTTGCATAAGGATGACAGCTGGATTTGGCACTACGGGGAATTGACTCTCAACTATTTTGTTGATCCCTCTTAGATCCTGCACTAATCTGTAACCCCTCCCCCCACTCTTTTTAACAGGGAAGATGGGACTATTGGCAGTGCTGGACGTTCTTACCAGAATGCCCTGTTGTAGCAAGCACTCTATTACAGGGAAAACTCCTAACTCCACCTCTGGCTTCAGAGGGTATTGTGGGATTTTTGGAGCTATCCTACCATCTTTTACTTGCACAACTACTGGGGCTACGTTTGCCATCAATCCAGTGTCTTGTCCATCCTTGGTCCAAAGTGATTCCGGTATCTGGGAAATCATTTCCTCTACCTTGGACGGACACCTATTTACAACAACAGTGTGTGACATTAATCTTGTTGGGGAGTCTAGCATATCCTGCGCTTCCTGAGCGTGGTTTTCGGGTATGTCCAAGAACACACCTTCAGGAGTACAGTATATGACGCATCCCATTTTGCACAGTAAATCTCTCCCTAGGAGATTAGTCGGAGCCGATGCAGCCAGCAGAAAAGAATGCTTGGTATGCAAAGGCCCTATCGTAATCTCTGCAGGTTTGCTTAAAGGGTAGTGCTGTACTACTCCTGTTACTCCCATGGCTGGAATTGTTTTACCAGTGGTTCTCATGCCCACGGTCGAATTTATCACTGACTTGGCCGCCCCCGTATCTACAAGGAAATTTAGAGATTTACCAGCTACATCAATTGTGACCTCGGGTTCACTTCCAAGGCTCGCAATTAATTTCACTGGCTGCAGATTACAGGTGTGGCCCCGCCCCTATGGTGCGTGGTGACCTCCCTGCATTGCGCTGGCAGCTATTACCTGTGAAGGGGGTAAATGGGAACTATCAGTGACTTGCCAGTCTCTTTTTGGGGGATACCTTTTTGTTTCCCCTGCGTGTGGCTCATAACTCCGTCTCTGCGGTCCTTGATCCCAATTTCGTGTGTCATGTCGTTGTCTAGGGGGTTGATATGATTTTGGTGCATTTTTCGATCTACAGTCTCGTGCAAAATGTCCCTCCTTATGACAGTAATAACAAGTTACCACATTTGACTTACCCACAGGGGTCGGAGATTTATACAGAGGTGGCCTTGTGGTCAGGGCCTGTATACTTACGGCCATTAACTTATCACTTTGTGACTCCCTGTGTCTGGTGATATTCCGATCATGATCAATAGCGGCCTCTCTCAAAGTAGCCACCGACAGACCTCGCCAACATGGTTGGGTGGTCTGTACCCTCGTCCTCAATACTTCCTTTAAACCATCCATTAACACAGATACTGCTACTTCTCTATGATTCACATTTGTCTTAATGTCTTCTATGCCTGTATACTTAGCCATATCCTGTAGTGCCCGATGAAAATAATCAGCAGCTGTTTCTCCCTCTTTTTGTTTGATGGAGAAAATTTTGTTCCATTTGACAACAGCTGGAAAATACTCTTTTAACTGTAAATTTATTCTCTTTACATTATCTTGGTTGTACACGTCCGTAAGGGGTACCTCTTCATCTAATTTACAGTCAGCTATAAATCTCGCTGAGTCGACATTGGAGGGTAAACATGCCCTCAGCAATATCTGCCAGTCTTTGTTATTGGGCTCCACAGTATTTCCTAGCTCTCTAATGTATTTCTGGCTTGCAACTAGATCTTTCCTAGGATCAGGGAATTCAGACACCATTGATCTTAATTCCATTCGGGAAAAGGGGCAGTGCATGGCGATGTGTCTGAGAGGAGTGACTCCTGAAGTGTCAGTTTTCCCATTTGGCACTGCAATTACCCTAACGGGATTAAGTTCAATAACATCATTCTGAGTAGATTCTACAACATGTGGTGAAATGGTTTCAGCATAGTGTATGGTGCCGTACTTACCAGTTGATACGACTTCACCTGTCCCTCCTCTAGGGGCCTTTGATACTGCTCTTACTGGTTGGGACGTGCCCACTGTTGTTTCTGCTATGGTGGCTGCTAGAGAGAGTGCCGATATTGTTGTTGGCTCATCCTCTTGGTCACAATCCTGGGGAAAGTTTAAAACAGGGTTACAGCTTGCACGGGTTAATATTAGCATCAACAATCTTGGTTACATTATTCTTAACATTTATACAGTTACTAAGTGCATGTTTATCATTCACCAGTGTGCCATTCTCTGTAACCACCTTCTCTCCCGTTATGTATGGTGGTGGTGGCGCGGTGGCTATCAGTTTTCTGATAGGGTTAGATCCAGCCGCTTGAGCCAATCCTCTTTGTATTTCACCTTCCTGTTGCCATAACTGTAAATAATCATAATGTTTGATCCGTCTCTTTGCAGATTTAATGAGACATATCCTTCTCCTTAGATTTTGTAACACCTCGGGACTAAAACTGCCTACCCGTGGGAACTTCTCCCCATCATGTACAGTCATTCTTTCCCATTCATCGCACAAAACCTCTGTGTGTGAACCGTATTTCTCACACATTACATACCTTGCCGACCCGATTGGTCGGTTTACTAAGTCAACCCGAACCGAGGTTGATCGCCCCCTACCTGAACAACTGGCCCCCATCTTTGCAGGTGTTGCTTTCACTACCTCTGACCTTCAAATCAGGGTCTTCAGCGAACCCTTACAAAAACCAAGATGTCCGGGGTAGGCCGGCGGCGGAAGTTTACCGAGTACCTCCACTCACTCGCCCACGTCGACCAATACGCCCACACACTGCCCTAGCGCTGGCGTACTCGACCTAGGGCCCCTGCGACCTGAACCTCTATTTACTGGAACATGTGGGTGTGATCCGAAGAGCACTTAACCCTTTCCAGTAACTATTGGTTGTTAGAGAATTCCCGAGTGACCAGCGAACCTCCCTTAAAATAAAAAAATTACACAAATCACGTTAGAATGTACAAATAGCGTTTATGACCCCTCTAGCGTACGCAAATGGTACTGGGTCAAGTTACTAACTAATGCACACAATTACGTGCGGTACAATCGTTCTGCACATAAGCAACTAATCTTATGTGCGGAGCGACCAGTGGAATCGAAAATTGTGGCTGCGAATTCCTTCAGCCAGAGCTTAATGGCCTATATGGGTACCGCACCAACCCTTTCTGGTGTTGTGCTCCTTTACTCTTTATCTATAGCGGACTTCTTAGTCTGCTGTACCTAGACCTCCTGGTCTGTCTGGACCTCCTGGTCTGTGCTACAGTAGACCTCCTGGTCTGCTATACTCTAATGCTCTTTTTTTAAATGTTTAACAAGGGATGCCTCCCAAGCCACCGTGCCGTCACTTACACGTATATACCTCACGAGAACTCGATGATTTCCTGTGGTTCAACCCCAAAATTTTAGAAACTTATATATATGTATACACACTCTTTCACCTCATATACTCTTTACTTTCGTTTCTGCGCAGAAATCCCTTTCATTCAGTATCGCAGGCTAATCCCGAGGAGTTGCAACTAGAGAAGGATCTGTTAGCTTAAAATTTTGGACACTGAGATTGGTTTGCGCTATTATCGCGTTGCCTCCTTATCGCCTAACTAAAACAATACTATCGTGTTATTCGTATTATGTGGGCGTACCCAGACGCTCCATTGCATAATATACGCTTCGTGCGTCGGCCCTTGCGTCGCGTACGCTAGTCCCGCCCTTTGTTAGAGACACATGTACGCAAGCCAGGTATATCCACAGAAATACAATTAACACGTTTATATCATTGTAGATGAACTTTAACTGTAATCATCTACTGAACACCACACCGAACTTTCTTGTATCCTAGGCAAGCCGTGCGCGTGTTTTACAAATTACTCCTTGACGTATTAATATTACTTTTAACTACCAATAGCAACAAATCTTTCTCAGCATGTTATCAATTGTGAAATGGCAAACAGGAAAGTGAGGTGTGAAAATACACAAATGAAAAGAAATACATGTGTGTGCGTGCATGCGTGTGTACGCAAAACAGAAATAAACAGTTTTAAAAGACAATAGCGTACTGTTCTTACCTTCCGGTTCCGGATTCCACCAGCACTCCTACAGCGTAGCGAAACAGACGCTTATCTAGCCAGCACTACTGTATCCCGATACGAAGGGATACTGCCTTCCCGCCCTTGCTGACAGATAAAGTCTGTGTTCGCTGTTGCGGATATGTGGAGGACGGAAGAGCCGCCAATTGATAAAGCTGACTATTTATCTTATTACATTCACTATAAAATGGGTAAGAGACTCAGTACGCAATTGGCGTATGGGGTACCGTAAGGGTACGCACTTAGCGTAGCAGACGCTTAGTCATGGTCGAGACGCACATGCGACACGCTCGCTCACAACTTAACGCGTGGTGTCGAGCACGCTATAGGCGGCCGACTACCGTAATGCTACGCTACTAGCGTAGCGTACGCTCGTGACCACGAGGAGAACACGAGCGGCGCTGACGCTCACGGGATGACACTCAGTAAACCTTGTATGCAACACAGTGAAAGATTGAGTTTGTACTGTAAACCTTGGTTTTGTAATGTGAGCACAATGCAATGCTAATTAACCTCTATAGTATGAAAACCTCTTGAGCGATTGAGACACTCTGAATACTCTCAGCAATGTAATAAACACACAATACCTTGCTAAGGTTCCAACACCTTTACTAACAATATCTAGCTATGTAAAAGGAATAAAACAGTTAACAGTTCATACACTACAGGCTAACATCAATATCTAAGCAGGATAACTACACATAAATATACAATAGCGTCACAATCGCAAACAATAAACAGAGAGAGAGAATATGGCAAATACAAACAGAGATTTAGAATGGTCACAGAGAATAACTTACACACACTGGGGAATGATCGCTGCGCAGTCCTGGTACCAGCTCCGAGTTAGTCAAGATGAAAACCGTTTGTGGAGAGAAGAGACTGAGCTGGCCAGGCTGGCTGTCCTTATATACACTGCGTACAGTATACTACAAAGGGACCTACAATCTCATTGTTCATTGGACACAGGAATGTCTCCTCGCATCATAACAAAAGGTCATAGGTTAGTTTGAACAGGTGGGCTGTGACTATATCAAACTGCTCAGGTGGGAGGGAATCTCAGAATTCCCGCCGCATGGATAATGAACCGCAAATATAGTAAATGTCCAGAAACTACTAATAGACATAACTATACGCAGGAGCGATTAATCTTTACCTAACCAGCACCGGATTGTTTCTAATAAAACGTTCTTTAGTTAGGTACCAAACACCACTGCTCAAACCCTGTCTGACCCTTCATATAATGCAAAGAGGAATTTCTCTGTCCAGCGACCAGTTACATTAAACAAACTTATAGTCATTATTAAGGGGAACATTGTCTATAAAACATACTATTTGGTTTTATTATTTAACGATTGAGTCGCCCGCTAGACGCACACAAACTCTACCGTAAATGCACATACCACGCGCTCGAGCGCATGGCCGAGGAGGCGCCATCACGCAGCTGCGAGTATCCGCACGCACGGGAGAGAATGTGCACGTGCAGCAGGCACGCGCATGGGGTGGATATATGGCAACGTGTAGCATGATATTTTTCTGACTTTGACACCGCTTATACACATTACCCCACAGTAGAGCCGCTTATAAACATTATGCCACAGTAGAGATCCTTATACACGTTATGCCATGGTAGAGCCCCTTATACGCGTCACACCACGGTAGAGCCGCAATGAAAGTAGCTGTATTTAACTATTTACTTGTTTAATTCATATAAAATTAAAAACACCATATATGCCCTGACTGACCTGACAACCACCACCCCCCACAGACCTGAACCCTCCCCTCAAACTCTCAATGAAAATAATGCCCTAAAACTGCCCCCCAACTCGATATTCCCCCAATGCCTCAATGAAAATAATTTTCGAGGACTGCCATCCCAGACATGTGAATCCCACTATGCCTCAATGATAATAATATTCTAGAATTAAGGGGCAGAGAGAGGTGCTACAGCTGCCTGAAAGGCAGCGAGAGGTGCTGCAGCAGCAGCAGCTGGGGCAGAGAGAGGTGCTGCTGGACTAGACAGAGAGAGGTGCTGCAGCAGCGTAGGCAGAGAGTGGTGCTGCAGGCCAGAAGTAACTCTGCTGCATAGATACAAGCACACAGTGAGCCATATAAATATAAAGAGGACAGGCAAAGCTCCAGCTTTCAGTATCTCCTACTGTCGTCTCTAACCTGCCCTGCAGCCTGCCTAGTCTCAGAGTCCAAGTCAGTGTGCGCACCCTCTGCGCCTTCTCCTGCTCTGTGTCTTCCTGTACAGCGGTCCACGGTACAGCTAGAGGCGGCAGCGCGCCCTTTAACTTTTCCAACACCTGGAGCTCGTGCTCCACTGGAGCAACGCTCGCTACACCTCTGGTGCGGGGAGTCGGAGATTCAACATGAGGTTGAAGCTTAAGCCCGCGCTGCCTGGTATTACAACACCATAGAGGTAGCTCTGTATTATGTGACAGAGGTGTGCTGTATAATATTCCTGTTCCTTCCCAGCCCAGGCATGTATTTATTTATTTTATTTTTACATTTTTATTTCAATTGAAGCATTACTGGGATTCTCAAGCAAAATACATCATTGAGTACAATCAAGATAATAGATATCATAAACATCTATCCAATGTGTAAATATGCTCCCCCTAGGGCCAAATATGCTCCCCCAGTGCCAAATATGCCCCCCCAAGTGCCAAATATGCTCCCCCAGTGCCAAATATGCTCCCCCAGTGCCAAATATGCCCCCCCAGTGCCAAATATGCTCCCCCCCAGTGCCAAATATGCTCCCCCAGTGCCAGGTACCCCCCCCCCCCCCAGCTCCCCCCGCTGCTGTGCATTTTTTGAAGGAGGACACGGAGGGCACAGCGCGCGCCTCTCATGGGTGTCCCTCCTGCATCTCCGGCGGAAGCGGCGTGTCTGTTAATTGAAATGCCGGTTCGTGAGCCAATCAGAGCTCACGATCGGGCACTTCATTTAACAGACATGCCGCTGCCGCCGGTGACCCAGAAGGGACAAACAGGAGAGGCGCACGCTGTGCCCTCTGTGTCCTTCCCAGCAGAAATCAGTGGCGGCTAGGGCACCCCGCAGCCCTGCGCGCCTCTAATCGACCGCAGTGGCTACGGACCCCTAGTTACGCCACGGCTCGGTCCTCAAGTAACCCCAACAGTTCATTTTTCCAGGTCTCCTTGTAGGATTGCAAGTGAAATAATTTGCTCCACCTGTGGCTCTTTTATAATGTGTCAATGTGTAATGAATACACCTGTTCAACTGTTAGGTGACCTGGAAAACATGAACTGTTGGGGGCACTTGAGGACCGAGGTTGAGAACCACTGATCTACAGTATGCCTAATTTATGTGTCCAGGGTTGGACTGGCCAACAAGGGTACAAGGGGAAAACCCTGGTGGGCCACCGTCTGCCTGGAGGGCCTTTCCTCCTCCTCTAGGGATTAGGTTCAAGACTGTGTACTTGAATTATACATTATACATGTGACCTTGTTACCTTATAGTGCACAGGACTATGGTGTACTTTCTACAGTGCATTGCTGTTTTTAATATGGCACTAGCAGTGGTTACTATATATATTTACCAAGCCAATGTACTCTCTAATGGTTAGTCAAACCAATGTGGGGGCTGGCCGCACCCCCTCTGGACACTGCTTCCCCCCATGGGTCCTTCATGCCCCAGTCCAACACTCTCTGGGGTAAATTTACTAAGGTGGGAGATTTTTAGAACTGGTGATGTTGCCCATAGCAACCAATCAGATTATATCTATTATCTGCTAGAAGCAGCTAGATAAATGGTAAGTAGAATCTGATTGGTTGCCATGGGCAACATCACCAGTTCTAAAAAATCTCCCACCTTAGTAAATTTACCCCTCTGTGTTCACATTTCCACCACAGGATACCACACATGTACTCCATATTCTGTAAAGTAATAGGGATTGAGATATTTACAGTATACCTGTAAAGGATTGCCTCCAAAGAAATATTAAAGATTGTTTTTCTACAATGGATAACAGTTATACTCCCATTGCTCCTTCTTAAGTAAAACTGACTTTAAAGCTTGAGACAGAGACATATACCGTACAGTATACTATTAGGTTAGAGATAGTGAATGCTAAATTGTCAGCAAATACTGGTACTTTCAATTCTGCATTCTTATATTTAAAGTCAGTGATGCCTAGTAGCTCAATATCTGATGTAAAATACAGAAGTAACAGCAGACGTCCTTGCACTATGCTGCAATGAATTATAAATCATGCAGAAAATAAGATCAGTAAAGGAAGATAATGGTAAGCTGTATACAAATGGTCCCAGAGCGATGTAACACAGGGAATAAATAATTCCAATTCATCAAATTCATTTTCAATGTCAAACAGAAACAAAGATATTTAGCTCTGACTAGCACCATCAATAATATTAACAATATGATTGATGTTATCCATTGACTGGTGATCTGGGATGAAACTAGTGATGAGCGGGTTCGGTTCCTCGGAATCCGAACCCCCCCGAACTTCACCCATTTTACATGGGTCCGAGGCAGACTCGGATCCTCCCGCCTTGCTCGGTTAACCCGAGCGCGCCCGAACGTCATCATCCCGCTGTCGGATTCTCGCAAGATTCGTATCCTATATAAGGAGCCGCGCATCGCTGCCATTTTCACTCGTGCATTGTAGATGATAGGGAGAGGATGTGCAGCATCCTCTCAGTTGTGTTCAGTGTGCTGCAAATATCTGTGCTCAGTGTGCTGCAAGTATCTGTGCTCAGTGTGCTTGCAAATATCTGTGCTGAGTGTGCTGAAAATATCTACGTTCTTTGCCTGAAAAACGCTCCATATCTGTGCTGCATTGTAGTATAGGAGGACAGGACAGTGCAGAATTTTGCTGACCAGTGACCACCAGTATAGCAGTATGGTACAGTAGTCCACTGCTCTACCTACCTCTGTATCGTCTAGTATACTATCCATCCATCCCTGTGGTGCATTTTAGCTGTTGTGTGGTGTATATATAGTAGGAGGACAGTGCATAATTTTGCTGACCACCAGTATATAATATATAGCAGTATGGTACAGTAGGCCACTGCTCTACCTACCTCTGTGTCGTCAAGTATACTATCCATCCATCCCTGTGGTGCATTTAAGTGGTGCGGTGTATATATAGTAGGAGGACAGTGCATAATTTTGCTGACCACCAGTATATAATATATAGCAGTACAGTACAGTAGGCCACTGCTCTACCTACCTCTGTGTCATCAAGTATACTATCCATCCATCCCTGTGGTGCATTTAAGTGGTGCGGTGTATATATAGTAGGAGGACAGTGCATAATTTTGCTGACCACCAGTATATAATATATAACAGTACGGTACAGTAGGCCACTGCTCTACCTACCTCTGTGTCGTCAAGTATACTATCCATCCATCCCTGTGGTGCATTTAAGTGGTGCGGTGTATATATAGTAGGAGGGCAGTGCATAATTTTGCTGACCGCCAGTATATAATATATAGCAGTTCGGTACAGTTGGCCACTGCTCTACCTACCTCTGTGTCGACAAGTATACTATCCATCCATCCCTGTGGTGCATTTAAGTGGTGCGGTGTATATATAGTAGGAGGACAGTGCATAATTTTGCTGACCACCAGTATATAATATATAGCAGTACGGTACAGTAGGCCACTGCTCTAACTACCTCTGTGTCGTCAAGTATACTATCCATCCATCCCTGTGGTGCATTTAAGTGGTGCGGTGTGTATATATAGTAGGAGGACAGTGCATAATTTTGCTGACCGCCAGTATATAATATATAGCAGTACGGTACAGTAGGCCACTGCTCTACCTACCTCTGTGTCGTCAAGTATACTATCCATCCATCCCTGTGGTGCATTTAAGTGGTGCGGTGTATATATAGTAGGAGGACAGTGCATAATTTTGCTGACCACCAGTATATAATATATAGCAGTACGGTACAGTAGGCCACTGCTCTACCTACCTCTGTGTCGTCAAGTATACTATCCATCCATCCCTGTGGTGCATTTAAGGGGTGCGGTGTATATATAATAGGAGGACAGTGCATAATTTTGCTGACCGCCAGTATATAATATATAGCAGTACGGTACAGTAGGCCACTGCTCTACCTACCTCTGTGTCGTCAAGTATACTATCCATCCATTCGTGTGGTGCATTTAAGTGGTGTGGTGTATATATAGTAGGAGTACAGTGCATAATTTTGCTGACCACCAGTATATAATATATAGCAGTACGGTACAGTAGGCCACTGCTCTACCTACCTCTGTGTCGTCAAGAATACTATCCATCCATCCCTGTGGTGCATTTAAGTGGTGCGGTGTATATATAGTAGGAGGACAGTGCATAATTTTGCTGACCACCAGTATATAATATATAGCAGTACTGTACAGTAGGCCACTGCTTTACCTACCTCTGTGTCGTCAAGTATACTATCCATCCATACCTGTGGTGCATTTTAGTTGTTGTGCGGTGTGTATATATAGTAGGACAGTGCATCATTTTGCTGACCACCAGTATATAATATATAGCAGTACGGTACAGTAGGCCACTGCTCTACCTACCTCTGTGTCGTCAAGTATACTATCCATCCATCCCTGTGGTGCATTTAAGTGGTGCGGTGTGACAGTAGGAGGGCAGTGCATAATTTTGCTGACCGCCAGTATATAATATATAGCAGTACGGTACAGTAAGCCACTGCTCTACCTACCTCTGTGTCGTCAAGTATACTATCCATCCATACCTGTGGTGCATTTTAGTTGTTGTGCGGTGTGTATATATAGTAGGACAGTGCATCATTTTGCTGACCACCAGTATATAATATATAGCAGTACGGTACAGTAGGCCACTGCTCTACCTACCTCTGTGTCGTCAAGTATACTATCCATCCATCCCTGTGGTGCATTTAAGTGGTGCGGTGTATATATAGTAGGAGGACAGTGCATAATTTTGCTGACCGTCAGTATATAATATATAGCAGTACGGTACAGTAGGCCACTGCTCTACCTACCTCTGTGTCGTCAAATATACTATCCATCCATCCCTATGGTGCATTTAAGTGGTGCGGTGTATAAATAGTAGGAGGACAGTGCATAATTTTGCTGACCACCAGTATATAATATATAGCAGTACGGTACAGTAAGCCACTGCTCTACCTACCTCTGTGTCGTCAAGTATACTATCCATCCATCCCTGTGGTGCATTTAAGTGGTGCGGTGTATATATAGTAGGAGGACAGTGCATAATTTTGCTGACCACCAGTATGTAATATATAGCAGTACGGTACAGTAGGCCACTGCTCTACCTACCTCTGTGTCGTCAAGTATACTATCCATCCATAACTGTGGTGCATTTTAGTTGTCGTTCGCAGTATATATAGTAGTAGGCCATTGCTATTGATATATAACTGGCATATAATTCCACACATTAAAAAATGGAGAACAAAAATGTGGAGGGTAAAATAGGGAAAGATCAAGATCCACTTCAACCTCGTGCTGAAGCTGCTGCCACTAGTCATGGCCGAGACGATGAAATGCCATCAACGTCGTCTGCCAAGGCCGATATGCCCAATGTCATAGTAGAGAGCATGTAAAATACAAAAAACAACATTTCAGCAAAATGACCCACAAATCAAAATTAAAAGCGTCTGATGAGAAGCGTAAACTTGCCAATATGCCATTTATGACACAGAGTGGCAAGGAACGGCTGAGGCCCTGTCCTGTGTTCATGGCTAGTGGTTCAGCTTCACATGAGGATGGAAGTACTCATCCTCCTGCTAGAAAACTTAAAAGAGTTTAGATGGCAAAAGCACAGCAAAGAACTGTGCGTTCTTCTAAATCACAAATCCCCAAGGAGAGTCCAATTGTGTCGGTTGCGATGCCTGACCTTCACAACACTGGACGGGAAGAGGTGGCGCCTTCCACCATTTGCACGCCCCCTGCAAGTGCTGCAAGGAGCACCCGCAGTCCAGTTCCTGATAGTCAAATTGAAGATGTCACTGTTGAAGTACACCAGGATGAGGATATGGGTGTTGCTGGCGCTGGGGAGGAAATTGACATGGAGGATTCTGATAGTGAGGTGGTTTGTTTAAGTCAGGCACCCGGGGAGACACCTGTTGTCCGTGGGACGAATATGGCCATTGACATGCCTGGTCAAATTACAAAAAAAATCACCTCTGCGGTGTGGAATTATTTCAACAGAAATGCGGACAACTGGTGTCAAGCCGTGTGTTGCCTTTGTCAAGCTGTAATAAGTAGGGGTAAGGACGTTAACCACCTAGGAACATCCTCCCTTATATGTCACCTGGAGCGCATTCATCACAAGTCATTGACAAGTTCAAAAACTTTGGGTGACAGCAGAAGCAGTCCACTGACAACTAAATCCCTTCCTCTTGTAACCAAGCTCCTGCAAACCACACCACCAACTCCCTCAGTGTCAATTTCCTCCTTACACAGGAAAGCCAATAGTCCTGCAGGCCATGTCACTGACAAGTTTGACGAGTCCTCTCCTGCCTGGGATTCCTCCGATGCATCCTTGAGTGTAACGCCTACTGCTGCTGGCGCTGCTGTTGTTGCTGCTGGGAGTCGATCGTCATCCCAGAGGGGAAGTCGGAAGACCACTTGTACTACTTCCAGTAAGCAATTGACTGTCCAACAGTCCTTTGCGAGGAAGATGAAATATCACAGCAGTCATCCTGCTGCAAAGCGGATAACTCAGGCCTTGGCAGCCTGGGTGGTGAAAAACGTGTTTCCGGTATCCACCGTTAATTCACAGGGAACTAGAGAATTGCTTGAGGTACTGTGTCCCCGGTACCAAATACCATCTAGGTTCCACTTCTCTAGGCAGGCGATACCGAAAATGTACACAGACGTCAGAAAAAGAGTCACCAGTGTCCTAAAAAATGCAGTTGTACCCAATGTCCACTTAACCACGGACATGTGGACAAGTAGAGCAGGGCAGACTCAGGACTATATGACTGTGACAGCCCAGTGGGTAGATGTATTGCCTCCCGCAGAAAGAACAGCAGCGGCGGCACCAGTAGCAGCATCTCGCAAACGCCAACTCGTTCCTAGGCAGGCTACGCTTTGTATCACCGCTTTCCATAAGAGGCATACAGCTGACAACCTCTTACGGAAACTGAGGAACATCATCGCAGAATGGCTTACCCCAATTGGACTCTCCTGGGGATTTGTGACATCGGACAACGCCATCAATATTGTGCGTGCATTACATCTGGGCAAATTTCAGCACGTCCCATGTTTCTCTAACGTCCTAGAGGATGCTGGGGACTCCGTAAGGACCATGGGGAGAGACGGGCTTCGCAGGAGACATGGGCACTTTAATAAAGAATTTAGTTCCTGGTGTGCACTGGCTCCTTCCTCTCTGCCCCTTCCTCCAGACCTCAGTTTGATTCTGTGCCCAGAGGAGCTGGGTGCTTTTCAGTGAGCTCTCCTGAGTTTGCTGATAGAAAGTTTTTTGTTAGGTTTTTTATTTTCAGGGAGCTCTGCTGGCAACAGACTCCCTGCATCGTGGGACAGAGGGAAGAGAAGCAGCCCTACTCTCTGAAGCTAGGTCATGCTTCTTAGGCTACTGGACACCATTAGCTCCAGAGGGATCGGTACGCAGGATCTCACCCTCGCCGTCTGTCCCAGAGCCGCGCCGCCGTCCTCCTCGCAGAGCCGGAAGACTGAAGCCGGGTGAGTACGAGAAGGAAGAAGACTTTACAGGCGGCAGAAGACTTTGTGATCTTCACTGGAGGTAATGCACAGCACTGCAGCTGTGCGCCATTGCTCCACACACCTACACATACTCCGGTCACTGTTAGGGTGCAGGGCGCAGGGGGGGGGGGGGCGCCTGGGCAGCATTTGGGACCTCATTCTGGCAAATGAACACATATATACAGCTGGGCACTGTATATATGAAGGAGCCCCCGCCAAAGAAATAAAATTTAAGCGGGACAGAAGCCCACCGCCGAGGGGGGAGGGGCTTCTCCCTCAGCACTCACCAGCGCCATTTTTTCTCCACAGCACGCTGAGAGGAAGCTCCCCAGGCTCTCCCCTGCTGATACACGGTAGAAGAGGGTTGAAAAGAGAGGGGGGGCACATAATTAGGCGCAAAAAAGTATATAAACAGCAGCTACTGGGTTAAAATTAAGTTACTGTGTTATTCCTGGGTTATATAGCGCTGGGCTGTGTGCTGGCATACTCTCTCTCTGTCTCTCCAAAGGGCCTCGTGGGGGAACTGTCTTCAGAAAGGACATTCCCTGTGTGTGTGGTGTGTCGGTACGCTTGTGTCAACATGTCTGATGTGGAAGGCTATGTGGGAGAGGAGCGGGAGCAAATTAATGTGGTGTCTCCGCCGACGGCGCCGACACCTAATTGGATGGATATGTGGAAGGTTTTAAATGATAATGTAAATTCCTTGCATAAAAGATTAGACAAGGCTGATGCATTGGGACAGGCAGGGTCTCAACCCGTGCCTGATCCTATGTCGCAGGGACCGTCGGGGTCTCATAAGCGCCCACTATATCAAATTGTTGACACAGATACCGACATGGATTCTGACTCCAGTGTCGATTACGAT
Organism: Pseudophryne corroboree; assembly: GCF_028390025.1. NCBI lineage: Eukaryota > Metazoa > Chordata > Amphibia > Anura > Myobatrachidae > Pseudophryne > Pseudophryne corroboree. Next base: position 185,802,317 of record NC_086449.1, read on the forward strand.
GATGCAAAGTTACAGACAAAATTGGCTAAATCACTCCGATATATGATTATAGCAATAAAGGAGGTTTTGCACATTACAGAGGAAACCCCTGTCCCTGACACAAGGGTTTATATGTATAAGGGAAAGAAACCTGAGGTAACTTTTCCCCCCTCACACGAACTGAATGAGTTATGTGAAAAAGCTTGGGAATCTCCAGATAAAAAACTGCAGATTTCCAAACGGATTCTTATGGCGTATCCTTTCCCGCCAACGGACAGGTTACGATGGGAATCCTCCCCTAGGGTGGACAAAGCTTTAACACGCTTATCCAAAAAGGAAGCCCTGCCGTCCCAGGATACGGCTACCCTCAAGGATGCTGCTGATCGCAAATAGGAGGGTACCCTGAAGTCCATTTATACACATTCAGGTACCTTGCTCAGACCGGCAATCTGTAGTGCAGTAGCGGCATGGACTGATATCTTATCAGAGGAGTTTGATACCCTAGATAGGGATACTGTTTTATTGACCCTGGGGCATATTAAAGACGCTGTCCTTTATATGAGAGATGCTCAAAGAGACATTAGTCTGCTGGGTTCTAGAATAAATGCTATGTCGATTTCTGCCAGAAGGGTCCTGTGCACTCGGCAATGGACAGGTGATGCTGACTCAAAACGACATATGGAGGTTTTACCCTACAGGGGTGAGGAATTGTTTGGTGAAGGTCTCTCGGACCTGGTCTCCACAGCTACGGCTGGAAAGTCAAATTTTTTGCCTTATGTTCCCTCACAGCCTAAGAGAGCACCGCATTATCAAATGCAGTCCTTTCGTTCACAAAGAAACAAGAAAGTCTGAGGTGCGTCCTTTCTTGCCAGAGGGAGGGGCAGAGGAAAGAAGCTGCACAATACAGCTAGTTCCCAGGAACAGAAGTCCTCCCCGGCCTCTGCAAAATCCACCGCATGACGCTGGGGCTCCACTGGCGGAGTCGGGCCAGTGGGGGCGCGTCTTCGGAATTTCAGCCACATGTGGGTTTACTCCCAGGTGGATCCCTGGGCAATAGAAATTGTGTCTCAGGGTTACAAGCTGGAATTCGAAGAGGTGCTTCCTCGCCGGTTTTTCAAATCGGCCCTACCGTCTTCCCCCCTAGAGAGGGAGATAGTGTTAAATGCAATACAAAAATTGTATCTTCAGCAGGTGGTGGTCGAGGTTCCCCTCCTTCAACAGGTAAGGGGTTATTATTCGACCATGTTTGTGGTTCCGAAACCGGACGGTTCGGTCAGACCCATATTGAATTTAAAATCTCTGAACCTATACTTGAAGAGGTTCAAGTTCAAGATGGAATCGCTAAGAGCGGTCATCGCCAGCCTGGAAGGGGGGGATTTTATGGTGTCACTGGACATAAAGGATGCGTACCTTCATGTCCCCATTTATCCACCTCATCAGGCGTACCTAAGATTTGCGGTACAGGACTGTCATTACCAATTTCAGACGTTGCCGTTTGGTCTCTCAACGGCTCCGAGGATTTTCACCAAGGTGATGGCGGAAATGATGATGCTCCTGCGCAAGCAGGGTGTCACAATTATCCCGTACTTGGACAATCTCCTCATAAAAGCGAGATCAAGAGAGCAGTTGCTGAACAGCGTATCTCTTTCACTGAAAGTGTTACAACAACACGGCTGGATTCTCAATATCCCAAAGTCGCAGTTGGTTCCTACGACTCGTCTGCCTTTCTTGGGCATAATTCTGGACACGACCCAGAAAAGGGTTTATCTTCCAATAGAAAAAGCCCAGGAACTTATGACTCTGGTCAGGAACCCTTTGAAATCAAGACAGGTGTCCGTGCATCATTGCATTTGAGTCCTGGGAAAGATGGTGGCCTCATACGAGGCTATTCCCTTTGGCAGGTTCCATGCGAGGACTTTCCAATGGGATCTGTTGGACAAGTGGTCCGGATCACATCTACAGATGCATCGGTTGATCACCCTGTCCCCCAGGGCCAGGGTGTCGCTCCTGTGGTGGCTGCAGAGTGCTCACCTTCTCGAGGGCCGCAGATTCGGCATTCAGGATTGGATCCTGGTGACCACGGACGCAAGCCTCCAAGGTTGGGGAGCAGTCACACAGGGAAGACATTTCCAGGGTCTTTGGTTAAGTCAAGAGACTTGTCTGCACATCAACATCCTGGAACTAAGGGCCATATACAACGCCCTACGTCAAGCGGAGGCCTTACTTCGCAACCAACCAGTTCTGATCCAGTCAGACAACATCACCGCAGTGGCTCATGTAAACCGCCAAGTCGGCACAAGGAGCAGATCGGCAATGGCGGAAGCTACCAGAATTCTTCGCTGGGCGGAGAATCATGTAAGCACACTGTCAGCAGTGTTCATTCCGGGAGTGGACAACTGGGAAGCAGACTTCCTCAGCAGACACGACCTACACCCGGGAGAATGGGGACTTCATCCAGAAGTCTTCGCACAGATTGTGAGTCGGTGAGAACTGCCACAGATAGACATGATGGCGTCCCGCCTCAACAAAAAGCTACAGAGGTATTGCGCCATGTCCAGAGACCCTCAGGCAGTAGCGGTAGACGCCCTCATGACACCGTGGGTGTTCCAGTCCGTCTATGTATTTCCTCCTCTTCCTCTCATACCCAAGGTGTTGAGAATAGTAAGAAGAAAAGGAGTGAGAACAATCCTCGTTGTTCCAGATTGGCCACGACGGACCTGGTATCCAGATCTGCAGGAAATGCTCACGGAATATCCGTGGCCTCTTCCTCTAAGGCAGGACCTGTTGCAACAGGGACCCTGTCTGTTCCAAGACTTACCGCGGCTGCGTTTGACGGCATGGCGGTTGAACGCCGGATCCTAGCGGAAAAAGGTATTCCGGTTTAGGTTATCCCTACGCTGATAAAGGCTAGGAAGGAAGTAACAGCAAAACATTATCACCGTATATGGCGAAGATATGTTTCTTGGTGTGAGGCCAGGAATGCTCCTATGGAAGAATTCCATCTGGGCCGTTTCCTTCACTTCTTACAAACTGCAGTGGATTTGGGCCTTAAATTAGGCTCCATTAAGGTCCAGATTTCGGCCCTATCCATTTTCTATCAAAAAGAATTGGCTTCTCTCCCAGAAGTTCAGACTTTTGTTAAGGGAGTACTGCATATTCAGCCTCCGTTTGTGCCTCCGGTGGCGCCTTGGGACCTTAATGTGGTCTTGGACTTCCTAAAGTCATACTGGTTTGAACCACTGAAAACGGTGGAGTTGAAATATCTCACTTGGAAGGTGGTCATGTTATTAGCCCTGGCTTCGGCTAGGCGAGTGTCGGAATTAGCGGCTTTATCACATAAAAGCCCCTATCTGGTTTTCCATATGGATAGAGCGGAATTGCGGACACGTCCTCAGTTCCTGCCAAAAGTGGTTTCATCCTTTCATATGAACCACCCTATTGTGGTGCCTGTGGCTACACGGGACTTAGAGGATTCCGAGTCCCTTGATGTGGTCAGGGCTTTGAAAATTTATGTAGCCAGGACGGCTAGAGTCCAAAAAACAGAAGCACTGTTTGTTCTGTATGCAGCCAACAAGCTTGGCGGCCCTGCTTCAAAGCAGACTCTTGCTCGCTGGATCTGTATCACGATTCAGCAGGCGCATTCTACGGCAGGATTGCCGTTACCTAAATCGATCAAGGCCCATTCCACTAGGAAAGTGGGCTCTTCTTGGGCGGCTGCCCGAGGGGTCTCGGCACTACAGCTGTGTCGAGCTGCTACTTGGTCGGGTACAAACACCTTTGCAAAATTCTATAAGTTTGATACCCTGGCTGAGGAGGACCTCATGTTTGCTCAATCGGTGCTGCAGAGTCATCCGCACTCTCCCGCCCGTTTGGGAGCTTTGGTAAAATCCCCATGGTCCTTACGGAGTCCACAGCTTCCTCTAGGACGTTAGAGAAAATAAGATTTTACTTACCGGTAAATCTATTTCTCGTAGTCCGTAGAGGATGCTGGGCGCCCGTCCCAAGTGCGGACTTCTTCTGCAATACTTGTATATAGTTATTGTTTCAATAAGGGTTACATTATTGTTGCATCGGGCGTGAACTGATGCTATGTTATTGTCATACTGTTTACTGGATTGTTATCACAAGTTATACGGTGTGATTGGTGTGGCTGGTATGAATCTTGCCCTTGGATTAACAAAAATCCTTTCCTCGTACTGTCCATCTCCTCTGGGCACAGTTCTCTAACTGAGGTCTGGAGGAGGGGCAGAGAGGGAGGAGCCAGTGCACACCAGGAACTAAATTCTTTATTAAAGTGCCCATGTCTCCTGCGGAGCCCGTCTCTCCCCATGGTCCTTACGGAGTCCCCAGCATCCTCTACGGACTACGAGAAATAGATTTACCGGTAAGTAAAATCTTATTTTTGCACATACATTGAATTTGGTGGTGCAGAATTATTTGAAAAATGACAGGGGCGTGCAAGAGATGCTGTCTGTGGCCCGAAGAATTGCGGGCCACTTTCGGCATTCAGCCACCGCGTGTCGAAGACTGGAGTACCGGCAAACACTCCTGAACCTGCCCTGCCATCATCTGAAGCAAGAGGTGGTAACGAGGTGGAATTCAACCCTCTATATGCTTCAGAGGATGGAGGAGCAGCAAAAGTCCATTCTAGCCTATACAGCTACCTACGATATAGGCAAAGGAGGGGGAATGCACCTGACTCAAGCGCAGTGGAGAATGATTTCAACGTTGTGCAAGGTTCTGCAACCCTTTGAACTTGCCACACGTGAAGTCAGTTCAGACACTGCCAGCCTGAGTCAGGTCATTCCCCTCATCAGGCTTTTGCAGAAGAAGCTGGAGAGATTGAAGGAGGAGCTAATACAGAGCGATTCCGCTAGGCATGTGGGACTTGTGGATGGAGCCCTTAATTCGCTTAACCAGGATTCATGGGTGATCAATCTGTTGAAATCAGAGCACTACATTTTGGCCACCGTGCTCGATCCTAGATTTAAAACCTACGTTGTATCTCTCTTTCCGGCAGACACAAGTCTGCAGAGGTTCAAAAACTTGCTGGTGAGAAAATTGTCAAGTCAAGCGGAACGTGACCCGTCAACAGCTCCTCCTTCATATTCTCCCGCAACTGGGGCTGCGAGGGAAAGGCTAAGAATTCCGAGACCACCCGCTGGCGGTGATGCAGGGCAGTCTGGAGCGAGTGCTGACATCTGGTCCGGACTGAAGGACCTGCCAACGATTACTGACATGTCGTCTACTGTCACTGCATATGATTCTGTCACCATTGAAAGAATGGTTGAGGATTATATGAGTGACCGCATCCAAGTAGGCACGTCAGACAGTCCGTACGTATACTGGCAGGAAAAAGAGGCAATTTGGAGGCCCTTGCACAAACTCGCTTTTTTTTACCTAAGTTGCCCCCCCTCCAGTGTGTACTCCGAAAGAGTGTTTAGTGCAGCCGCTCACCTTGTTAGCAATCGGCGTACGAGGTTACTTCCAGAAAATGTGGAGAAGATGATGTTCATCAAAATGAATTATAATCAATTCCTCTGTGGAGACATTCACCAGCAATTGCCTCCAGAAAGTACACAGGGACCTGAGATGGTGGATTCCAGTGGGGACGAATTAATAATCTGTGAGGAGGGGGATGTACACAGTGAAAGGGGTGAGGAATCGGAGGATGAGGAGGAGGTGGACATCTTGCCTCTGTAGAGCCAGTTTGTGCAAGGAGAGATTGATTGCTTCTTTTTTGGTGGGGGCCCAAACCAACCAGTCATTTCAGCCACAGTCGTGTGGCAGACCCTGTCGCTGAAATGATGGGTTTGTTAAAGTGTGCATGTCCTTTTTATACAACATAAGGCTGGGTGGGAGGGCCCAAGGACAATTCCATCTTGCACCTCTTTTTTCTTTCATTTTTCTTTGCATCATGTGCTGTTTGGGGACAATTTTTTGAAGTGCCATCCTGTCTGACACTGCAGTGCCACTCCTAGATGGGCCAGGTGTTTGTGTCGGCCACTTGGGTCGCTTAGCTTAGTCACACAGCTACCTCATTGCGCCTCTTTTTTTCTTTGCATTATGTGCTGTTTGGGGACTATTTTTTGAAGTGCCATCCTGTCTGACACTGCAGTGCCACTCCTAGATGGGCCAGGTGTTTGTGTCGGCCACTTGGGTCGCTTAGCTTAGTCACACAGCTACCTCATTGCGCCTCTTTTTTTCTTTGCATCATGTGCTGTTTGGGGACTATTTTTTTAATCTGCCATCCTGTCTGACACTGCAGTGCCACTCCTAGATGGGCCAGGTGTTTGTGTTGGCCACTTGGGTCGCTTAGCTTAGTCACACAGCTACCTCATTGCGCCTCTTTTTTCTTTGCATCATGTGCTGTTTGGGGACTATTTTTTGAAGTGCCATCCTGTCTGACACTGCAGTGCCACTCCTAGATGGGCCAGGTGTTTGTGTCGGCCACTTGGGTCGCTTAGCTTAGTCACACAGCTACCTCATTGCGCCTCTTTTTTTCTTTGCATCATGTGCTGTTTGGGGACTATTTTTTTAATCTGCCATCCTGTCTGACACTGCAGTGCCACTCCTAGATGGGCCAGGTGTTTGTGTCGGCCACTTGGGTCGCTTAGCTTAGTCACACAGCTACCTCATTGCGCCTCTTTTTTTCTTTGCATCATGTGCTGTTTGGGGACTATTTTTTGAAGTGCCATCCTGTCTGACACTGCAGTGCCACTCCTAGATGGGCCAGGTGTTTGTGTCGGCCACTTGGGTCGCTTAGCTTAGTCACACAGTTACCTCATTGAGCTTCTCTTTTTCTTTGTATCATGTGCTGTTTGGGGACTATTTTTTGAAGTGCCATCCTGTCTGACACTGCAGTGCCACTCCTAGATGGGCCAGGTGTTTGTGTCGGCCACTTGGGTCGCTTAGCTTATTCACACAGCTACCTCATTGCGCCTCTTTTTTTCTTTGCATCATGTGCTGTTTGGGGACTATTTTTTTAATCTGCCATCCTGTCTGACACTGCAGTGCCACTCCTAGATGGGCCAGGTGTTTGTGTCAGCCACTTGGGTAGCTTAGCTTAGTCACACAGCTACCTCATTGCGCCTCTTTTTTTCTTTGCATCATGTGCTGTTTGGGGACTATTTTTTTAATCTGCCATCCTGTCTGACACTGCAGTGCCACTCCTAGATGGGCCAGGTGTTTGTGTCGGCCACTTGGGTCGCTTAGCTTAGTCATCCAGTGACCTCGGTGCAAATTTTAGGACTAAAAATAATATTGTGAGGTGTGAGGTGTTCAGAATAGACTGGAAATGCATGGAAATTATGGCTATTGAGGTTAATGATACTATGGGATCAAAATGACCCCCAAATTCTATGATTTAAGCTGTTTTTGAGGGGTTTTTGTAAAAAAAACACCTGAATCCAAAACACAACCGAATCCGCCCAAAAAATTTCAGGGAGGTTTTTCCAAAACGCGTCCGAATCCAAAACACGGCCGTGGAACCGATTCCAAAACCAAAGCACAAAACCCGAAAAATGTCTGGTGCACATCACTAGATGAAACTGTGTTGATCAGTATGTATCAGTCAAGGTATCATACCTGCCAATCTTTCACCAAGTATATTGGTTAGAATGTTTACATCTATTTAATCAGGGTTTAAAGTGGTCCTGGAGAGGTGGGGGAACTCATTTACCCCCCCCCCCTCCCCCTCACATTATTCGAAGCCAGGCCAGTACTAGGGCATATCTGGCACTGTGGGGGCATGTGTACCAGGCAATTTGGGGGCATATCTAGCACTGTGGGGGTATGTGTATCTGGCAATGTGGGGGTATATCTAGCACTGTGAGGGCATATCTAGCAATGTGGGGGCATATCTAGCACTGTGGGGGCATATCTGGCACTATGAGGGCATATCTGGCACTGTGGGGGAATATGTATATCTGGCAATGTGGGGGCATATCTGGCACTGTGGGGGCATATCTGGCACTATGAGGGCAAATATCTGGTACCGTGGGGGCATGTGTATCTGGCAATGTGGGGGCATGTGTATCTGACAATGTGGGGGCATATCTAGCACTGGGGGCATGTATATTTGGCAATGTGGGGGCACATCTGGCACCATGGGGGAATATGTGTATCTGGCACTGTGGGAGCATGTGTGTGTATCTTGCACTGTGGGAGCATGTGTGTATTTTGCACTTTGCGGGCATATCTGGCACTGTGTATCTGGCAGTGCACTATTTGGGTCATATGTGTACTACACCCCCATTTTCATTGGCCATGTGGCATGTTGCACCTGGGCCCACCGCTCGCTAATTCCGCCACTGAGTGCCCGGTATATACAATGCCCATAGTAGTGTCCCTTATAAACAATTCCCACAATAGTAATGCCCCTTATACATAATGCCCATTGTTGCAGTGCCCCTTACACATAATAACCACAGTAGTGCCGATTATATACATAATACCCACAGAAGTGCCGCTTATACACAAAATGTCCACAGTAGTGCAGAGTAACATAGGATGTTCAGCGCACACCTAGCCTATAGTATACAGTAACAGGATATGTGATTATAGTACTGTGTTGTATTCGAATAAATTCAACCCAATGAATAGAATAAAATCCAAAAAATATTTATATAAAAAAGATATTTGGATTTTTAAATAAATATTTTTGGATTTTATTCTATTCATTGTGATGAATTTATTCGAATACAACACTGTACTATAATCACATATCCTGTTACTGTATACTATAGGCTAGGGGTGCGCTGAACATCCTATGTTACTCTGTATTTCTTAGAGTGGGTGATTATGGTACACCCACTACTCATTCAATAGCAGCTACCGGCACATAGAAGCTGTATATAATGAGTGGCGCAGTTCCTCAAACAACACTTACCCACAGTAGTGCGCCTTATACATAATGACCACAGTACTGCTGGGACCTGAGGAGGGGATGAATGAGTGGGCTGTAGATGGAGGAGGTCCATGGATCCACCAGGGGGAGGTGTCTGCAGCTCATCAGTAACACTGGTGCTGCCTGCATCATCAATTGATGTAGGTAATGGGGCTGGCTTTTCTGTTGGAATTACGGTGCAGGTGGTGGAACTCAGTTCCACCTCATTTCCCCTCACTTTAACCCCTGTATTTAATTATAAATATGGGTCTGTAAATCTTTATCAAGTTTAGAGATTACTAAATCAGAGGCTATTACCATGTTTGAGGGAATAGCATTATTAATATTTCTAATCTATCATGCTTATGAAGTCAAGTAAAAGAAGCATAGGGACCTCTTAAAAATATACTATAAAGGTAAAAATGGACTCTGGGGGGTAAATTTACTAAGCTCCCGATTTTGACCGAGATGCCGTTTTTTCATCAAAGTGTCATCTCAGTAATTTACTAAGCAATAATCACGGCAGTGATGAGGGCATTCGTAATATTTTGAAGTCCTAGTAAAAAAATCACGAATGAATACACCATCGGTCAAAACGCGGCTGTTTAAGTATGAATCTCGGTCATTTACTAAGAAGTGCAAAGCAAAAAAAAAAAAAACACTGCCGTGAAAAATTACAACTCGTAAAAAAGTGCTAAAAAAAACCAGACCTTTTTTTTTTATTCGTGATTGGATAGGCATGCATGGATCCATGAGATCCGTGCATGTATATCAGTGGGAAGGGGTGGGAAAGTGCTTATTTTTTCAAAAAAAATTGCGTGGGGTCCCCCCTCCTAAGCATAACCAGCCTCGGGCTCTTTGAGCCGATCCTGGTTGCCGAAATATGGGGAAAAAAATGACAGGGGTTCCCCCATATTTAAGCAACCAACATCGGGCTCTGCGCCTGGTCCTGGTTCCAAAAATACGGGGGACAAAAAGAGTAGGGGTCCCCCGTATTTTTAAAACCAGCACCGGGCTCCACTAGCTGGACAGATAATGCCACAGCCGGGGGTCACTTTTATATAGTGCCCTGCGGCCGTGGCATCAAAAATCCAACTAGTCACCCCTGGCCGGGGTACCCTGGGGGAGTGGGGACCCCTTCAATCAAGGGGTCCCCCCCCCAGCCACCCAAGGGCCAGGGGTGAAGCCCGAGGCTGTCCCCCCCCCCATCCAATGGGCTGCGGATGGGGGGGCTGATAGCCTTTGTTGTAAAAGAAAATATATTGTTTTTAGTAGCAGTACTACAAGTCCCAGCAAGCCTCCCCCGCATGCTGGTACTTGGAGAACCACAAGTACCAGCATGCGGCGGAAAAACGGGCCCGCTGGTACCTGTAGTACTACTACTAAAAAAATACCCAAAAAAACACAAGACACACACACCGTGAAAGTATAATTTTATTACATACATACACACATACATACATACTTACCTTATGTTCCCACGCAGGTCGGTCCTCTTCTCCAGTAGAATCCAAGGGGTACCTGTTGAAGAAATTATACTCACGAGATCCAGGGGTCCAGGGTCCTCGGGGAATCCAGGTGTAATCCACGTACTTGAAAAAAATAACAAAACGGACACCCGAGCCACGCACTAAAAGGGGACCCATGTTTGCACATGGATCCCCTTTTCCCGACTGCCAGAAACCCACTCTGACTGATGTCTAAGTGGGTTTCTTCAGCCAATCAGGGAGTGCCACGTTGTAGCACTCTCCTGATCGGCTGTGTGCTCCTGTACTGAGTGACAGGCGGCACACGGCAGTGTTACAATGTTGCGCCTATGCGCTCCATTGTAACCAATGCTGGGAACTTTCTGCTCAGCGGTGACGTCACTTTAGGTCAACCGCAGGGCAGAAAGTTCCCAGCATTGGTTACAATGGAGCGCATAGGCGCTACATTGTAACACTGCCGTGTGCCGCCTGTCACTCAGTACAGGAGCACACAGCCGATCAGGAGAGTGCTACAACGTGGCACTCCCTGATTGGCTGAAGAAACCCACTTAGACATCAGTCAGAGTGGGTTTCTGGCAGTCGGGAAAAGGGGATCCATGTGCAAACATGGGTCCCCTTTTAGTGCGTGGCTCGGGTGTCCGTTTTGTTATTTTTTTCAAGTACGTGGATTACACCTGGATTCCCCGAGGACCCTGGACCCCTGGATCTCGTGAGTATAATTTCTTCAACAGGTACCCCTTGGATTCTACTGGGGAAGAGGACCGACCTGCGTGGGAACATAAGGTAAGTATGTATGTATGTGTGTATGTATGTAATAAAATTATACTTTCACGGTGTGTGTGTCTTGTGTTTTTTTGGGTATTTTTTTAGTAGTAGTACTACAGGTACCAGCGGGCCCGTTTTTCCGCCGCATGCTGGTACTTGTGGTTCTCCAAGTACCAGCATGCGGGGGAGGCTTGCTGGGACTTGTAGTACTGCTACTAAAAACAATATCTTTTCTTTTACAACAAAGGCTATCAGCCCCCCCATCCGCAGCCCATTGGATGGGGGGGGACAGCCTCGGGCTTCACCCCTGGCCCTTGGGTGGCTGGGGGGGGGACCCCTTGATTGAAGGGGTCCCCACTCCCCCAGGGTACCCCGGCCAGGGGTGACTAGTTGGATTTTTGATGCCACGGCCGCAGGGCACTATATAAAAGTGACCCCCGGCTGTGGCATTATCTGTCCAGCTAGTGGAGCGCGGTGCTGGTTTTAAAAATACGGGGGACCCCTACTCTTTTTGTCCCCCGTATTTTTGGAACCAGGACCAGGCGCAGAGCCCGATGCTGGTTGCTTAAATATGGGGGAACCCCTGTCATTTTTTTTCCCATATTTCGGCAACCAGGATCGGCTCAAAGAGCCCGAGGCTGGTTATGCTTAGGAGGGGGGACCCCACGCAATTTTTTTTAAATATTTGACAGTGTTTAATTTAAATAAAACAAAAAAAATGAACCCCAGCACGGATCACACAGATCCGGCCGAGATTCATTGTAAAAAAGTCGGCAGTGTTTTGCTAATCACTGCCGTAAAAATAGAAAAAAAACCACGAATGACATCGACATCGGAACAAAAGAAAAACCCGAATACGACAGCTTAGTAAATTAGTCGTAATCAATTCAAAAAGTTGCAGTTTTACACTTTCGATTTCATTCGTGATTGAACTTTGACCTGAAACGGGAAAATACGAATCTTAGTAAATTTACCCCTGGGTTTTTATATAGGAACGTAATCACCTAATGGATTTATCCAGTTTCGCACTGGGAAATGAGGGTTCACAAAGGGAATTTATAATAAAAGAACATCAGAAAGTAGTCCTCCTTTATTTTCAGAAATGTAACTAATGTGCTCCAAAAATAAAGATTTTTTTCTGTCAATGCATTGAGGGCTTCAGGGTCAGATGAAGGACATATGAGCCTGTGTCTGAAAATGTTCAAGGGCCTATACTGAGATTGGTGGGAGCTGTGACCAGTGATGTGTGGGTGTGGTCAGAGCCACATTGGTGTGTATCATCCCTACACTAGCCATACGAGGTCTATTCATGAAGCAGTGAAAAGAGTGGAGAAGTGAGCCAGTGGAGAAGTTGCCCATGGTAACCAATCAGTGTTGATGTAACATTTATAAAGTGCTATTCTATACAATTATACATAGTAACTAATTGGTTGCCATGGGTAACTTCTCCACTGGCTCATTTCTCCACATTTTTCAGTGCTCCATAAATAGATGCCACTGTCTGTCTATTTACAGAAACAAATAGAAATACAATTTTAATATGATTTTTATGGCTGTCTGTGTGGCCAGCTGCCTGATAATTATCACACTGCCCTGCTGATGGGCCCATATTTAATTGGAGGACTGCAGCTATAACTCTATGCTCCTCATTGGCCCTGGTGGATTTGTAAATGAATGAATTATAGTGGCATCTTGTTATTCTCAAATATTAATATTGCCCCTTAATACATTGGGGCAGATGTATTTACCTGGAGATGGCATAAGGAAGTGATAAACCAGTGATAAATGCAAGGTGATACACGCACCAGCCAATCAGATCCTAACTGGGTAATTTACATATTGGAGCTGATTAGCTGGTGCGTGTATCACCTTGCACATATCACTGGTTTATCACTTCCTTATGCCTTATCCAGGTTAATAAATCTGCCCCATTATTTGTAATTGTTTTGGCTACTCTAAGCACCCCCACTTTTTTCTGTAGAGAAATGTTGCTATTAATTACCTTTACTCTTATTGGTCTAAAGCTGGCTACACACTAGACCAGGGGTGTCAAACTAGAAGCCCGCGGTTAACTTGGGGTGGAACTGCATCCCCGGTGCTCCGCCTCCATTCACCCACAATGACGTTGCCTCAGCGTTTGCACTGCCCACCGGCACCCTCGAGTCATGGCCAGCGGTGGGGTGAACAGCCATTAGGGAGCCTCTGAGCCCTCACAGCCAGCCGCAGCCCTTATAGCCACAGTCCTTACAGCCGGAGCCCAGACCCCTGAAGCAGCATGCATTGCGAAGGAGCATCCTGCAAATGTAAGCATCTGGGGCATACTGCACAGGGGATTGGGTGCAATGAGGGAATTATGTGTATCAGGCACTATACTGGAGGACAATATGTGTAACTGGTAGTATATTGGAAGACATTATATGTATCAGGCACTACATGGAGGGACATTATTTGTAACTGTCAATATACTGGGAGACAGTATGTGTAACTGGCACTATACTGCGTAACATTATGTGTAACTGGCACTATATTGGATACATTATGTGTAACTGGCACTAAACTGGGGTACATTATGTGTAAATGGCACTATACTTGGGGACATTATGTGTAACTGGCACTCTACTGGAGACATTATGTGTAACTGGCACGATAATGGAGGATATTATGTGCAACTGGCACTATAGTGGGGGCATAAAAATATTCCGAAATACAGACTCATCCATTATCCAAAATGATTCTGGTCTCAATAATTTTGGATAAGGGATACTGGATATACAGATGGAGCCCTCCTCATCTATTCCTTTAACAGGATTAATTGAGCCAGGGCAGTCAGACTTAATACCCTGCTGAAATGACATAATCCCCTGCTGTATCGTTCTAACTGTATTGTATTGCAGCTGAGAACAATAGATGAAAGGCTTATGCTAATAAGCCTTGGTGCACCCAGGCACAGCAGAGAAGCCTAGATGAGCAAGGCCCCATCTGTATATATATATATATATATCTTGGTGATCCATGCACACGCACACACACTTGGAGTCTGTACAAAATGGATGTGGTTCCAACTATTTCAGTGAGTGTACTGGTCACCAGTGAGAGCATTTAACATTACTATAGGGCATATTTGGATGCCACCATTTAATTCAGTCTAAAGATCCCGTTCGAGGGAATCTGTGTTCTTATATCAAGTGATAGTGTCACAGTCTTCAAGACCTATTTGATGAATGGGTAATCCCAAACATCTGATTTTAGGCCAAATCGTCTAAATTCCCCCTCATCATGACAAAACGCTTAGGGTTCACCAATTTACACGCACCGTGTCTCTCTATTTGTGTCTCCCACCGAGAGCTCACACCTTTGCTAAGATGAGGGTGGGTTATATCTGTATCTACTGTACACTGACATGTTTACTATTTACTGTAATATTGGTGTTAAGACAAATTTTGTTGTATTATTTTTAAGAAATACATTGTACAAATACAACAATATCTGATTATTATTCTTTTCTCAGGTGATATTTCTGGTGAGAGGGTTCATTCCAGGTTATCTTGAATTGATCCAGCTAACAAAAACCCTTTGTATACTCAATTTTTACGTTTTTAGCTTCAAACTGAACTCACAGTACTGTATATACTAGCGCACTTTGATACTGTTTGGTTTGTATGATTTGTAAGGTTCCCACTAACAGGTGTTCCATCTATAGAGCTGCACTGTGTACAGCGCAAAACAAGAGTATTTTGTTCACTATACGGTGTATATATATATATATATATATATACACACCTTCAGTGCGCACCGGCACTCAGCTGAGCCACAGAATTTGCCCGGGTGCCTTCCAAACAGAACCCTATGCAGGTCTAGACAGTCTCTAGACAGCAGTAGGCGGCACTCACAGGACTACTAACTTCACAGCAACAGAAGTGACAAAAAGACTACTCCATAGATCAACGTTTCGATTTAGAAGAAAACCGTCATCAGGATCATATAACAAACATCACATACAGAACATACTTACATAACCTCGTATCCCCCCGTCAGGAAGCCGTCGCCGCCGCGCTGTCTCCCGGGTCAATGACGTCACCACACGTGCGACGAGCCCCCCGGCGCGCCCAGATGACAGCCCGGCGTCATGGCAACCCGGCACAACATAAACAAACCCCTGTGAACACATAAGAGATAAACAAATGGTGACAAGCTCCACATAGTTACAGGCTAATACCAAAACAAAAAACTTAATGTCAATTACGACACCGATGATGGACAAAAAGCGGGTGTCAAACCAGATACATCTGCCGCAGGTGCCATCATTTCCCCTAATTGCAGTGTATACACACTCTATATTGCGATCAAGTTACAAAAACAACCCAAAGGCAACATTTCATTTAAACCGCGTGGGGAGACCGTATCCAAACGGTGAATCCACCGCGATTCTTTCTGTAGCAATACCCTGTTGCGATCTACCCCCCGCAATCTCTTGGGTGCTTGGTCAATGATTTTATAGTGCAGGGTACTTAACCCATGATTAAAAGCTTTAAAGTGCCGCGCAACTGGCTGACTGTGTGTTCCAGTGTTTTCTATCGCCTGTCTAATCGCAGACCTATGTAGGGCCATCCGTTCTTTAAATTGCCTTGAGGTCTTCTCCACATAGAGGAGACCACAAGGACAGCGAATGATGTAAACAACAAACGTGCTAGAGCACGTCAAGACCTGTCGGATGGCACACCTAGCCCCCGTATGTGGGTGCGGAAAAGAACTCCCCGTCTCCATGAAGCTGCACGTGGTGCACCCCATGCACCTATAGCAACCGGGTTTTTGGGTAAGAAAATTGGTCGGAATCGAATCCTGAAAGGAAGAAATATCATTCTTGACCAACCAATCTTTAAGATTACGATCCCTAGCAAAGCTGGGCATCACTGTAGCATCGCGGAGACATGGCAGATCCTTATCCGTAGTCACAATGGGCCACAATCTTTTGGCACATTTGGCAATCTCCCTACTGGAGAAATGAAACCTCTGGACAAAGGCGACAACCTCTCTGACCCCCTTCTTTCCCGGACTTTTCTTTAAAGTATTGGCCCTGGGAATTTTGAGCACTTTCTCCTTAGCTTCAATCAAGGCATCATACTTGCACCCCCTCAACATGAATTGGCGCACCATAATGTCAATTTCTTTCTCAGTTTCTATGGGATCATCCGAAATCCGATGAACCCTCAGAAACTGGGAGTAAGGCAGCCCTTTCTTGGTCGCAATAGGGTGCTGACTGGCAAAATGCAACATAGTATTTCTGTCAGTACTTTTCTTATACAGTCCTGTATGAATCTGACCCTCATGCAGGGAGATACAAACATCTAAATAATTGAAACTGACATCACTAATCTCATACGTGTATTTGATAGTGGTATCTTGAGAATTAACCTGAACCATTAAATCAATGAAGTCCTGCTTAGAACCAGTCCAGATCAGCAGCAAATCGTCTATATACCGCACGAAGAACAGAATCTTCTCTGCAACAACTGGATCAACAAAAAAGGCTTCTCGTTCAAGGTCGAACATATAGCAGTTGGCAAACGCGGGGGCCACACATGACCCCATCGCGCATCCCTGCCGCTGTATGTACCACCCCTTGTCGAATAGAAAATAATTACGTTTCAAAGTGAGTTCCAATAATACTAGGAAGAATGATACGTCAGGACCATTATAGAGAGGACTCGTAGACAGCAGTCTCCTCGCTGCTCCCAACCCCTCCTGATGGGGTATATTCGTGTACAAGCTTACTATGTCCATCGTGCATAGAAAGCTCCCCACTGGTACCTCTGTAATCGCCTGCAGTTTCAAGATCAATGCAGTCGTATCCTTCAGGTAGGTGGACTGAGCTTGAATCACGGGCTGGAGGTAGTTATCCAAATATTTGGAAACTTTGTAATAGATGGAGTCTCTGGCGGCGATGATAGGCCGACCAGGCGGCTCCGTCGGATGCTTGTGCACTTTGGGCAGCGTATATAATACTGGTGCCACAGGATGTTCCTCAAACAGAGCCAACTGTGTACCTTTAGTGATAACTCCATCCCTGACTGCTGCTTCCAAAATATTACCCAATTCTTGATTGTACAATATCGTCGGATCTACACTCAGTTTAGAATAGACAGCTGTGTCCCCCAGCTGCCAATTGATTTCTCTTCTGTATTATTCCAGATCTTGTACCACAATTCCGCCCCCCTTGTCGGTAGGGCGGATGATGATGGACTGGTCCTTGCTGAGAACCCTCAGCGCTTCCATCTCACCTTTGGATAGATTGGGTCTAAAATGTCCATACCGTTTATTGATCACCTGGACCTGTTGATCCAGAGTTCTGTTAAAGCACTTGAGTGACACATTCATGCTGAGAGGATCAAACTTCGATTTACTGCGGATAACTGCATCGGTCTCGATCGGAGTGGGTGTCGGCATCTTGGAAAAATGTTCCTTAAGTCGGAGCTTACGATCTAATTTATAATGATCCAGTTTCCACTGGAAATCATCAAAGCCACTAGATGGCACAAACGTCAGTCCTTTATTAAGAACCCGTAGTTCAGCATCCGACAAAGTCCGACTGGACAGGTTGAAGACTATTTGTTTTTCTTCTTGGCAGTGGCTTTTGAGCGTCCTTTGCCACTGTTGCCCTCGTCGGGTAACCGGTCTCCTTTTGTGTCGCGCTGAGCGCGCGTACTCACTCCTAAAGGGGGTTTGTTCGCTGCACCTCTCTTCTGTGTCTCTGACTCGCTTAGGGAGGAATTACCCCCACTTGAGGACTCGGTATCACCAGGAAAGCGTCTGAATCTGTATTGTCGAGATCTGTACTGTCTTTGTCCTTCAGGGTGTTGTGCCCAGGAATAGACCTTGCATTCAGCATAATCTTTTTGTACCAGCTGTAATTTATCCCTCTTAAACTTGACAAGCTCCTGTCGATATTTCTCGACCTGTGTGGATAATTTCTCAATCCAGTTCTCTTTATCATCTGATTTGAGGGTTTCAAGGTGTACTGCCTCAAAGGCTGCTTTTTTGCTACGGATCTCAGACAATTCTCTGGTCGACTCCTCAATGACAAGTAGGATGTGGTCTAGGCTGCACTTATTAAGAATGGCAGCCCATTTCCTACAGAACTCAGCATTGTATTTCCCAATGTTGCCTTTGGGTTGTTTTTTGTAACTTGATCGCAATATAGAGTATGTGTATACACTGCAATTAGGGGATATGATGGCACCTGCGGCAGGTGTATCTGGTTTGACACCCGCTTTTTGTCCATCATCGGTGTCGTAATTGACATTAAGTTTTTTGTTTTGGTATTAGCCTGTAACTATGTGGAGCTTGTCACCATTTGTTTATCTCTTATGTGTTCACAGGGGTTTGTTTAAGTTGTGCCGGGTTGCCATGATGCCGGGCTGTCATCTGGGCGCGCCGGGGGGCGCGCGTCGCACGTGTGGTGACGTAATTGACCCGGGAGACGGCGCGGCGGCGACGGCTTCCTGACGGGGGGATACGAGGTTATGTAAGTATGTTCTGTATGTGATGTTTGTTATATGATCCTGATGACGGTTTTCTTATAAATCGAAACGTTGATCTATGGAGTAGTCTTTTTGTCTCTTCTGTTGCTGTGAAGTTAGTAGTCCTGTGAGTGCCGCCTACTGCCATATAGAGACTGTCTGGACCTGCATAGGGTTCTGTTTGGAAGGCACCCGGGCAAATTCTGTGGCTCAGCTGAGTGCCGGTGCGCACTGAAGGTGATTTCACGTTGGGGTCCTTGCGGTGGGACAGCACCCAGCCGCTCTGCTCTACGTTACACAAGGCACTGCTCCCTGCTTCTATATATTTTCTACTGTCTGGATTCTCCCTGGCTATTAGGAGGTCAGAGTGCATGGTCACTCAATCCTGGCCGTTTTGTTTTTAATTCACTAATGATGCAAGCTAACACTGGCTACAGGAATGTTGTTTTACCCACGGGAGAAACGTGGAGTTATTCTGATGCCGATGCCGACACTATCAGGGTAAAAGATAAGCTGGAATTAACAGGAGGATTGGAAGCACCTGAACAGCTATTCACGCAATTACTGAGGCTGTCTAAGAAAGAGGTTGATTTCTTCCTGCATTGGGTGACCCTGTCGGACTATCACCGGAGTGGACAAATCCCCAGGAAGTTCCGGATACGCAACACTCCTACTATTGGGAAATACAATGCTGAGTTCTGTATGAAATGGGCTGCCATTCTTAATAAGTGCAGCCTAGACCTCATCCTACTTGTCATTGAGGAGTCGACCAGAGAATTGTCTGAGATCCGTAGCAAAAAAGCAGCCTTTGAGGCAGTACACCTTGAAACCCTCAAATCAGATGATAAAGAGAACTGGATTGAGAAATTATCCACACAGGTCGAGAAATATCGACGGGAGCTTGTCAAGTTTAAGAGGGATAAATTACAGCTGGTACAAAAAGATTATGCTGAATGCAAGGTCTATTCCTGGGCACAACACCCTGAAGGACAAAGACAGTACAGATCTCGATACAATACAGATTCAGACGCTTTCCTGGTGATACCGAGTCCTCAAGTGGGGGTAATTCCTCCCTAAGCGAGTCAGAGACACAGAAGAGAGGTGCAGCGAACAAACCCCCTTTAGGAGTGAGTACGCGCGCTCAGCGCGACACAAAAGGAGTCCGCTTACCCGACGAGGGCAACAGTGGCAAAGGACGCTCAAAAGCCGCTGCCAAGAAGAAAAACAAATAGTCTTCAACCTGCCTAGTCGGACTTTGTCGGATGCTGAACTACGGGTTCTTAATAAAGGACTGACGTTTGTGCCATCTAGTGGCTTTGATGATTTCCAGTGGAAACTGGATCATTATAAATTCGATCGTAAGCTCCGACTTAAGGAACATTTTTCCAAGATGCCGACACCCACTCCGATCGAGACCGGTGCAGTTATCCGCAGTAAATCGAAGTTTGATCCACTCAGCATGAATGTGTCACTCAAGTGCTTTAACAGAACTCCAGATCAACAGGTCTAGGTGATCAATAAACGGGATGGACAATTTAGACCCAATCTATCCAAAAGTGAGATGGAAGCGCTGAGGGTTCTCAGCAAGGACCAGTCCATCATCATCCGCCCTACCGACAAGGGGGGCGGAATTGTGGTACAAGATCTGGAACAATACAGAAGAGAAATCTATCGGCAGCTGGGGGACACAGCTGTCTGTTCTAAACTGAGTGTAGATCCGACGATGATGTACAATCAAGAATTGGGTAATATTTTGGAAGCAGCAGTCAGGGATGGAGTTATCACTAAAGGTACACAGTTGGCTCTGTTTGAGGAACATCCTGTGGCGCCAGTATTATATACGCTGCCCAAAGTGCACAAGCATCCGACGGAGCCACGTGGTCAGCCTATCATCGCCGCCAGAGACTCCATCTATTATAAAGTCTCCAAATATTTGGATAACTACCTCCAGCCCGTGATTCAAGCTCAGTCCACCTACCTGAAGGATACGACTGCATTGATCTTGAAACTGCAGGCGATTGCAGAGGTACCAGTGGGGAGCTTTCTATGCACGATGGACATAGTAAGCTTGTACACGAATATACCCCATCAGGAGGGGTTGGGAGCAGCGAGGAGACTGCTGTCTACGAGTCCTCTCTATAATGGTCCTGACGTATCATTCTTCCTAGTATTATTGGAACTCACTTTGAAACGTAATTTCTCTGACGTCCTAAGTGGATGCTGGGGACTCCGTAAGGACCATGGGGAATAGCGGCTCCGCAGGAGACAGGGCACAAAAGTAAAAGCTTTAGGATCAGGTGGTGTGCACTGGCTCCTCCCCCCATGACCCCCCTCCAAGCCTCAGCTAGGTTTTTGTGCCCGGCCGAGAAGGGTGCAATCTAGGTGGCTCTCCTAAAGAGCTGCTTAGAGTAAAAGTTTTATTAGGTTTTTTATTTTCAGTGAGTCCTGCTGGCAACAGGCTCACTGCAACGAGGGACTTAGGGGAGAAGAAGTGAACTCACCTGCGTGCAGGATGGATTGGCTTCTTAGGCTACTGGACACTAGCTCCAGAGGGACGATCACAGGTACAGCCTGGATGGGTCACCGAAGCCGCGCCGCCGACCCCCTTGCAGATGCTGAAGAGAGAAGAGGTCCAGAAATCGGCGGCTGAAGACTTCCCAGTCTTCTTAAGGTAGCGCACAGCACTGCAGCTGTGCGCCATTGCTCTCAGCACACTTCACACCAACGGTCACTGAGGGTGCAGGGCGCTGGGGGGGGGCGCCCTGGGCAGCAATGAAAGTACCTATGCTGGCTAAATATACATCACATATAGCCTCTGGGGCTATATGGATGTATTTAACCCCTGCCAGGTTGTCAGAAAAACGGGAGAAGAAGCCCGCCGAAAAGGGGGCGGGGCCTATTCTCCTCAGCACACAGCGCCATTTTCCCTCACAGAACTGCTGGTGGGAAGGCTCCCAGGCTCTCCCCTGCACTGCACTACAGAAACAGGGTTAAAACAGAGAGGGGGGGCATTTTTGTGGCGATATTATTACATATTAAGATGCTATAAGGGAAAACACTTATATAAGGTTGTCCCTGTAAAATTATAGCGTTTTGGTGTGTGCTGGCAAACTCTCCCTCTGTCTCCCCAAAGGGCTAGTGGGGTCCTGTCCTCTATCAGAGCATTCCCTGTGTGTGTGCTGTGTGTCGGTACGTGTGTGTCGACATGTATGAGGACGATGTTGGCGAGGAGGCGGAGCAATTGCCTGTAATGGTGATGTCACTCTCTAGGGAGTCGACACCGGAATGGATGGCTTATTTAGGGAATTACGTGATAATGTCAACACGCTGCAAGGTCGGTTGACGACATGAGACGGCCGGCAAACCAATTAGTACCTGTCCAGGCGTCTCAAACACCGTCAGGGGCTTTAAAACGCCCATTACCTCAGTCGGTCGACACAGACACAGACACGGACACTGACTCCAGTGTCGACGGTGAAGAAACAAACGTATTTTCCATTAGGGCCACACGTTACATGTTAAGGGCAATGAAGGAGGTGTTACATATTTCTGATACTACAAGTACCACAAAAAAGGGTATTATGTGGGGTGTGAAAAAACTACCTGTAGTTTTTCCTGAATCAGATAAATTAAATGAAGTGTGTGATGATGCGTGGGTTTCCCCCGATAGAAAATTATTGGCGTTATACCCTTTTCCGCCAGAAGTTAGGGCGCGTTGGGAAACACCCCCTAGGGTGGATAAGGCGCTCACACGCTTATCAAAACAAGTGGCGTTACCGTCTCCAGATACGGCCGCCCTCAAGGAGCCAGCTAATAGGAGGCTGGAAAATATCCTAAAAAGTATATACACACATACTGGTGTTATACTGCGACCAGCGATCGCCTCAGCCTGGATGTGCAGCGCTGGGGTGGCTTGGTCGGATTCCCTGACTGAAAATATTGATACCCTTGACAGGGACAGTATTTTATTGACTATAGAGCATTTAAAGGATGCATTACTATATATGAGAGATGCACAGAGAGATATTTGCACTCTGGCATCAAGAGTAAGTGCGATGTCCATGTCTGCCAGAAGATGTTTATGGACACGACAGTGGTCAGGTGATGCAGATTCCAAACGGCACATGGAAGTATTGCCGTATAAAGAAAAAGACACCGTCTTTCAGCCTCAGTCCTTTCGTCCCCATAAGGGCAAGCGGGCAAAAGGCCAGTCATATCTGCCCAGGGGTAGAGGAAAGGGAAGAAGACTGCAGCAGGCAGCCCCTTCCCAGGAACAGAAGCCCTCCACCGCTTCTGCCAAGTCCTCAGCATGACGCTGGGGCCGTACAAGCGGACTCAGGTGCGGTGGGGGGTCGTCTCAAGAGTTTCAGCGCGCAGTGGGCTCACTCGCAAGTGGACCCCTGGATCCTACAAGTAGTATCCCAGGGGTACAGATTGGAAATTCGAGACGTCTCCCCCTCGCAGGTTCCTGAAGTCTGCTTTACCAACGTCTCCCTCCGACAGGGAGGCAGTATTGGAAACAATTCACAAGCTGTATTCCCAGCAGGTGATAATCAAAGTACCCCTCCTACAACAAGCCAGACGGCTCGGTGAGATCTATTCTAAATCTGAAATCTTTGAACACTTACATACAAAGGTTCAAATCAAGATGGAGTCACTCAGAGCAGTGATAGCGAACCAGGAAGAAGGGGACTATATGGTGTCCCTGGACATCAAGGATGCTTAACTCCATGTCCCAAATTGCCCTTCTCACCAAGGGTACCTCAGGTTCGTGGTACAGAACTGTCACTATCAGTTTCAGACGCTGCCGTTTGGATTGTCCACGGCACCCCGGGTCTTTACCAAGGTAATGGCCGAAATGATGATTCTTCTTCAAAGAAAAGGCATCTTAATTATCCCTTACTTGGACGATCTCCTGATAAGGGCAAGGTCCAGAGAACAGTTGGAGGTCGGAGTAGCACTATCTCAAGTAGTTCTACGACAGCACGGATGGATTCTAAATATTCCAAAATCGCAGCTGATTCCGACGACACGTCTGCTGTTCCTAGGGATGATTCTGGACACAGTCCAGAAAAAGGTGTTTCTCCCGGAGGAGAAAGCCAGGGAGTTATCCGAGCTAGTTAGGAACCTCCTAGAACCAGGCCAAGGTCAGTGCATCAATGCACAAGAGTCCTGGGAAAAATGGTGGCTTCTTACGAAGCGATTCCATTCGGCAGATTTCACGCAAGAATTTTTCAGTGGGATCTGCTGGACGAATGGTCCGGATCGCATCTTCAGATGCATCAGCGGATAATCCTGTCTCCAAGGACAAGGGTGTCTCTTCTGTGGTGGCTGCAGAGTGCTCATCTACTAGAGGGCAGCAGATTCGGCATTCAGGACTGGGTCCTGGTGACCACGGATGCCAGCCTGAGAGGCTGGGGAGCAGTCACACAGGGAAGAAATTTCCAAGGAGTGTGGTCAAGTCTGGAGACTTCTCTCCACATAAATATACTGGAGCTAAGGGCAAGTTACAATGCTCTGAGCCTAGGAAGACCTCTGCTTCAAAGTCAACTGGTGCTGATCCAGTCGGACAACATCACGGCAGTCGCCCACGTAAACAGACAGGGCGGCACAAGAAGCAGGAGGGCAATGGCAAAGGATTCTTCGCTGGGCGAAAAATCATGTGATAACACTGTCAGCGGTGTTCATTCCGGGAGTGGACAACTGGGAAGCAGACTTCCTCAGCAGGCACGACCTCCACCCGGGAGAGTGGGGACTTCATCTGGAAGTCTTCCACATGATTGTGAACCGTTGGGAAAGACCAAAGGTGGACATGATGGCGTCCCGTCTGAACAAAAAACTGGACAGGTATTGCGCCAGGTCAAGAGACCCTCAGGCAATAGCTGGGACGCTCTGGTAACACCGTGGGTGTACCAGTCGGTGTATGTGTTCCCTCCTCTGCCTCTCATACCCAAGGTACTGAGAATTATAAGACGGAGAGGAGTAAGAACTATACTCGTGGCTCCGGATTGGCCAAGAAGGACTTGGTACCCGGAACTTCAAGAGATACTAAGAAGGGACTTGCTTCAGCAAGGATCATGTCTGTTCCAAGACTTACCACGGCTGCGTTTGACGGCATGGCGGTTGAACGCCGGATCCTAAGGGAAAAAGGCATTCCGGAAGAGGTCATCCCTACCCTGGTCAGAGCCAGGAAGGAGGTGACCGCACAACATTATCACCGCATTTGGCGAAAATATGTTGCATGGTGTGAGGCCAGGAAGGCCCCCACGAAGGAATTTCAACTCGGTCGATTCCTGCATTTCCTGTAAACAGGACTGTCTATGGGCCTCAAATTGGGGTCCATTAAGGTTCAAATTTCGGCCCTGTCGATTTTCTTCCAGAAAGAATTGGCTTCAGTTCCTGAAGTCCAGAAGTTTGTCAAGGGAGTACTGCATATACAACCCCCTTTTGTGCCTCCAGTGGCACTGTGGGATCTCAACGTAGTTCTGGGATTCCTCAAATCACATTGGTTTAAACCGCTCAAATCTGTGGATTTGAAATATCTCACATGGAAAGTGACCATGCTGTTGGCCCTGGCCTCGGCCAGGCGAGTGTCAGAATTGGCGGCTTTGTCTCACAAAAGCCCATATCTGATTGTCCATTCGGACAGGGCAGAGCTGCGGACTCGTCCCCAGTTTCTCCTTAAGGTGGTGTCAGCGTTTCACCTGAACCAGCTTATTGTGGTACCTGCGGCTACTAGGGACTTGGAGGACTCCAAGTTGCTAGATGTTGTCAGGGCCCTGAAAATATATGTTTCCAGGACGGCTGGAGTCAGGAAAACTGACTTGCTGTTATCCTGTATGCACCCAACAAACGGGGTGCTCTTGCTTCTAAGCAGACGATTGCTAGTTGGATGTGTAGTACAATTCAGCTTGCACATTCTGTGGCAGGCCTGCCACAGCCAAAATATGTAAATGCCCATTCCACAAGGAAGGTGGGCTCATCTTGGGCGGCTGCCTGAGGGGTCTCGGCTTTACAACTTGGCCGAGCTGCTACTTGGTCAGGGGCAAACACGTTTGCAAAATTCTACAAATTTGATACCCTGGCTGAGGAGGACCTGGAGTTCTCTCATTCGGTGCTGCAGAGTCATCCGCACTCTCCCGCCCGTTTGGGAGCTTTGGTATAATCCCCATGGTCCTTACGGAGTCCCCAGCATCCACTTAGGACGTCAGAGAAAATAAGAATTTACTTACCGATAATTCTATTTCTCGTAGTCCGTAGTGGATGCTGGGCGCCCATCCCAAGTGCGGATTGTCTGCAATACTTGTACATAGTTATTGTTACAAAAATCGGGTTATTATTGTTGTGAGCCATCTTTTCAGAGGCTCCGCTGTTATCATGCTGTTAACTGGGTTCAGATCACAGGTTGTACAGTGTGATTGGTGTGGCTGGTATGAGTCTTACCCGGGATTCAAAATCCTTCCTTATTGTGTACGCTCATCCGGGCACAGTATCCTAGCTGAGGCTTGGAGGGGGGTCATGGGGGGAGGAGCCAGTGCACACCACCTGATCCTAAAGCTTTTACTTTTGTGCCCTGTCTCCTGCGGAGCCGCTATTCCCCATGGTCCTTACGGAGTCCCCAGCATCCACTACGGACTACGAGAAATAGAATTATCGGTAAGTAAATTCTTATTTATTTTCTATTCGACAAGGGGTGGTACGTACAGCGGCAGGGATGCGCGATGGGGTCATGTGTGGCCCCCGCGTTTGCCAACTGCTATATGTTCGACCTTGAACGAGAAGCCTTTTTTGTTGATCCAGTTGTTGCAGAGAAGATTCTGTTCTTCGTGCGGTATATAGACGATTTGCTGCTGATCTGGACTGGTTCTAAGCAGGACTTCATTGATTTAATAGTTCAGGTTAATTCTCAAGATACCACTATCAAATACACGTATGAGATTAGTGATGTCAGTGTCAATTATTTAGATGTTTGTATCTCCCTGCATGAGGGTCAGATTTATACAGGACTGTATAAGAAAAGTACTGACAGAAATACTATGTTGCATTTTGCCAGTCAGCACCCTATTGCGACCAAGAAAGGGCTGCCTTACTCCCAGTTTCTGAGGGTTCATCGGATTTCGGATGATCCCATAGAAACTGAGAAAGAAATTGACATTATGGTGCGCCAATTCATGTTGAGGGGGTACAACTATGATGCCTTGATTGAAGCTAAGGAGAAAGTGCTCAAAATTCCCAGGGCCAATACTTTAAAGAAAAGTCCGGGAAAGAAGGGGGTCAGAGAGGTTGTCCCCTTTGTCCAGAGGTTTCATTCCTCCAGTAGGGAGATTGCCAAATGTGCCAAAAGATTGTGGCCCATTGTGACTACGGATAAGGATCTGCCGTGTCTCCGCGATGCTACAGTGATGCCCAGCTTTGCTAGGGATCGTAATCTTAAAGATTGGTTGGTCAAGAATGATATTTCTTCCTTTCAGGATTCGATTCTGACCAATTTTCTTACCAAAAAACCCGGTTGCTATAGGTGCACGGGGTGCACCACGTGCAGCTTCATGGAGACGGGGAGTTCTTTTCCGCACCCACATACGGGGGCTAGGTGTGCCATCCGACAGGTCTTGACGTGCTCTAGCACGTTTGTTGTTTACATCATTCGCTGTCCTTGTGGTCTCATCTATGTGGGGAAGACCTCAAGGCAATTTAAAGAACGGATGGCCCTACATAGGTCTGCGATTAGACAGGCGATAGAAAACACTGGGACACACAGTCAGCCAGTTGCGCGGCACTTTAAAGCTTTCAATCATGGGTTAAGTACCCTGCGCTATAAAATCATTGACCAAGCACCCAAGAGATTATTATTGTTATTATTATTATTACCAGTTATTTATATAGCGCACACATATTCCGCAGCGCTTTACAGAGAATATTTTGCCCATTCACATCAGTCCCTGCCCCAATGGAGCTTACAATCTATATAAAGTTGCGGGGGGGAGATCGCAACAGGGTATTGCTACAGAAAGAATCGCGGTGGATTCACCGTTTGGATACGGTCTCCCCACGCAGTTTAAATGAAATGTTGCCTTTGGGTTGTTTTTTGTAACTTGATCGCAATATAGAGTATGTGTATACACTGCAATTAGGGGATATGATGGCACCTGCGGCAGGTGTATCTGGTTTGACACCCGCTTTTTGTCCATCATCGGTGTCGTAATTGACATTAAGTTTTTTGTTTTGGTATTAGCCTGTAACTATGTGGAGCTTGTCACCATTTGTTTATCTCTTATGTGTTCACAGGGGTTTGTTTAAGTTGTGCCGGGTTGCCATGACGCCGGGCTGTCATCTGGGCGCGCCGGGGGGCGCGCGTCGCACGTGTGGTGATGTCATTGACCCGGGAGACGGCGCGGCGGCGACGGCTTCCTGACGGGGGGATACGAGGTTATGTAAGTATGTTCTGTATGTGATGTTTGTTATATGATCCTGATGAAGGTTTTCTTATAAATGGAAAAGTTGATCTATGGAGTAGTCTTTTTGTCTCTTCTGTTGCTGTGAAGTTAGTAGTCCTGTGAGTGACGCCTACTGCCGTATAGAGACTATATATATATATATATATATATATATAATTTATTTATTTATTGTTTAATTATTATTTTTTCTTGCGCCCACACAAGACTTAGAATTTGATAGTTCGGCCCAGTTGGGATTTTGAGTTTGCCAAGTCTCCACTAGACGATATGCTCTATGGGCGATATCATCAGTGTTTGCCATTGAACTCCTGGGCAAATGAGATAGTGAATAAACACTGAACTATTTCACTAACGACGTCATCCTGCCACCACCACAAACATGCAGTTTCAGACAATATAGTCAAAACTGACCTGCATGCACAGACGAAAGAAGACCTAGTCAACAACCCATGGTCGAGCGCAATACTGACAAAATAGTGCGTACACAATGGATAATATCTTACAGAAATGTCGTTATCGTCCATATCATTAATAAAAAATGCCTCGTGTGTATGGGGCTTCAGTTGAAAAAACACACAAACACACACACATTCACATACATACACTGTAACATGCAACAAACTGCCCAGAGTTTCCTAGTGCAAAATTAGTTCAATTAAGTTTGATTAAATAATACAAGGATAGTCAGTCAGGAGTAGCCTCTCATCTGTGATGGATAAGCTCACATAGAGTGAATTGTTTACTGTCATTTTAAAACTGGAATCTATGGACTTTATATATAGTAGGCTGCATCAAGCCACTTTCCTGCATGCTGTAAGTGTACTATACTGTAAGATTACATTGCTGGCAGATTAAATAGGGTAGGGGGGTCTCCCTGTAGCAGGAGCATCTGAAGGAGGAGGGGGCCCGTAAGCAGACTCCAGGTGGGCCCCCTCCTCTCCACAATCACAGTCAGGTCTGGCATTATGCTAAAGTCTACTGTGCATGCGTAGGTCTCTGGAAACATAGTGCCTGCCATGTTCCAGAGACAAATTTGGCTACTGCGCATGCGCTGCGGTCATTTTGAGTGTGATTTTTGATGTGGGTACAGCGCCTGAAGTTGGACTCCAGAACCTTGTTGGCTGCATACAGAATAAACAGCGAGTCAGACTTTCTGACTCCCGCCTTTCTGGAAACATACATTTTCAAAGGCCGGACTACGTCCAGCAACTTGGAATCCTCCAAGTCCCTAGTAGCCGCAGGCACCACAATAGGCTGGTTCAAATGAAACGATGATACCACCCTAGGAAGAAATTGGGGACGAGTCCTCAATTCTGCCCTGTCTATATGGAAGATCAGATAAGGGTTTTTACATGACAAAACCGCCAATACTGACACACGCCTAGCCGAAGCTAAGGCCAATAGCATGACCACTTTCCACGTGAGATATTTTAGCTCCATGGTCTTAAGTGGCTCAAACCAGTGGGATTTCAGGAAATCCAACACAACGTTAAGATCCCAAGGTGCCACCGGTGGCACAAAAGGAGGCTGAATATGCAGCACCCCCGGAACAACGTCTGAACTTCAGGCAGTGAAGCCAGTTCATTTTTAGAGAAAATGTATAGGGCCGAAATCTTGACCTTTATGGATCCTAATTTTAGGCCCATAGTCACTCCTGACTGTAGGAAGTGCAGGAATCGACCCCGCTGGAATTCCTCTGTAGGGCCTTCCCGGCCTCACAC
Source organism: Pseudophryne corroboree (assembly GCF_028390025.1). Lineage (NCBI taxonomy): Eukaryota > Metazoa > Chordata > Amphibia > Anura > Myobatrachidae > Pseudophryne > Pseudophryne corroboree. The sequence continues at coordinate 185,832,128 of NC_086449.1, forward strand.
CAAGCAACCTATTTTCGCCATATACAGTGAAAAAGTCTTGCTGTCACGTCTTTCCTAGCCTTTATCAGCGTAGGAATAACTGCGTCCAGAATGCTCTTTTCCGCTAGGATCCGGCGTTCAACCGCCATGCCGTCAAATGCAGCCGCGGTAAATTTTGGAACAGACAGGGCCCCTGTTGCAACATGTCCTGTCTGAGAGGCAGAAGCCCTGAGTCCTCTGAGAGCATTTCCTGCAGCTCCGGGTACCGAGTCCTTCTTGGCCAATTTCGGAGCAAAGAATATTGTTTTCACTCCTTCTTTTATTAAAATTCTCAGCCCTTGGGTATGATAGGAAGAGGAGGGAATACAGAGACCGACTGGAACACCCACGGTGTTACTAGTGCGACCACAGATATCACCTGAGGGTCCCTTGACCCGGCGTAAAACCTTTTTTAGCTTTTTATTGAGGTGGGACGCCATCTAGTCCACCTTAGGCAGTTCCCATCAATTTGCAAACTGCGTGAAGACTTCCTGATGAAGTCCCCACTTAACCGGGTGGAGGTCGTGCCTGCTGAGGAAGTCTGCTTCCCAGATGTCCACTCCCGGAACGAACACTGCTGACAGTGCACTTACTTGATTCTCCGCCCAGCGAAGAATTCTGGTGGCTTCTACCCTCGCCACCCTGCTTCTTGTGCTGCCTTGGCGGTTTACATGAACCCCTGCGGTCTGACTGGATCAGAACCGGTTGGTCGCAAAGCAGGATCTCCGCTTGACTTAGGGCGTTGTATATGGCCCTTAGTTCCAGGATATTGATGTGAAGGCAAGTCAGTTGACTTGACCACAGACCTTGGAAATGTCTTCCCTGTGTAACTGCCCCCCACCCTCGGAGGCTTGCATCCGTGGTCACCAGGATCCAGTCCTGAATGCCGAATCTGCGGCCCTCGAGAAGGTGAGCACTCTGCAGCCACCACAGGAGAGACACCCTGGCCCTGGGAGATAGGGTGATTAACCGATGCCTCTGAAGAGGTCATCCGGACCACTTGTCCAGTAAGTCCCATTGGAAGGTCCTCGCATGGAACCTGCCTAAGGGGATGGCCTCGTATGATGCCACCATCCTTCCCAGGACTCGAGTGCAGTGATGCACTGACACCTGTTTTGGTTTTAATAGATTCCTGACCAGTGTCATGAGCTCCTGAGCTCTCTCTATCGGGAGATAACCCTTTTCTGGTCTGTGTCTAGGATCGTGCCTAGGAGAGTCAGATGAGCTGTAGGAAACAACTGCGACTTTGGAATATATAGAATCCAGCCGTGTTGCCGTTACACTTCCAGAGAAAGTGATTCGCTGTTCAGCAACTGCTCTCTTGATCTCGCTTTTATGAGGAGATCGTCCAAGTACGTGATAATAGTGACACCTTGCTTCCGCAGGAGCACAATCATATCCGCCATTACCATGGTGAATATTCTCGGGGCCGTGGAGAGACCAAACGGCAACATCTGAAATTGGTAATGACAATCCCGTACCGCAATTCTGAGGTACGCCTAATGAGGTGGATAAATGGGGACCTGAAGGTATGCATCCCTTATGTCCCGATTCACAATAAAGTCTCCCCCTTTTTAGGCTTGCACTGACCGCTCTTAGCGATTCCATCTTGAACTTGAACCTTCTCAGGTATATGTTCAGGGATTTTTAATTCAATATGGGTCTGACCGAACCGTCTGGTTTCGGGATTACAACATGTCTAATAATAACACCCTCTTGTTGAAGGAGGGGACCCTTGACCACCACCTGTTAAAGATACAATTTGTGAATTGCAGATAACACTGGCTCCCTCTCTTGGGGGGAAGCCCGCAGGGCCATCGGTGAGGGGGTATCTTCTCACAGTCTAGCTTGTATCCCTAAGACACAATATCTATTGCCCAGGGATCGAACAGGGAGTGAACCCACTTTTTGCTGAACTTACGAAGGCGTGTCCCCACCGGGCCTAGCTCCGCCTGTGGAGCCCCAGCGACATTGGTGGATTTTTGTAGGGGCCGGGGAGTACTTCTGTTCCTGGGAACTAGCTGCCCGGCTCTGACAAGAAAGGACGCCCCTCAGACTTTCTTGTTTCTTTATACGAAAGGCTGCATTTAATAATGTCGTGCTTTCTTAGGCTGTGCAGGAATATAAGGCAAACTAGCAGAATTACCAGCTATAGCTGTGGAGATCAGGCCCGAGAACCCTTCTCCACACAATCCTCAGCCTTCCATATGCCTCTTAAGTCGGCATTATCTGTCCAATGCAAATTCTACAGGACACGTCAAGCAGAGATCGACATAGCTTTGACTCTAGGACCCAGTATACTCATGTCTCTTTGGGCATGCTTTATAACTATATATCTATCACTTAAGACAGCATCTTTAATATATTTATATTGCATACTAGAGTCTCATCTCTGCTGATAAGGTACCTGTCCACGCTGCCACAGCGCTATAAACCCATGCCGACACAATCGCCAGTCTGGGTAGTATACTAGAATGTGCACGCTATCTGCAGGATCCTTGAGAATAGCAAGTGCTACCATCTGTGCAAACAGGACACCCCAGGGGAAGATTCTCAACATATCCTGGCCCTAGTGGGGAAAGGATACAGCCTGAGAATTCTCTTGTGGGAAGCTGCCGTCTCTTGTCTGGAGATTCCCGCTCTTTTTCCTCATGAGAGGAGGGAAATTTACCTCAGCATTCTTCCCCTTAAACATGTGTACTCTCGTGTCAGGGACAGATGAGTCATCAGTGATATGCAAATCATCTATTATTTCAATAATCATATATTGAATACCTTATAGCCATCTTGGCTGTAACTTTGCATTATTGTAGTCGACAGTGGAGTTAAACTCCATGTCTATACCAGTGTTTGTTATTATGGATAGTGAGCATTGAGAGACTCTGAAGGTCTCTGTGACATAGGGACAGACATGGGTAGATTTCCTGTCTGTTCCCTAACCTTTTGTGCAATAAATTCACCTTAGCACTTACACATATCCAAACAGGTGTCGGCGTTGTCGACCGAGACACCCTCTCAAACACATATCCGCTCTATCACCTCCTTAGAGGAGCCTTTTACCTCAGACATGTCGACACACGCGTACCGACACACCACACACACAGGGGATGCTCTATTTGAGGACAGTTTCCCCACAAGGCCCTTTGGAGAGACAGAGTGAGAGTATGCCAGCAAACACCCCAGCGCTATATAACCCAGGGATTACACTACAACTCAGTGTTTACCCAGTAGCTGCTGTATATACAAATTTTTGCGCCTACATTTATGTGCCCCCCCCCTCTCTTTTCACCATTTGTGTACCAGGATACTGCCGGGGAGAGACTGGGGAGCTTCCTTCCAGCGGAGCTGTGAAGAGAAAATGGCGCTGGTGTGCTGAGGAAGAAGGCCCGGCCCCCTCAGCGGCGGGCTTCTGTCCTGTTTCTGACTAAAAATGGCGGGGGTTTTACACATATACAGTTTTCCAGACTGTATTATGTGTATATATTGCTAAAAGGTATACTTATTGCTGCCCAGGGCGCCCCCCCCCCCAGCGCCCTGCACCCTACAGTGACCGGAGTGTGTGGTGTGCAGTGGGAGCAATGGCGCACAGCTGCAGTGCTGTGCGCTACCTTAATGAAGACCGGAGTCTTCTGCCGGCAATTTTATCTCCTTCTTCTGTCTTCTGGCTCTGCAAGGGGGACAGCGGCGCGGCTCCGGGAACGGACGATCGAGGTCAGGCCCTGTGTTCGAACCCTCTGGAGCTAATGGTGTCCAGTAGCCTAAGAAGCACAAGCTAGCTGCACGCAGGTAGGTTTGCTTCTCTCCCCTCAGTCCCACGTAGCAGTGAGTCTGTTGCCAGCAGATCTCACTGAAAATAAAAACCTAACAAATACTTTCTTTCTAGCAAGCTCAGGAGAGCCCACTAGGTGCATCCAGCTCTGGCCGGGCACAGATTCTAACTGAGGTCTGGAGGATGGGCATAGAGGGAGGAGCCAGTGCACACCAGATAGTACCTAATCTTTCTTTTAGAGTGCCCAGTCTCCTGCGGTGCCCGTCTATTCCCCATGGTCCTTACGGAGTTCCCAGCATCCACTAGGATGTCAGAGAAAATAAGAATGCCTTAAATCAAAATAAATCCTTCTGATAATACTTAGGCTGCCAATACAGGCTGGCCCTGTATCCGTGCAAAGCCGAAGTGTATTTTGAATGGTAATTCTCACACTATTAAACAGAAGACAGAGTAGTTAGAAATAAGATAGCAGTGTGAATCTGCTGTCAGTGTTAGACTCTGAGCGTGATGGACCAATGTGAACTCTACAACACCGGGTATTCCTCAATGGTCGCCCACTAGAGTACTAACCCAGCCCGACACTGATTAGCTTCCAAGATCGGACGGCTTCGGGTGTTTCCAGTGTGGTATGATAGTAGAGGATTGCGAATGATGGCGAAAGCTCTAGAATCACTGATGAGAGTTCACTAAATAAATAGTGTAAAGAAAAGGTGGATCTGCTGCCAATGATAGACAGGGATACACCCTGAATCAATGGTGAGAGTCCACAAAAAAAGGTAAGTATGAAAAAGAGAGAAGGGTAAAGTAGATGAATGTGCCAGAAAGATATTAGTGCCCCACAAGAAGTTTCATAGTGATATATGCATATCAACCGTTGAAAATATCTCACAAAAATAAACAGCTACCAATGCTGAATATAAATCAACAGAATAGGTTATGATGAGATTCTTCACACAAATGCAAAGGACATAGTATCAGGATCTGGAAAGTAACAATAATGTTTCCAGTGCTCAATAATTGAGCCCAGAAAAAGAGAAAGAAAAATATTAACAATGTTGCTGATACTCAGTCTCAGAGACCATATGATCTGCTTATGTGTATATCTTATAAGTCTTCCAATAGTCAAAGTGGATCAATGGCTCAAAACATCCCATATGCAGGTAGTTGTGGGATACTCAGTATCATCACATTTAATAACACAATAACCGCTGGGATCGATTAGATTGATTTACCATATTCACTATACACCGGTGCGGTATCTATCCAAATACATGACTCTTCTATAACCCTGCCTCCAGTCACTGTGAGCTCAGTTTTGTTAACCAGTCCAATGCAGAAGCAGGTAAAAGAGAAGGCAGATGTTAGTCAAATAGAACCACGTTCTCACAACAGGAGACGGGACTAGCAGCTAATGCCATACAAATCCAAAGAAACTAAGTGCGTCGGGGTGGGCGCCCTGTGGAACCCAGTGTACTTCTCAGAAAGAGATTTAACCATGGTAAGTCTACCATAAATCTCCTTTTCTGCAGCGGGGTACACTGTGTTCCACAGGGAATAGATCGGTGATATCCTAAAGCAGTTCCTAAAGGGAGGGGATGCACCTTAGCGGGTATGAGAACATCCTGGGAGGCAGAAGTATCAAAGGCATAGAACCTAATAAACGTGTTCACTGAGGACTACGTAGACGCCTTGCACAATTGTTCTGCGGACACACCACGATGGGCTATCCAAGAGGGTCCAACAGACCGAGTAGAATGGGCTTTAATAGCAGCAGGAGCTGGGAGTCCAGCCTGCACATAAGCTTGTGCAATCACCATTCTAATCCATCTGGCCAAAGTTTGTTTATTCGCAGGCCAGGCACATTTGTGGAAACCAAACAGTACAAAGAGGGTATCTGACCTCCTGATAGAGGCAGTCCTCTCCACATAGATACAGAGAGCCCATACCACATCCAAAGACCGTTCTTTGGAGGACAATTCGGAATAGATGAAGGCTGGAACTACAATCTCTTGATTAAGGTGAAAAAATGACACCAACTTAGGTAAATAACCAGGGTGAGTTCTAAGAACTGCTCGGTCACGATGAAATATCAAAAAGGGTGGATGACAGGACAAAGTGCCGAAGTCTGACACCCTTCTAGCAGAGGCAATAGCCAGCAGAAACAGGACTCAAGAGGTTCAAATGGAGACTCTTGCAGGGCATTCAGGACAATAGACAAATCCCATGGAGCCACAGGAGTGACATAGGGAGGTTGAATCTGCAGTACGCCCTGAGTGAATGTATGAACGTTAGGTATAGACGTAATTTTTCTCTGAAACCACACTGACAAGGCAGATACAGGGTGTGATCCTTAAGGGAGGCCAGAAGAAGTCCTAAATCCAGGCCTTGTTGCAAAAACTCTTATTCTTGTTGCAAAAAAGCCAGAAGTCTGGAAGTACTGAATTTGTAAGCATCGTAATTCTTAGCAGCACACCAGGTGAAGTAAGAATTCTAGACTCTATAATAAATCCACGCAGATGCCAGTTTGCGGGCCTTCAGCATAGTTGGATGACCTCCTTGGAGAATCCTATGGCCCTCAGGAGTAAAGCTTCAAGAGCCACGCCATCAAAGCCAGTCTGGCCAGGTCTGGATAGCCACAAGGGCCCTGAACGAGGAGGTCTGGATGTTGAAGAAGTAGAAGAGGACGCTCTATCGATAGACCCTGCAGGTCTGAGAACCAATGCTGTCTGGGCCATGCTGGAGTGACTAGAAGTAGTATTCCTCCTACTTGTTTGAACTTCCGTAGTACCCTGGGCAGGAGTGACACTGGAGGGAACACGTAGGGCAGCCAAAAGTTCCATGGAATTGCCATAGCGTCCACGAACTTGAGGATCCCTGGTTCTTGATCTGAAGACCGGAACTTTGTGATAGTGTCGAGACGCCATCAGTACTACATCTGGAAGGCCTCACTTGTTCACTAGGAGTTGAAAGACTTCCTGATGAAGACTCCACTCTCTGGCGTGCACGTCCTGAAGACTGAGTAAATCACCTTTCAAGTTGAGGACTCCCGGAATGAACACTGCTGGCAGAAGGTGTTCCGCCCAAAAAAGGATTTTTGACACTTCCATCATTGCCATGCAGCTTCAAGTGTCTCCCTGATGGTCTATGTATGCTACCGTGATGGCGTGGTCTGACCATACTTGAACAGAACAATAAATACTCAGAGAAGCGCTACCAATGAACAGTCTAATAAATTTATTTATTAAAAAATATTTAATACAGTCTCAATGAAATAATCCGCTTATCCTGGAATGTTCAACATACAATACACACCAAACATTCAATGATTCCAATAATCACCTTTAAAAAGAACATAACCTCTTAATTCCCAATAAATGCTGTAGCAATTAAAATGTACTAGTACTTGTAGGGTTAAGCTCCATGCATGGGCTAATTAATTCACGTGGGTTCCTTAGATGCTGTTTAGGAAGTCCATCCACAGTGAAGTATTTATATGGTATTAATCAGCTTGTATATTGCAGTCTTATCCAGATCACGTAGACTTTCTATGGGTAGCTTAATTTGTGCAAATTTCCATATATGTGCAGTGATAATTTAGCCAAATCACTGATTGTGCAGTCTCATATAATGAAGCTTACCCACTTTTGAATGATGGGAATTTCCCTTTAGTGTCTTTCCTGTAGTGGGCGCCGGCTGCCCACACCGCTGAACAGCGGCACAGCAAGGTGTCGGTATCACTGTTGAAGACTGCGCTTCATGGGGACCACTTCAGAGCGCGGCTACCTGAGACCAGAAAGCCGTTCGCGGCTGATGAAGTCAGGAGCCGTTCGCTCGTGCATCCGTAGCAGGAACCGCTGAATGTACTGTGGGTGTGCTGAATGTTGAATACCCAGGATACAGGGCAGGACGTCGGGCGGAATGCTTGACGCGTTTCTCAGCCTCTAATACCGGGGCTGTTTCTTCTTCTTCTGAATACCCGGTATCCTGGGTATTCAACATTCAGCACACCCACAGTACATTCAGCGGTTCCTGCTACGGATGCACGAGCGAACGGCTCCTGACTTCATCAGCCGCGAACGGCTTTCTGGTCTCAGGTAGCCGCGCTCTGAAGTGGTCCCCGTGAAGCGCAGTCTTCAACAGTGATACCGACACCTTGCTGTGCCGCTGTTCAGCGGTGTGGGCAGCCGGCGCCCACTACAGGAAAGACACTAAAGGGAAATTCCCATCATTCAAAAGTGGGTAAGCTTCATTATATGAGACTGCACAATCAGTGATTTGGCTAAATTATCACTGCACATATATGGAAATTTGCACAAATTAAGCTACCCATAGAAAGTCTACGTGATCTGGATAAGACTGCAATATACAAGCTGATTAATACCATATAAATACTTCACTGTGGATGGACTTCCTAAACAGCATCTAAGGAACCCACGTGAATTAATTAGCCCATGCATGGAGCTTAACCCTATAAGTACTAGTACATTTTAATTGCTACAGCATTTATTGGGAATTAAGAGGTTATGTTCTTTTTAAAGGTGATTATTGGAATCATTGAATGTTTGGTGTGTATTGTATGTTGAACATTCCAGGATAAGCGGATTATTTCATTGAGACTGTATTAAATATTTTTTAATAAATAAATTTATTAGACTGTTCATTGGTAGCGCTTCTCTGAGTATTTATTGTTCTGCATTTTTTTGGGTTGAGGATCAGCATCTCGCCCTTGAGAGACTGCAGCCAGTGAACAGCTATAACATTTTAGGTGTCCTTTAGCCATATTTCCTAGCGCCCACACACTTTCTCTCTTTTTTTTCATACTTGAACAGGCCTGTTCTGTATCAGAGGCAAGGTGAGAGACAAAGTATTGAACACTGCCCGCAATTCCAGAATGTTTATCGGGAAGAGTGATTCCTCCATTGTCCACCGACCCTGCAAATAGACTGGCGTCCATAGTCAGTAGGACCCAGTTGGGGTCCAGAAGGGACGACCCCTGCTCAACTATTGGTTCCGTAGCCACCAGGTCAGCGACAGGCGAACCTCCGGAGTCAAGGAGATCATGTGAGACCTGATCCAATGAGGCAGGCCGTCCCACTTGGAGAGGATTAACCTCTGTAGAGTGCGAGAATGGAATTGAGTATACTCTACCATGTCGAAAGCAGACACCATGAGGCCTATTACTTGCATCACCGAGTATACCGACAATCTTGAGTGAGAAAGGAAGTATCTAATCCTTTCTTGAAGTTTCAGGACCTTGTCTGGAGACAGAAAAAGCCATTGACTGTGTATGTTCAGTAGTGCCCCCAGGTGCACCATGCTCCAAGCAGGGATCAGCGAGGACTTCTTCCAGTTGATAAGCCACCCGTGGGCTTGTAGGAAGTTTAACATCAGTTGTAGATGACTGAGGAGGACATCGTGGGATTTTGCCAGAATCAGCAAATCGTCCAGAAATGGCAGGATCCTGACTCCCTGGTGACAGAGATGAGCCGTCATCACGGCCATAACCTTGGTGAAGACCCGAGGGGCCATAGCAGGTCCAAACGGCAGAGCCTGGAATTAATAGTGAAGGTTGCTAATAGCAAACCGCAGACATTGCTGATGCGATATGGCAATAGGCATATGCAGGTAAGCATCTTGTACAACCAGGGATACCATATAGTCTCCTGGTCCATGGCCAGTACAATTGAGTGCAGTATTTCCATACGGAACTTGGACACTCTCACAAACTTGTTCAGTGATTTGAGGTTGAGAATAAACCGGAAAGACCCATCAAGTTTCGGGACTAGAAACAGGGTTGAGTAGTATCCTCTGCCTCTCTGGGACAGAGGTACCGGCACTACCACTCCTGTATCCAGGAGGGAACACACAACCATCAGTAGAGCTTGCACCTTTAATAGATCCGAAGGGATAACCAATGTGCAGAACTGGCGAGGAGGACGTCTCTGGGAAGAGACTGCATACCCGTGAGAAACAACTTCTCGCACCCATGCGTCTGAAGTGGTCATTAACCAGACCTGGATGAATCGTAGAAGTCGGCCCTCCACCCTGGGATCCCCCAGGGGAAGGCCTGTTCCGTCATGCAGGCTTGTCATGAGAAGCAGCCTGACGAGCAGCCAAGGAACATTATGCCTTGGGCTTAATGGCTGTTGGGAGCACGAGACAATCTCAGGTATGCCTGACCTTCGCTTTCCCTTAAGGCCGAAAGCAAAGTGGTACCTTTTGCCTTCTGTGCAAAAGGAGTAGCATGTAGGAGAAAGGCAGTCATAGTAGCCGCCGATTCAGACCCCATTTTTAATTAGGTCTTCCCCAAATAAAATATCCCCAGTAAAAGGGGAATACCTCCAAGGACTTTTGGAGTCCAGGTCCACCATCCACGACCTCAACCAAAGAATACGGAGAGCCAGGACAGACGTATTTGACGCCTTAGTTGCCAACACACCCGCCTCAGGGGACAGCTCCTGGTGAAGAAAAAGGTGGCGAAGGTATTGTGATACAGGGAATGTTCGGCATTGTCAGATATATCCTTGGGCAGCTCTTCCTCTAATGCCTGATCCAGTCATCAATCTATTTTGCAGCACCAAGAGGACGCAATCGTGGTCTATGTCAACACCCGTAAGGAAGTAATAGACTTCAGGCATCCCTCCACACGCTTACCTGTCAGTTCCTACAGTGAGGGGACAGTAGTGAGAAGCAGAGTGAACGACACCCGATGGGTGACACATGAGTCCACTAGCAGTGAACTACCTACTCGTTATATAACTATGCAGGGGGAGGATATTGAGTTAATGCCCGTTGTAGAAAGGAGGAATGTCTTCCCTGGATTAGACCAAGAGCCTTGTCTGATGTACACTTAATGGTCAGATTGTGGTAACAGAGTTTTAATTACCCTCTGACGTGTGAACATATCAGTTTGCTTAACCACAGTAGGGGAATCCTCTTATCATCAGTGATTTGTAGGATTTGTTACCCAGTAACCACAAGGGCAGTGGTATCATTTAGCAATGGAAAATCCTTGTCAGGAACACCTATTATAGGGACTGACAGGACAGCATGATATACTCTCTTCAGATAAAATATCAGAGAGATTATTGGATAGGGAGGAAGAAGCAGCCCACTCAGATGACCCAGAGACATGAGAGAAACCTGGAATAGGGTTTTGCCTGACCAGGGAATGAGTGATACGCTACAATCCGTGAGGCTAAATTTTCCCGCCCAAAGCGGAGTAACCATGGGGATATCACAGACTATAATGTTACAGGTGGTCCCATAGGGGACATAAAGCATTCAACTAGAGAACCCAGTAGGTTTGAGAACACAGCTCAGGTTGGCTCCTGATTGATTACAGGAGCTGCGGACTGACTGGGAGATGTATGAGACACAGCACACAGACCATCACACAAAACTTCCCTCTCAGGTAAATCCATTGCGCATGCTCTGCAGGATGCAGGAGCGTCCCCAGATTTACTGCCCTACATGTTAAACATTATACACAAATACAACAGAGAGCGGTTTAGTACGATGAAGCCAGAGAGAGTACACTACCTGCGAATAAATCCGTTAGCATGTGACTGAGTACCCAGTACATAACACCTGCAAATAAATCCGGTATTATGTGACTGAGTACACAGTAGAATACACAAAATAGGTAAATACTGTGATGTACTATATATGGACCCAGACGCACCTAGTCCCCAGGGTACAGTATACAGTGATAGATATATCTGGAATACAACGCAGTGAAATCACATAGCAGATACAGGCACACACAGTCACATTTGCAATGCAGATAATTATTTTCATGACAATAAAATTGCATTGTATTATTATATGAACATATATATATATATATATATATATATATATAAAACAATGCGCGGTCTGAGACCGGATGTATATATCAGAATAAGCGTACAATATATTCTGGCACAGGTACTTATTCTTAACTAACACTGTCTTATTATCAACATGTAAAATACTTAAGTGTTTGTAAAACCATGGTGCTGATGTACAGGCGGAGACCTTGCCCTGCAGTCCTGGAGACCAGTAGCATTTATTTTAGAAAATGGCGCCCAGCGTCTCAGTCAGGGAGTGAGGGAGAGTGCGAGGCAGCTCCAGGGCGGGAACACCAGCAGTAGATGGCGCCCAGAGCTGGGGGAAGGGCTACAGGTCAAGCGTCTTTTCCCCTATGCTGGTCCTCACCACTGGGTACTATGGAGCCTTATTAAAGTGGATATTTTACTATCTGACCTGTGCTCCAATGCCCTGGTGGATATAGTGGGGTCCCTGCTCTGTCAAAGTGTCCACGCCAGCATTGCGATTTGGCTCCTTAAACCGTGACCGGACCGTGATTTAATGGCAGGTCCCGCCTGGAGGATCCTCTTACCTCCTCCCTTAGTAGTAGCCACGCGAACTAGTAGAGCATCTGCGGTGGTGTGCCTAGGAACCGGAGCGCCTCCGCCACAAGTACCCGGGAACAGAGCCAGCGGGAGCATGCAATGCAGCTGGGGAGGTGATGGCACCGCAGTACAGTATGTCACACTGACATATAAAGTACTGAAGCCCTTGAAGTCTTCTAAAAAGCTTTTTCAGGGGCAGATGGAGCAAAGGAGAGAGAGAGTGGTGAAGAAGAAGGAAGAAAGGTGCAAGGGAACATAGAGAGAGACGGAGAATGAGAGAGAGAGAGAGAGAGAGAGAGGGGGTGGAGATGGAGAGAGAGCGGGGAAGACAGAGAGAGAGGGCAGAGATGGAGAGACAGACAAATAGGGGTAGACAGAGAGAGGCATAGAAGAGTAATTATATTAGGGAATAGGAGAAAGTGAGGGAGAGAGAGGGAGAGAGATAGGGGTGATGAGGAAGGGTGGTGCAGGGGAACAGAGAGAGACATGAGATGGAGAGAGAGGGGCGTAGAGGGAGAGACAGAGAGAGAGGGTATAGACGGAGAGAGAGAGAGACACAGATGGGGAGAGGGGGGGCAGAGAAAGAGAGACAGGGAAGTGGGAAATAGAGAGGGGATAGAGAGACAGGGTGGGGGTGAAGAGAGAGATAGAGGGGGGCCGAGGGAGAAATAGTGCACAAGAGAGAGAGGGCAGAGGAAGGGAGATAGGATGGGGCAAGAGAGAATGGGAACTGAAGGAGAGATAGAAAGACAGAGAGAGACAGGGGGTCAATGGAGAGACAAAGAGATGCTGAACAGCACTTGAACAAATCTAGGATTGTGTTTCTCCTAGAGATGAGCGCCGGAAATTTTTCGGGTTTTGTGTTTTGGTTTTGGGTTCGGTTCCGCGGCCGTGTTTTGGGTTCGACCGCGTTTTGGCAAAACCTCACCGAATTTTTTTTGTCGGATTCGGGTGTGTTTTGGATTCGGGTGTTTTTTTAAAAAAACCCTAAAAAACAGCTTAAATCATAGAATTTGGGGGTAATTTTGATCCCAAAGTATTATTAACCTCAAAAAACATAATTTACACTCATTTTCAGCCTATTCTGAACACATCACACCTCACAATATTATTTTTAGTCCTAAAATTTGCACCGAGGTCGCTGTGTGAGTAAGATAAGCGACCCTAGTGGCCGACACAAACACCGGGCCCATCTAGGAGTGGCACTGCAGTGTCACGCAGGATGGCCCTTCCAAAAAACCCTCCCCAAACAGCACATGACGCAAAGAAAAAAAGAGGCGCAATGAGGTAGCTGACTGTGTGAGTAAGATTAGCGACCCTAGTGGCCGACACAAACACCGGGCACATCTAGGAGTGGCACTGCAGTGTCACGCAGGATGTCCCTTCCAAAAAACCCTCCCCAAACAGCACATGACGCAAAGAAAAAAAGAGGCGCAATGAGGTAGCTGTGTGAGTAAGATTAGCGACCCTAGTGGCCGACACAAACACCGGGCCCATCTAGGAGTGGCACTGCAGTGTCACGCAGGATGTCCCTTCCAAAAAACCCTCCCCAATCAGCACATGATGCAAAGAAAAAGAAAAGAAAAAAGAGGTGCAAGATGGAATTATCCTTGGGCCCTCCCACCCACCCTTATGTTGTATAAACAAAACAGGACATGCACACTTTAACCAACCCATCATTTCAGTGACAGGGTCTGCCACACGACTGTGACTGATATGACGGGTTGGTTTGGACCCCCCCCAAAAAAGAAGCAATTAATCTCTCCTTGCACAAACTGGCTCTACAGAGGCAAGATGTCCACCTCATCTTCACCCTCCGATATATCACCGTGTACATCCCCCTCCTCACAGATTATCAATTCGTCCCCACTGGAATCCACCATCTCAGCTCCCTGTGTACTTTGTGGAGGCAATTGCTGCTGGTCAATGTCTCCGCGGAGGAATTGATTATAATTCATTTTAATGAACATCATCTTCTCCACATTTTCTGGATGTAACCTCGTACGCCGATTGCTGACAAGGTGAGCGGCGGCACTAAACACTCTTTCGGAGTACACACTTGTGGGAGGGCAACTTAGGTAGAATAAAGCCAGTTTGTGCAAGGGCCTCCAAATTGCCTCTTTTTCCTGCCAGTATAAGTACGGACTGTGTGACGTGCCTACTTGGATGCGGTCACTCATATAATCCTCCACCATTCTATCAATGTTGAGAGAATCATATGCAGTGACAGTAGACGACATGTCCGTAATCGTTGTCAGGTCCTTCAGTCCGGACCAGATGTCAGCATCAGCAGTCGCTCCAGACTGCCCTGCATCACCGCCAGCGGGTGGGCTCGGAATTCTGAGCCTTTTCCTCGCACCCCCAGTTGCGGGAGAATGTGAAGGAGGAGATGTTGACAGGTCGCGTTCCGCTTGACTTGACAATTTTGTCACCAGCAGGTCTTTCAACCCCAGCAGACCTGTGTCTGCCGGAAAGAGAGATCCAAGGTAGGCTTTAAATCTAGGATCGAGCACGGTGGCCAAAATGTAGTGCTCTGATTTCAACAGATTGACCACCCGTGAATCCTTGTTAAGCGAATTAAGGGCTGCATCCACAAGTCCCACATGCCTAGCGGAATCGCTCCGTGTTAGCTCCTTCTTCAATGCCTCCAGCTTCTTCTGCAAAAGCCTGATGAGGGGAATGACCTGACTCAGGCTGGCAGTGTCTGAACTGACTTCACGTGTGGCAAGTTCAAAGGGCATCAGAACCTTGCACAACGTTGAAATCATTCTCCACTGCACTTGAGACAGGTGCATTCCATCTCCTATATCGTGCTCAATTGTATAGGCTTGAATGGCCTTTTGCTGCTCCTCCAACCTCTGAAGCATATAGAGGGTTGAATTCCACCTCGTTACCACTTCTTGCTTCAGATGATGGCAGGGCAGGTTCAGTAGTTTTTGGTGGTGCTCCAGTCTTCTGTACGTGGTGCCTGTACGCCGAAAGTGTCCCGCAATTTTTCTGGCCACCGACAGCATCTCTTGCACGCCCCTGTCGTTTTTTAAAAAATTCTGCACCACCAAATTCAAGGTATGTGCAAAACATGGGACGTGCTGGAATTTGCCCATATTTAATGCACACACAATATTGCTGGCGTTGTCCGATGCCACAAATCCACAGGAGAGTCCAATTGGGGTAAGCCATTCCGCGATGATCTTCCTCAGTTGCCGTAAGAGGTTTTCAGCTGTGTGCGTATTCTGGAAAGCGGTGATACAAAGCGTAGCCTGCCTAGGAAAGAGTTGGCGTTTGCGAGATGCTGCTACTGGTGCCGCCGCTGCTGTTCTTGCGGCGGGAGTCCATACATCTACCCAGTGGGCTGTCACAGTCATATAGTCCTGACCCTGCCCTGCTCCACTTGTCCACATGTCCGTGGTTAAGTGGACATTGGGTACAACTGCATTTTTTAGGAGACTGGTGAGTCTTTTTCTGACGTCCGTGTACATTCTCGGTATCGCCTGCCTAGAGAAGTGGAACCTAGATGGTATTTGGTAACGGGGGCACACTGCCTCAATAAATTGTCTAGTTCCCTGTGAACTAACGGCGGATACCGGACGCACGTCTAACACCAACATAGTTGTCAAGGACTCAGTTATCCGCTTTGCAGTAGGATGACTGCTGTGATATTTCATCTTCCTCGCAAAGGACTGTTGAACAGTCAATTGCTTACTGGAAGTAGTACAAGTGGGCTTACGACTTCCCCTCTGGGATGACCATCGACTCCCAGCGGCAACAACAGCAGCGCCAGCAGCAGTAGGCGTTACACGCAAGGATGCATCGGAGGAATCCCAGGCAGGAGAGGACTCGTCAGACTTGCCAGTGACATGGCCTGCAGGACTATTGGCATTCCTGGGGAAGGAGGAAATTGACACTGAGGGAGTTGGTGGGGTGGTTTGCGTGAGCTTGGTTACAAGAGGAAGGGATTTACTGGTCAGTGGACTGCTTCCGCTGTCACCCAAAGTTTTTGAACTTGTCACTGACTTATTATGAATGCGCTGCAGGTGACGTATAAGGGAGGATGTTCCGAGGTGGTTAACGTCCTTACCCCTACTTATTACAGCTTGACAAAGGGAACACACGGCTTGACACCTGTTGTCCGCATTTCTGGTGAAATACCTCCACACCGAAGAGCTGATTTTTTTGGTATTTTCACCTGGCATGTCAACGGCCATATTCCTCCCACGGACAACAGGTGTCTCCCCGGGTGCCTGACTTAAACAAACCACCTCACCATCAGAATCCTCCTGGTCAATTTCCTCCCCAGCGCCAGCAACACCCATATCCTCCTCATCCTGGTGTACTTCAACACTGACATCTTCAATCTGACTATCAGGAACTGGACTGCGGGTGCTCCTTCCAGCACTTGCAGGGGGCATGCAAATAGTGGAAGGCGCATGCTCTTCACGTCCAGTGTTGGGAAGGTCAGGCATCGCAAACGACACAATTGGACTCTCCTTGTGGATTTGGGATTTCAAAGAACGCACAGTTCTTTGCGGTGCTTTTGCCAGCTTGAGTCTTTTCAGTTTTCTAGCGAGAGGCTGAGTGCTTCCATCCTCATGTGAAGCTGAACCACTAGCCATGAACATAGGCCAGGGCCTCAGCCGTTCCTTGCCACTCCGTGTGGTAAATGGCATATTGGCAAGTTTACGCTTCTCCTCCGACAATTTTATTTTAGGTTTTGGAGTCCTTTTTTTTCTGATATTTGGTGTTTTGGATTTGACATGCTCTGTACTATGACATTGGGCATCGGCCTTGGCAGACGACGTTGCTGGCATTTCATCGTCTCGGCCATGACTAGTGGCAGCAGCTTCAGCACGAGGTGGAAGTGGATCTTGATCTTTCCCTAATTTTGGAACCTCAACTTTTTTGTTCTCCATATTTTATAGGCAGAACTAAAAGGCACCTCAGGTAAACAATGGAGATGGATGGATTGGATACTAGTATACAATTATGGACGGACTGCCACGGTTAGGTGGTATAAAAAAACCACGGTTAGGTGGTATATATTATAATAATAATACAATTATGGATGGACGGACTGCCTGCCGACTGCCGACACAGAGGTAGCCACAGCCGTGAACTACCGCACTGTACACTGGTTGATAAAGAGATAGTAGTATACTCGTAACAACTAGTATGACACTATGACGACGGTATAAAGAATGAAAAAAAAACCACGGTTAGGTGGTATATATTATAATAATAATACAATTATGGATGGACGGACTGCCTGCCGACTGCCGACACAGAGGTAGCCACAGCCGTGAACTACCGCACTGTACACTGGTTGATAAAGAGATAGTAGTATACTCGTAACAATTAGGATGACACTATGACGGTATAAAGAATGAAAAAAAAACCACGGTTAGGTGGTAGGTATATAATAATAAATAATACAATTCTGGTCGGACGGACTGCCTGCCGTGTGCCGACACAGAGGTAGCCACAGCCGTGAACTACCGCACTGTACACTGGTTGATAAAGAGATAGTAGTATACTCGTAACAATTAGGATGACACTATGACGGTATAAAGAATGAAAAAAAAACCACGGTTAGGTGGTAGGTATATAATAATAAATAATACAATTCTGGTCGGACGGACTGCCTGCCGTGTGCCGACACAGAGGTAGCCACAGCCGTGAACTACCGCACTGTACACTGGTTGATAAAGAGATAGTAGTATACTCGTAACAATTAGGATGACACTATGACGGTATAAAGAATGAAAAAAAAACCACGGTTAGGTGGTAGGTATATAATAATAAATAATACAATTCTGGTCGGACGGACTGCCTGCCGTGTGCCGACACAGAGGTAGCCACAGCCGTGAACTACCGCACTGTACTGTGTCTGCTGCTAATATAGACTGGTTGATATTTAAAGAGATATTAGTAGTATACAACAATACTATACTGGTGGTCAGGCACTGGTCACCACTCCTGCAGCAAAAGTGTGCACTGTTAATTAATATAATTGTACTCCTGGCTCCTGCTAACAACCTGCAGTGCTCCCCAGTCTCCCCCACAATTAATTATAAGCTTTTAATTTATACATTGATGACTGTGCAGCACACTGGGCTGAGCTGAGTGCACACAGACTGAGTCACACTGTGTGACTGACTGTGCTGTGTATCGTTTTTTTTTTCAGGCAGAGAACGGATATAGCAGAGAGAAGTGAACGGATATATTATATTAAATAAAAGTTAACTAGCAACTGCACTGGTCACTGACTGTGGTAAACTAACTCTGTCTGCGACTCTGCACAATCTCTCTCTATCTAATCTATCTATCTCTATTCTAATGGAGAGGACGCCAGACACGTCCTCTCCCTATCAATCTCAATGCACGAGTGAAAATGGCGGCGACGCGCGGCTCCTTATATAGAATCCGAGTCTCGCGATAGAATCCGAGCCTCGCGAGAATCCGACAGCGTCATGATGACGTTCGGGCGCGCTCGGGTTAACCGAGCAAGGCGGGAAGATCCGAGTCGCTCGGACCCGTGGAAAAAAAAGTGAAGTTCGTGCGGGTTCGGATTCAAAGAAACCGAACCCGCTCATCTCTAGTTTCTCCTACCTGGACAATCAAGTGCTGCTACACTCGTGACAGTTAGCGCCTTTGCTTCCCTCCAATGGATGTTTTGGAGCTGTGGACATTAGGGCATGTGGAGAAGTATGAAAGGGAAGGAGCTGAGAGATCAACCCCTCCTCCCCCGTCCAGCTGGGTAGTCCCACAGAGGCAGCATTATGGAATATGGGGGAGGAGCTGAGAGAGCAGCCACTCCTTCCAACTCCGGCCAGCTAGTCCCACACAGGCAGCATTATTGACTCTGGGGGTAGGGGCTGAGAGCGCGGCTCCTCTTCCCCCTCCCGGCTGGGACCCGAGCATTACAGCGTCTGCGTTGCTGTACTTGCTGAAGACTCTGGGGGAGTGGTAGCGGGCAGCGCAGCGGGATAACATGAGTCAATGTGACTCATTGTAATGCCGGTGCTGTGGCAGGCACAGGAATGAGCAGCGTGCAGCAGACGTGGCATGTGGGGGGTGCTGGACATTAGGGGGTGCCTGTGCGCACCCCCTAATGGGTCTGCCCTGATGACTGACCCACTCCAGCCTTGCCGGATGGGCTCTAGGACTCCTCTTTCTCTAAGTGTCCTTCCCACTCGCAGTCTTTCCGGAGCTCTGCCCGCTTACACTGCAGCTCTCTGAGGTGAAAGGAACAGTGGCCGGATCCTTCATGACTCTCCTTGGCAGGACTCTCTCTGCCACTTATATCAGCTTTCTGCTTATGTGTCTCCCCTTTGCCAGCTGCTCATCTCTGCTCAAACATGGCGTCATCAACTCTCCACCCAGAGAGGCTCCAACTGTCCCTCATCAAGCTGCTGTTTGTTTTTTATATAAACTTTATTTAAAATGGCACTGGCCTCTACACAGTTTATAAAAATGTCCTTATATTATTGGGGTATCACATATATATATATATATATATATATATATAAAGCAAAGGATTAATCGCACAAATTCAAAAAGTCCATATATTTACGGATCAGTTTATCATGTGTGATGTTCTGATAGATGTTCTGATAGATGTTTAGATAAACGACCTTAACTTTACCTCTTGGTGGTTGCTCGAAGTATTTTCTTTCTTGAATCTTCGCAGAGAGGTGAGAATACTGTTTATCAAGAAATGATCGTCACCTTTTTGGGTACGTTATAACTAAATATTCATTTATTAGTGTATGGATTTTTAAAAATTTTTAATACAAATTAAATAAATATAGAAATGTGAAAACAATTACAATTCAATTACTTTTCAGATATTAACCAAGTATTTCACCATCAAACCAGTAAACACGTTTATTAATCTGCTCCGTGTCGGATCTTCTCTTGTTCTCGGGTAGGCAGCCACTTAAATCCAAATTGTTAACTCGTACTGATCATACATAACTATGAATACCATTACATGTAACAATCACTTGCCAACTAGAATATAATAACATCTCCGTACGAAGTTACACTCTATATCTGTCCCTACAATATCGTTCCTATAAATACTATATATCGATGTCTCTTGAAACAAATGTAAAATGCTTTTTATGTTGCGCTAGTAAATCCTGTATAAGGGAGTAATCACTCTCACACTGGCTGTTCTTTTTCCGTTCACAGTGATGGCCCAGATGACGATTTATAACTCCAGTAAACTAGGTAAGTCTGATAAATGTACTTATGGTCACGTGGCTGTGAAAGTTATTGGTACTGTGAACAGAGATAAAATGAATATTGACTAATCACTCCTGAAGTGACGGATTAATTGTTCTAGGCTTAAGTCTCTGTGCGTTTAGCAACTTGAGCACAGTACCATTAAATTATCTCTGCGAGGTTGCCTTCTAACAAGAGGTGTAGGACGCTGACGGCTGGAGTCTGTAATAAACTCTGTCTATAAACTGACGTCTTTAGCTGTCCCTGTGCTGTTATTCAACACTGAATGGATGTGGTATTTTCTTATACTGCAGTATTAATTCACCACTTTAGTATTTATATTTAATAAGTGCACTTATTATTATGATTTCTTTTAACATCCCCTGGTTGTGGTAACAGTGTTGTTGTAATGCAGGTTAGTGTTACTGTAGCATGCACTATACCTGACCAGTAGTTTTAGCTGTGAGATGCTACTTGTCCATATATGGGCGGGGGATCCGCCTCTCCGGCCGCCCTCCTTCAATTCCTCAACACTAGGGCTCCTGTATTGATCCCGCCCAGCGCCGTCCTGTACCTGTACCTCCTTCAGCTGGTCTCCCAGGGGAAGCCGCCGCCTACTCCCGCCTCCTGGGCGGATCGATCACGCCTCCTGAATTGTATCACCAGGGTCCTGGAGGATGGCAGCTTGCAGCACCGTCACCCGCTGCACGGCCCTGAACCCGGAGCTCACCGCCGCCTCCTCGTAAGGGTCCCGCCACCGGAGCTCAGGTAGCCGACCTCTCTCTCCCTCTCCGTCCAAAACTCTCTGCGCCACCCACCTCCGCTCCCGCCGCGCGAGGCTCCCCAACTGTCCTTTCACGTACGGGCTGGGTCTCCAGAGCCCGCTCGTGCCGCCAGACTCTCTCTCCTGCTGTCACTGTCCATCCATCACGTGCAAACCCTCTGCTTGTCTTTTCCCTACAATCCTCCACTGGGCAGTCATCCACAGCTCTCCTCTTCATGGGGAACATTTTATGGATTATATATGTTATTTTTCCCTCTGTGAGGGATGCACAGTTATATTTCCCTCTATGTGGGATGCACAGCCATAATGCACCATTATATCTACGTGCAATACAATATTAATTCTACAATCTTATGAACTCCATTTTTTTTCTATCAGGGTGTCACATGTAGCCCCCCTAAAAGGGTGCGTGTCCTCACGCATCGTAATATTAACTAACCCTATTTAACCAGTTACATAATTCGGCACTCTAATATCGATATCGTAGAGGTAGGACTCCTTTCGTACTCCTGTCTGACCTCCTCAGCAGAGAGGGGGCTTCTGTTGTCTTATGATTAATTTCCACTACAGCACCTTCAGATACATCAGACAGCCTGCCATTCAACTCTAGTACATTGTTACTGCTACTTTCAAATAGCCCATAAGTGTTTTCAATTACATTAGTTAATTCTTGACTAACAGGACTCCCCACTCCAACCAGTACCGGGCAAAACATACTCATTGGGTCATTCCAATAGTCCTTATAAGTTGAATCTTTTGATGTACTTAACCTCTCTGCCTTTTCCTGATCCACGTAGTCTTGTGGAGGTATTAGACATTTCTTGAGCTGATTTTGTTGAACCACCAAGGAGTACTCTCCATGGTCTTTAGAAATCTTGTATACATCAACCTCTGGTCGTGGAATCTCGGTGATAATGTAAGGGGTCACTTCCCAGTGTCCATCCAGCTTGCTTTGGCGCCGATTATTTCTTTTCCAGACTTTATCGCCTATATGGAATGGCTCAGCTAGGGCAGTTTCATTGTAGTGTTCGGATTGCCGCTGTCACACCTGTTCCATTTTCTGGTTAACTACTGTCTGTGCGGCTTTCAGTCTCTTTTGATGCTCCCTCACCCATTCCGTTTGTGGGATGATCTCTTGAGCATTTCCTTGAGGTACTTCCAGAAGCAAATCCACCGGTAACTTGCCTTCTCGGCCAAACAGTAAGTAATACGGGGTGTACCCCGTGGAACTATGCTCTGTATTATTATACAAGAAAGTAAGTTCTGGAAGTAGTGTGGGCCACTCCTGGCGTTCCGGAAATGGAATAACTCTCAACATATTGATTAAAGATTGATTCATCCTCTCACAGAGTCCGTTACATTGCGGATGATATGCAGTAGTCCTTAGTTTCTTACACCCGTAAAGATCACACAACTCTTGAAATAACTTTGACTCAAAGGCGGCTCCCTGGTCAGTGAGTATCATTTCTGGATAACCATAAGGTCTTACAAATGCTCTCCACAGTAATTCAGCAGTGATTTTGGCTGATAAGTCCCGGACCGGGAGAGCTACTGCAAATTTGGTGTAATGATCTATTATAGTAAGGGCGTATTGATAGCACGCCCGGCTGGGTTCTAACTTCACGTGATTAATAGACACTATCTCCAAGGGATAATGACTTACAATAGGATGCAATAGTGCTTTCTGATCCGACTGTGCTCTTCTTTTAATAGTGCAGTTAAGGCACTTCTTACACCAGTTGTCAATATCATCCCGCATGCCAATCCAGAAAAATCGTTTTCGTACATTTGCTTCCAACTTTTGAGTGCCAAAATGACCCGACTGGTCATGGTAAGCCTGCAGTATACAGTCATTATCTTGTCTAGGTAGAACAATTTGCTTGATGGGACAGTAAGTCCTGGGATTAATTCCGCAGCGAATCAGGAGCCCTTTGCAAATTCGTAAGCGATCTCGCTGTCTCCATAGTTTCAGCAGTTCAGGATCAGCTTCTTGTCTTTCCTGCTTATTTAAAATCTTCCCAGAAAGTAGCAGACTCTTTAGTTGAGACAACAGCGGACTCTCTTCTTGTATTCTTCTCCACCTCTCACCATATGCCTCTTCGGAGTTAGCTTGATTATAGCCATTGCGATTAGGAGAAGCCTTTACGGTTGTGGCATGTTGAATGAAGTATGCATGGAAAGCTGGCATTTCTACATCCTCCCACTGATCTTCCTCCATGTCCTGTTCATACGATTCGGGTTGGCGTGACAAAGCGTCTGCGTTCGTGTTACTCTTCCCACTTCGGTATTAGATGGTATATTGATAATTAGCCAACCTGGAAGACCACCGTTGTTCCAATGCGCCTAACTGAGCCGTGGGTAAATGGGACAGCGGATTATTATCGGTGAAAGCGATAAATGGAGTGGATGCCAAGTAGTGCTTACATTTTTCCGTCACGGCCCACGTTAAAGCTAACAACTGTAACTTAAAGGCGCTATAATTAGCATCATTATGTTCCGTCTTCTTCAAACTCCTACTAGCGTATGCAATTACACGTTCGTGGCCTTGTTGTTTTTGGGATAAGACGGCTCCCAAGCCTTGATTGCTGGCATCCGTATATAAGTGGAAGATCTGACTATTTATTTATTTTATTTATTAACAGTTTCTTATATAGTGCAGCATATTCCGTTGCGCTTTACAATTAGAACAACAGTAATAGAACAAAACTGGGTAAAAACAGACAGACAGAGGTAGGAGCAAGCACAGGCGCTTCAGTCAATGCCTTCTTCAACTGCTGAAATGCATCCTGTTGAGTTTTGGTCCATCTTATCGGGAAATTTCTATTATGATAGGTCTTAGGAATCCCACGAAGCAATTCGTGTAATGGAGCCGCAATGTGTGCAAATCTCCTTACAAACCTCCGATAATTTCCTACAAATCCCAAGAACCTACGTACTTCTTTCAGGGTGCTCGGAACGGGCCAGTCTTGAACCGCTGCTATTTTCCCCGGATCAGGTGTAACTCCATCTGCACTTACAATATGGCCCAGGTATTGCACGCTGGTTTTTAACAGATGGCACTTTGAGGGTTTTACTTTCAAACCATACTCTGCGAGTCTTGCAAACACATCTTGAAGATGCTGTAGGTGTTCATGATAGGTCTTGGAGTAGATTATAATATCGTCTAGGTAGAGAAGCACCATGTCAAAGTTCCTATGACCAAGGCAGTGTTCCATGACTCTCTGGAACGTTCCTGGTGCATTGCAAAGACCAAAAGGCATACGATCAAATTCATATAGCCCCATAGGTGTCGTGAAGGCTGTTTTCTCTCGATCTTCCGGCGCCATCTCAATTTGCTAATATCCACTAGTTAAATCGAGAGTAGAAAAGTAGGTGGCAGATTTCAAAGCTGTTAACGACTCCTCTATTCTCGGTAAAGGATAGGCATCCTTATGGGTGACTTGGTTTAACTTTCTATAATCTACACAAAACCGCAGGCTTCCATCTTTTTTCTGGACTAGGACTATGGGAGCTGCCCACGGGCTGTAACTTTCTCGAATGACCCCTGTTGCTTCCATTTCCTCCAGCATTTTGCGAACAGGCTGATACAATGCTCTCTAACTACCGTCCCATTTCCCAGCTACCCAGTCCCTCCAAGCTACTTGAGAGGCTTGCCTACACTCGCCTTACACACTTTCTTAACTCGCACAACTTATTGGATCCACTTCAGTCAGGCTTTCGTGCCCAACACTCCACAGAGACGGCACTGACCAAAGTAGTGAATGATCTAGTCACTGCTAGATCAAAAGGCCATTACACACTACTTATTCTTCTAGATCTCTCTGCTGCTTTTGACACTGTTGACCACTCTCTTCTCATACAAACACTACAATCCCTAGGTCTTCAGGATACAGTCCTTTCTTGGTTCTCATCCTACCTATCTAATCGCTCTTTCAGTGTTCACTTCTCTGATTCTACCTCCTCTTCTCTACCTCTATCAGTTGGAGTACCGCAAGGCTCAGTCTTAGGTCCTCTGCTTTTCTCAATCTATACCTCCTCTCTTGGTAAACTAATCAGCTCCTTTGGATTTCAGTATCATTTGTATGCTGATGATACTCAAATCTACCTATCCTCCCCAGATTTGTCACCACCAGTATTGGCTCGTGTCACTGGATGCCTGTCTGCCATTTCATCTTGGATGTCATCTCGCCACCTCAAACTCAACATTTCCAAAACCGAATTAATTATTTTCCCACCAGCTAAGAGTAGTTACCAACCTGATATCTCTATAACTGTTGACAATGCAACTATCCACCCCACCCCACAAGCTCGTTGCCTAGGTGTCACCCTTGACTCTGAACTGTCCTTTGTTCCACACATTCAATCTGTCTCTAAATCATGTTACATGCACCTTAAAAACATATCCAAAATACGCCCTTATCTTACACAAGACACTGCAAAAACTCTAATCCATGCACTCATCATCTCCCGCATTAATTATTGTAATAGTCTCCTTACTGGTCTTCCCAAACATAGGCTATCACCACTTCAATCCATTTTAAATGCAGCTGCGAGGCTAATCTTCCTCGCCAGACGTTCTTCATCTGCTGATCCGCTCTGTCAGTCCCTCCATTGGTTACCGGTATTCTACCGTGTCAAATATAAAATACTTTTACTTACATACAAGGCTATTAACCAAACTGCACCATCATACATCTCCTCACTCATCTCAAAATATCTCCCTACAAGACCTCTCCGCTCTGCACAAGATCTGCGTCTCTCATCCACATGTATTACCTGTTCCCACTCAAAATTACAGGACTTTACCCGGGCTTCACCCACTCTGTGGAATGCACTCCCACGCACAATAAGACTCTCCTCTAGTCTCCAAACCTTTAAACGTTCTCTGAAAACTCATCTCTTCAGACAAGCCTACCAAATTTCAGACCCACACACATAACCTTCACAGATTCCCTATCAAGTTACATCCCCTCTGTACAGTCCACATAAACTCACATTTTGTCTTCCAACATTGCTGGGTAATCATATCATATACAACCCATTAAGAACCTAGCAACCTGGGGAACCATTATGTGACAAGTAGCATCTATCCTTGTGTATCAATGCCTATTTCCCTATAGATTGTAAGCTTGCGAGCAGGGCCTTCCTACCTCTGTCTGTCTGTCTTTACCCAGTTTTGTTCTATAATTGTTGTTCTAATTGTAAAGCGCAACGGAATATGCTGCGCTATATAAGAAACTGCTAATAAATAAATAAATAAATAATGCCGGTGCAAGTGGTCGATAACGTTCTCTAATTGGTGGTGCATTCCCAGTTGGGATGTAATGTTGAATTTGTTCCACTCTGCCAAAGTCGTCCGAACTTTTACTGAAAGTTGCAGTGTTTTCCTTCACTATTCGCAACACTCCAGACTTGAGTTCCTCGGGAGTTTCAGTTTCTCCTATCTGAATTTACTGCCACCAAGAAGCCGGCTCGTCGCTCTCTCCTCCTTTTCCAGCGGTCGTGTTCATTTGTGTGATTCCAATAGGGATCTCGATTATGTCCTGGATTGCCGTCCACACTAGTTTTGCTATAGTGTAATTTCGGAGTAACTTAACGGGATGGTCATGCGGATTGAGGATTCTAATTGGTACTCGTCCTCCCTCTACGGTAGTTAAGGACCGGTCCACCACCAAATCGCTTCGAGTGGACATTGAACAAGGCTCGACCACTGCAGTGTAACTTCTCCCCTGTGGACCACATCTCACCTTTCCCCAGATTATGGTCTCCGTATTTGGCCGTAAGGTAATAGGTCTATGATCCGCAATCTTCACCTTTCCAATTTCTCCATCTGGCTTCATTAGTTGCCGTTGACCTTGGAGCACTCTAATGGTCTTGTTTAAGGCTTGTTGGGCTGCAGGAGGTGCATCAGTTAATTCATTCTTCAGGGCCACAATCAATTCTTCTGGACAACTCTGTAATACGTTCATTCCGATGATAATTGGAGGAACCGTTTGATCATTGACGTTAGTAATTAGACATCCTTGACGAGGTAACACAGCCTCTCCAATCTTAAAATCCAGTTCACAGTAGCCCTTACATGAAATATTAAGTCCATTGCTGGCAAACAATCGGAACCATGCAGGCGGGGGTGGTATTACTCCTTTTTCTCCCCAATAGTGCCGGAAAGCCTCTACTTGTATGGTTGTCACTTGTGAACCTGTATCGAGTGTAGCTGGTACTTCCACCCCATCCATATATACATTAATGACAGGGCATTGCCCCACATAAGTAGGGCACCACTCCTCTGGTGTGGGATCTATTCCTTCTGTTCCCCCCAAGGGTTGGTCTCCGGCCTCGGGGCATTGGCGTTTAAAGGTTCTTGTTGTCTACATACGCGTTCAACATGTCCACTGCGGTCACACCTTCTACAGATAGGTCTGCCTTGTGAATCAAACCGATCGGTAGGTCTGCGGCCCCTGGCCTGTGGTGATTCCCACCAATTGCTATAGCCTCGTCGTCGGTCAGGATGCCAATCAGTTTCAGGTCGTGCAGAGGAGGAACGTTTCAATAACTTCTGTAAGTCTCTACTTATCTCAGCCATTCCAAGAGTAAGTTCCTCCATTTGTCCCTTCAGAGTGGGTAAAGGATCTGAGGTTGGTGTTTGTATACTTTGAACCGCGGGTTTCTTCTGCTTGGAGGCCTCTCCCGACACTAGATAAGTAACGTCATTACCCCCGGCTTGCTCCTGATACCCGGGCAATTCAGGAAAAGAGCTTTCTTTCTGTTTTATTGGGCCAACTACTTTAATTGCTGCTTCCTTGAAGTCCAAGAAGGAATCCGTACTTTTTTGCATTCTTAATAGCTTCAATTGTGTTCGAACACTTTCACTATTAACTCAGTCTATGAACTGATTCACTAGAACTTCATCGGGTTCCCTCACTTCCAACTCGTCTACCTCTTGTATATCTCGCAACGCCTCTTGCAAGCTTAAGGCAAAGTCTCTTAAGGATTCCAAAGATTGTTGTTTGCGTGCGTAAAAACGAGACTTCAGCTCTGCCAGAGTGCTAATATCAAACGTAGTGGCGAGTCGTTGAAATATTTGCTCTGCAGTTTGTCTTTCTCCCAAGGGCCAGGATAGCACTTCTCTCAATGCGGATTCTTTTAACTGCCCGACTAAAATCTCTACCCGCTGTTGTTCAGCCAATGGGTAAAGCCGGAACATTGACTGTAATTTCCGTTTGAATTCCGTGAAAGTGCTCGAGTTCTTTCTTCTCTCACCTGTATAAATAGGAAGCCATGGGGCTCCGAAATAATAAGGGAGTGTAATCGGATTTACGGTGGCACTGGCCATAGCAGGTTGATTGCTTGTTGTAGCGCCAGAATTCATGTTGGCACTGGTCGTAGCTGGTTGAGTACTTTCAACAGGTATTTGTTCATTGGTTGACATGTTTTGTTCGTGATCCTGTTCGTGGGACGCCAAAAATGTTATATGTGATGTTCTGATAGATGTTCTGATAGATGTTTAGATAAACGACCTTAAC